>NC_092499.1:125305000-125930000 GCF_047511675.1 Marmota flaviventris
ACATTTTTGCAATATGAATTATTCCAATCCCTGAACATGATCATCTTTCCATTTATTTGTCTCTTCTTTAACTGCTTTCATCAATGTTTTATAGTTTCTAGTGCACAAACCTTTTATCTGTTCAGTCGAACTTATTCCTAAGAACTTTGACACTTTTTGCAAATGGTAATGTTTTCTTAATTTCTTTTTCAGATATTTTATTGTTAGTGTGTAGTAGTGTGACTGATTTTTGCATATTTATTTTATTTATTTTATTTTATTTTTCTTTAATTTTTTATTGTGGGTTGTTCAAAACATTACAAATTTCTTGACATATCATATTCCACACTTTGATTCAAGTGGGTTATGAACTCCCACCTTCACCCCATACACAGATTGCAGAATCACATCAGTTACACATCCATTGATTTACATATTGCCATACTAGTGTCTGTTGTGCTCCGCTGCCTTTCCCATCCTCCACCCTCCCCCCCTCCCCCCTCCCCTCCCCTCCTCTCTCTCTACCCCCTCCACTGTATAACCCTGAGGGTCTCCTTCCATTACCATGCAATTTCCCTTCTCTCTCCCTTTCCCTCCCACCTCTCATCCCTGCTAAATGTTAATCTTCTTCTCCTGCTCTTCGTCCCTACTCTGATCTTAGTTACTCTCCTTATATCAAAGAAGACATTTGGCATTTGTTTTTTAGGGATTGGCTAGCTTCACTTAGCATAATCTGCTCTAATGCCATCCATTTCCCTGTAAATTCTATGATTTTGTCATTTTTTAATGCAGAGTAATACTCCATTGTGTATAAATGCCACATTTTTTTTAATCCATTCGTCTATTGAAGGGCATCTAGGTTGGTTCCACAGTCTTGCTATTGTGAACTGTGCTGCTATGAACATCGATGTAGCAGTGTCCCTGTAGCATACTCTTTTTAGGTCTTTAGGGAATAGACCAAGAAGGGGAATAGCTGGGTCAAATGGTGGCTCCATTCCCAGCTTTCCAAGAAATCTCCATACTGCTTTCCAAATTGGCTGCACCAATCTGCAGTCCCACCAGCAATGTACAAGTGTACCCTTTTCCCCACATCCTCACCAGTACTTGTTGTTGTTTGACTTCATAATGGCTGCCAATCTTACTGGAGTGAGATGGTATCTTAGGGTGGTTTTGATTTGCATTTCTCTGACAGCTAGAGATGGTGAGCATTTTTTCATGTACTTGTTGATTGACTGTATGTCCTCCTCTGAGAAGTGTCTGTTCAGGTCCTTGGCCCATTTGTTGATTGGGTTGTTTGTTCTCTTATTGTCTAATTTTTTGAGTTCTTTGTATACTCTGGATATTAGGGCTCTATCTGAAGTGTGAGGAGTAAAGATTTGTTCCCAGGGTGTAGGCTCCCTATTTACCTCTCTTATTGTTTCTTTTGCTGAGAAAAAACTTTTTAGTTTGAGTAAGTCCCATTTGTTGATTCTAGTTATTAACTTTTGTGCTATGGGTGTCCTATTGAGGAATTTGGAGCCCGACCCCACTGAATGTAGATCGTAGCCAACTTTTTCTTCTATCAGACGGCGCGTCTCTGATTTGATATCAAGCTCCTTGATCCATTTTGAATTCACTTTTGTGCATGGCGAGAGAAAGGGATTCAGTTTCATTTTGTTGCATATGGATTTCCAGTTTTCCCAGCACCATTTGTTGAAGATGCTATCCTTCCTCCATTGCATGCTTTTAGCCCCTTTATCAAATATAAGATAGTTGTAGTTTTGTGGATTGGTTTCTGTGTCCTCTATTCTGTACCATTGGTCCACCCGCCTGTTTTGGTACCAGAACCATGCTGTTCTTGTTACTATTGCTCTGTAGTATAGTTTGAAGTCTGGTATCGCTATACCGCCTGATTCACACTTCCTGCTTAGCATTGTTTTTGCTATTCTGGGTCTTTTATTTTTCCATATGAATTTCATGATTGCTTTCTCTATTTCTACAAGAAATGCCGTTGGGATTTTGATTGGCATTGCATTAAACCTATAGAGAACTTTTGGTAATATCGCCATTTTGATGATGTTAGTTCTGCCTATCCATGAACAGGGTATATTTTTCCATCTTCTAAGATCTTCTTCTATTTCTCTCTTCAAGGTTCTGTAGTTTTCATTGTGTAAGTCTTTCACCTCTTTTGTTAGGTTGATTCCCAAGTATTTTATTTTTTTTTGAAGATATTTTGAATGGAGTGGTTGTCCTCATTTCCATTTCAGAGGATTTGTCGCTGATATACAGGAATGCCTTTGATTTATGCGTGTTGATTTTATATCCTGCCACTTTGCTGAATTCATTTATTAGCTCTAATAGTTTCTTTGTAGACCCTTTTGGGTCTGCTAGGTATAGAATCATATCATCTGCAAATAGTGATAATTTAAGTTCTTCTTTTCCTATTTTTATGCCTTTAATTTCTTTCATCTGTCTAATTGCTCTGGCCAGTGTTTCGAGAACTATGTTGAACAGAAGTGGAGAGAGAGGGCATCCCTGTCTTGTTCCAGATTTTAGAGGGAATGCCTTCAGTTTTTCTCCATTCAGAATGATGCTAGCCTGAGGCTTAGCATAGATTGCTTTTACAATATTGAGGTATGTTCCTGTTATCCCTAGTTTTTCTAGAGTTTTCAACATAAAGGGATGCTGTACTTTGTCGAATGCTTTTTCCGCATCTATCGAGATGATCATATGGTTCTTATTTTTAAGTCTATTGATGTGGTGAATAACATTTATTGATTTCCGTATATTGAACCAGCCTTGCATCCCAGGGATGAATCCTACTTGATCATGGTGTACAATTTTTTTGATATGTTTTTGTATCCGATTCGCCAGAATTTTGTTGAGGATTTTTGCATCTAGGTTCATTAGAGATATTGGTCTGTAGTTTTCTTTCTTTGAAGTGTCTTTGTCTGGTTTAGGTATCAGGGTGATGTTGGCCTCATAGAATGAATTTGGAAGTTCTCCCTCTTTTTCTATTTCCTGATATTGGTCAGTTTAGGTTTTCTATATCCTCCTGACTCAATCTGGGCAGATCATATGACTTAAGAAATTTATCTATGCCTTCACTATCTTCTAATTTATTGGAGTAGAAGGATTCAAAATAGTTTTTGATTATCTTCTGTATTTCTGAAGTGTCTGTTGCTTTGCTCTTCTTTTTCAAGGATTTTGAGATGAAGTATGAGATCATTTATTTGTTGGTTTTTTCTTTTTTTAAGGAATGAACTCCAAGCAATGAATTTTCCTCTTAGAACTGCTTTCAATGTGTCCCATAGATTCCGATATGTTGTGTCTGTGTTTTCATTTATCTCTAAGAATTTTTTAATTTCCTCCTTGATGTCTTCTATAACCCATTGATCATTCAGTAACCTATTGTTCATTCTCCAAGTGATGTATGCTTTTTCCTTCCTTCTTTTATCGTTGATTTTCAGTTTCATTCCATTATGATCAGATAAGATGCATGGTATTATCTCTACTCCTTTATATTGTCTAAGAGTTGTCCTGTGACATAATATATGATCTATTTTTGAGAAGGATCCATGTGCTGCTGAGAAAAAAGTGTAACTGCTTGATGTTGGGTGGTATACTCTATATATGTTAATTAGGTCTAGGTTATTAATTGTGTTATTGAGTTCTATAGTTTCCTTATTCAACTTTTGTTTGGAAGATCTGTCCAGTGGCGAGAGAGGTGTGTTGAAGTCTCCCATGTTTATGGTATGATGGTCTATTAGACTCTTGAACTTGAGAAGAGTTTGTTTGATGAACATAGCTGCACCATTGTTTGGGGCATAAATATTGATGATTGTTATGTCTTGTTGGTGTATGGTTCCCTTAAGCAGTATGTAGTGTCCCTCTTTATCCCTTTTGATTAACTTTGGCTTGAAATCTATTTTATTTGATATGAGTATGGACACTCCTGCTTGTTTCCGAAGTCCATATGAGTGATATGATTTTTCCCAACCTTTCACCTTCAGCCTATGTATGTCTTTTCCTATCAAATGCGTCTCCTGTAGGCAGCATATTGTTGGGTCTTGTTTTGTGATCCACTCTACTAGCCTGTGTCTCTTAATTGGTGAGTTTAAGCCATTAACATTTAGGGTTATTATTGAGATATGGGTTGTTCTTCCAGCCATATTTGTTTATTTCTGTTACTAAACATGGTTTGTTTTCCTCTTTGATTATTTCCCCCCCCTTTACTGTCCTACCTCCCACTGTTGGTTTTCATTGTTATTTTCCATTTCCTCTTCCTGTAATGTTTTGGCGAGGATGTTTTGAAGAGATGGTTTTCTAGCTGCGAATTCTTTAAACTTTTGTTTATCATGGAAGGTTTTAATTTCATCTTCCATCTTGAAGCTTAATTTCGCTGGATACACAATTCTTGGTTGGAACCCATTTTCTTTCAGTGTTTGAAATATGTTATTCCAGGATCTTCTAGCTTTCAGAGTCTGTGTTGAAAGATCAGCTGTTATCCTGATTGGCTTACCCCTAAATGTAATCTGCTTCCTTTTTCTTGTAGCTTTTAAAATTCTCTCCTTATTCTGTATGTTGGGCATCTTCATTATAATGTGTCTAGGTGTGGATCTCTTATGATTTTGCACATTCGGCGTCCTGTTGGCTTCTAGGATTTGGGATTCTGTCTCATTCTTCAAGTCTGGGAAGTTTTCTCGTATTATTTCATTGAATAGACTGCTCATTCCTTTGGTTTGGAGCTCTGTACCTTCTTGTATCCCAATGACTCTTAAGTTTGGTCTTTTAATGTTATCCCATATTTCTTGGATGTTCTGCTCATGGTTTCTTAACAGTCTTGCTGAGCTGTCTATGTTCTTTTCCAGTTGAAATACTTTGTCTTCATTGTCTGATGTTCTATCTTCTAAGTGTTCTACTCTGCTGGTAGTATTCTCCATTGAGTTTTTAAGTTGGTTTATTGCTTCCTGCATTTCTAGGATTTCTGTTTGTTTGTTTTTTATAACCTCTATCTCCCTGTATAGTTGATCCTTTGCTTCCTGGATTTGTTTGCATAATTCATTTTCGAAGTGATCTTTCATTGTCTGATTTTGCTGTTTAATGTCTTCCTTGATACTCCAGATCATCTGAAGCATGTATATCCTGAATTCTTTATCTGACATTCCATCTGCTGCAGCTGTTACCTCTTCTAAAGTTGAGTTGACCTGCATTGCTTGTGGTCCTTTCTTTCCTTGTCTTTTCATACTGCTTGCGTATCTTTCCTACAGGCGTGGGCGGCGGCTCTGCTCTCTCCTTATTCCAATTGGGGTGTCCTGGCTACCACGCCGGCAGGTCACTGGGCCTGTTCTGGGCGCTGGCGGTGGCTCTGTTCTGCCCCTACTCCAATTGGGGTGACGAGTGTACCACGCCGGCAGGCCACCAGGCCTGATCCGCCGGTCAGTTGCAGGTTTGCCTACCCTGCAGGCGCGGGCGGCGGCTCTACTCTGCCCCTACTCCAAATGGGGTGACGTGTCTGTTGTACCGGCAGGCCACTGGGCCTGTCCCGCTGGTCGGTTGCAGATCTGCCCACCTGTCGGGCACGGGTGGAGGCTCTGCTCTGCCCCTACTCCAATTGGGGTGTTGTGACTACCCCGCCTGCAGGATGCTGGGCCTGTTCCTGGCACGGGCGGCGACTCTGCTCTGCCCCTACTCCAATTAGGGTGGTGTGTGTACCACTCCGGCAGGCTCCTGGGCCTGATCCGCCGGTCTGTCGCAGGTCTGCCTACCTTGGAGGCGCGGGCGGCGGATCTGCCCTGCTCCTCCTACCTCGCCTGTGGACCCCTGGGCCTGATCTGCAGGTTGGTCACAGGTCTGCTCACCCTGCGGGCACGGGTAGTGGTTCCGCTCCGCCCCCACTCCAACTGGGGTCACGTGGCCACCACACCGGCAGGGCCTGATCTGGGCGTGGGAGAAGAATCTGCTCTGCCCCTACTCCAGTTGGGGTGATGTGTGTACCACACTGGCAGCATATTTATTTTAAATCCTTCAGATTTGTTTTATTAGTTCTAACAGTTTTATTTCTTGAGGCTTTAGGGTTTTCTATAATAAGACATGTTTACTTGCTCCTTTCCAAAGATTTGGATGCTTTTTAAAAATTTCTATCATCTCATTGCTCTGTCTAGAATTATGTTGAATAGAACAGGCAAGAGTGGTAACCCTCATCTTGCTCTTCAATTTAGAGGAAAAGTTTCACCTTTTCACCATTGGATATGATGTTAACTGTGGACTTTCTATATATGGCCTTTATTATGTTGAGTTACACCCCATCTATATCTTAATTTTGGGGGGAGATTATTAAAGAAAGGAGGTGGCATTTTGCCAAACGCTTTCTCTGCATTTGTTAAGACAATCAATCACATGATTGTGGTCCTTTCAGAGTGGCATATAACACTTATTTTTTAAAAAAATTGGAACTATCCTTGAACACTAGGGATAAATCCCATGTAATTATGGCGTATGGTCATTTTAATGTATTGAATTAATTTTTCATATTATTCTGTTGAGGATTTTTTCAAATATGTTGGCCTGAATTTCTTTTTTTGTATTTTCACATTTTGAAGAACCATATGTAGTAGATTAAACATGAAATAAATGACAGCAAGAGAGGACAATGAAGAAAACAATTTTCTTTTTTTGTCAAGTCTATGAAAATCTACTCTCAAGGGCATTATGCTTGACAGAAAATAACCATGTTATTGTGGAGCAGGCAGAGTTTTTCCATGATCTCTGTTTATGAATTAAATATGTATTTGAGTTTTCTCCAGTATAAAATGCCTGACACGAGGGTGTTTCAAATATTTCAGGCATTTAAAGAACTGATGTATATATATTTATTAGAAAGGGATGAAAAGCAATCTTATCAGCACTTTCATATACCTTAAGAGGAGTGCCTCATTTTCTACTGAGAGAATTTGGCTATCATTTGAGGATATTAAATTATCTCAAACTGAGCATACGTGTACTTTAAGAGAAGTGCCTCAGTTTCTTTTTCTTTTTTTTGGTATCGAGGGTTGAACTCAGGGGCACTCTACCACTGAGTCACATCCTCATTTTATTTAGAAACATGGTCTTATTGAGTTGCTTAGTGACTCACTTTTTGCTGAGGCTGGCTTTGAACTCATGATCCTCCTGTCTCAGCTTCCCAAGCTGGAGGGACTACAGGCATGTGCCACCATGCCTGGCTTGGAGTGCCTCATTTTCTGTTGTGAGAATCTAACTATCATTTGAGGATATTAAATCATTTCAAATTGAACCCAGAAACTGTGATGATGACTACACTAGTACTCACCATGTAGGTGTTTTAACATTTTGGGAATCAGCTTTCATTGTCATAAACGGTGCTGACACACTAATATATGAGGGTAACTTTTCCTATACTACTCACATAAACAGACAAATTTTTCAAGAGTTGGTGCCAACATATCAATGAAATATTTGCCACCTCCACCCCCCCCCCCCATTTCAACTTGGGAAACCTGAAGTAATCTGAAAATAACCAAACTCTCTTCTAGCTTAACAACAAGAAATGTAAACAATTTTTCACATTTTTGTATTTTTGTGTGGTTTGCCCTCTTAATTTTTAAAAATGGAGTATCTTTTTTTTTTTAAAGTTTGGATTTCAGCAA
Organism: Marmota flaviventris; assembly: GCF_047511675.1. Taxonomy (NCBI): domain Eukaryota; kingdom Metazoa; phylum Chordata; class Mammalia; order Rodentia; family Sciuridae; genus Marmota; species Marmota flaviventris. Next base: position 125,312,626 of record NC_092499.1, read on the forward strand.
TATAGGATGGCTTATCCAAAATGAAGTGAGATTATAAGGAAATCTGCAAAGCTGGACTCTTGTTGATGCATTTTGAAAGATTATCTAGCCTTTCTGTCTCACCAGAGGTGCAGAGTTCTCCTGGAGAGGTGCCTGGATGTGGGTCAAAGTGAGATGGCCTGAGCACAAGGTGAGATGGCCTGAGCACGGTATGAATGGGAAGAGCACTTTTTGAAAGGCTAAAGTTCCCAGAATGTTCCTTTATTTACTGTACAATGAAACACTGGTTGCAGTAGAAAACCAGGGAAAGGACGAGGGATTAGTGTGAAAAGAAAAGCAGACAGACCACATGCTTGTCACACATACACTTTGAATAAGACACACACTGTAGACTTTCTTGGAGTTGCCAGACACAATTAAATTAGAGGCTCTTAAAAGATTGGTATGAAATTGTACTATTCATGCTTTTCCTACATCTGTCTGAAAGAACTATGAAAGGCACATAATTTGGGAAATATTATACCATATATGATGGCATCTACTTTTGAGAAATTTTCTAATATGTGCATGAATGTGTGTATGACACTCCTGTATTTTCTGCATTTTCTGAAGTTCTGCAGTTTCTTTGAGGGCAATCTTTTCTATCAATAGACATCCCAGGAATATCCATGATGTGAAATACGTGTATTTGGGACACATCAGTGGACCTCACAGAAACCCCTGCTTTTTCTTTTTTTCTACTTTCCCTGGCAGAAATTATGTAGTATGCACTCATCAAAGCTTGCCAAATTGATTTGAATCAGGTTCTTTAGAACATATAATACAGTATCATCAAATCCTAGTGCTATGTAAGTGCACTTAAACTGTATTTTTCAGGCATAATTATGTGGATAATCATGTCATAACTGGAATTCAAATGAAAATGAGTTGCATTTGCAAGTGATTCTTCTATATGCTCTTCCATGCCAGTTTCTCTGAGATCCTATGAAATGATGTTTTTCAGATGTATACTGTCCCCCATTCATCTGAAATCCAGATCTGATTTGTGATATTTCCAGTTACAAAGCTCTAGACACTTGTAATAAATTAATTCTCTTGTAATAAAATGCCACTTATTGTCATTATCCCTTTCTTCTGGTAAAAATGTTACAATTTTCCCAGATATGCAGGCAAAAAAATATCCACTATCCATTATTTGTCCTTTTATTTAATCATTAAGATGTGTAGGTCTGTGTTGAATTCATCCCCACCTGTTCAACCCCATTGTTCCTATCTTGGTTCGGACCCTCCCCGATTCTCCTCCAGACTTTTCAGGGGTCTATTAATTTACATTTATAATTACACATTCTCCCCACTTTGAATACTTCAATTTCTTCTCTTAAGAAACATAATTTTATAATTTTTCTGATTAAAACATTCATTGACTCCCCATTTCTCACTGTATTAAACTCCCACCAGGTGAGACCACCTCAGGTCTATCAGTCTCACCCATAATTACATTCCTTTTCATGTCCATAACGAGCAATAACCAGAATGATAGCTCAGTTGCACTTTGATGAATAGAAGTTACTATTTTAAGCATTATTTTAAACTACTCTAAAGTCATAAATACAAGTGTCAAGAAGTTGACAATAATAACTTCTTCTTCTTTTAAAATAGGATGAATTTGACACTAGTGGAAAAAAAAAGTTTAATTCAATGTGCTTCAACATTCCAACAAGGGCCTAGTAGTTCCCAAAATTTAAACTTTATATTAGGTGGCAGATGCTGGTCCTCAGTGAGGCAGGGCTTTGTAATGACCATGGGATTGTTGCAATGACTGGGGACTCAACTGTTATTTATTAGGAGGGGAGGACGTTTGCTGGAATGTTGGTGGACATTCTTCAGTGCAGAGGAAAACTGTCTTTCCTCCTACACAATGTTTAAATGCTCACGGGACACTGTGTGTTCAAAACAAGCAAAAACAAAAACAAGAAAACAAACGATCTTTGTTTATCTATAAGCAACTCAATACGAAATCATTTTGCACTGACATTTTCAAAAATTTTCAGGGGAAAAAAGCTGATGTATAAACTGAAGTAAGATTCTATTTCTGTCTGTTTTGAGATTAATCATTAATTTTTCATCATTTTGTCAAGTCACATCACAGAGGAAATGTTGCTTGTAGTACCTAATCCACCAGGTCAGCCCATCTGCATTGCTGTGTTCATAGCTATATTCACTGGGATCCCAGGTACCTATATGCCTCAAGAAACCATGCCAAACATTTACAAACTGAAATACCTTTATTATTTTATTTTGAGTTGCCTTATTTTTCTTTTCCCTTGATGTGACACAGCATTATGTTGGATTTTTAAATTTTGTAAAAATTTGTGTTTAAGTAGGCTATCCTATTTGTAGGCTTTTATTTAAGTTAGGTAAGAAGAGGCATTATTAAGCATTCATTGTATAAAAGAGGCATGGATATTGTAGGTGTTATAGATTGATTTGTTCCCTCCACGGTTTTATATGCTGAGATCTTATCCTCTAATATCTGTGAATGTGACCTCATTTAGAGGTAGGGCTTTTTTTTTTTTTTTAAAGAAATCAAGTTAAAATGAGGTCATTAGGATGGGCCCTCACTCAATGTGATTTGAATTCTTATAAAAAGGAGAAAGTTGGACATGTAGCTATACAAAGGAGAAGGACAATATGAAGAAACACAAGGAGAACACAGCCATCGGCAACCAGAGGAGAGAGGCCTGGAACAGATCCTTCTCTTAGAGCAGAGAAATTCCTTCCTCAGAAGGAACCAAGTCTGCCAGCCCCTCCCTTACTTTCATAATTGCAGGCTCCAGAACTGGGAGACAATACATTTCCGTTGTTTGAGTCACCAAGTCCGGTAACTAAGGTACTTAGTGACTTGAGCATGTGAATCACGTGTTATTATAAATCAGGGACCCCCAACATTGCTACAGACTGAATTGTGCCCCACTCCAATGCTTACTTTGAATCCTCTCCCCCTGACGTAATAGTATTTGGAAAGGAGGTCTTTGAGAGGTAATTGGGTTCAGGTAAGGTTATGAGGATGGGTTCTCATGATGGTATTAGTACTCTGTAAGAAGAGACATCTGAGAGCTCACTTTCTTGAGACCATAGAAGGACAGGAAGCCTGGGTACAGGGAAGGGAAAGCACCTATGATGACTGTACACCCAAATTTGCCATCATGCTGCCTGAAGTGACTCTCACTGCCTTTTGCAACATGACAAAAAGTCAATATTGTCTTTTATAGTCCTCAGACTCTCTAACCCTGACATTTTCTCTTTTTAGAGCACTTTCCTTTCCCAAATACTCATTGTATTTTCTTCTGGACAGCTTGCAGCTGAGTACCAATTAATATCTTTTAAGTGCTTCTACAGGAAAATGTAATTATACTGAAAAACAACATTCTTTTAAGAGGAAATAAAGAAAGACATGTCCATCCGTATGAAAGTAAGAAAAGTGAAAATAGGAGTCAAATAGGCAGAAGACAATATACAGGAAGAGAGTAGGTCCTTGAGTTCTCCCTTTCCTCCTTCCTAGGCTGATGCTTGGCAAGTATGCACTGGCATCATCCTACCAACTTCTAAACAATTCTAAATGATTCTATATTAGTTACTGAGGTATTCTTCCTGGATAATCAACCTACCAAGTTCCTGGGACCTTCCATCATCCTAGATGTTTCAGTTCTTTCCCAGGAATTCTGTGGACTCTGATGATTCAGCAACTTTAAGACATGCTCCTGGGCTTGGCAGGGGCTGGAGACCTGCCCCAGCACGGCTGACTGGCATCTGCATCTACGACTTGTTAAACATCCCACACCTATAACACATGCTAGATTACTAGCTCAGAGGGTAAGACACCCTGTTGGATGGGATTGTCCTTAGACAGTGGGTATATCAGCTTTGGTCAGAGGGAGAAATGTCATGCCCCACTCCACAGTACAAGATGTTCTCCCAGTGGCCCTCTTGTTCTGCCTTAGTAAATGAGGACAAGAACACCCCTGCAGCCTCAGAAGCAGGAGTTGCCTGAGGCATCCTGTGTGAGCATTAAGACCACAGAGGGCACAGCTGAAGTGTAGCTTGTTTGGAGTCCAGAGGCATCAAATCCACCTGATATTTCTACTAAGAGATTGCTACATGTTGGACTCAGTACAGATAAGCCCCAAGCCACTGTGATGGCAAATGCAAACCATCAGAAAACACAGCTTTGGCTTTGACCCAGGTAAGAAAGCTTTGAAACATTTCCACATTCTTATCAGTTGTAGAGGGAACAAACACATAAATAAGTATATAATGAAAACTCGTGAATCTGAGGTACTATATTGCATTATTTAAAAACTAGTTATCTGTTCCCCACTTTTACCTCACTTGGGATTAATTCAATCCTATTATGGTCTTTAGAATCCCATTTGCATGGCTCTTCTGTGCTTTAAAAGGGTATATAAGGTGAAGATTTGAGGATTCTTATTGATCTCTTTGGACAACATCATGCTAAGAGAAAGAAACTAGTCACATAAGACACCATGTGTATATTTATGTGAGGTATGCATAATAGGCAAAAATATGGAAATGAAAGTAGATTAGTGTTTGACTAAGGATAGGAAGTTGGAGCTAATGGAAAGTGACTTTTAATGGATTGGTACTTGGGGGAATGATGAAATTGTTCTAAATTTTTAGCAAATCTATGAAGATGCTAAAAAATGCTGAATTGTTCATATTAAATAAGTGAATTGTGCTGCACAGTGATGAATGCTGCAATCCCAGCTACTCAGAAGGCTATGTAGAAAGATCAGAAGTTTGAGAACAGCATGGACTATTTAGTGAAACCTGTGCCACAAAAAAAAATAAATAAATAAATAAAAAGGGATGGGAATGTAGCTCAATGATACAGTGCTTGCCTACCATACATGAGGCCTGGGTTCAATACACAGTACTGCAAAAATAAGAACAAAAATATGTGAATCAAATGGGTTAGAAATGAGATCTTAACGAAGCTGTTTTATATATATAACAATGGAAACACAGAAGAAAAAATAGTGCTATTGAAACCAAAATACACTACAGGCAACAGAAAGTCATCACAGGGAATTAAAACAATAGACTTGCTAATTATCTTTCTTTAAAAAATAAATGGTTAATTTAACTATTTAAAAAATTATTTTAACATATTTAAAGAAACCCTTTTATCTTTTAACCCTTTTATCTAAGGGTTAGTAATTTTGATACGAAACAGTAAATCTTATACAAGGTGGTAAAATGAAAAACTGTAAAAGCCAAATTAAGAACTCAGCAGATGACCTTGATAGCAGGTTGGACACAGTTGAATGAAGTAATGCTGAACTGGAACACAGCTTACCCCCCCCCAAAAAAAAAAAAAAACGTGTCCCAAATGAATCAGCAAGAATCAAGTTCATTAACAAGGTGGAACTAATTAAATCATGGTAGGACACAGTAGAAAAAGTCTACTATGCATGTACTGGAGCATAAGAAGGAATGTAGAATAGTGGGTCAGAATAAATAATTGGAATAATGACAGCCATTGATTTTTCTAACACTTTAAGAAATGTATAAAATCATAGACTAAACAAGCTATGTGAGCAAGAAGTAAAATTTATTTATAAGTATAAAGCATTCCCAAGTTTATGGCCAGCCTCAGCAACTTAGTGAGACTGTCTAAAATTAAAATAGAAGGGGCAGGGGAGGTATCTCAGTGTTAAAGCACCTCTGGGTTCAATCCCCAGAACTCAGATAAAATAATAATAAACAATAAGTAAATATAAAGGCACACATAGCCACATAATAATATCCTTGTCAAAAGCAAAGGACAGAGAAAACCTTAAAAGCAGTCAGACAGAATGGTAGCTGCTTTCAAAGCAGCAACTAGACTGACTGCTAACTTATTGTCAGAAAAACAAAAATCACAAAACAACCATAAAACTTCAAAGTAAAAAATGTTTCTGCAGATCTATAATTTTACATAGAGCAAATAATTCTACAGAAATGAAGTGAAGACATTTCCAGGAAAACAATAACCAAGAAAATGTGTCATCTGTGTACCTGAGGCAAATATTTTTGGCTGTGCAGAAAGAAATTATCCCAGAGAGAAGCAGTGAAATGTATTAAAGTATAAAGATTATGCAAAAGGGAAAGCATTCTGGGAAATATAATCGACAATGATTATATAAATCAATACTAATGTACTGTGGAAATTTAAGTGTACATAGAATTAAAATGCATGACTATAATACCATACAAAGTGAACAAGGTAAATGAGGTTAAAGTGTTCTGTGGTCTTTTTTTTTATTATCTGTAAGTGAAGAAAGCACACCAATTATCATCAATTCTTGATAAGTCATGAGGTTCCTAGTAATTCATGAGATAATTTCTAAACTAATAAAAGATATCGAATAACTACCAAGATAATAGAAGAGGGAAATGTATCAGTAGAATGTAATCTATTTTAAAATGCCAGGAGATAATAAAGGGGCAGGGAATGCAAATTTGGGCTAATTTTAAAAATCAATAGTTAATTGATAGATTTAAATCTAGATGGGCACTAGATATATAATAAAGGACTGATAGCTGTTCTTAAAAGACAGAGTACTTATCAGACTGGCCTTTCAGAAACCTGAAAATCAATCATACACCATTCTTAAGTAGCATATCTGGAACATAAAAATATAGAAAGTTGGAAGTCAATGTTAGTAAAATATATATCATGACTTCATTAATCAAAATAAAGCATGCGTGTATGAATTATCACTAGAATACAAATATTTTAAGGAAAAAATGAAGACCATTTACTAGTGGTAACAATTTTTGGTTGGGTAGAGTTATAAAATTTTTAAATTTGCAAAATCCTAGTAATAAAGACTCACAATTCTTAGAACCAAATGTAAGAATAGAGAAATCCTCAGTCATTTGGGGGGATTTTAATATGCTACTTTGCATAAGTAGACGCATAGATTGCCACATAGTTAAGAGGATTTGAACAACATGATTGGTGAAGTTGATATACCTCTTAAGAATTCAGAAAAATAACAGTAAACCTTTCACAAGGCTACTAGGAAAAATCAATTGTTTCCAGTTCATTTTGTGAGGGCAGCATTACCACACCACCAAAAACAGACAAAGACATTTCAAGAAAAAAAAAAATTTGTTGTGAAAAACTCAATAAAATGTTTGTTATTTGAATATAGCAATACCTGAAAATGTAATATATCATGGCCAAATAGAGTTTATCCCAGCAAATGATTTTAATTTGAAGATCAATGGACATGATTTAACTTTTTTTTTTTTTAAGAGGGAGAGAGGGAGAGAGAGAGAGAGAGCGCGCGAGACAGAGAGAGAGAATTTTAATATTTATTTATTTTTTAGTTTTTGGCGGACACAACATCTTTGTTTGTATGTGGTGCTGAGGATCGAACCCGGGCCGCATGCATGCCAGGCAAGCGCGCTACCGCTTGAGCCACATCCCCAGCCCTGATTTAACTTATTAATAGGAAAAAAAAAAAAAAAAGAACAGAAAAGTATGTTCATCTTAGTAGATAAGGGAAAGTATTTGATATAATCCAATATGTATTCATCATAAATTCCCAATAAAATTTGTAATTGAAGGAATTTCTTCAATTGGATAAAGGGCATCTGATCTATTAAATACTTATAGCTAACATTGCGTTTCATGGGAAAGACTAAAATTTTTTCCTCTAAGATCATGAACAAGGCAAGGGCATCTCATTCCACACTTATTCAACATTATGCTGGACATTCTAGCAAGTCTGATCAAACAAATAGAAGAAAAATCATACAGCTTACAAAAGAAGGAAAACATGAGCATGCACAGGGAATGCAAAGTTGGGGTAATTTAAAAATCAATCCATTTACAAAAATCTAAACTTAAATTTATAAAATTTAGTAATGTCACAGATATAAGGTTGGTAAACAGAAATCAATTATATTTCTATATTTGAATTAACAATTAAAATGAGATTTACTGTGCAATATCACTTACACTTGAAATAAATATAAAATCATTAGAGATAATTTCAACAAAACATATGGTGCAAGACATGTTTACCAAGCATTTTTGAGAAAAATTAAAGAATAGCTTACTAAATGAAGACATGTACCAACCCAATAGATGAAAAGACTCATTGTTCTTAAATTCTCAATAGTCTGAAAATTGGTTTAAGAATTTAATGTCATCACAATGAAAAAGCTGGCAGACATTTTTTGTGGACACCATCAAGCTAATTACAAGTTATATGGATATTTAATGGACATAGAGTGGCTGAAACAATTTTGAAAAAAAATAGAGAGGAAAGTTGGATTTCAAAACTAATGTAGTAATGGAGGAAGAATAGTAAAATGGATCATTGCAACAGAACAGAATCTAGGACTATATCCACACCTACATAGTCAACTTATTTTCAACAGAAGGGGCCAAGATAAGTCAATGGGGAAATAATATTTTCAACAAAAACAAACCTTAGTTCTTATCTCACAAAATATACACAATTAAACTGGAAATTTAAAAATGTAATCTGATGTAGGTTTCCAAGTAAAAACTAAAGATTTAAATCTCCAAGATGAAAATACAGTATACAGGGATAGGATAAGATTATTTATTACAATACAAAAATTACTAAACATAAAGGAAAATTTTGATAAATTGGACTTCCTCAGATCAAAAACTTCTGCTCTTTGAAAGACACTGGTAAAAATTGAAAAGGAAACCTACCACACATCTACTCCAAAGGCTCTAATTTAAATGACTAACAAAACCAAGTGTAACAACTGAAATTTTCATACTTTTCTGATGAGAATGCAAAAAATTACAAGTCACTGTGCAAAATTGTTTGACAATTTCTTATAAAGTTAGGCACACTTTTATATAAGACCAAACAATCTCACTCCCAGGTGTTTACCAAAGAGAACTGCAGAATTATACCCATTGCAAATACTTGTACATGCATCTCTTTGTAGGTTTATTCTTCATAGTTCAGAGGGAATGCAATTCAGTAATAAAAAGGAAATGGAGTACTTTTATATGCAATATCATGATAAATTTTAAAAACATTAAGAGGAGTGACAAAATAGTATATACTTAATTTGTCCACTTGCACAAAATGCTAGAACATTAAAACTAATCTGAGGAGATAGAAAAAAATGGATAATTAATAAATAAATACATTTTCTTTGTAAATGTATTTTATTTTTATGTACTCATGGTCAGTTATTAGGAGAAAAACCTAAAAGGCACAATCTTTAAGATAATTAAATTTAAAATTTTTGGCTACTAAATTAATTCATTGATGATATTAAAAATAAAACTTGAGAAAGAAAAAAAGAGAATTTAATCATCTCATAAACTGGAATTTATATTCAGGGTTGAGAAAATTACTTGTGTGTAGATGTCAATTTCAGTTATGTGTGGGTGTTCCACTCTACCCAGTTGCCCCTATCCCATTGCCTACTTATTTCTCTGAACATCAGACCACACTTTGCTTTTTTGTGAGGTAGTCATAGGATTAAGGGGTTATTGCTGCTGGACACAGCTCTCCACCAATAGCTGTGGAGCTGCTGTATTAATGTTCCAATGGGGGAATTCAGAGGCATGTAGGCTATGCTGTTTCCCTGAATTTCCCTGCAAGTTGGTAACTTGCTTGATTATACATATACCCTTTCTCAGCTGCCTCCCTTTTCTCTAACATGATTCTTATGCTAGTGTTTCATGTCCCCGATATTATTGGCATCCATCCTTGGGTTTGCTCCTGGATGAACCTAAACTAAGGGATCAGTTCACACCAAGGTGATCTATTAATTTGAGTCATTCGAACCAAAATGCTGTGTGTGTGTCTGTGTGTACCAACAAGACAACTCAGTCCCAGATACCAAGATACCCTGTCAGTTTCTTCAGAAGCAACCAGGTCCTGAAGCAAATGTTGAAGCTGAAGTGTTTTTTTTTTTTTTTCGTTTTTTTTAAAGAAAATGTTAGGAAATAAAACATGAGCCAGTGGAAGTAAGGACGGGGCTTTGGGTGGAAGGAAACAATTATGAGTGCACTGTCAAGCACATTTCTGCTAGAAGGAACATTAGCTCAACCCAGCAGATCACTTCAGAGATAGTGTGGACCATGTTCAAAGTTGAGAGGCAGGAGCTGGGTACTGATGCTTCTGCATTAGTCAGTTCACAGGGAGGGTGGACCTGGGAGGACATATGCTTTCTCATCACCTGGGGCTCATGTTTGGAGGCCATGCGGTAGGCTCTGGCAGCTTTCCTAGAGGTTTCAGCACTGGCTGTCAGAGTGAAATCATGTCTGTAGGACCCGAGAGGCACAGGGGAGCACACACAGTATGCACTGCAGTTAGAGGAATTTAGTGGAGACAGATGCCTTCTCCCTGGGAGATGCCACTGACCAAAATCTCAGGGCTGATACCAGAAACCCTCACTTCACACAGCTGTTCTCAGGCCACCAGAAGAAAGGGAGAACTTGTCCCGAGGGACTTCAAATGGAGGATGTGTTTCCAAAAAGATAATGCGTCTACTAAAGCTGCTGTCATAAACAATTGCTGGCAGGCCTCTGTCCCTGGAGCCTCTCTTCCTGGCACATCAGATGACGCATTGAGCCACAAAACCTGTTCCATCCAGAGCCCTAGTGTCTGAATTTATCAGAGGCGACTCTAAATGTCCCTTGGTTTGGGGGTGAAGTTGCAACTTGGTATCTGTAGCTCTGAACCACGACCATATCACTGAAACCAACTAAGCCTCAGTTTATTTTAAGGTTAAGAGATTGTCAGTAGAAACATCCCTCATATAAGTGTGCCTCACTTCATTGCATTTTGAGGATATTGAGTTTTTTATAAATTGAAAGTTGCGGCAATACTACATTGAATAAGTCAGTCCACAGGCTTCACTTTTCCAAAATCATGTGCTCATTTCACATCTCTGTGTCACATTTTGGTAATTCTCACGATATTTCTAACATTTTCATTATTATATCTATTATGGTAGCCTGTGATCTGTGACCTTTCATGTTACTATTGTGTTGGGGGATGCTGGACCACTCCCAAGTTGAGAGGCAGGAGCTGGGGTACTGACATTAATTGATAAATGTTGTGTGTTTTTTTGATCACCCCAATGATCAGTCTTATTCCTTTTTTTCACGTTGGCCTCCCTCTTCCTTGAGACATAAAAGTGAAATTAGGCCAAGTAATGACCCTGCAAGGGCCTCTAAATTTTCAAGCAAAAAAGAAAGAGTCACAAGGCTCTCCTTTTAAATCAAAAGCTAGAAATGATTAAGCTTAGTAACGAAGATGTGTTTAAAAAAACAAACAAACAAAAAGAGGCTGAAAGCTAAGCCTCTTACACCAATCAGCCAAATTGTGAATGCAAAGTTCTTGAAGAAAATTAAAAGTGCTACTTCACTGAACACACAAATGATAAGAAAAGAAATAGCCTTAAGCTGATATGAATAAAATTTTAGGTGTGAATAGAAGAACAAACCAGCCATAGTGATCTCTTAATCCGAAGACAAGCCCAGGGCAGGTCCTCACTGTCTTCAATCCTGTGAGGGCTGAGAGAGGTGGGGAGACTAGAGAACCAAAGTTTGAAGCCAACAGAGCATGGTTCATGTGGTTTAAGGAAAGAAGCCATCCCTATGACATAAAAGAGTAACGTGAGCAGCAAGTGACAATATATTGACAGCTATATACCATCCAGAAGATCTAGTTAAGATAACCAATGAAAGTGGATACACTAAACAACAGACTTCCAAGGTTGACAAAATAGCCTTTGACTGAAAGAAGACACCATTTAGGACTTTTGTAACTGGACAGGAGAAGTCAATGCCTGGCTTCCAAGATTCAAAGCACAGGACAACTCTTCTTAGAGGTTCATCGTTGTTGTCATCAAGTTGAAGACACACTGCTCATTCAACATTCCAAAAATTCTAAGGCCCTTAATAATTATACTAAGTCTACTTTGCCTGTGCTCTATTCTGGAAGACCAAAGCCTGGATGACAGTATAGCATAGTCTGTTGAGTATTTCAACTCCACCATTGAAAACTACTGCCAAAAAAAAAAAAAAGATTTCTTTCAAAAATTACTATTTGTTGATAGCACACCGGTCATCCATGAGCTCACATGGAGATATACAATGAGATTGATGTTGTTTTCATTCCTGTAGTCCATGAATTAAAGAAATTTCTTCTTCCCAATTTCTATTATTTAAGATATTTATTTTATAAGACTATTATAGCTGCCATACATAGTGATTCCCCTGTTGTATCTGGGTAAATTGAAAACCTTATGAGAAGAATTCACCATTCTAGATGTTTTATAAGAACATTCATGAATCATGGGAGAAGGTCAAAATATCAACTTTAAACAGAGTTTGAAGGAAGGTGACTCCAAACTTTGTAGGTGACTCTGAGGGATTCAAGACTTCAATGGAGGAAATAATTATAGATGTAGTGGAGGTAGGAAGACAGCAATTTATTGAAGCCCCAAGCAACTTAACAAGCCCCTGTCTCAATATTGAACAAAAAGGGAGGGGGTTGCTGAGGATGTGGTTCAGTGGTTCAATCTCCAGTCCAAAAAAGATAGAAAGAAAGAAATCACAAGAGTACTAGACCTAAATGTGGAGCCTGAAGAGGGGACCAAACTGGTGCAATCTTGTGACAAAACTAAATGGAATGAGGAGGAGTTGTTTTTCATGGATGAGCAAAGAAAGTGATTTCTTGAGCTAGAATCTACTCATGGTGCATATACAGTAAACATTGTTGAAATGACATAAGAATTCAGGATATTACTAAATATTACATACACTTAGTTGATAAAACAGAGGCAGGGTTTAAGAGGATTTTCTGCAACTACTTGCAAGTAGGTGAAATGCTATCAAACAACATTTCACACTGATAAGAAAACTTTCATGAAAGAAAGAAACAATCTGTGGCAAACTTCATTCTTGTCTTATGTTAAGGAATCACCACTGCCACCCAATTTTGAGAAACCAGCCTCTGCTCAGTTAGCAGCCACTGATATCCAGGCAAGACCCCCCGATCAGCACAAAACTACACCTCACTGAAGACTCAGCCGATAGCATTTTCATAAATAAAGCATTAAAATTAAGGTATACACTTTATTTTTAGAAATAATGCTATTGCACACTTTTTAGACTACCGTATAGTTTAGACTCAAACGTAATTTCTATGTACACTGGAAAACCAAAACAATTCATGTGACTCACTTCATTGCAGTATTTATTTATTGTGGTGGTTTGCAACAAAACCAGCACTGTTCCTGAAATGTTCCTGAATCTGTATCAGAAGTTTTCTCAGAGTATTAAATGAGATAACATGTAAGTATCTACTAGATTCCTCCAATCTTGTAGGTTCTCAATAAATAGCTCATGAAGATTAGCTGAAGAAAGGCTTGACCTCTCACGGAGGCAAGAGAACTCATTTCTCTTTTGAAAGCTGGTGGTTTAATGTCAGATATTTGATCACCTGATTAATGATTGTAAGTTTAGTGGGTAAGACCTGAGAATAGAGGGCTACAATGATCATGCTTGCCATAATCCTAACCATTCTTACCACTATCAGGTGTTTATGCAGAACAAGTGGGTACTCGCCCAGTCTTCTCCCCAGAGTGCCTAGCTATTTTAAAAAAGACAAGAAATAGGAAACAAAGATGACTTCAATATTTACCCAAAATTCCAGTCAGTTGAGAAAGTTTTCTGGTTTTACAACCAAAATGTATATGGTTGTGATTAAAACTGTGTTTCTATTTCATAACTCTTTGGAGAGTGAATAAGGACAAATGTATCAGTGGGATTCACTGGTTTTACTCTAAATTTTTTGCAAGGGGAAGAAATTAAAATTGAAAGCAAGAATAATCTCACATATGAAGTTTATAAACACTGCAAAGATTAAAAACTAACACCTGAGACAATCCAAAATCACTTCACTGGACACCCTGAGGAAAGGACTTCGTACTAATTGGCTATTGCTGCCCTAAGAAAGTACCGCAGTGCGGTTACTTGAACAACAGACATTTATTTCCTCATGGTTCTGGAACGTGGAAGTTGGAGATCAAGGTATCCACAGGGTTGATTTCTACGAAGGCCTCTTTCCTTGACTTGTTTGTAGATGGCCTGTGGGGGTCTTCCTTTTGTGTGTATTTATGTCCCAATCTTCTCTCCTTATAAGGAAACCAGTTTTAGGGGATTATAGCCCACCCTCATGATCTCATGCAGTCTAAATTACTTTTTTGAAGGTTGTACCTTAAACACATTCTGAAGCACTGGGGTTAGGACTTTGACATGTGAATTTGGAGTAGGAGGCACAATTCAGATCTTAACAGATTTCATCTGGGGAGAGCCAGGCTCTGGTCAGCACAGAAGGCACTGCCCTTTCTACAGCATGCAGAGAAGCCTCATGGCTTTGATGTTTGACAGTTATTATTTGCTTGGATAAACTGACCCACTGACTTTATGCAGTTTACCATTTAGAAGGAAGTGGTTGCATTTATGAAATATTGTCCTGTTTCTCTGAAGCGTAAGATACTATTATCATTTATAGTCTCACCATTTAAAATTACCTGTATAAAGGGACCAAGTTGCAGGAAAGGAGGATGAAAAGAGTGATTTGGGTGGTTCTTGGAGGAGGAAAAAAATGAGAAACCAATGCGGAATATGTGGAAGAGCTAACTCAGTTGGCTTCCAAAGTGTACTCTACATAAGGAAACTCCAGTGTGGTCTCTTTTTTAGGGTGTCTGAATGTGTCCAAGATGACTCAGTTAGACACCTGGTTAGGAGACTGTGTGTTGCTGTGCAGGTCTCTCTTTCCAGTGGTGCTGCTGCCAGGTGAAGCAGAGCTGTGGTACACACATTCACATGGCTATAAAGTAGATGTGCATACAAGAAAGTGTTCCATTGCTCATGTGGTCCATCTTCCAACCACTACCTCCTTGGTACTCCCTGTGCATTGGCCATCTTTCTGACCTGTGGCTATAAAGAGTGTTTTTTGTTGTTGTTGTTGTTTGTTTGTTTGTTTGTTTTTGTGGGGTATGCACAGGACAATGATGATCATGAAGCCCCATGACATGAAGGAGATTTGACCTGGTTGAGCCTGCACTTTGGGGACCAATGGACTGGGGTAGAAGCTGAACAAAGAACATGACCTAGTACATCATCTGGGAGCTTCCTAAAACTGGGAGGGGAGTCACTCCCTCCCAGGATGCTCTAAGTTATGTTGGGAGGAAGTAATGGGGAATGGGTTTTCCAGGTCTGGCCTTGTTGTTGTGGGATTCACTCTTTGATCCAAGAGTGAATGGGGAGTTTATGGCAAAATAATTTGGGAAAAACTGCATATTATGCTCTCTACTTGACATTTAGAGTTGGTGTGAGTATAGTAGCTCTTTCTTATCCAAGGTTTTGCTTTCCATGGTTTCAGTTACCTATAAACAACCTTAGTCTAAAATTGTTAAATGGGAAACTTCAAAAATAAACAACTCATAAGTTTCAACTTGTGCCCTATGTGAGTAACATGATGAAACCTTGCCCCATCCCCCCTAGGATGTGAAATATCCTTTTGTCCATCAGATCCACACTATATGCTCCACCCACTAATAAGACACTTAATGGTTGTCCTGGTTATCAGATCAACTGTCTCAGTATCACAGTGGTTGTGTTCAACACTTATTTTACTTGATAACATCTCCAAAGTAAAAAGTAGTAATGCTGACAATTATAGATAGGCCAAAAAGAAGCCATGAAATGCTTCCTTTAAGTGAAAAGATTAAAGTTTATCATAGATCTGTATGTAAATGGGAAAAACAGCATTTACAGAGTTTGGTACTATCCATCCACTGGGGTCTCAGAATGGATCCCATGTGAATTAGGAGAGACTACTGTAATCCTGTAGTAGCAATTTTGTTGAAATGTGTTCAATCCAGTGACATCCAAGCTTGGTCACAAGTAAAAAAAATAATATTAAATACATTATGTCTTATGGGAACAATGATTAAGGCTGGATGGATATGTCTGTTTCTTCCCAGGAAGTCAGAGGCACAGAGTAGGAGATACAAGGGGAAAAGAATCAGTGGTGACTTTGGTTAACCTGGGCCTTCTCCAACTCATACCTGCTCTTAGGGTAGTTTGGGAACTTTCCTAGATTTTTCAGTTCAGGTTTGGATTTTCATCAAAATGAATGAAATCAAAGGCAAGTTCTTAAGGAAATTGTTCTGTGATGCCAGGAGAGAAAAAGAGACATGATTTATTGCTGTTCTCATTCAGGGAGTATGCATTGTGAATACCTGATTGCTTTGTGGTTGGAAGTTCAGGGACATAGAATAGTTGGGAATCTTTCCAAGGCTGCTCTCCACATGAAGCACAAAGAAGCAAAACATCTAAGTACTTTAACTACTAAATCTAGAGCATAACAATGAAATACTTGCCATATGGCTCACAAGGATCAATAACTTAACATGATAAACTTAGGGTGACACAGTATATTCCCCACAAGAGGTTTAAGTCTGCCATGGGCACAGGAAATTCACATTGTAAAAATGTCCTAAAGTATTCTATTACTTTGAAAAAGAAAATTGCAGCAATATTTCAGAAGCCATGTAAAATGGATACTTGAATTAAATGTTCAAAACAAATAAGTATCTGCCTTATTTTTGCTGTACCTTTGTGTCATGACTTCATAAAACAAAAATGAAACAAAACAAAACCCCTAATCTTCCTCTCTCATTTGGGCTTCTCAGGTGGGATGTTGCAGTGGGGAAGGTGGTATGTTTTGAATTGATATAGTAGGTGGAAGTGCAGCTCCTGTTGACAAGTAACAACTTAAATATATGTTCCTTCCAAGAAGGACAGAATGATCTAACCTCATGCATTCACTGTGGTAAAGTCTACAGTTTACACTATGATTGCACTATTTACATTGTTGATGAACTTCTTTTTTATGATTTTCTTAACTGAGTAGTTAATCAAATGATTGAGGTCTGTTCTTAACCATGTTTCATTTATATTTGATTTAAGGAATAACTGTAGCATACTTACTTTGGGCAAAATACTAGATCTCTTATTTCAGTTTATTTTACTGTAACATGAGGAATAAGCATTACAAATGCCAAGTGCCTGGGTTTGATATGAGAATGAGTCAACAATGGATGTTAAGTGTGCTTAACCATGTGTGGCATAGGAAGAGCCCTGCATTAACATGAGTAGCTACATTAATACAGATTAGCATGGGTCTGTTAATATCTAGCAGAGACAAGTGACATCAAAAGATCCTTCTGTTGGAATCAGGTGTACTCCAATGCAGAGGCATAGCTAGGGATGAGTGCTAGCAAAAATGAATTGTGGAACCAAAAGCAAGAGTAGTTTACCAATATTCCTATCTTGGTAGAGAAAAAGGTACACTACTGACAACCTCAAACCCATGCATGTGAACCTCAGAAGTCATGAAAACATTTCCTAGATAGAAATAGATTCTTAAAAATAAACGATGATGATGGCTCAAGAGTATCTTCCACTATTTATTTGTTTCCATTTTAATGTTGGAAGGTCCTTCATGGTTAGTTTTGCAGAGAACACAAGGCATTGATCATAAATTCATGAGATTGTTGGGGGTGGATGAAAAGGTAGATAGAGATGGTGCCATAAAAGATCTGCAGTTTGAAGAACTGAGGTGTGTGGATGCCCAGGATGGGGCTGGGATTATGAGAAAAGTGGGACAGAAAGAGACAGTTTGGTCACAGAGTTCACAATTTACCAATGTGCAAACAGGTCACAGAATGTATAATTTATGTGCAGCAAAGTTCTTACACATGTCACATCCCTCAATGTAGCCCTCAATGCAGTGGGGGACGTAGAGGTGTGGGAATGTCAAAAGGTTCCTGGTGTTTGGCCATAAACATAAAAGACTTGGGGAATCAGATTATGCCCTGGGAATTACACAGGTATACTCTGCACTTAAATGATGAGATTCGTTGTCTTGAATAATAATCCAGCCATCTGTCTGGAAATAAAAACGGGGAGATCTTAAATTGGAGTTGAAATCTCAGAAAAAAGATGAATGTGACTGTAAAGGGGAATGTGGAAACCGAATGCTATGTGTGCTCTCTTGAGGAGGACCATGCTGGAGGCTTATGGTCAGTGGAGGATCTAGAGAAAGCTGAGTCCTACAGCAAAACTCTACCATTGCCCATCCAGTACTGTCCAGTTTCTGAGAGGATCATGGGCCACCAATATGAGCCCAGAGATAATACCATTTCCTCTTTTCGTTTGTTTTTGTTTTGTTTTACTAATATAGGTTTAATAGAAACAAAGTTGTCTTCTCTAACTTATCACTATTAAATATAATACAAACAAGCAGTTTATTTAACATATCATTGGTATATTTTCCTAAGTATTTTTTTAACTGATCACATAATATCATTCTCAGTGTCAATGAATAAACATATGTCATTTTGGTATACATGCTTTAACAGTGAAAGTGTTTGTCTGGAAAACTGTGTATGGAGTGACTCTGATGTCCTGTCTGGGTACAGAGGGACGGGCTCTCAACATCAATTTGTGGTTAAATGATCCTTATTTTATTGTTTCAAACAGTATACCATCTACTGGGAAATGAGACTTCTGTGCCTTAGCCGCTAGTCAGATTTAATCATGAAACAGAGTGTTTTCAATGATGCTTTCCTCTAGCACCACTCACTGCCTTCATCTCTCCTTTGTCCAGCTTTGCTTGTCAACCACAAAAGGCAATTTCCTT
The DNA here is from genome assembly GCF_047511675.1 of Marmota flaviventris. Taxonomy (NCBI): domain Eukaryota; kingdom Metazoa; phylum Chordata; class Mammalia; order Rodentia; family Sciuridae; genus Marmota; species Marmota flaviventris. Next base: position 125,331,408 of record NC_092499.1, read on the forward strand.
CTCAGTCTGTCCTCAGCCTGTCCTCTGGCTTCACATCCTAGGGCCCTGACTTGGAAAGGGGTTGTGATTCATCTCCTGTTTGGATGAGTGACTTCCTGTTGGACTGAGATCCACTGGGAGGGGATGGCAGCAGCTGGCTCTGACCCTGGAGGAGGGCCCTTTCATTAGGAGCAGGGGGAGAGAGTTAACAAGCACAAAGAGGCTTTTCCTGTTTACCACCCCCACCCCGGTGTATTAAGATCTTCCTGGGGTTTCTCCACCTGATTCTGTGTGCATTCTGAACGCTCTAAGCAGTTGGTCTGTAATTCTAGCACTCTGCTGGGAAGTGCCCCCTCTTCCAGGGCAGAGCCAATGGCCACCAAGGAGAAGACAGACACAAGACTCTTCCAGGTGAGGCTGTGAAAGCTGCTGAGTGGATTGTGTTGAGCATCCCGGCTGTGTGCCATGGTCCACGGTTAGAGAAAGTGATCGCATGCTGCTGCTGATTTTTAAGGTTCAGTAGGAATACAGGTGCTTCTTGGTGGGGTCACATCCTGACAAACTCATTTTAAGTTAAAACTATCCTAATTTGAGAATTCATTGAACACACCTAACCTACCAGACATCTTACCTTAACCACACTGTACCCTGTACTGTATTGGTTGTCTCCCTCATGATCTTGTGGCTGACCGAGAGCTGTGGTTGGCTGTCACTGTCCTGAATCACGAGAGTATAATAGCACATATCACTAGCCTGTAAAAGGATTCCAATTCAAACTTCAAAGTATGATTTCTTACTGATTGTGTATTGCTTTTGCACCATGGTAAAATTGAAATATCATACCTTGGGACGGCCTGTAATTTGAAAAGATGTAGAGCTCTGCTTTCTGTGGTGATTTGTCTTTTGTGAGTGTTTATAAGGCAGCAAAAGGTACTTCTGGGGCAGGAGCCCACTCAGACGGAGCAGGAGGCTGGCTCCTTAGATAGTCTCCTGCTCCTAGGTGTCTGGGCTGGAATGTAGAGACATGTTTTCACACATGTGGACTCCGAGCAGACAGGAGTGCTGCCCTGCCTTCCATCAGAAAGGTGTAACAGTCCTAGAGCTTGATACATTTACAGGATTCCCAGGTTGACTGCATAGGCAATGTGGGCCTCACGTTGTGTCTTTCGACAGTGAGCATAGGACTTTGAAGTATTAGCCTTAGTAAAAATGGGAAATGCACATAAAAATTATTAGCAAGGAGCTTTGAATTTATCTATTGAGAGAACATTGAACGGGTTTCCAGGAAGTGATAAAATCTATTAGAAGTAGTCCTGTCATTATTTAAAGGTTCATAGAATTTAAATGACTTTTGACTAAATGTCCTGAACAAGATAATGTCCTATGTATATAGGAGGATTCCTCCTTTTGTGGTCTTTCTTGGGTCCCCCAAACTTTTGCCTTCCCTTGGTTTACCTTCCCCCCAATGCTGATGCCCATCACAGGACAGTGGCACCTAGGATTTCTTTCCACTGCACGTCTAGTTTTTGTTGCAGGCCTAGGCACAATGAGTACTGTACAGATATCTGCAAAATGAAGGAACCAATGCAATAAAATGCTTCTATTGGAAGTGAAAAGTGGGATAAGGATAAGCGGGAAGTTTAAAGTCGAAAAATTTTGCAAAAAAAGAAAAAACAAAAGCTATTTTCCTCCAATCTAAGTCAGGTAGCATTCCCATCAGTCTGTTTCCCAGATAGTAAGGAAAAATTATTTCTCTACCCCCAAATCCAATAAGAGCTAAAATTTATTTCCTTTTATTAAGCAGAGAAACACTCAGAGGTTTTGTGTACGGTAACTCTGAAACATGCAATCTCTTTTTACCTTAAAAGCTGAATAAATTGCATCATGTGAGAAAATTAGTTTAAAAATTGATTTTTCTTTCAACATTTCAAGTAGGTAAGATTTTAGAACAGTCTAGCCTGTTTGTGTGACAAATTTAAAATATGCTTGATGATAACCCATATCTAAGCAAATGGAACATGGAAACAAATATCATTACTGATGTTCAAATGAGACTGTGGCTCTAAGTTTTCCTCCCAACCCTGACTATTTTACCATTTACAGAAGAAGTCTACCAAATTATCAGAGAGAAAAATAAAGTAGCATAAGAGGGGAAAGAGAATCTAGGGTGGGGTCATGTCAGGATATTGATATAGTATACAGTGTTTGGACCCTTCTACCAGAGACCTGCTAAAGCAGGGACATACACACATAAGAATGGGAAATGTGGTCCAGGCAAATAGGGAAGTGAGTACAATGGCCTGACACTAAGCAAACTTGGCATGTTGATTCTGGGCTGGAGGACCAGGGACAAATAGAAATGCATGAGAATATGAAGGAATGAAGGAAACTCAAATAAGTGTACAAATGGACACATGGCTAAACCTCAACTGGACTACAGATACTCCCAAAGAAGGATAATGTAAGACAGAAGGGAAGAAGATTCCCCTCCACCTGCTCAATATTGAATAACTTCTCAACCATAGTCTCTATCTGCTCCCATCAGGAGCCTCATCCTATTGCTCTGGATGGGTGTCCACCACCCTCAAATACAAGTGAAATTGGCTCTGATGGAACTGCTGTTATTTATGCAGGCTTATACTTAGATGGGTTAAGTCAAATTATGTGTTCTCATTTGTTTTAATTTTAAGGTATATTCAACATGAACAAGATTAATTTTCCATTCTGGATTTGCTGGTCAAATATATTTGTCATGATTGATTTTGTTTGCTAGTTACAAATGTGTTATTTATAGCATGTGTTATTTATCATAAATTATTTCACGTAAATGATGGAATTTTTCAATCCATTGCTGTAAACTGCATATTAAAAAGGTTGACAAGATGGGACCCAAGTGATAGGTAGAAGAGTGCAAACCTCCCTGTATAATTCAATTTTTTTTTCTCTGTGCTTGAATTCTACTGGTACTCAAAGGAGAAGTTATTTCTTATCATTTTCTCCAACACTCTTATTATCCGTAAGTGCTCATTGTTCCAATCTTTTTCATAGCCAAAACCACAAATTTAAACCATTCTAAATGAATCTGCCATTAACATCTGCATAAATATGCCAAGCATTATTCTGAGCTGCTTCTAATGTGTGTGAACTATAGTGTCACACTAGCAATTTTCATGCTTATTTAGTCAAGCCAAAAATCAACCGCATGCAATTTGCTATACAAATATATTTCCTGGGAAAGATCACAGCTTCATATAGCAGCATTGACATGGATAAGTAATGAAGAAAATGCTATAGGCTAGTGTAAAGTACTATAAAAATTGTGTCATTTGGGGAAAAATAAACAGCTGCTATAAAATTAATTTTAGCTTCTTAGTGTTTTACAGAAGGCACAAACAAGGCCATCTTGGAATTCACCTTTTTCCAGAGATTTGGAAGTCTGGCAATTATCTATGATCATTGTTCACCAAGAAGTTCTGGATCAGCATGTACAGGTGCAGGAAGCACTTCAGGATTTCCATGTACCCTGCTCTGCTTCATTTAATAGCCACTTTCCATAATGATAGGGCAGATTTTTGCCCAGTGAACTGCACCCAAACACATGTAATAGTACCCCAGAAGTTAAGGAGGGCTGTGACACAGCATCTGTTGAATTGGGGAATCATTTTGATAAGCTTAATTAATTAGATTTTAAAATATTCATCAAAGAGGAATCTTTTCCAGAATGATAGAGTAAGGATTTCTGAAAATCCATTTCCTTTTAAAGGCAAAGAAAACATTGGTAAAACCAACCAATCAAACAAAAAAACACACAATTAAAATGAAAATTAACCTTTGGCATTAACCAAAGCCTTGCAAGAATCCAAGGAGAATGTAAAGCCAATAAGAACACAGAGCTTCATCATGTGTCTCCCCAGATATCTATGGCTTTGAAAACCAAGAACTTCCCAATCCCATTAGCCATGAAAAACAGCACCTTAGCCATCATGGAAGGGGATGGAACATGTTGTGAGATCCCCAAATAATTCCTAGACCCCCAAATTCAGTTTAACCAATATGGCAGTTTGGGTAGGAAAAATAGTGGCCCTAAAGTATGCCCACATCTGAATTTCCAGTGTACCTATATTACCTTACATGGTGAAAGAGCTTTGCTGCTGTGATCAGGGGTCCTAGGGTGGGGAGAAGAACTTGAATGGACTAGGTGGGCGCAGTGTAAACATAATGATCCTTTTAAGGAGGCAAGAGGGTGAGACTCAGAGAAAGATGTCATACCTGCAGCAAAGATTGTGGTGATGCAGTCATGAGCCAAGGAATGTGGACATCTTCTGAAAGCTAAGGAAAAAAAGGAATGAAATCTGTGGAAGGAACAGAGGTCTTCTAGCACTTGGTTTTCAGCCTAGTAAGACCCATTTTAGACTTCCAACCCCCAGAGCTATAACATAGTAAATTTGAGTTCCTTTAAATCACACTGTTTTGGGTAGTTTGTAACAACTGTGATAGAAAACACCCAATTTGGTATTTCCACAGGAAAACTACAAGAAATGACAAAGTTCAGTAAAGTTCCAACATAAAAGATCCATATACCAAGATGAGTTGTATTTACATATATTAACAATGAAGGATATGAAAGAGAAATTACAAAACCAATTTTATTTTTAAAAATTCCACGTGGCATATTGCAGGAAGTGGAACTCTGGCTTTGGGGAGTAGGTAGAGGCTGGAAGCATTTTTAGGATCACAAGAGAAAAAGTCTGGACTGCCCAGAAAAGATTATAAGTACAAATGGGTTTATTAACAATTCTCCTAATGTGCTCAGAGGAAGTGAGCAGCATGGTAGGGAACACCTATGTCTTCTGAGAGAAAACTTAAATCATCATAAGCACCCCATTGGTGGTGGTGAGGACTCAGAAGGAAATTAAAAATGTGTTATTGAAATTGGAGAAAAGGCACTTCTTATAGAGTGGCAGAAAGCTTAGCAGAATCATTTTCTACAGTTATCTGGAACAAAGAATTTGTAGAGGATGAACTATATATTTAGGTAAGGAGATTTCCAAGCAGCATTGAAAGTACAATATGGTTTTCTGTTGCCAATAGTAAAATGTGATTTTTAAAAAGAGATATATTTAAGAGATAAATGGCTAAACAAAATGAAACCAGGATTTCATGATATAAAAAAACTCTCAGCATATCTAAATTGCAAAAGATACTAAATTTAGGGAATTTAATATTGGGAAATTATGTTCTGGAAAAAAAAGCAAAGAATGTGACCAAATTACCCTTTGAACCTTCAGAGAATCAAGTGTAAATGATTCAGTCACAGAGAACGCTTTTTGAGAAGATGAGGCATATGACTCTTGCATTCATTCACTTAGCCATCTTGGCAGATTAAAGAATATCAGAGCATAATTTGAACCCCCACAAAGAAAAACAAATTGCCAAAGGAGTTAACCACATGGGTAAATATAAAAGACAGTATAATTTTTTTTTGTTTATAACACTTTTGTTCAACTAATTTAAAAGGCAACTACATAAGGCAATCTAAGGGTGTTTACGAATTCATAATAAATAGGTAAGTATTTTGTGCATTATTAGTGGCACAAAGATGAGGTAAGGGAAGTGAGCGCTTTTGGAGTAACACTTTCATACACTACTGAAATTAAATCAGTATTTATCTAACTTATATTGTTTTAAGATGTTAAATCAACTTAATAGACCTCTACAGAAAGCACCCCATACACTAAGACACTGCACATCTTTCTTAAGCCCACATGGAATACTCTCCAGGATGAGTAACAGATTAGTAATAAAATAAACTTCAATAAATTTAAAAATATTAAAATCATGCAAAATATGTTCTCCAAATAAAATGGAATAATGTTAGAGATTAAAAACAGGGACAAATTTGAGATTTCAAAAATATATAGAAATTAAATAACATGTTTATAAATATCAAAAAGTTCAAAGAAAAAATCAAGAGAAAAAAAATACTCTGCAGTGAGTGCAGTAATGTTAGTTGATTTAATACAATGAAAACACATTAACAAAACGATAAAAATAACACCATCTCAATAGATTCAGGAAAAGTACTTAGCAAAATGCTTTTATGTTAAAGACAGTTAACGTGGAAAAGGAAATACCTTCTTCAAACAGATAAAGTCTGCTACAAAAAAATTTACTGCTTACTAAAAAATGAAAAACGCATGCTTTCTCTCTTTGAACAAAACAAAAAGTCGCTTTCTCAACCACTTCTATTCAAGATGAAAGAGAAGGCTCTACACACAGCAGTTAAGCATGAGAATGAAATGAGACATCCAAAACTGGAAACAAATCAACAAAACTGTCTCTATTTTTAGCTAGCATGATATAATATATAGAAAATTACAGGGAATCCACAGGAATACTATAAGAAGTGACAAAGTTCAGTAAAGTTCCAGCATAAAAAAATCCATATACCAAGATGAGTTGTATGTAATTCCATATGCTAACAATGAAGGATATGAAAGGGAAATTACAAAACCAAATTTACTTTTAAAAATCCCAAATGGTATATTGTAGAAATTGTCAAACCTGTTCTGAAATTAATATGGAAATACAAATGACAACCCAAGATAGACAAAACAATCTTGAAAACAGAAAAAAGTTGGAGGATTCACACATACCAATCCCAAAACTTACTAGAAAGCTTCAGTACTCAGTCTAGTGTACTATCATCAGACAGACATGTGGACAAGTGGAATGGAATGAGAGTCCATAAATAAGCCCTACTCTTAATGGTTAGGTTTTGAAAAGGGCATCATGAGGATTAAACAGCCAATACCACTAAGTACACAATGGGATGGCTAAAATAAACATGACAGTACTAAAAGGTTGGTGAAAATGTGAAGTAATCGGAACTCTCCTGCATTGTTGGTGGGATTGTGAACTGGTGAAGCTACTGCAGGAAACTGTCTCAAAGTTCCTAAACTATGACCATGGAGTTACTCTCTGACCTAGTGGTTCCAATATTAGATATATGTCCAAAACACCGAAAACACATCAAAACATGGACATAATAAAATTATTCTAAATAGATAAAAAGTGAAAATAATATAAATGTTTGCTATGGTCTGGATGCGGTTTGTCCCCTAAAAGTTCATGTATTTGGAGGCTCAATCTCCAGAGTGGCAATATGGGGAGGTCCTATGGGACCTTTAAGAGGGAGGACTTCATGGGTGGTCCTTACATCATTGGGAGTGCCCTTAATAGGGATTAAGATAATTCTTGAGGGATCCCTTAGGAAGTTCCTGTGAGAAGATTGTGATAAAGATCTAAGCCTGATCCCTCAATCCCTCTCTGGCTTCTTGTCTGATATTGTGATCTCTCCTTCTCCTATGTGATCCCACTATTTTGGTGCCATCCACAATGAGGTAATGCAGCCTGGGGTCCCTCACAAGGGCTAGTGCTGTATTGTTTGGACTTTAAGCCTCCAAAACTGTAAGCTCATTCAATCTCTTTTCTTTATAAGTGCCCAGGCTCAGGTAGGTTGATATAATCATAAAATGTTGATTAATACAAAGTCCATTGATCAAAGAATGCATAATAAAATTGGGTGTATCCATACAATGGAAACTTACTCAGCAATAGAAAGTAATGTAGTGCTGACACATACCATAATATGTACAAACTGTGAAAATATTATCCTCAATAGAAATCAACACAAATGGCCACATGCTATATGAAGTATTCAGAAGAAGCCAATATAAGCACAGAAAGTGGTTGTTAGAAGCTGGAGAAAGAGAATGGGAAGTAACCAGAGATGTGTATAGTGTTTATTTTGGAAATGATAAAAATATTCTAAAATTAGAAAGTAGTGACGATAATATATTTCCATCACTAAAAAAACCCTACTGAACTGCATACATTAAAATGATGAAATTTATTATATACAAATTAGTTCTCATTTGCTTTATTTAAATGAGCCATCATGAGAACAGTAGGTTGCAAGTCTAACACGAAGACCTGGATCTTAGTACAAGCCCAGCTACTAGCTCTGCAGGGTTAACTGCCACCTAAGCCTCCTACCCAACGTCAAACTTGGATAAACAGTCTTTATCTAGAAAATGACAATGATTTCCATTCCTATCAGTTCTGAATAATATGAATAATTTACCTCCAAATATTTAAAGTTTTGCTTTGAAACTGCTTATATGATCAAGCAATTCTTACCCCCTTGATTTTTAAATGATGAAACTAAATGTGTTAGGAAACCTGGTGAGATGTCACTTTATATTGTAAAAAAATAGTTGAATCTTACTTATGTTTGTGAGACTAAATCTGTTTTGTTCATTCATGAAAACGTTCTAATTTCCTCCTTGTATTGCAAAAACTGAGAGGTTTAGACAAGGTGTAAGCATGTAGACACTTTAGTTATAGGAAAAACATTTGAAAATGGCTTTTACCCAAATGCAAATTGGCATTATTTTTCTTCAGTTTCAGATTACTTAGTTTCTTTTTTGCTTATTAAGTCAAGACGACTGACCATAGCCTCCTACTTGTTAACCACAAAAATCCACTATGGATGTGGTGAAGCCAGCCTTCCTCCTCACAGGTTTGTCTGATGGCTTCATTCCCACCTTGTGGTCCAATGAGGAAACTGTAGATTAAATTAGTGGGTCCAACCCACAGGATAATGAATGTGCTCATATATTTTATTATTGAAAATGGTGCACATCTCATAAATAACAAAAGAGAGTCAATAATAGGTCATTCTTGGTTTCATTTTAAGGTTACCCTCTTCCTTTGTTCACCTAATTAACCATTCACATGACAATAGATGGGGGACAATCCTCAACTTTCATTTTATTGAAAGTTCCAGTGGAGGAAAATAATACAACCAGTGTGAAAGTAAACATTGGCAATACATTTCTGGTGGTGTTACAAAGGAAAAACTCAAGAAAACCACCTGCTGGCTTCACTTGCTCTCAGTTGTCTTAAAACTCACTACTTTGGAGGTGACTCCAGCTTTTCTGTGGATTACACCTCTGATAGGTGGGATATGCTGCTATTATTTGCCTAGATTACTCTTTAGGGACCTAAAAGTCACTTTTACTGAAAATACGGACTCTTCACTTGGGCCTGCAGCTGTTCCCTGGGCGACTGGAATAGGATAAAAGGCTTAGCATCTCTGTCTCTACATGGTGTCTGTCTCCTTTGCTGCCTTAACCTTTGGGTCAGATTCTACTCTGTTCTACATGTAGACATGCTGAACATTTGAGGAAACCTTCACTCAGAACTATAAATACAATGTTAGTTTGATCTAGTCTTGCCTAGTCTCTTTCCTCCCCTTTCAAAGCTAAAGACGCCCACCAGCTGCTATGATCAGAAAAACCAGACCATGAAAAAAGTGAAAAGAGGTGACACACAAAGTCGTGGAAGAACTCCATCTATTCTCAGGAAAGACATGAATATTGCTTCCCTTTATTAGCCTATCCATCTCCTACATTATTGTTATGCTATATTTATAACTCCTAAACCCCCTGGAGTGGATAAGTGTACATGCCAGCCCAGGCCCCCACTTCTCCATTCTTTGCCCACTGAATAGAGCCTTTCTTTACTTCCCATGTGTATTTCTATGGGATGAAATTTTGGACTAGGGTTCAGTAACTCTATTATTTACATAGAAGTACCCTCCATCATACATAACTGCTATATTTTCATATCCTATTCATGTTGTAATGCCACATTATTGGTATTGGTCTGCAAACTGAAACCCTACTTACTCCCTATCTTCAAACATGCAATTTTAAGGGTTTGTTTGTTCAACTCTTTAAAATTTTAGAGAAGTTGAATTTGACAAGCTATTCAAAGATCAGATGATTACATCCTGATTTATGAAAATATTCAGACTTTACATTTGTGTATAAAGATTAAGAATGGATGAAATCAAAAGTGAATGAGTGGAGTGAAATTTCTCTTCCATATATTGAAGATAAAAAATAAAATAAATTAAATAAACAAAATAAATTAAATCAACTCCTGAGTCACTGCACTTAGTCCCAGTTTGTACATGTAAGGACCTGTTTTCTGGAACAATGAAATGATAATTGGACATAAAGTTAGGGTTTTGAATCTTAATCTTGGAAATGATTTTTGTTAGATAGAGATCTGTGGCTAGTCACTTTGATATGGCTACTAATAATAACAAGGAAAATAATATAAACATTAATTACATCTTCTGTTTCAGGCGTATGAGAAGCTATTTTTATAATGTATTTTTATTTAATACTCATCACAGCCCTATGCAGAAGGTAGTCTCATTATCTGTTATGGTTTGGAACCATGGTCCATGTATCAAACACCTGGTCCTCAGGTGGTCCTGGTGAGAGTTGCTGGTGCCTTTAGGAGATGAGGCCCAATGGGAGTTCCTTAGGACATTGGGGTTGTGCCCTCCAAGGGGATTGTGGGACCTGGTTCCTCCCTTTCTGTGTCTCTTTTGCTTCCCGGATACTAAGTAGGTAAACAGTGTACTCTGTCATGTGCTCCACACCATTGCCATCTGACATGCCCACTATAGTCCCAAATCAATAAGTCTAAGCTTAGGTTGGAATCTCAAAACAATGAGCCCAAATAAAACTTTTCTCTTCATAAGATAATCATCTCAGACATTGCATTATAATGATGGAAAACTAATTAACATATTACTGCTAATCTACAAATGATTTAGAAGAGGTAAATCTCTGACCCAAATGGGATAGGCAGAACTTGAGCATGGACTATCTAATAGCAAAGTCTTGGCTGCCACACTGCACTCTCTGTTGTTATCCATGTTGAGCTTTAGGTTCTGCTGTGGTTTGAATGTGGTTTGTCTCCCCAAAATTCGTTTTCCAGAGACTTGGCCCAGTGCAATGATATTGATAGGGTGTGAGACCTTTAAGAGGTGGGTCCAAGAGAAAGGTGTTTGTGTTGTGATGTTCAGAAGCAATAGTGCTGATCTCATGGAGTTGGGTGGGTCTTGAGGAGTAGATTAGTTCCTGCAAAAGAAGGTTTTTATAAAAGTGGTCCTGGCCCTTTACCATTCTTTTGGTTCCACTCTCACCATGTGATCCAGCTTGCTTGCTCTCTCTTTCTCACCATTTGATGCTGTCATGTTGTGTTGCAGTCAGAGAGGCCCTCACCAGATGCCAGTGTCATAGTTTTTGGATCCAGCCATTGAATTGTGAGCCAAATAAAACTCTTTTCTTTATAGATTATCCACAACAGATGTTTTGTTCTATAACACAAAAGAAACTAAAACAGGTTCCTTATCTTCAAAAATACACTGGAAAATAAATACCTAAATTTTTTAAATATGTAGATCAGAGAAGATTATATAGAGAGCATAAATGAGGACGAATTAAGATGACACATTTAAAATTATTGCACATTAAATATTAAAGGATTAAAACTAATTTACTATAAACTACAATTATAAAATGATATTGTTGTATAACAGCATCATAAATCTTATATTGACTAACATATTTTGAATGACATATTTGGATTATTTCCCAGAAAAAAAGTGTGGAAATAATAAAATTTTATTTCCTTCTGCTGGTGGAGTCCAAACATCAGATGTGTGGTTGTCATTCAGAGTTCTTCAGAAAATGTGATGCTTCTAAATGCTAATGTGACAGGCCTGGCTACAGATTGCCTGGAAAGTCTATGGGACCAAAACATCCATCAGGGCAAGCCACACCCAGAGAAGCACCAGAGGGCCCTTGGGGAAGGCTTTATTTGCTGTATTCTCTATAATTCAAATCTTGTGTTTGCATTTCCTCATGTGGTTGAGTTGGAAGCTGTGATTCAATATCCCCTGGGACTACTGAATCATAAGCTCTAAGCTTGGGAACCAGACTCCTGAAGGGCAAATTTGTTAAAATACTGAAGAATCCTTTTGGGGCCAACCAAGCTAAAAGCTTTTGATAACTTGTTGCCACAAAACAAGACCTGATTTCTTAGGTATGTGAGGTCAAGAGAGATGCCTTTGCTTCTTTTTTTTTTCTAACCCTCATTTTCATGATTACTACCCTCTTTCTCTGGGGACGATGTATTTGGTGATGGATTCTCAATTTTGGATCATACTTTTTTTCCTCCCAAGACATTCTAAGATCCATCTTGGAAACAGATTGAGAAGCCCTCATCAGACACTGGACACATTGATCACCTTGGTATTGAACTTCCCAGTCTCCAGAACTGAGAGAAGTAAATGTGATGTTTATAAATTACCTAGTCTCGGGTATTTGGCTATAGTAGAACAAATGATACCTAACTCCATATACTGATGGCCATCATGGCCTCCATCTTATAGATAAGAGAATGGAGATGTAAATGTAATAAATTACTTGCTCAAAGTCTTACAGCTAATAAAAATATAGATTTGAAACCAGAAATTGCACAATACTCTTCCTGCATACTTATGTACAAACCATTCCAGTATGACCACAGAGACACAGGGAAAAAGAACAAAGCAGGTCTGATGGATCTATATTTATATGCCTTCAAGGGAAACTGAAACCATCATTGAATTGACCCATGGTCAGGTCCTGTGGATATAGCTTTCTGGAACGTTTTATCATCACAATGAATAATGATTTCTTTATTACACCTGGGACAATGAGCATACCAGTTTTCCAGGTCTGCTTTGAGCAAACATTAAGATTGATCAAGAAAGCCTGATTCCACTGTTGAAGTCTGATCTGAATCACCCCAGTTGCTCAGGGAGCAGGATCTGTTTTCCTGGCCAGCCCTCCATGAAAAATTCAGACCCCCTAGATTCACAATGGTTCCCCAGGGATATTTCACTCATGCTAGCAAGAAAGTGCTTATGTGGAACCCAGGAAAGGGAAGGACTTAGAAACCTATGCCTAACTGCTTGAACTCTGCTAAATGCATCTGTTTCTCCTGCTGCTCTTATTTTGTATCTTTTTGCTGTAATAAGCCACAGCCATGAGTGTATCTTATCTTTTGTCTTGGGAGTCCTTCTAGTGAATCAGCAAAACTGAAGGTGGTCTTGAGACCTCCTCACCCCAAACAGGACCAAATTCATACACTGTCTTCTCTTTAACGTTACCAACCTCTATCACATTATTGAATCCAATGTTGTACATTTTCTGCCTCAAAGGAGTTAAGGTGTAACTGATAAAGACCAATAGTATTAAGGAGGACAATATTAGTCAATTTAAGTGTTCTTAGAACATGATATTGGTTTACATACATACATACATACTCATGCATGTGTGCATACACCTGTCCCCTCCTTACATATGCACACACACACAACCATTCACATGGATGACTAACCCTTTTGGAGAAAATTGGACAGTTTACCATTTTCCCTTTCAGAACATTTTTAAATGATAGAAACAGAATGGGGCAAACTGTCATTTGACTATAAATAACAACTAGTCCCTTTTCCTCCCCAGATTTACTTCTAATTTGAAGTGTGGTGTTCTTTACCATGAACGCCAGAAAACTGAGATGTTCTGCTTAGGGTTTACAACCAACTCAGCAGTAATGAACAATATCCATCTACTTGCTGTCTACTGAGGAATCAGCCTCTATGAAAAACCCTCCATTATCCACAGTGTCTGCCCTACTTAAGGGTCTCAGATGAATGCTGAAACCTGAATGGAGAGTTTTCTTTTCTGCTCCATAATAATCATGTTTTATTTGTTTTAATTAAAGTAGAACAAAGAAAGAAAAAAAAGGCTCCTTAAATTGTCTGAATGAGCAAACAGCATAAAGACCCTCAAACATCAGTAAGATCCGCAGCTATTCACTTATTGCATAACTGTTTCTTCCTTATGCATTTATTTGGCACTGCTTTAAAAAAAATATAAAGATTTTGGTTTATTATAGTTATATAGCCTTGTCAAGGAAAATATGAAAAACTGTCAATATAGTTAAACTATTATGCTTGCGTAACTTTATATTCACTGATTTCTTACCTTTGACCTCATTTTATAACTTTTCTCAGTTTTATTGAGATACAATTGAAAAATATAAATTACATATAAATAAGGAGTACAATCTGAATGCATTGTGAAATAATTGCCATAATCAAGCTAATTAGCATATCCATCACTTCACACAGATACCTTTTTATCTGTGTAATGTTGAACACATTTAAGATCTATCTGTTCACAAATTCCAGGTGTGAAATACAGTATTATTAACTACAATCACCACACTATACACAAGAACTTATCCTAACAGAACTGAAATTTTATATTCTGACCAACATTTCCTCAGTCCCCACCCCTAGGCCTCTTATAACCACTATTCTATTCTGTTTTAAGTGTAACTATTTTGGATCCACATAGAAGTAAAGTCATACAGTATTTATCCTTCTGGTCTGACTTACTCATTTGGACCTTTTTATCGTCATATTTTCTTCTTTTCCTTGTCCATTTTTAAAGTGAGATTTATCTTATTTTTAATAATTTAAAACATTATGTCTTTTTACTTAACCTCACTAATTTAGCTAAAAAGGTATTCAAAGGAAAGCTGAGAAAGAATTTGAGAAAAATGAATACTTGAAGAGAGAAAAAGAAGGACTCATAAGATGGTGTGTAAAATTTATAGAATACTGTGTTGAAGAAGTGTATTACTAATTTTTGTGAAAATGAAAGTTTTCAGGGGCAAAACCTCACATTCAATATTCTTGACAGCTTCAGCTCTTATATCCAGAACAGTATCACCCTAGTGTTTAAATTAACTGGAAAATAAATTATCCTCAAGAACTTTTTTTTAAAAAAAAAATCAAACACTTTAAAATGTATGACTCTCCATGAAATATGATATGTCAAGAGCTTTGTAATGTTTTGAACAACCAATAAAAAAAGGAAAAAAATAAAATGTATGACTCTTTGAGTGTTTTAAATACTTCAAGAACACTTTGTTCTTCAAGTGTCTCCTATGTCAGCAAGTTTCCAACCTATTTGTCAGAATTGAAAGTAACTTGACATCTTGCAATTCTGAATGCCAGTGATCAAAGTTCAATATGATTTTGAACCACTCTTGTGTCACATGGTTATAAAATGGGACTGAAACCTTGCTGGCTATCTGCCAACCATCTCTTCTTAACTTAAACTTGTATATTCCTTTTCAGTACAAATAATAATGGAACAGTCTTAGGTATAATAAGTAGACAAATTTGCCTATGTAGGACCATCATTTGGCTAAGGAGGAGTTACTGAAATTCTAAACTGCTTCAACCTGGTTTGCCACCTCATTTACAATGGTATACCTAGAGGTTCCATTCTTTTATAACAGCAATGTGAATTTCTTTTTGTAAGTGCAAAGAACTCTCAGAAGAGGCAGAGGCCATGTGGAACCATTTATTCCTTAAGATTCATCAGTTTCACAGGAAAAGATTATGCTGGACAACTTAAAAAGCTGTGCTGAAATAGTGTAAAAAACAAAGTAAGAAGCAGCAAACGTCAATATGTCAATGTGCCTGAAAAAATAAGTATGTGGGCTCAGTAGATGCTGTCATTGTGAGGCTCTGGAAAGGAGGAGATTGGTCAGGTGTCTGGACCAATAAAAAGGCTGTGGGGACTGTTGGGGCATAGCTAGAGGGTACACAAGGTGTAAAGGCATTTACTTGGTGTTTAGACAGAAAGCAAATAAGCTCATGATTAAATGAATTATTTTTCATTTCCAAGGATGAAGACCCACCATACTTTGTGGTGGTTTAAAAATTAAGTACAACCCAAAGAGATCTATGCACATTATGAGAGAGAAGTACAGTATTTTTGCATTCAGAACTGGAACTGCAATGTGACCCTTGTGTTGGTAGAAACAATAGTCCAATGAACCTGAGCTGCCAGCCCTCCCAGCTTCTGGTAAAGCCCCAAGTTGTCATGGCAACCACTTCTGGAGAGGCGACATCTATGGCTTCAGACTTAAGTGGTTTGATTTTTTTAAAACATAAATTTATAGTGCAATAAAGCTTGTTTTACAGTTGTTCCAATTTGTGCAATAATTACTCCCCACTTTCTCCAGGTTGCAAAAAAAATGTTTCATTTTTGGTAAGAACTATGTTTTAAACATTACTATGCATGTATTTGTTCACTTATTCCTTAATATACTCCTTCTCTACATGTTAGATAGGGACATAGAAATCTTTGGGGCTTGCTGTGACATGCAAGTGAAGATCTCATCGTAGGAGCCATCAGAATTCACTTGGTGTTCAGGAGGTGAATGGAAGTTGGTTCTACCATCCACATATTCAGAGGGCAGGGCATGCCCTTGTTTGTTTTAGGTAATTCCCTTCATCATACTGAGAACGGACAAGTTCCAAAGTGGTCAAGGAAAAGCCTTCTGTGTCCAAGCTTGCTTCTTTGAAGCTATGCACCTGTCTTTTCTGTGCTCTGTGGGTTGGTGTGAAATTGGTTCCCTAGTAGACTACTCCTTCCATTCCTATTTTTCCCTCACTAGATCAGAGTAAAACCATGGGTAGCAGCACCATCTTCCATGGCCCAGGAGTGTCTCATGTTGGTGCCAGTGCTGGACTCATACCTTCTTCTGACCTTGAGGCCCCCTAAATCCATATATATATATATATATATATATATATATATATATATATATTAAGGCTGCTGTACTTCCTCTGCTTCTTCACGTAGTATGCAATGCTTTGTAGAAAACAGTCATTTTTGCTCACAAAGTTGACCTTCAATTGAAGCTATCTCAGGCTAAATTTATTTAGAGTTGTTTCATGTGCTGAGCCTAAGGTCCCAGTAGGGTCTCCTCACTGTATTTGGTTGGAACTCAGGCTGCTCATATCTAGGAACCAGACACTGGTAGTACAGTCCTTTCAGTTAACTGATTTCAATTGCATGAGATAGGTTCATTATCCAATTTTGCACTTCTGAAAAAAGATTCAGAGAAGAAATAGAGGAGGCAGGATTTGAATTCATATTTAGTACCAAAGTTGCTGGTCCCTACTGCTTTTGACTGCCACATGCAAGTTGAGATGTGACAAGACTCCTCCAGAATATAAAGAATGAGTCATGATGGAAGAGGGGACAGTGTCCAAGGTTGCCTAGAGTACAGATTTGGATCTAGGTTGTGGTAGGGAAAAGGAAATCTTAGGTAGCCTTCCTGGGAGGGTTCCTGGCCAATGGTGGAGAAGAAAATATTATAAACAGTTGGTACTACTCCAACTCATTTTCTTCCCTATTATTTAAGGTCTTTCCTGTCAAGAGTACTACCTCTCGCTAATGATTTTGAATATTCCTTGTTGGGGGACATGCATGATATTGCAGTAGAGTATGTTAGGAATAAGGGGGATTCTAAGAAGACTGGGTGTTGGGAACTTGTTGAAATCCATTAACTTAAAAAATGAAGCTTGTCAGTGATATGACCAAAGGACACTCCTTATGGACATAAAAATGACCTTAAAATCAATGATAAGATGAGGAGTGACTCATGAGAGGTGGAAAGTAAGTCCATTGCCTGCTAAAGATAGCCAGATTGTAACGAACAGCAAGAAATAAGGTGGAGGTTTAGCAGAAGAGAGGGAAAGTGACCCAGTGCACCTTCTGAGCATCTAGAACATGAAGATCTTTCCTACTTGCCAAGTTGTCAAATGCTTTCAAAAGTCTAACAGGAAATTGGATAAATGGAGTCTGAGAACTAAGACTAGTTAAAGAACTAAGTTTCCAGGAAGCTACAGAACTTGACCAAGGGCAGACACATAGTGTATTATTAACTTTTTACTGGTGTGATCTAAATGCCTGACATGAACAACTTAAAGGAAGAAAGATTTATTTTGGCTCATGGTATCAGAGGTGTCAGTCCATGGCCAGCCAACTATTGTTCTAGACCCAAGATGAGGCAGAGGACCATAGTGGAAGGGAGTGACAGAGGAAAGATGCCCAGTTTTTGGAGCCAGGAAGCAGAGTGAGATGAGAAGGGATCAAGGACAAGAAATAACCTTCTAGGGCATACCTCCAGTTATCTACTTCCTTTAACAAGGCCCCACCTCCCACAGTCTCCACCACCTTTCAGTAGTCCATTCAGCTGTCAATGGATTAATTCATTAACGAGATCAGAACAATCACATACAATCATTTTACAAAATCCCCCCCCCCCCCCCAAATATTGCTGCATTGGAAACCAAGCCTTCAACACGAAAGTTTTTTGGGACACCTCATATCCAAATGAGATTACATAAGAAATGATAGATATTAACCCATGTTTGCAGCTTTTCAAATTTGCACCTGACCCATCAGCCTCAGTGCTTTAGTGATAAGCAGCTGTTAGGCCTGATAGAAAACCACTGCGCAGTCCTAGGACAAGAAGAAAAAAAAGAAAAAAATAATTCACTCGACTCAAGAATATCATGTGTCTGAGAGCACAGAGGTAGAGATGCCATTAGAGATACTAGCAGTAACTCTAGTGAAGGAATGTTCAAGGGAGCACCGGTGGAGGTCGACAGGGAAAAGGAAGAAAGGGACTGCCAAGAAAAGACATTGTGAATATTTATGACCAATTGAATGTGGATAGATGAACACAAAAGAGAAGACATACACCTTGTGAAGGTCAGTAGCCTAGGGAACTGACAGGAAGCTGGTCCTTGTATGAGGAAGAGTAAAAGTGGCTTTTAGTGACGGACAATATTACTTACTAGCAGAACACTACATCCAGCACCAAGCCAAAGCTTTGGAGTCGGAATTGTAAGCAGAGGCAGCAGAAGTAGATTTGTGAGTTGTTGGTCAACTAAAGATTATTCAGAATATATGAAAGAGAGAATATTTTTAGAGGATTGGTGTCACCAAAGACTAAGCCACTACTACTTTTTGGATATGAGGTATCCCCTGAAAGCTTATGTGTGAGACAATTTAGGAATGTTCACAGGCAAAATGATTAGTTTATGAAAACTGTAACTTAACCAGTGCATTAATCCATTTAGTGGATTAATATTTTGAATAGATTAATAGATGGTAACTATAGACAGGTAGGGCATGGCTTGAGGGAGTAGATCACTAGGAGCATGGCCCTGGGTATTTTATTTTATTATCCCTGGCTCATTGCACTCAGGCTCTTTCTGCTTCCTGTCTTTTCATCAACTAAACAGCTTTCCTCTACCATGCCCTTTGACCATGATGTGCTGCCTAACCTCAGGCCTACAGCTATTGAATTGGATGACCATGGGCTAAACTTCTAAAACTGTGAACCAAAATAAATTTTTGTCCTCTAAATTGTTCTTGTCAGGTCTTTTGGTCACAGTGAGAAAAATCTAACTAATACACATTGAGAACATAAACTAGGGAGAAATTTCCTGGTGAGGTCAGAAAACCCAATTTTAGAATGACTAGCAGGATCCTTTGGCTTTGTCTTCTAGACACCATTAGCACTTCTCTTCCCAGTTGTGGCAACCAGAACTGTCTCCAGATTTTTCCATAGGTCATCTGGGACAGCAACACTTCCTCTAGCTGACAACAAGAGAATTCTAGTAAGTGACTAAGCCAATATTTCATTTAACAATCACCTTTTATAATAAATTTAAGCCATTTTCAATGTTTCCCTATGGTTATTACCAGTTTTAATATACAGGTCTCTTATTAATATAAATTCCTAGAAAGAAAATTGTGAAAAAAAAGTCAAATTATAAAAAAAAAAGTAAAAACAAAAATCGACAACTCTTGTTGGATCTATGAGAGAAGTGAGATGACAGGAAAGTCTGGTGTCTCAAAATGGAGATACTTAATGGTAAATACAGAGAGTGAGATTTACTATGACAGGAAACTAAAAGCTCAGTCCGACTCTGTAAGGATCTGCACTCAGGTAGGGAAAATTGAACTAGAAGTGATGGCATTGTGGGGGGCTCAATGTGGAAGATTATTTGAAATCAAAATCCAAGGTGTCCTGATCACTGGGGATCCTTAATCCTTTTATTTTTAAAGTGCTTTTATTAGTGCACTATAGTTACAGATAATAGTTTGATTCATTTTGACATAATCATATATGAATGGAATTTAATTTGCTCTATTTGAATCCTTAGTGCCTACTCTTTCACTCCCCCCTCTCCCTTCCGCATTCACCTTTCTTAATTCTACTGATCCTCCTTTTATTTAATTTTAAAAATTTGTTGTTTTGGGACATATATGAGAGTAGGGTGTATTTTGACATATTATACATACATGGGGTGCAACTCCTTACAATTTTGTTCCCATTCTTGTGGTTGTACATGATGTGGAGTACGCTGGTCATGTATTCATATATGAGTACAGGAAAGTTATCTTTAATTCATTTTACTGTCTTTCCTATTCCCATTCCCCCTCCCTTCCCTTCATTCCCCTTTGTCTAATCCAATGAATTTCAACACTTCTTCTCCCTACCCTCCCTTACCTCAGATAGAGCATTAATCTCTAGAATATACAAAGAAATCAAAAAGTAAAGGGGCAATTAAACAGAACAGGCACTTTATGCAAGAAGAAATGTGAATGGTCAAAAATATATTCAAATGGTTTAAAAAGTTCAACATCTCTAGCAATTAGAGAAATGCAAATTAAAACGATGCTGAGATTCCATCTCACTCCAGTCAAAATGACAATTATCAAGAATACAAGTAACAATAAATATTGGCAAGGATGTGGGGAAAAAGTTTCACTCATATTTAATTATTTTTAATTGATACTTTATAGTATTCATAAAGGTGGAATTCACTGTAATATATTCAGGAATTAGATCAGAAACTTTGCAACTGCTAGAAGAAAAAAAAAAGAGTCATCACTCAAACATATTAGCACAGGCACTGACTGCCTTAACAAGAACCTGAAGCTGAAGAAATAAAATCCAAAATCAATAAGCGAGATAATACTGAATTAAAAACTTCTGCATAGCAAAGGGAATTATTTAAAGTGTGAAGGAAGAGCCTAGAGAATGGGAAAATTCTTTGCCAGTTACTTCTCTGAATGTGGTTTCATGTCCAGAATACATAAAGAACTGGAAAAAAAGGAACCAAATAAATAATGGACAAACAAACTACACAGACATTCTTTCAAAAGAAGAAATGCAATTGGCCAATAAATACATGAAAAAGTGTACAACATCCTGGGCAGTCAGGGAAATGCAAATCAAAACTACATTGAGATTCCATCTCACTCTATTTAGAATGGCAATTATGAAGATTTAAGTAATAATTCTAGTGAAAATGTGGGGGAAAGGTACACTCACACATTGTTGGTGGGACTGCATATTAATACAATCACTCTGGAAAATAGTATGGAGATTTCTCAAAAGAACAGGAATAAAACCACCAGCTATCCCACTCCTCAGTATTTATCCAAAAGAATTAACATTAGTATACTGTAGTGATACTGGCACATCAATGCTCATAGCAGCACAATTCACAATAGTCAAGTTATGGAACCAGCCAAGGTACTCAGTGACAGATGATAGATTAAGAAAAGGAAGTATATATACAATTGAGTTTCATAAGAATGAAATTATTTGCAAGTAAACAGATGGAACTGGAGAACATAATGCTAAGTGAAATAAGCCCGACTCAGGAAATGAAGAGTTGAATGTTTTCTGTCATATGTGGAAATGAAAGCAAAGTACGGGGAAAAAGGAAGGATGGTCATATTTCATAAAAATAGAGGGAAGAAAACTACATTAAGGAGTCTGACCAGGATGAAGGAGGGACAGCAAAGGGGAGCAATACAGAACCAATTTGACAAAATTACACTATGTACATGTATACCCATACTACAGTGTATTTCCTTTATGAGTTTCAACTTCTGAAGCTCTACCAAACTCAGGCAGTGAATACCAGAGAACTATTCACTCATGGTTTCAGCAGGAAGAGAGGAAAAGGAACCATTCTGAAATATGCCAGGGCACTCTGTTCTTCATAACAAAGTTTGCCTTCAGTGGAAGCTAACCACGGCTTCACCTGCTTGGGTCTTATCAGAGTCTCCCTGACCTGAAGGAAGGGAAACACCCAACACCAGTCTACTGTGGCCAGTGTGTTCCACCTAAGACAGGTGAGGGTGAGGAGAATGAGCAACACATATGAAGTTTACCATTCAGTTATACAGACCTAATCCCAGGACTAGGGAAGGGTCACCTCCCCCACATTGTACCACCACATTATGAAAATCCTGTTTACCAGTTTTTTCCCCTCCAGTACATCATGTTATTAAGAAAAAAAATATAAGACATACTAGCAGGGAATAAGCACGGCTTGACAGGACAGAAAAAGTATCAGAACTAAATCAGATATAGCAAGCCTTTGGAATTATTAGACTAGGAATTTAAAACAACTATGATTAATAAGCAAAGAGTTCCAATGGACAACATATAAGAACAGATGGGCATTGCAGGAAGAGAAATGGAAATTCTAAGAAAGAACCAAAAAGAAATTCTATAGATAAAAGGCCCCACTATAACAGAAATGAAAATGCCTTTGATGGACTTGTTAGTAGACTGGATAATACTTAGGAAACCTCTGTGAGATTGAGTTTATGTCAAATTGGAAAGCAAAAAGAAACCAGCCAGAATAATGGAATAGAATGTCCCCAAATTATGGGTTATCTGCAAAAGGTGTAATATATTTATAATGGGAACATGAGAAGAAAAGCAAAAGAAGAAATTTTTGAAACAAAAATGATTAAGAATTTCTCCAAAATTAATATTAGGCACAAAGTCACATGTATTAACCCATTTTCTGTTGCTAATAACACAATAACACAGACTGGGTAAGTTATAAAGAAAAGAGGTTTATCAGCTCCCAGTTCTGGCAGTACAAGTTTTAGGGGTGATTGCCATCTCTCTGGCTAAGTCCCAAGGTATCACAGGATATCAGATGGAACAGCACTGAGAACAATGTACGTGTGTGTGACACGTGTGCAGGTGTATACACTCTGTTCTCCCTCTTCTTAAGCACCACCTGGAGTTGACAGGTAAGGGGATGGGCTCCACACTCATGACCTTTATCTAATCCTAACCAAACCCAAAGGCTCCACTACAAGTAGCTCTCCTAACACTTTACATTGGGGAATAGATTCCAACATGATCCTCAGAAAGGACAAACCACAGTGCCACAAATATAGGAAGTTCAGATAGCTCTAAGATAAAATAAATGCAAAAAACAGCACACATGGGCATATTATTTTCAAACTGCAACAAGTCAAAGATAAAGAAAAATCTTGAAAGAAGCAAGAGGAGAGGGAATTGCTGTCATTTTAAAGGCTTTGATATCTATCTCCAAAAAGCTAAAAGGGCAGGGTTCAATTGAAGAGGTTGTCCATGGTCCTGAAAAACAGGAAAGCAAGAAAATGACTTGAAAGCAAATGAATTTGAACTGTGGAATGTCCAAACCACTCTGTATGGTGTATATCCAAAATCTGACGCCTGTTCATGAGAATGTTGTCTCTATCATGCCAGATAACTGGGTTGGAACTATCCAGTTAAGCCGTGCTGTGCAGAGCATGCCAATTAATTCAAGGTATAATGGGATTAAATGAATAACTCCCTTCCTTAGTACCCTCTAATTCCTGGATTTCCTTTGCATTTCCCATCTCTAAATGTTTTTGTGCTTAATATAAGTAGCAGGTTCCTCTCACTCAAGGCATCATTGTAGGCAGCTTCATGGCCTCTTTTAGACTTGGAAGGAGCTCTTTTTCAGATGGAAACTCCTTCTGGACTGTTCAGAATTTCATTACTCATCAGACTGAGGCGTGAGTTGTTCACAGAGATGGCTCCAGAAGATCCTAACATATGGGAGAAAGAGTGAGGTAATAACAAGAAACAACCAGGAAGGGAGAAATCAAGAGAGTATAGGGAAACACATGAGTTAGAAAGATGTTATGAACTTATCTCAAGGGGAAAGAAAGGTAGAGATGAAATGTTTAGATTATTTGCTTTTAAAATAATTATTTCACACATTTACTTGACAAACTGTAGACAGCTTGACGATCAAACTTTGATTCAGTGTTGTTACACAGTATTTGAGTCACACAATTTCAAATAAGTATTGAAATATCTGTAATTCTTTAAAAATTAATAAGAAGACTCTGACCATTACAATTTCACAAAGATCCACCTTGCATATTTGATCCATACAAATTTAATTTCCAAGAAGAAAACGGAGACCTAACAGTGCCTGGTAGAGCACTTCATTCAAATTATTCCTTCTAAGCATGAACGTTAGCTGAAAATATTTGGGAGAAAAATCAGAATGTAGAAAAACTGGTATTTTATTCCCTCTTTCCACCTCCCCCTAAAATACTTGTTGAATAGATAAAAACTAGACATCTTTAGTTACACATAAGTGCAAAATTACAGCATTGGATGAAGAAATAATTTGATTCTGTCAGCTAGCTTCAGCAGCTGAGACTCACTTTCTCAACTCCCTCTGTAATTCTCCATCTTAAAATTGACTGCAAGCTGCACACTGATCTGAGCATAATTTTATTTTATTTTTTAAATGTTCATAGCAGCTTTATTTGTAATAACCCCAAACTAGAAACCAAAATAGTTGTCAGTAAGTAAATATTAAACAAACCAGCATATCTATAACATCATGGCAATAAACAACTTGTATGGATCTTAAGGGTACAGAGTAACTCTCTCTATTATATTTACAACTTTATGTGGATCTAGGCCAAAGTAAAAAGTTAAAAACAACCTCCCAAATGTCCAACTCTAATAATTTACCTGTATGCTACTAGTAACTCCATAGTGTCCTATTTTATTTTCTCTATCAAAACAAACCCCAAATCCGTAACATTCAGAAACTATGATATGGGAGCTTTCAGCATGTTTCAAAAGGTAAATGGAATCATGACTATTCATACACAATGGCCTGACTTTATATGAATTCTTGCTTTTATCTAATTACAGATAAATGAAAAATAAGGTATGAATAAGACATGGTGGTCAGAAATACTGAACATAATTTTAAAAGTAAGGATCCTACTAATAAAGTGTGTAATTAAATTACTCACTCAAATACAATTTAAACTCTAACCATATTTTGAATATATGAAATTATTTGTGCTATATTAACTATAGGCAATAACTCCTCTCTAATGTTAGGACATACACATGATTTTTTCTAAAAAATCAATTTTTCATAAATTATGTAATTTCCCAAATAATTGGAAATTGCTTTCTATTGCCTCTAAATTGTAAGAGTTGGCCATCGTCCGACTGACTTTTTTTAGTCAAACTCTTCTCCTATTTCTTTTGCCTGAATTAATAGCAAATTTATGTGTAAGAATAACATAAAATGGTATGTCAGACTTTTATAATTATTTCACTGAAATATTTTAATCATGACTTATTGTAAATACAAATCTCCTTTAAAAGTATAGTATTATATGCTAATTTCTCTGAAAGTTGCTCAGATGGATAAGGTATCATTTATAATCTATTTTTGGTTCATGGGCTGTTTGTTCTCAAGGGATTATGGATCTTTTCCCTTTGGGGTTGCTTTAACTTGAAAAGCATTAATGCAAAGCAAATTTGGACAAAACATAAAAGTGTAATTAATGTATTATGCAATTAATTATATTCATTTTCACAGTGACTTGCAATAAACACAATACAAAGGAAATGGTTTCCCTCCTCTGAATTTTTTTTAAGGAAGCAAATATACCATTTGTAACTTGACATGAAAGGTTGAATTCAGAGTAATAAATACTGGAAAAAAAGAAAACTTTAATTTTTACTTTCTCAAGGGAAGTCATAATATTTGCCTTTTCCTTCCAAGAAGTGATATATGATACAAAGTCCTAGTCCTTAATGGAGTGGTACATGAGTAAAGGTGAAAGCTACATCAAATACAGAGCACTATAAAATTGATTTGCAGAATGCTCAACAAAAAAACCCCATAGCCCGAACTGTCTTTTCCAAGTTCACTTGTATGAGAGGATGAAAGAACGTCTCACTCCCCCTTCTCTGTACAACCTACTTCAAATGCATTAGCTTAGTTCATTGATTTGTGCTGTGAATGAACAATACAATGCAAGCATACTTAACATACTTTCTTAAGGATAGAGTTAATGCTGATTGAAAATAAGCCAAAACAAAACAATGACATTCTGTATGTTACCACTGACATACCCATGAAATAAAGAAATTATAGAATAAAAGAACGAATGAGTGGTATTCAGTGTTTAAGGACAGGCGAAGTGAATATGGCTATAAACGTGTGACATGAGGGACCTTGAGGGTGCGAGGGTGTTCTGAGTCTTGACTGCGTCAATGTCAATGGTTTGATATTGCATTGTACAATTGCAAGATGGTAATTGTTGAGGGGAAATGAGTAAAAGGTACATGGAAGCTTCATTATTTCTTGAAACTGCTTATGAATCTACAGTAATTTTAAGTAAAAAAGAATTCAGTAAAACGTTGTATGACAGAAAACATAAAGAGAAAATTAAGGGACCTTCTCAGAAAAATATGTTAAAAGAAGTCACATAAGAAAAATAATATTGATAAAATTGTACCTACATATAAAGGGAATTGTAATATGAGAAAAGTTGGGGAAATATTTATTTTATTTTTTAATTCTTAATTGATCTAAACAATAACTCTTCAAAGTAATAATAAAAGCAATATACTGAGTGATTAGGCATCAATGGCATAAGCAACAAGAGAGAAATTGGGAAGACTCTTTATTAAAAGTGTCTTTACTATATGTTAAATTGTACGATGGTACTTGTAGGTGAATTTAGATTATTTAATAGTGTGCTGTAAATTCTATGGTTCCCAGGTAAAAATGGAAAAAAAGCAAGTAGGGGCAATGACAACAGGGTATCTAATATTCACATATGCCATATTTAAATACTTAAACTTTCAATTCTCAAAAAAAGGAGAGATAATGAATGCCAACAAAAGTAAAGAAATAGACAAGTGTGTTCCATATTTGAGGGGAGAAATGTCAACAGAAACTTTTTTGGTGCAGCTCAGGAGATGAACTCACTAGATAGACCTTTAAGGAAAGAATGACCAAGAAGTTTCACAATAAGAGAGGCTATCAATAAAGGGTTTGGAATCAGAAAGAGTGGGTGGAGATGAAATTCTGTATCTGAAAAGCACAAACTGAAATGAAAATAAAATCAATATAGGAGCATAACAGAAGATTTAAGCTTATGGGAAAAACCATTGGATTTGATGATAGCTCTATTGAAATAATCTAATCTGAAGAACAAAAAGGATTAAAGAAAAAAATGACAATGATTGGAGCCTTAGAGCCTAGTGGAACACCATCAAACATATCAAAACATGCATAATCTGAGTCCTAGAAAGAAAAAAAAAAACAATAAGAATTTGTGACAAATTCCAAAAACTTACCTAGTTTGACACAGTCTTAATTGACACATCCCAGAAGCTTCATGAGCTTGAAATGGGATAAATGAAACTCAAGTAGGATAAATTCAGAGATCATAACTATATGCATCAAAGTCAAATTGGTAAACGTTAAAGACCAAGAGAAAATCTTTAAAGCAGAAAAAGAAAATCAAGAGATTAGTGTAAGAGATTCCTAAATCAGACTATGCCCGACTTCTCATGAGAAACTATGAAGGCCAGATGAAATGGGAAGGCATATTCATAGTGCCACTTATTGAGACCCTATCTCAAAATAGAAAATAAAAAGGGTTGGGGACATAGCTCAGTGGTAGAGTACCTCTGAGTTCAATCCTCAGTACCACCTTCTCCCCGCAAAAGAAAATAAGAGGGAAAAAAAAAAGAATTAGTAAAGGCTAGAATTCACAAAAAGATACTGTTAAAAGTCACCATAGAAAACAGTTCCTCAAAAAACTAGAAATAGAATACCATTCCTGGATATATATCTGAAGGAAATTAAGTCAACATTATAAAGGGAATACCTGTACACCCATGTTCACTGAGGCAATATTCACAATAGCCAAGATATGGAACCAGCATAGGCCCTGTCAACAGGTGGTGGTTGAAGTAAATATATCTTGCTACAGTAGAGTAGCATTTAGACATAAAGAAGAATGAAGTTTTGGCACTTGCAGGGAAATAGTTGGAACTGGAGACTATCATGTTAAAAGAAGTCAGACATGGGAAGAAAGCACATTTTTTTTTCTCGTATGTAGAAGCTAAAAAAAGAAGACCTGAAAATAGTAGAGGGACTATTAAGGAAGGAAGGGGAACGGGACCAATGGGACCCAGGAGAGGACAAGAGAAGCAGAAGAGAAGGTGGACATGATCAAGGCATGATAAATGCATATTTGGAAATGTCACAGTGAAACCCATTAATCTGTATGATTAACAAGTATTAATAATTATAATTAAGATGAGAAAAGACTTTTGAAAAATAAGTAAGAAATCTGAATAGTTCTTTGTTGCCAAAATTAAACCTACAATTGCAATAGCACCTGGGAAAGAAAACCCCATGCCATGATGAATTTAATAGAAATTCTACCAGATATTAGAATGATATTCTAATAATATCATTCAAAAAACAACCCCATAAAAATGAAACTGTTCTGAGAATATTTTATGTGGCCAATACTACTTAAATATCAAATCAGACAAACACAGTAAGAAAGTTAAAAATACCAATATTTTTCATGAACACAAGTGCAAAATAATTTTTAAAAATAGCAAATTGAATCCAAAAGATTGAATTAAAAAATGCTAGGTTTATCCTAGCAATAATTAAACATGTAAAATTCAATCAAATTGTCAATCAGTTATTCACCATATCAACAGGTTGATGGAGAAACATCACATAATTTCAATTGATGCACAAAACATGTTAGACAAATTTGACACCCATTTGTGACCAAAACTCTCAGAAAATTAGGCATAGAGGAAAACACCCTGATGTTAATAAATACCATTTATAAAATCTTTCATCTAACATCTCACATTATGGTAGAAGAATAAATGCTTTCTCCCCAAATTGAGGCATAAAAATAAAATCTAAGTCATACAGATGGAAAGTCTCCCTAATTGTTTATATACAAAATCCCAATGAATCTATATTAGAAAACCAACTTTTAGATGTATGAGTGAGTTTGACAATGTCATAGGTTTCAAGATCAACATACAAAAAAGTATTATTTTTAAATACTGGTGATGAATATATGGGCAACAAAAATTAAAAACAAAATAACATTTGCAATCACTCCAAAAAAGTTATTTAGCTAGGTATAAGCCTAGCACATTGTGTGTAATCTCTGTGCTAAAAGTTACAAAACACTGATGAAATGAAAGAATATTTAAACAATGTGATAAAAATAAAAGATTGAAATAATGGAGAGACATATGTCCTTTGTTTGGAAGACTCAGTACAGGAAGATGTCACTTATCCCCAGTGCCTTCCAAAATTCCAACAAGATTGTGTTGGACACTTGGACAGGCTTATTCTTAAAACTATACGGAAAGCTAGAGGAACTTAAATAACTGCAGTAATTTCAAAGTAGAGGAATTAAAGTTGAGGGAAGCACTCTACCCAAGTCAAGGTTTACTATGTAGCTACTATAACCAAGACTATTGGAAGGTAGACATAGATCAATGAAGTGGAATAGAGACCCTAAAATACATCCAAGTGATTTTCTTTTTACAAAGGGGGAAAAAATCAAGTCAACAGAAGAAATATGACCTTTTGACACATGGCACTGGAGCAATTTGGAGCAATTAGACTTTTATGGGCAAAAAATTTTGATCTAATTTTCATATCATATGCAGAATTTAACTCTAAATAAATTTAATTATTAAACTTTTTTCTTAATAGAAGAAAACAAAGGAGATCTTTCAGTCCAAAGTCTAGATGACAAGTTTTAAGATGTCATACAAAAGCAAGATCCACAAAAGAAAAAAAAAAGATATATTGAATTTATCAAAATGAAAACCTTGCTCTATCAAAAACCCTATCTATAGGATGAAATATAGGCTATAGACTTAGATAAAATATTTGAAATCCACATGACTGATAAAACCCTTATGCCTAGAATGTATAAAGATCATGTAAAACTTGTTAGTAAAAAAATCCAGTTCTATCCTAGGTTTCAGCACCAAAAACAAAACAAAACAAAAAAATCCAAACAATCCAATTAGAGTTTGGGCAAAAGACACAAAGAGACATTTCATCAAAAAGAAAGTATGTATGGCAAATAAACAGATGGAAAGAAGTTTGAAATAATCTACTGTCATGGCAGAGTAAATATATGATGACCTATTACTGCAAACCAATGTAAAAACTAGTGATAATTCCAAATACTGGCAAGGTTATAAAGAATCTGAATTTCTTCAGAATATAAATTTCTGAAAATAGGATGGGAACAATGTCTGAATCTGATTGTTGTTACTACCTTCCTTCTACCTATCAGAGACATGCTGTCCTCATATCCACTCCATGGGTCATGGTGCATCCCCATTGCCCCACATTTTTGTGGACCTGTGTTTTCTCCTGTCCTATTAGCAAATTGTTGCCCATTATCCATCCTGTCTACCCTCAACCATGGCATATCCCACTCCTCATGCTTCCAGGATTCTGGGTTTTGTAGTCTCTAATCTAATAAATGACAATTTGGTATATTAATTTTGCACGTTGAGTGTAGAGCATTGATGAGGGATGGGCCTTCAAATTCTTTTTTCTCATACTCTATAGGTCTGGTTACACTAGATTCTCTGAGCCCCAGATCTGTCAGAAAAGACTGAAAATATTCACCCAGCTCAAAGAAAGAGACTTCATGCTGATAATATGAGAACAGAGGAGAAACTAAGCAATTCTTCCTCTTTATCTAGCAAAACATGTGTTGTCGTCCTTTTTTTTTTTAAGGGCTTGATTGAAGCAGAATTCTTCATTTAACTAATTATCCATAAAACTAAATATACTGAACTTGCTACTGTTTAAGAAATGCAGTCAATTCAGATAAAAGTTAATAGGGGAGGTTTGGGAAAAAGAAGGGATTTAGGATGTCTTCAAGTCTTCACACAGAGTTGTTGACTTCATCTCCCTGTGGGCCCTGGGCACGCTCAACTCCATATTATTCATTTACTACTGAAGATGATTCTGCATTTTAAGGAATAACTTGACTCTGAGTAGTTCTGTATCCAGAAATAGCCAAATTAAACAAAGTGGCCCAGATAGATAGAAGCCAACAGTAAATTTCACTCTCCCTCATCTTTGCTCACTATTTACAGAAGCTGGGTGAAAGCTGTATGAGAATCTTGGTGGTATGTGCACATTTATAATGGAAATTAGCAGAAAGCAAACTGATCAGAGACTTGGAATACACATGCTGAGTCAACAGAACATGGAACATCAGTGCTCAGCAAAGATCCATGTCATCAGCTGGGACCATTGCTGCCACCAGGGAGAGTCACTGTTTCCGAACTGAGAGAAGATAAAATGGCACTCACCCATTGGAGAGGGCTCATGGGAAGGCAATAGGTAAAGGCTCTCAAAACCATAATAATAGCTCCTAAATGATCATGTGCTTGTCACTCAAGGCAGCTAAGTCAAAAGACACCATTTTAAAAGTTGGGGGAAAATGATAGAACTGTGGAGATTGTAAGCATCATCAGGAATACAGAAGAGGAAAACTGAAAATCAGAATAAGGGATGGCTTGCTTTTAATTTTTTTAAGGTTGTATTGATTCAAGTTTTGAGGTTCTAGCTAGAGTTCAACCAGTGGCCTTCTTGAATAGCTGCTTAAATTCACACTCAGAGGATTTCCCTTATTTAGATCTGAAAACTCCAGGTCTACTATGCCTCATTCCTAATTGCCCCAGCTAGGTACCAGACAACCTGGGATGTACCTATGCTCTCGAGCCTGAGAAATTACACAAATAAGCCAATCCACTAAGGGCCTGTAAACCTCCTAACACCCACTTGCCATTACAGCTTTGGGCATGCTGTTATTCTGTGGGCCTACATGGTAGCCTTCTCTAGTTTGAACTGTAAGTAACAGAATTCTACCCTTCCTCTATCCAAGTATCAGGTATGTGCCCCATCAAAGAGTCTTTAAAAATATAAAACATTGCCCAAAGTTAAGATGTTAGACAATGGCCAAGTGGAGCCTAGCTGGAAAATACTCCTCTTCCATCCACAAAGCCCTCTGGGTGGGGCACAGAGCCCCCTCAGTAGTTCACCTTTCTGATGGTTAGATTTGACTTAGGCAGCAGGAATCTTGCATTTTAAAAATCTCAGGTGCCTAATGTAGTGTCTGAAACTGTTTTTGTTTACTTAATGCTTTACTCATAGACTAAATGAATACTTAGACAACAATGTCATTTGACAACATCTGGAAATTAAGTAGAAAGAAAATTTAATGCCAAATGATTTATGTTAGATTGTCCTTATGCAAAAATTGTAAGACAAAATGATTTATAGCCTAGGAGTTTCTATGTCTTTGCTATCTCCCTAAGACTAGAACTTCTGTATAAAAAATACTTATCTTACACTTTCCCAATGTTGCAACAGACAAGAAACTTCCAAGTGTAATATCCACAGGTTTGAAAATCACCTGGACAAAAGAGAGGGAGAAGTTTTATAATGGGGGGATGGAGCTGGTCAGTAATCACGAATGGAGTTTGTAATATGTTGATTTGAAAGCTCTATGTTTCTGGGATAAACAGACCTATTATTGGGCAAGAAGTAAGTGTATAGAGAGCATTTTATATGGGAAAGGCACAAGCTTGTTCTGCATGTGTGTGCTAAAAAAAGAGCTCCCTAACTGGGGCATGGTAGGTCCACAAGAGGAATAGAAAGAGCAGACAGCTGCAGACAGGGCAGAGAGGAGCCCCTGAAGCCCCAGGTGGTTTGGGTAACAAAACACAGAGGAAATTGGTCTGGTGACCTAGACAGAATCCATCTAAAAGAGAGTATGAACCTTACCCATTGCAGAGAAAGGGTCCTTTGGAAGGTTAGTCCAGAAAAGTTTCCAATGTGTGGAAATTCATTGAATTGCCTTAATATCTTAAGCTTTGTTCTGAAAAGCTGTATAATACCTAAATGTTCAAGATGTTTTATGAAACCTTAAAATGTTCTAGATCTTGATCAATGGAAAAAAAATATGGCTGCACCACCCAAGGTAGCCCCTGACCCTATCCCAAGCATAGCCTCCCCCAATATCATCATTTTCCATTAAATTGGTATACTTGTCACAATTGAACATACATGGACCATCATCCTACGAATCCATAGTCTTTGCAATAAATAGTGTTGGCTCTTGGTGTTGCACTTTTCATACTGGACAAAATTATAACTTGTTAAGAAGTTCTTAAGCAATCTTTATGCATCCTCCACAACACACAGACTTGTCTCACTTAAAAGTTCATCTTTCCCACTCCCTAAGCCGTGGCAGTCAATGGTCTTTTTATGTCTCCATAGTTTTGCTTTTTCTGAAATTCCATGTAGTTGGATTCATGCACTATGTAATCTTAGTGATATGCTTCTACAGTTTCTCCATGTCTTTTCAAAGTTTTATAGCTCATATCCTTTTAGTGCTGAATAATATTTCATTGTCTGGCTATACCCCAGCTTATTCATCCATTCACCTACTGAAGGACATCTTGGTTGACTCCAAGATTTGATAATTAATAATAAAGCTGATATGAACTTCTGTGCTCAGGTTTTTTCTTTTTGTACAGAAAGAAGATTCTAATTCCTTTAGATAAGTTCTAAAGAGTGTAATTTCTAGATGGTATGGTAGAAGTATGTTAATTCTATAAAAAACTGCTAAAATGTCCTCCAAAGTGGTTGTCCTTTATTGTATTCCTACCAGCAATGAATGAGTATACCTCGGCAGCATTTGGTGGAATCAGTGTTCTGGATTTTGACCATTCTAATGGGTGTGCAGTGATTGCATATGATCTTTTAAATAAACAAGTACTTAAGAATAATTTTAGATTTACAGAAAAGTTTCAAAGATAGTAAGGGGAAATATCCTTACGTCCGTCACCTTTTTTTCTCTCTTTTGGTTAATCTTATATTACCATGGTTCATTGATAAAGCTATCAGTATACTTATCTGGTTTCTCCTAGTATCCATTTTCCGTTCCAAATCCCATCGTACAATACCTTCCTTGTTCCTCCAATTTGTGAGTTTCTCCGTCTTTTCTTGTCTGTGATGACCTTGAGAGTTCTGAGGAGTACTAGTCAAGGATTTCATTAAATATCCATCAATTTGGCTACAATGGGGTCATGAGTTTTTGAGGACTCCCTCAGAGATGAGGAAATTGTCTCAACATGTTATCATATTCTCAGCAGGACTTACCACTGGCGAGGCTTTGATCAACTGGAAGAGATAATGCTTTTGGGGTTTCTGTATGGTGCTTACTTTACTGTTACCTTCCCTTCTCTCCTCTTTGAAAGAAAGCCATCAAATCCAGCTTGCATTCAAGCAGGGATGGGGTAGTATTAAACTCCTTCTACTGGCAAAGATTATCTACATAAATTATTTTGAATCCCTCTATGAGGAAGATTTTATTTTTATCCTTATTTTTGTGTGTGCGTTTAATCGCTTGTATCAATATAGACTTGTATGTATTTTATTCTTTGGAATAAAACTCAAATCCAATTACTTATTTGGTTGTTGAAATTGTTTGACCACTGGAAACTCTCTCGACTGGCTCTTGTAATCCTTTGATGTGCTTCTACCACTTACATTTTTAGCAGTTTATTACCTTCTGATACTAAAAGGTGCCCCAGGGTGTTCCTGTATTTTCCCTGCCCAAGTCTTAAAATCAATGTTAAAGTTTGAATATGCAGGGATCTTATTTTAGGTTTAATGTGGAAAATGTAATGTCCTACTATTATGAACCTAATATTCTTTCAGCACTTCACATATTAGGTTTCCATGCAAGCAACAATCCATCTTTGTGATCTCTCTTCCATTTTATTTTCCTACCAATATCACGCTTTCTTCTTTGCTCCAAATACGTATTAGTTATCTGGCTCTGTTTTGATACAGACCACACTCTTGACTTCCAAGAATACTACTTCTGGTGTGAGGACAGAGTTATCATGGTAGAGCTGGTGATCAGTCACCCTGAGGGCCAGAGGCAGTGGGTGTACAGAGTAAAGAATGCCTACTACCCTCGGTTATTATACACTGACACATGCGATCAGAACACACATAGGGATCTAGTCCAAGCCTGCTAATAACACAGATTTCTGAACTCTTCTTGTGTTCAACATGAGTAAGTGTCACTGAACATCACTGTTTCAACACTTTTCTTATAGTTCAAACTCATGCACCAGTAAGCAGGAAAAACATCTATTAACCACACAACCCTCCCCAGTCCAGGTTTGACCAAAACCATGGGGTGACACAATATACACAAGCTCTAAGATATGTGGTGCATTTTGGTTGACCATATATGAAGGGAAATCAGAAAGCACCTCAAGGAAGGAAGCTGAGCTAGGGACCAAGTGTGTGCACCCCAGTATCAGGGAGCCCAGCTAAGAAGCACTGATGATCCTGCTGGTCACAGCTACCACAGAGGGACTTGGACAATTCAAAGAGGGCATCTCCAGCAACCGGGATCCAAGCAGGACCTGTTTTGTGCCCTGGGTGCCCTGCATGTTTGGTATGGCCAGCCTCAGCCATCCCAGGTACAAGAGAGAGACTTGAATTTTTGAAAGCCCTCTAAAGTATGAGGAATTCTGAGGCATGAAGCCTAGGTGTTAGTTATTTAAAAGCATTTTTAGTTCACATCATTGTCTTCTGAATTCCATCTTCTCCGTTGAGAAGCTAACTCTCAATCTAATGAGTGCACCTTTGATGGAAATGAGTTGTTTTTGCTCTGGGTGCTTTCAAGAATTTCCTGTTTGCTCTGGTTTTCAGTTGATTACCTTGGTGAGTCTAAGTATTTTTTAATCACTTTCATATTCAACATGATTAGAGTTCACAGAGGTTTTTGAATTTTTGATTTGATGTCTTTCATCCATTTTGAAAATTTCTCAGCTCTTATTAGAGCTTCAAATACTGCTTTGGTTTCATTTTTCCCTTGTTTATTTAACTCTATAAATATATATACATATATAATATATACATATGCATGTATGTATATATATAATGGATTTATACTGCATAACTTGTTTTCTACTTTTGTTTCTGTATTTTCCATTTTTTTTGACTTTTCAACATTTTATTTTAAAACTTTTCTTCTGATCTATTTTATTTAGCAATTCTCTTATCAGTGCTCTGAAATTCCAGTTAGGATTATTCTTTCAGAATTTATTTTCTTTTTCTTTTTCTAGTGTACTATTCCAATTATATATTTTATCTTTTAATTATTTGAACATTGTAGAAATAGTCCTTTGAAAGTCTGGTAATTTATCTAAATCTTCTGTGCATCTGTTTTTATTTCCTGCATTCCTCCTATTTGTTGTCTATGAATGGAAAATAGATCTCCTTTTATGTCTGCTCATTTTCTATTCACCCAGACATTGAATATGAAAAGTTGTAAACATAATTCAGGACCTATGACAGAAGTACATAAGAGAGGATTTGCATTTGATTCTGAGTAATTAGAAGCTCAGACAGTCCTGCATTCACTTAATGTGATTTTAGGATTGCATGATCTCCTGGGCTCATTCCTTGGAAGAGTTAGACTCTTATTCATTCTTACTCCTAGGATAGATGTATTTGGGATCCATACCCCAAATGGAGGATGTTTGCAGGATGACCCCTTGGTGCACCTAAGACCCATTTTGTCTTTTAGATTCGCTCATAGAAGAAGACTAACCCCAGGTGATCATCTTTCTAATTTTTTCCCTTTTTCTGAAGTTGGTCCCTGAAATCTTTATTCTCTTGTTAGCTCACCAAAATGTTTCAGCACTGTTTCAAACTTTTTAAGTTTCTCATTCAGGTTAACTTGAATGATACAGTCTGCTATTACCAGTCTCAAAATTCTCATCACATGTATAATTTTTCCCCTTTGATTGGATGGTTTCTGTAAATACATGGGAAGAGAAATTAACTCTAATATTATTAATTCAATAGTAAGCAACGAATGCCTGAAATACTGCTATTTCATATTTTTCTTCTTTCTGAAAGATTGCCCTTTTCTGTACTGCATTTTAAAAATAAAATGACCAGAATAAAAATGGAGTTTAAAAATTCCCTTATAGTGTCAAAATTCTTTCCTGTCAGTGTTTGGGCTAGGGACCAATCATTTGAGTGAAGGCAAACACCAATATGTTAGAATTTCATTTGATGAAATGAATACAGCCTTATTTTTAAGTTTAACCTCATGTTAAAAGACATGATATTCTTCTTTAGTTAACAATTTACTCTTATCTTTTGCCTATTTATTTGAAGTCTGTGCCAACAAAGAGGTAGCAAAGAGACAGGAGGCATGAGCAGGGTAAGGTCAGGTCCCCACGGGAAAACTTTGTACATATCTATGAGAACAAACAGGTCAGAACAGAAGGACAGCAGGAGCACTGGGTTACTAATTTGATGGATAATGAGCACAAATACAGTAGCCTCTTCCCTTTTTTTGGTATTGGGGATTGAGCCCACAGGTGCTTTACAATGTAACTACATTCCCAGGATTTTTAATTTATTTTTATTTTTGAGACAGGGTCTTGCCAAGTTGCTGTGGTTGGCCTTGAACTCCTGATTCTCCTGTCTCAGCCTCCCCAGTTGCTGGGACTATAGGTGCTATAGCACTCAGGTAGAGTAGACCCTTCCCTTATTTGTGTTTCACTTTCCATGCTTTCAGTTACCTGAAGCCAACTGCAGACTGACAATATTAAAAAAGAAAATTCCAGAAATAATTGATGTTTTAAGTTGTGGGCCATTCCCAATAGTGTGATGAAATCTTGGGTCCTGCCTGGGACACAAATCATCCTTCTGTTCAGGGTATCCACGCTTCACTGAAGTATCTGCCAATTGCTAGTGAGGCCAGCACAAATCTATAGGAGGTGAACTGAGCCATTACCCAGGATTAAACAGACAGCACTCAGGTCATTTGGGTGAAGTTAAGGAAGTTAGTCATGTTTCAAGACCTGGGAAATAGCATTGGAGGTTTATAGGATGCTCTGACTCTAGAAGAAGTGAAGGCAGTATCTACAAAAGATTTCATTTTATGAACAGGATTAGATCCAGGTGTTTTATTACAATATAGTGGATCTAAGAATTTCGTTATTGGTATTGTTCATCTGAAAACAAGTTAATACCTATTCAAAGGCCACATATTTCAAGCTTGATAAATAAACTACTTTTATAGCAGCTTAGAGTAAAACTTTTGTATAGCCTTTAAAAATTTCAAACTGTTCCACAAAGACAGGGTTTTGTAACTCTTTGTAATAAAATATACTTTCAGAAATGTTCATCTGGTCACTATTAGAAGCTGAGGAGAAAAGGTAGGTAACTGAGTAAAGAACAAAAACAGGTAAATGAACTAAGGTTGACAAGAGTATTCTAGGAGGATGGATGAGAAGTCTGTGCCAACAAAGAGGTGACAAAGAGACAGGAGGCATGAGCAGGGTAAGGTCAGGTCCCCACGGGAAAACTTTGTATATATCTATGAGAACAAACAGGTCAGAACAGAAGGACAGCAGGAGCACTGGGTTACTAATGGGGATAAGGACTCAGTTACAAGTTTTCTGATGGGTGAAGTCTCATTTCAGTGTCACTTTCTGACAGCGGATATCACCTGCCAGTCTCTGCCCCATACCTGAGTAGGGAAAGCCCAGTGATTTACACATGGATCTTTTCAATAACTGACACATCTCCATGTTATCCATCTAAAACCTTTTTTTCCCCATTCAATAATTTGTCAGTAACCTTCAGGCAACTAAACCCTTCTGGTGACTTCACCAATCCTGTTCTCTAAAGGTCTAACCCAGGCGGCAAATGAATGCTGAAGAACCACAGTGCTTGAGTTTCTTTAGCGGTAAGGAGTTATGCAGACCTGGTTGTTTGGACTGTGCATTTTTTCACAATAATAAAATCACCATAAGTCTTCTGTGAACAACCATCGAAATATGGAGAAAGAGAGAAGAGCTTTAATTTGCCCTTGGACACAGTACTTATCCTAAGGATGAGTCTCCAAAGAGAAAGGCTAAAGTTGAATCTTATCTATGCTGCCAGACATTCTGTAGGTAGGTTAGAGACCAAGTTCATCTCTGTTTAGTGAGTATAGGACATAGTTCTCACTAATTGCACAATGAACAAACCAACCCCATACAATGACAGTGGAACTAATGACATCAAGAGAGGGAAGTTCTCTTTGAATCAACCTATTTCTTCTCAGTCCAATAAGATCATTGGGAATTTGGAAACTTCATGTGTTGTTTTTTGAAAGAGCACAAAATGGGCACATTCTCATCAAATGATGGAAAATAATGAAATTATACAGTTATAAATCATTTAAAATTCTGCATATCTTCCCTTCATGATTTAGTTCTAAAATTTTTTTTTTCCTAAATATCATTTAAAACAATAAACACATGAATGGAGAGGTAGCAAAGGGAAAAGAACTGGTCAATTCTTGATACAAAAGAATTTAGATATTAGTATCTTGGCAATGTATAAGGAAGGCCGCATTTTTATTGTATTTTAAAGTAAACAAATTAATTTTAAACATTCCTAAATAATTGCAAAGCGCTTTGAAAAATCATGGCCAAGTGAATAAGAAAGTGAGGAATCTGGTTAAACATATTAAATTGCAAACTCATAAAATAAATGTGTTAATTACCATACTATAGATTAAGAAAAAAAAGCCCTGAAAGGATACTTTTAAATATAATGATGACTACTGATGACTGTTTAATATTCTAACTACTCACGACTGTCTAGTATTACCATTGTCAGGAGAAGGAGAAACAAACATTAATGCTCTCAACATCAACTCTTCTACAGAAAAAAAATATTATGTGAGAAATATAAGCTAACTTCAAAATGCCCTTTGATAATAAAAAATAAGAAATTTAAATTTTATATATAGCCTGGAAAACATAGAATGAAAATAAAATAAAAATGTACATCCAACAAACATGGGTTTTAATTACATACATAGAATAGACTCTTATACATAAATATGTAACTCTCATTTCTCTTTTCACCAAAAAACAGCCCAGCTCTGTCATTCTGTACAAAGAGCATCTTAGTAAAATGGGTATTTAACTTCTGACTCAACTCTGACCTTTTCCGTCTTTGTGTGAAGATCTGGAAGTACTGTCATCACTCAGAGGAAATAACCTTAATAGTCTCGAGGCAGAAAATTGAAGACATTTTAAGAAAATGGACCAAATGCTCAGAGTCAACCACTCAAATATCAAGTATAAGATGATGCTTTAAGTCAACTCTAAAATAAAATACTCTCCGTCCTCCCCAAGAGTTCTGAGGTCAAGCACAGGCGACAGTCTCTTTTGGAAAAAAAAAAATACTCCTAAGTTAAGGGTTTCTACAGATGTCAGAGCTGCAGCTTGTGTATTTTGATATATTAATTGAAAATGAATTATGGTTTGAACAAAGGTTACTAGGTATATCTAGGAAAGGTGAAGGTATTATGAAGAAACTGTTGCTATGTAATTAAATAAGGCACTTGAATATTGATTAACCATAGAGATTAGAAACCATTATTAAGCATGTTAAGCATAGGTTTGAGACCAGCAGAAAGAGCACTTGTTCATCTCTACAGGAACTAAGGGCCCTTTCTTTCCTGTGTTTCTTTGCACAGAATTGACAGCCATTTATATTTCCATTTTTATCTTAACCATTCTTATTTTGTTTTCAGGGTTTTCTCAAACAGCTTCAGAATGAACTCATTGCAAGTGTCCAGTAGAAAGTCCTTCATTACTAACTTGACTTCCTGCAGTTGAGGGTAATAAATAACAAAGTTTAGCTAAACAGACACTGTGCCATTCACTTAGCTTTTGAATTTATTCTCCTAATATTCTCATAGATTTATAAATGGGAGGAAAGACACTCCCTTCCCCCCCCCCCCTTTTTAAGACAGAGTCTCACTAAGTTGCTTAAGGCCTTACTAAACATAGAGGCTCGCTTTGAACTTGCAATCCTCCTGCCTCAGCCTCCCAAATTTCTGGGATTACAGGTATGAATCACTGTACCCAGCAAGACCCTCGCTTTCAAATGTTCAAAGTTAGAACTAAATTTATAAACTATTGCTGTGATGATGGGAAGGATCCCCTCACCATGGAGCAAACAAATTCCTACCTAGCTGTCAAGTGAGCAAATGAGACTCTGTCCTTGCCTTTCTAATGCTGCTTCTTAACTTTTACCTGTAGTGTTTTCCCTGTCTCGTCTGTCTTTGTATTTACCTCTGACTATGCAGACTTTATTTGTATTTCAAAGATTCCTGTGTTCTGTCTTCTGTCAAATTCAGTAAATAGTCAGGAAGAATCAGTAAGCCATTTTCTGAATTCAGAATTATTTAATTGTATAGTGTCTTGCCTTGTGCTTATAACAGGCATGTGTATGATGACAAAACATTTTGAATTCAGGAGTCCTTATGCACTTCCACTATACCATACTTGTATGAAACTAGTCTGTATAAGTTATTTCCAGACCTAATAAAAAAATAAACTAGT
Source organism: Marmota flaviventris (assembly GCF_047511675.1). Taxonomy (NCBI): domain Eukaryota; kingdom Metazoa; phylum Chordata; class Mammalia; order Rodentia; family Sciuridae; genus Marmota; species Marmota flaviventris. Next base: position 125,372,913 of record NC_092499.1, read on the forward strand.
TATAAATAAATATTTTCTTTGTTTCTCTTACCATAATTTGCACTCGCATACACAGAAAATATATACAAATGTATATATTCATGATGGGAATTATGAATAAATATTTATAAACAATAAATATTTATAAATTTAAAAAGTTATACACAATATAAGAAAGAAGATAAATCAATTTAATGAGTATGGTTTTGAGAAGGACAATAAAATATCACTTGTTCTTTCAACTCTAATCTCTAAAAATTTACAACAGAAGACATCTATACAACTTGAAACATATCATCTTAAAAATAATTCATCTTAAATATTAGGTACTATGTAAGGCCTTGCCTTCCAGAAACTGCTATTCATAAAGGACAGTCCAAGGCCTTTCCTTAGATGGCTTTGTTTTGTAATTATAAGCAATGCAGATATAAAAGGGTTTGATTTTCATTTATGGATGGTATAGGTGGTAAATATTACTGTGGTTTGAATGTGGTGTGTCCCCCATGGGTTCATTTGTTAGAAGTTTGATTGTCAACATGGTGATGTCAAGAGGGAGCAGAACTTTTAAGAGGTGGAGCCAAGTGGGAGATCTTGGGAGTATGCATCGCCCCCCAGAAGGGATCAAGTGGTTCTCGTGGAACCCCTGTGAGTTCTCAGGAGAAGACTGTGAAGGAGCAAGCCTGACCCCAACTCACTCTCTGGCTTCCTTTCTCACCCATTAATATTTCCCTTTTGCACACATCCCACCATTGTGATGCCATCTATCAAGAGGCCCTCTCTTGAAACTAAGCAGAAGCCCTTACTATGCCCTTGAATGTCCAAAACTGTGAGCTAAATAATTGCATACAGCCTTAACATTTCATTGAAGCAATGGATAATGTACTAATACATAGTAAAATTTCGGAAAAGGAAATGCCTTTGATAATGAGATAAGAATTGTGATATTGCAAACACCAAAAGAAAATACTGTTATAAAAATTCTGTATTCATATTAGCTATGTGCCAATCACTGTCAGCTGTATTAGGAGGTTGGAGGGGAATGTAGGAATTGGAATGGGAAAGGGATGGATAAGCAAAAGCAGAGGAAAATTTGAGAACAAGGCACATTAAAAATCAGGAAAAAATATGTCCTCTCTGTGCCAGGAAATGTGTATGTGGTATCTCAAGGGACTCAGGTGAGTAGAATAAGGAAGAAATGTTAATAGAGAGATTAAACCAAAGTTAAGTATGTAGGGTGGAATGTGATGGTGCTGAATATTGCCCAAAAAGCCACATGGAGAATACTGACTTTGATGAGTCAGAAAATATGGAGAAATTACAGGTTCTAGATATAATAACTGATTGCTAGAATTATAAGCTCTCATAGTCATCATTTTCTTATGTAACAAGGTTGGAACTGCAGAAACTGTAGAAGAATGCATGCTAGCCAAAATTAAAATTGCAGTTGTTTGTGTCTTTAGTTTTAGAGAATCATGTCAACACACTGTTATTGGGGTGAGCTCTTTGCTCCTTTGTCCCTTTTAGTGAAGTTGTATGTTTCACTTGTACTGAAATCACATTCATTTGCCAGAGTATCAATTTCATCTTTCCATTTGTCAGGGCTGATGCAACTGCGAGAATAAAACAGAGTCAACACTCTACCTTAGAAGAAATAAAACCAAGAATCAATAAGTGGAATGGCAATAGCAAAGCATAGCAAAGGAAGTGAGTGTAAAAACAGACCCTTATAGAATGTGAGAAAATCTTTGCCAGCTACTCTTCTGAAAGAGTATTAATATACAGAAAACATGAAGAACTAAAAACAATTAACACCAAACTAATAATAATAATAATAATAATAATAATAATACCACCCAATCAGTTAAGTGGGCAAATGAACTAAACAGACATTTCTCATAAGAAATACATATAGTCAACATATGTATTATAACATGTTCAACATCTTTAGCAATCAGGGAAATGCAAATCAAAACTATATTAAGATTTCATTTCACTTCAGTTTGAATAGCCAGCATCAAAAATGTAAGTAACAATAAATGTTGGTGAGGGTGTAAGAAAAAAGGTGTATTTGTGCATTGTTGGTAGACTTCAAACTAGATAATTACTGTAGAAATTGCAAGAAATTGGTATGAAGATTCTTCAAAATACTAGGAATGGGACCACATATAACCCAGCTACTCCTGTCCTTGGTATTTAATCAAAAGATAAAAAATTAGCATACTATAGTGTTATGTGCATTCCAATGCTTATAGCAGTGCAATTCATAATAGTCAAGTCCGAAAACCAACATGTCCTAGATGTCCATCAACAGATCAATAGTAAAGAAAAAGTGTATATATATATATATATATATATATATATATATATATATATGTGTGTGTGTGTGTGTGTGTGAGAGAGAGAGAGAGAGAGAGAGAGAGAGAGAGAGAGAGATAGTGTGTGTGTGTGTGTAATCCTAGTCACCCATAAAGAAAATTAAATTTAAATTTTGTAATTTGTTGGTAAATAAATGCAACTGGAGAATATCCTGCTAAGTGAAATATGCCAGCCTTGAAAAGTTCAGGGTCTAATGTTCTTTCTTATATGTGGAAGCTGGGGAGGAAAAAAAAGTACCTCAGGAATTTAAAAAAAGCCATCTTACAAAAACAGAAGGGAGAACAGTATAGTAGAAGAAAAGGACAAAGGAAGAGGGAATAGAGGAGGGAAAGGAAATGTACAGGGAATGAAATCAACCAAATCATGCTCTCTGTATGTATGGATCCAGTACCATGAATTCCACTTTTGCGTAAAATTTATAATGCACTAATAAAAACATTAAAATTATATATATTAAAAATATACATTTTGGTGCACAATTCTATTGAATTTGACAAATACATAATCTTATGCCCATCACCGGAATTCAAACACACCCCCAACCTTCCCTTGCTATCATTCAACTGAAAATACCTCACCCCCAGTTTCTAGCCCCTGGCAACAACTGGTTCCTTTTCCTTATATGCCTTTCCAAGAGGAATATAAAAGAAATCATACAATAGGTAGCATTGCAATTTGACTTCTGTCACTTTAAGATTTGAATATCTTGTATATGAAACAATAGTGAAGCTTTATTTTAAAAGTTCCTGAGTAGTATCTCACTAAATGGATACATATCAGTTTACCATTTAGCCACTTACAGGAAATTACAGTTGCTTTTAAATTTTGGCAATTATGAATAAAGAAGCTCTAACTTTTCATGCATGGTTTGTGTGTGTGTGTGTGTGTGTGTGTGTGTTTTCATGTTCTAGAAGTGTGAATGCTAGTTATATGGTTGGTGTATATTTACCTTTATGTAAACAAATAAACTTTTCTAAACTGACTGTATCACTTTGCTTATCAGAAGAAATGCTCGAAAGTTCTCACTGCTCCACATCTACCCAAGTAGTCATTCTGTCATTTTAAAAAATGACTTCCAATAGTTGTGCATTAGTAACTCAATATAGTTTCAATTGAGAATTCTATAGTGATTTATCCTGTATATATTTTCATATGAATATTTGACATCTGTATGCCATCTTTTCAAAAAATCATTTGAGATATTATAGTTCCTTTGCCTTTCCATCTAAATTAGAATTATCTTGTATCTACAGGTCTCCAAGTCTTACCAAATGGAGGACAATTAAAAAGAGATACAATTTATATTACAAGAAACAAATAGACAATCCAGGATTGAAGAATATTTGAATGAGCGATACACAAAAGGGGATTCAATAGCAAATCTGAGTTAGCAGGATAAAGGATGGAGGAGATCTAAATTTAATATAGGCTAATTGAAATTATCCTGTCTGAGGAATAGAAAGAAATGAAGAAAACTGAGCAAAGCCTCAGAGATAGTGAGACACCATTAGGTGTACCAACATATGCACAATGGGAACCCCATAAGAAGGGAAGAGAGGAAAAAAGAAAGATGGCTTGAAGAAACAATTACCTAAAACGCTTCAAATATGATGCAAAAACATTAATCTGAAAAATCTTAGAAGCTTGAAAATTTCCAACTGAATTTGGATTTTAGAAAATAAAAACTCAATAGCTCATATTCAAACTGACAGAAGACAATGACAAAGAATCAATCTTCAAAGTAACAAGAGAAAAAACATCTCACAATGTCCAAAGGTATGTCTTTAAGAGTAAAATTTGGCTTATGACATTACTTCCTTTTGAAATTGGAATGTTTGTTTTATGTTTGTTTGACAATTGTATTTTGGAAGCATAAAATTTGCTTGGGGTTGGAAAGAAATTTTGTCTCAGGAGGAATCACAACTTGGGTCCACCTATATCTGATTTAGATGATATTTTTTTATTTTGTTAAAAAATATTTATTTCTTTAGTTTTTAGGTGGACACAGTATTTTTATTTCACCTTTAAGTGGTGCTGAGAACCGAACCCAGTGCCTCCTGCATGCTAGGCGAGCACGCTACCACTTGTGCCACATCCCCAGCCTCTGATTTAGATGATATTTAGATGAGACTTTGAATTTCAGAGTTGAGAGCTGATGCTGGCATAAGCCAAGATTTGGGGGTTTGTTGGGGTAAATGAACACATATGAGGTATGAGAAGGACAGTGTGCCCCCTCACCCATTCATATGTTGAAGTCCTAAGCTTCATTTCATGGTTTTTTGAAGGTTGGCTCTTTGGGATTTCATGATGGATCCTTCATGACAGGATTCATGCCCCTATAAAGACAGATATGAGAGATGATCTTTTTTCTCTCTCCATCATGTGTAGACACAGCAAGAAGACTGAAAACCAGTAAGCAAGCCCCTACCACCAGGAACCTAAACAGTAGGTGCCTTGATCTTGGGCTTCCACCCAGCACTATGGGAAATAAATGTTTATTGTTTAAATCACCCAGTTTTCTATGTTTTTTTTTATAGCAGCAGGAGCTGAGATAGAAATTATCAAAAATGGTTTGTGAAGAATGATACGATGTATAAGGACTTTAAGAACAGGTAAGAGTAATCAATTAAGATAGAAGTCAGAATGCTAGTTACTTCAATTTGGGGACAGTAGAGAATGGGATAATGTTGATGGGAAAGGACTCAGCAGACCCAAGTGGAGGATATATGGTGCATATATATGAGACAATTCCTCAACTTTTTCTCTTAAGACAGGTGCACCCTTTATGCATGTATTTTATATTATCACCTTTTAAGTTAAAAAGATACTCAAACCCCTTTATCTTTCATTCCTTTTTGTTAATATGGTTTTGGGCTTGTTAACACCTGGCTGTACCAACGTCATTCCATATATCTTGATCTGAGTACAATTTTGTTTCAAAAAACACCTAAAATGAACTATCATGTGGGTGCAAGTTAGAATCATCCTTTTCATAGTAGGCAACATTAGGGAACCAGGAGCCCTATGAATCCAGGCTATGTCTATTTGGTACAGAAGTAGCCCCATACTGTTTTGGAAAACTTGTTCTTTCTGCTTCTATGAAGTAGCTGATATAATATCTGCAAAACTATTTGGTAACAAATTAAAGTGCTTTTCTTTGTCAGTAAATATTGGTATGCTTAAGAAACATGGCTAAAGATATTTAAAAAACAGTATAAGAACAAATGTCTCGGTGTGGGAGCTTTCTCTAATGTTGGATGAAAAACGCAGCTTTCAGCTTTTGATATTTGCAAGCTATTTTTTTTTGAGGACCAAAAATAAAATAAGCACCTGAGAAGAGGTAAACTTAGCAAATTACTTCCTATTTAGAAAATTTCATATAATTTCTACGTGGGAATACGTGTGAAATTTATTTGTAAGCCATTATGAATTATATATATATATATATATATATATATATATGGAAGTTGAAGCCAACGTTAACAAAAAATATTAGAGGAAGTCAACTTTGTGGTTAGCATTTTCCTGTTTAAGCAATAATAGAACTTTTAAGATATTTGTGATGACATGGGAAATAAACAGGAAAATCCAAGTTACTTGCTATTTTCACATTTTTTTCTGAAATACAATTATATTCTACCTGACATATTACAGTGCATATTGTCTATTAATATACATAACTTTATCCTGGTCTTAAATATCATGGAATTAGAATTATCAATATGCACATTTTTATGTGTCTGATGCCTTTGATACAACATAATCTGTAAAATCTATCATATTGTTGAATTTATAAATAGTTCATTCTTTGTTTTATTGTTGAACAGGATTTAATTATGTGAATGGATTATAGTTCATTTATTCATTCTTTTGGTTGATGTGCATTAAGGACTTTTATAATCCAAGATGCAGTGAGCATTCTTAGTGGGCAGTGCTCTCAATGCCCTTGAATACATAGAATGAGATTGCTAGATTACAGGGTGGTAGCATATTTATTAGGTTTAGAAAATAGTGCCAAACAGTTTTGTAAGATGGTTGAGCCAGTCAGTTGTGAGTCTGTTTTTGTTTTCAAGAGTCCCCAGAAAATCTTATTTTCTAAGCCTGACTCATTTTATCCAAAGTATTAGATAATTGTCAATACTGACAAGAGACCCCTTACTGTCTGTTCCACTTGATAAAATTAGAGCCAGTGACAGTGAGAGTGAACTTGGAATCCAAGTTGGTCAAAGGAAACTTAGCTGCTTTACATGAAACTCTTCAGTTGATAAGCTCCATAAAGTACTGTTAATGAACATGACAGCAAAATCCCATCCCAGTTCAGTAATATATCTGAAACCTAGCACCTATGAATGCTTCTACCTGCCTTTTTTATTTTTAGATAACAACAAATCAAGATTTATCTCTTTAGTTTTTGAGAATGATAATGATACATGCAGAATATAATGCCTTCATGTGTGGATTCCTATTAACTACACTAATGAAATAGCTTACTAGTTTTACTTTTAGCTTTTTTGTATTGTTTTGTTTTGCAGTACAATAATGCAAAATTTCACAGAGCTAAATAAGCATCATCCATAGTATTTCATGCAAAAGCAATGTGGTATTTTCTAGTAAAACAAGTCTTATTTTAACAGTGGTTTGGAGCATATTGTGTGTGAGGCCTCATTATATATTTTCAATTGACAAAATAACAATAGATCATTACAAACATAAAACATTTGACATTAGATTTTCCCATAGGTGATAAGGTTCTTGGCCTCTAACCCCACTCCCCTCTTTGCCATCCTCCAACCCCAGAGATTCCAGAAATTCATGAGAACAATCCTGTGTCAGTGGTGTTCTCTGCCTGGGAAAGCTGCTTCACAGTATCTCAACCCCAACAGTATTTTCTCACTGGCTGAGCAAGAGCTGTTCCTGGTGACATGGCTGCTGAGAACAATGGTCTTAATGTCAGTTTATTTTATCAATCATCATTTCATTTAAAAATATTCCCATTCCTTGAGCTGTTAATATTTGAAAGCTGGATGTCAGCATTCCCTTCCGTTAGTGTGCTTCATAAACACTGTGTATTGGGACTATATTCTCAAGGATGTACATATTTGGCTCCTTTTTTCAGGAGTTTGGGAAAGTTCTTACTATTGAATTTAGGAGGAAATTACCAATTATTTTAAGCTACAGAGGAAGATGGGCACAGTAACCCAATTATATCAAACATGGTACTTAAAGCAAAAAAAAAAAAAATGGTCACTGTGTCTTCTATGTACAGACTTGCAGCCTGGGAAAGATGGACACAGTGGTGCATACCCAGATAGAGAGCACACAAAAGTCTCCATACCACAAAGCAAATCACTAGAAATCACTAGAAGGAAGTAAAATTTGTAATTGCACCAGAGAATTAAAGGTGATTATTTTAGATTCAATAAAATCAGGAAAATTCCTGGAGAATAAACAGAAATGAGTGTGGTTCTTTCTGGGAAGTATGATATCAGTGTAAATTCAAGTGGCTGGCATCTATGATGGGCATCTGAGATGATTTCCAACAAGGCTTGCTGCCCCATCCACGTTGGGAGACCTGATGGCAACTAGGGGTAAGTTACTCAAAGAACTTTGGACTAACTCAAGAAAATTCTTTTAAGCAAATTAAAAGTGCAGTTTTCTAATATGCATACACAATCAAACATATTAATCTGCTGTTTTTAATGCACTTTGTGTTATGTGACTGAAATGTAGGCTCCTGGTGGACAATGTATTCCATGTTCAGCACCAGTCATGTGGTAAGTGCTCAACATAAAATACTATTTTGCTCCTTGGGAGGACCTGTGTCCAAAAATGGAATTATATGGATAAATTCATATCATCTACACATACATTTTTATTACTTGTTCTATGTACATACTCTATTCAAATTGAAGAAACTACTCAAGTTTTTGATGAGTAGCATCACTAAGATAATTTTTATATACTTCCTCCGGAATACTCATGAAAAAGATAAAATACTTAAATGAATAAAACAATTAAATTGGGGATATCTTTATCATTCAAAATAAAAGGTAGCTTGGATTTTAGAATGTGAAGGACAAACATACATATCTCCAACTGCAGAAAAGAATAGCTTGATCAGACACCTTATTGTTGTTATTGGTGGTTGGTCCTGAGTTTGCTCTTACTTCCATTCACAGTAGAAAGAGATGGCAGAAAATATCAACAATTATTTTCTTAGAAGTCCTTAATTTCCAGGCATTTTTTTATAGCACATACTTTTCTAAATAAAATATGAGGCTTTACACAGGAGCTCTATGCTCAATAGACTAAATGTATTCCAGCATCTATACTGAGGAAAATTAAAAGAAATTCATTTCCTTTATAAAACATAAAAATACCTAAAATAAGTAACCATAGAAATTTCTATGAAAAACTGGAAACTTCCAGACAAAACTTTGGGAGAAAACATCAAAATTATTTAATTTTACATTCATATAGCTATCTTTCTCTGAGTAAATGGGAATTTTATCCCCTCAAGGGTCTAATTTGGATATGAAATGTATCAATCAGATAAATGAAAAAGGCACAGTGAGCAGATAATGCTTGAGGGCTCTAAGTCATGCATATTCATAACTGAGTCACACTGCAGAAGCCATGATGTTTATTTTGAAGACTGTCCATTGATTAACAGATCTGTGGATAGGCCATTTCATATCCACTGCTGCTTGTTAATAGAGATATAAAGCTAAGAAACCAAAACCAAAATAATAAAGTATTCTCCAAATTTACTGACCATTAAACTCAAGTAATACAATTTGATTTTAATTCCTGATAGCATCAATTTGATTGGATCATTCTTGTTATGATCAAATCTAGGGGTGTAGATAATGTTCTGCCAGACAAAGAAAATCATTCTTGTTATGATCAAATCTAGGGGTGTAGATAATGTTCTGCCAGACCAACATACACCTACTGCTTTGATACTCTGTAATATTCTCTTATCATTAGACATAAAACTATGCACAACTTTATATCTTTCTCCTTTAATATAAAACGAAATAAATACATCTTTTTATAGCCCTAAAACACATATGTAGATGTGAATCTGCATTTTTATCCCATTTGAAACAAATCATTCCAGACCTGAATTTTCATGGCAGAGTCTGGTTTTCTTATTGAGTACATACATCAAATTACTACCTGTACCTCATAAATTTGTACAATTAAAATAATGAAAAAATAAAATATAAAAATAATGCTTATCATTCTTTTCTTTCAATAAGGATAAACATATGAGAAATTAAAACCAAAGATGCCTTTCTATAAAAAAGTCAAAACAAAATTGAGTCTTTTTCTTTGCTATTGGCCTAAGCAACCATCTTTGTTTCTGCAAATAAGTCTCTGGGGATTGTGAGATAGGGTGTCTAAAGTATGAGAGAAAAGACTCAGGTGCTTTCTCTAACTGGCTTGGAAAACAGCACTCCCACCTTGCTTATTGCTCAGGGACTTGAAAGAGTCTGATGTCCAAGTTCTTACTCAGTGTTATCACAAGAAATCAAGAAATGCTCATGGCTTCTGGCCTTTGAATCCTCTGAGGATACTTGAAGTATATTTTCATAATGTTAATATATTCTGGCCAAATGATACTAATGTACTTCAGGGTGCAGCTCCCTTTGCCAAAGTGTTTAGAACCAGAAGGGTTTCAGAATAAGGATTTTCTTTTTCTTTCTTTTTTATAAATTTTGGAATACTTGCATATACATAATGAGATATTTTGGGGATGAGATGCAAGTCTGAACACAAAATTCATTTATGTTTCTTATGCGCAAAACCAATTTTTATATGATACTTTTAGTGCACCTGCATTTTGATTGATTCATCGTATGACATCAAGTGTGACATGTTCAACTTGTGGTGTCATGTTTGTAGACAAAAAGTTTCTGCTTTGGAGTATTTCAGATTTCTGGTGTTTGTATTAAGAATGCTTGTTCTGTAACATGAAAAATCTCTCTAGGCATCTTTGTTTTAAACGTATTGGCTCCAAATTCAACAATTCAAGATGAATGTACTAAGTCACTCCTAAAAACATGTCTCTTCCAAACAACCTTCTCTGCTTTAATGACAGACCCCTAACATAATATGAGTTAGGGTCTTCCGCATTGCTTAGGCAATTGAAGGGGGCATATTCACACATGGATCTTCATTTATACATCTTTTATATTAATGCACATCATATATTAGGAGAATAAAAGTGGTAAACTCATCCCTTACTAATGGGTTTGCGATGATGATACCCACTGCTCCATCCCAAAGACAGGATGGGATTGTTCTTGTATTTTCCTCGAACCTGTAGGGTCCTCGAGGGAAAAATCTACCAAATGTTGGATACCCTAATACTGAACACCATGACTTTCTAACTCCTACTGTAGTGGAAATCCAATATTAGGGATTTCCACTCTGTGGATTTTCCTGCAAGGACTCCACAGGTACTCATCATGAAAATCCAAGATTGATTCCATTTGGCTTTGGGATGGGGCAATGAGAGGTGGGTTGAAATATTCATTGTGATCATTGTGAAATATTCTCAGAATCTTCTCCATATCAAAGACCAACTCTTCAGGATAAGAATAGCCTCAGTCACCTCTAGCCTTCCTATATCACTACAGGGACTTGTGAAGACAGTCAACCAGATCCAGGATTCAAGGAAACACACACAGGAACACTGAAGCCTGTGAGGAAACAGGGGGAGGGGCAAAAGAGCTACACCAACACTTGTGACCTTCGCAGTTTGGAGACAGACACCCACCAAAATACTACCAGAGGGAAGGTTACACAAAGCCTTCCTTTACCCACATTTTACCATCTCACAGTATAATAACAGCAGGCTATGGCTGAAATTGCTGCAAGAAATGGACATTTCTCAGGATCAGTAATGGGGAAGTTCAGAGTCAAGAGGGAGATAAAACATTGAAGCCTTTGGCACTTATACTACAATGAACAGTAAACACAGCACAACTCCTGGCTAGATTAACATAAATACATATAATAACCATTCATACAAAGGCCTTTTTAACTCACTTCCTCTGATCTCATGTGAGTTATCAGAGGAAGTGAGTTAAAAAGGCCTTTTTAACTCACTTCCTCTGATTTTTCACAAAGATACTGCAAAGCATTCCAAAAGGTAAGGGAAAAAATACAGTCTGAAGAGAAAAAGCAATTATTAGAACAAGACTCAGATATGACACAAATGTTGGAATTAGAGTCATGAAACTTAAAGTAACTATGACTGACATGAGAGAGAGAGGAGGGGAGGGGAGGGGAGAGGTGGGGAGGGGGGAGGGTGGAGGATGGGAAAGGCAGTGGAGCACAACAGACACTAGTATGGCAATTTGTAAATCAATGGATGTGTAACTGATGTGATTCTGCAATCTGTGTATGGGGTGAAGGTGGGAGTTCATAACCCACTTGAATCAAAGTGTGGAATATGATATGTCAAGAAATTTGTAATGTTTTGAACAACCCACAATAAAAAATTAAAAAAAAAAAAAAGAAGGAACATAAGCACAGATGAAAATGCAGACAGAGGAAAGGAACCTCTAAAAAGAAAAGGCAATACTAGAAATCAAAACCACAGAAATACAAAGGAAGAATGTCTTTAGTAGATTCAATAAAAAAACTAAACACGGCCACAGAAAGAAGTGCGGATGAAGAGAGATCAATAAAAACTAAATTGAAAAGCAGAGGAAAAAAATGAAAATAATCATGACAGGATATCCAAGAATTATAAGCCCATTTCAAAAGGTGTAAATAGATGTAATAGGAACACAAAAAAATGAAAGAGAGAAGACCAGAAGAAATATTTGACATGATGAGGGCTGAGAACTAATTATGGACCAACACTAAACAACAGATCCAGGAAACCCAGAAAATATTGTGCAAAATGAAAAAAAAAATATGTAGACATATCATATTCAAAATTCAGAGAACCAGAATGAGAAAGAAATATTGAAATAAGCTGGGATGGGGGAAGTCTTATCCATATGTAGACAAATATGGATAAGAATCGTAACAGACTTCTGATAAGCCATTCAAACAAGAGAATAGAGTGAGATATTTAAATTATTGGGGAAAACCCATACCATCATAGAATTCCATGTATCAAGAACTTAACCTTCAAAAATGAAGAATAAATAAACACTTTCACAGATAAACAAAAACTAAGGAATTTTACTAACAGCAGACCTCCTTACCCAGCAATGTTAATAAGAAATTCTTCAAGCAGAAGGAAAATGATTGAAGTCAGAAACTTGGTTGTAGGGAATGAAAGAAGAGCATGAAGTAGAAATAAGTACACGAAGATAAAGGCATTTTTCTAAAAAATTATTGAGAATAATGGTAATAATTTGCTGGGTGATTGTAACATATAAATTAATGAAACATATGACAGTGATTTCTTACGGACAAAAGCATGCATGTGGGCATATCATGTTAAGCAGCTGTACTGCACTTATAACGGGGCACAGCATTGTTATTTGAAAATGTACTTAACATCAATTTGAAATGCATATTGCAAACTTCAGAGCTATCATTAATATTTCTTAAAAATATAACTGATACATAAAGAGAACATGGAATATGGAATCATATGAATTGCTAAATTAAAACCAAGGGAAACAGAAAAGTGAAAAGAGAAATAAAAAATAAAAACATTGAATAGACAATAGTCACATATTAGTAATCCAGCTATACCAACAATTATTTTAATAGCCTATATTCTTTTAACTGCAAAAGTGTGTCAGAGCAGATTTTTAAAATAACAATCTATATGTTGCATATGAGAAATCTACTTTCCACATCACAAATAGGTTGAGGGGATGCAGAAAGATAAACCATGATTACATTGCTCAAAAAAGATGAAATGCTGGAATATCATCATTAGTTTTAGAAAAATCAGACTTCAGAAGAAGTTTTATCAAGGATTAAAAGGGACATTACATAATGATAGAAAACAAATTCTTCAAAAAGACTAGGAATTATATGCATGTATTTTAATAGAAAGCATCAAACTGCATGAGACCAAAATAGAGATTATAGAACTGAATCTCTGTGCTTTATCACCCCTCTGCTAGTAAACATTAGATCAGACAGGGAACCAGCACTTGAATGTTTATAGCAGTTGAATCATAGGTATTAAAATTTGGAAGCCACCAATATAGCCTTGAACAGGTAAATCAATAAATAATGATACAATAACATGGTAGAATATTTTCTGGTGATAGGAAAACATGAGGTATAAAACCTCATGTAGGCATAGATTAATTTTAAATGCACACAATTCAACTAAAGAATCCTATGTTTAAAAAAAAGAGCTGCATACTATACATTTCCATTTAGATGACATTTGGGGTGAGGTGGTAGGGGATCCAATTTTTTTTTTCTTTTACAAACTTCTTTCTTTACAGAATGTAAAGAGGTCAGTGATGGCCAGGTATTTTGGGCGGGGGTAGGGTAATAGGACTAAATAAAGGAAGGACAGATTAATTTTTTAGGATGATAAAACTATTTTTATGATATTGTATAAAAATACATGATTTTATGTACTCATGAAAACCTACAGAACCTTTTAGCACTGAGTGGACCACCATAAATGCAAATTTTAAAAAATCACTTAGGTAAAAAGATCTTGGGAAGGAATACAGAATTTAACAAAATAATCTAACTATATTGCAAAAGCATGAAAGAGATGGGAACAAATGCATTGACTTATGTAAATTTGGGTGTGAGTGGAGCCTGTAAGTTAAAAGGGAAGGGGACTAAGACTACCATACAATAGTTGATAAAGTTGTTTCCGTGTGGGGATAGGGTAACAATTCTGAAACCACTGCACACATATACTGGAATTGGACAAATGGATGTTAGATGGCAGTAGCCAACATTCTACCTGTTGAAGTGAGAGTTTGTAGATCAGCAAAGGGAGCAGGTTCTAAGGATGCATGTCGTAAATGATTAGAATTGGAGAACTCTGTGTGACATATGTTTAGCTTAATAGAGATATAAAAATATTTATAGATATGGATACATACATTGGTTTTTATACACACATATATTTTCTTGTTCTGACAGCAGGGAGGGCTTAAAAACCACACACCCCTGTACAGATAAACACACTTCTTCACATTCTGATCTTGATTTCTAAACCAATTCTCTAATAAAAAACAATCAGGGCTCTTTGAGAAATGGCTACTTCTAGGGTTGGCATGGGAAACCCATTAGATGACCCTAGAGTATCATATAGTTCCAAAAAAGTATGAAAGAAAGTGCTTAAAGTAAAAATATTGAGTATGTCAAAGAATCAAAGGGATAACTAAAAATGTTCCTAATAGACAACGCTAGAACAATTTGAGTAACAAGATAAAGTAGTATTGGGTTATAACCCAAAGTATAAAACAAATATTTCTGAGTCTATACTGATTTAATCAAATGATTGAATCAACAAATGAGAAAGTAGAGATACTTTTCCTTTTCATAAGAATTCCAGATACTTAACATACTTTTCCTTCACAGAGGTGTTACTGCATAACTCCAAGACTCCTTAGTGTGACCTGGGTGTAGTGATTTCCTTCTGGAGAGTTTTCACATCCTCAAGAGAGCAACTTCACAGTAAAGAAACCCAAAAGACATGACCTCGACCAGGGAATCAAGGTCAATGTCAACAACTAAGGTGAGTTGAGCATATGATGCAATTAGAAATGTACTTTTCCTATGCGATCTTCCCCTCAAAACCCCATAGCCTTAGCCTAATGATGAAAAAAATATTCTACAAGTTCCAATGGAGGTGTGTTCTAAAAAATGCTTGACAAGGACTCCCCACAAATGTTAGATTCATCAAAAACAATGTGAGTCTGAGAAACAGCCATCTGCTGGCAGAACATAAGGAAATAGTATCATTCGTTGTAATGTGGCACTCTAGCTGGGGTCCCCGAACTGAGAAAGGAGGGGAGGTAAGAAACTATAAGAATATAAAGTGTGGACGTTAGTACATCAATATTGTTTTTTTAATTTTAATAAATGCATGACACTAAATGTAAGTTAATAATAGACGTACTAAGGATTAGGAGAGTGAGGACTCTGCAGTATCTGTACAATGTTTCTGTGAATTGAAAATTGTTCTAGAATAAAAAGATTATTTAAAATAAAAAAATAAAACAATGCTACATGTCACAGCATAGGTACCAGACCTGGGAATTAATTGTCACATCAGATTTCAAGCACATTATTCTTCTTCAAGCTTCTACTGAGTGTGTGGAGCAAGTCTTGGGCACTGTCTTGCTTCTCCCCCTTTCCTCCCCCAAGTTCATTCTGGTTGTCATATAGTTAATGAACAACATTGCCAAATGAAAAGATTTGGATTATATACTGTTTTAAACAAAAATCTTAAACGAATTCCTGTGAGTATGAAAAATGAAGTTATTTTTCTTTTTTACAAACACTGTTGAGAAGTTGTGTGAACATTTGGTCCCACTTCTACTGTAGGTGTCTTTTGTTATCTGAGGGATTTCTGACAGTGGATTTTAATTAGAATACCTTAGACTTTCTAGAAGTGGTGAGAAACTCCTCAGACAGACCTTAAGGGCCTGACACAGAATTTCCTCATCTCATTTTCTTGGCATAGCCATAAGATAGAAGATGAGGCGACCTTGGGCTCTGATCTCCATCACCACAGTGCACCAACGAGGTGAACAGGAACAAGTGAAGTCAGGAGGGAAAACACCAGGCACATCAGAGTCACCAGGACTCACCAATGTCAGCAGGAGGCCGATGAGGGAGGGGCTGCCCACAGTTCACAAACTGCATTTCTATTGCTGGATATTATGTCTTTATCTTAGTCATGGGGAGTACCATGGTTTTAAATAATATTGTACGAAGTCTATATTTGCTGCATCAAAACAAGTAAAATCATGTCAGCCGTTTGAAGTCTGTGCTTCAAAGGAGAAAAACTACCAAACTTCATGTTTTGGTTTGTAATTTGTAATGTGCATATTACAGATTGTAAACTGTTCACTGTTTATAATGCATTTCTAGTGAAGTATAATTTCCACAGAGCAACAAATGCTAACAATAACAAAATTGGCTTCATTTTCCAATTTTCAATGGTATAATGTGTCAAATAAGCAAAATCAACTTGAGATATTGTTTTGTGAAGCATTATTCATTGAGAGATTTATTACTCGATGTTTTTCCTATCTGATTTTATCAAAATGTGCATTTGACTTTTTAAAAAGTTACAACAATAAAAATAGCAAACACCTCCCTTAGAGCATCATGGTAAATTTAAAACTTTAACACTGACATTTATGTTTGTATATATTCTTTAATAGATTCCTGGCACACAAAGTTAGCATAAGAGGCGAGATAGATTACATTCTTTGTTCTATAATAATTATTTCCCTATTTCCTTAACTTTGTGACAATTTTTTTATGCCCTCTGGGCAGTTTTATGCTTCTGTACTTTGTACTGCTTTTAAATTCAACCATAAAGAAGGATACATCACAACATGTTCTTTTTGATTGTTTTACTATTTTATGTTTATTGAAGGAAAAGATGGAAACCAAATATTTGGTTGTTTGTTAAGCATTTTATACCAAATTTAATTCAACTTATTAGCTTGAAGATACCAAATATAATTCAACTTGTTAAATCAAGGTGCCATTTGAATACCTTGTTCTTAGATCATGTGACTGTAATCCTTAAAGAGTAATTTGTATGTATATTTTACCAGTCAGGGTTAGATTGTGAGATGGGTCAGAAGCAAAAAGACAGTATTTTAGAAGATCAGGCAGCCAGGTGTGCTGGCATATGCTTATGATTCCAGCAACTCAGAAGGTTGAGACAGGAGGATCATAGGCTCAAGACCAGCCTGGGGAACTTAGTGAGATCCTGTCTCAAAATAAAAATGGACTAAAGATGTAGCTCAGTGGTTAAGTTTCCTTGATTTAATCCCCAGTACCAAAAAAAAAAAAGTCAGACATATGTGGTAAGTGATAAAATGTGGGTAGTGGAGACCATTTTTTTTTCCTGAGGAATACACAGGTGCCAATAATGTGGTACTTTTTTGGGGGGTGGGGTTGGTTTTTGTGCACTCAACCACTGAGCCACATCTCCAGTCCTATTTTGTATTTTATTTAGAGACAGGGTCTAACTGAGTTGCTTAGTACCTCGCCATTGTTGAGGCTGGCTTTGAACTCACAATCCTCCCATGTCAGCCTCCTAAGCCACTGGGATTATAGGCATGTGCCATTGCTCACAACTAATGCTTAGTTTTTATGAAAATAACTCATTTGACTTCAGATAACATTAGTTGCATTGGTACAAAACTTGGATGGATGAGTATCTGGTCTATTCTCTGTGGTACAGGGAAATTTTTCCCACTAGAAGTGAGATTGCAGGTTTAAATGAATCCTGCACTGAATACCAAGTTACTTTTGAGATGACTGAATGGATTGAGGTATTGTAAAACTGTCCCTTTCCACATATACTCTTTTGGTTTTATTTTGATTTTTGTTTTTTGTTTTTGAACCAGGTATTGAACCCAGGGCACTTAACCACTAAGCCACATCCCTGGTCCTTTTTATTTTTTATTTTGAGGCAGGGTCTCTTTAAGTTGCTTAGTACTTAGCTAAGTTGCTAAGGCTGGGTTTGAATTTGTGATCCTTCTGTCTCAGCCTCCTGAATTGATAGGATTACAGATGTGCACCACCATGCCTGGCTCTACATAAATTCACCATTGGATATTTTTAAATAATTTAATTTTTCTAATCTTACAGTTTAAAATGCCAATTCACTGTTGCTTTCATTTATATTTTCTATGTTAGTGAGGTCAAATTTATTTTTTATGTTAAATGTTAAATATTAAATGTCTGTCAGCATATCTGATTTTCTAGGTGATTTTCCTATTTCTATGTCCTTGATGGGGATATTGGGCCCCAGGCCTTTCTCTCTCGCTTCTTGGTTTCTGGCCACCATAAAGTAAGCAGCTTCCTCTCATACACACTCATTGCCATAATGTATGGCCTCATTAAAGTACATAAATAACAGGGCCAACCACGGATTGAAACCTCTGAAACTGTGAACCAAAATCAACCTAAGAAGGGAAAGGTTTATTTATCTCAGGTTCAGTGATGAGAAACTGACCAACATATGTTTTGACCAGTTTTCTATTATGTCATCTTTTAATACTAATTGATAGGAGCTCTCAATCTTTTCTAATGTCTAAACCTTTGTTAGTTGAAGTGTGAGGTCAATGTTTTATTCCATCTTGAGCTAAGTCTCTCTCTTGAATTTCAGTTTTATTTCCTGCAGGTAACACTTTGGTTTGCTTTGTTTCTCAAAGTATTCTTCAGCTTCATCTATCACATCACATCACATTATTGTCTCATTGCTATCTTGTCCTTTTAATGAACATTAATTTTTGAAAATTTGGCATTCATGTATTAAATTCTCCAAACATCTGTTCATCTGCTTTCATCTTTTGATAGACACCACTACTATTTCAGGGGTGGAATAGCCTCTCAAGTCTCTCTGCAATTACTGATTATTCTCAGTTTTCATTATGTGCATTGATCTATTTGTGTTCTAGTGGGTGTGATCTTCACTGAGTGTGCTGGATTCCACACTCACTCTGGGTGCCTCCATGTTCCCTGATTCTGAAGAAGTCCCCAAAAGATGCTTACCATAATCAAGGATCTCCAGGGACCCTCACCAAGCTTCTCCAGGAACCCCTGCCATAATTAAGCTTCTTATCAAATTAGGCCCTAACCAACTTAGTGAGATCCTGTCTTAAAAACTAAAAAGGGCCAAGGATGTTGGTCAATGATAAAGTGCCCCTGGGTTCAACCCTAGTGCCACCTCCACAAAAAGATGATATGTAGATTTATTTATTTATTTATTTATTTATTTATTTATTTATCCTGTGACCCAGCCTTCATTTCAGGTATTTATCTCAGAGAAAGGAAAATATATGCTCAAAAATGTGAACAACAATGTTCATAAAAAATTAATCTGGAAATAACCTAAATGTTCATCTACAGAAAACACATTTTAGTATTTTCATAAAAATAATGAAAAAAGAAATAATATTCATAAGAAAATCCAGACAACATGGAGTAAGTATGTTCCAACTTATTCTTCTGCTGATCACAATTCAAAAACTGTTCAATAAATAAAGAAACTATCACAAGAGGTGGAGAAAAGAAGGCATACTTGCTAGAGACTTTAGCATTTGGGGAAAGACAGCTTGGTCATATGGGTAGCTAGGAAATCAAGCACCCTATAACCTGGAAATTCAAGTCAGATAGATAGATACATGTACATACACATGTGTAGACATGTACATGCGAACAGAAACATGATATAAGATTACCACTTACTCAAAAGATAATGAAGAGACTGTGAAGGATGCACACTTGTGACCCACACATGCCCATTTTTCATGGTGAAAACCATGAAAGAAGCCATGTTCCTTGCCCTTCTTACCAGAGTTTGTGAGGAGAACACTGCAGAGGACACCAACTCTTCACTATCTCCAGCAGAGGGGTGCCACTCCCCTATCCACTGAAGCCTGTGGAGTTGTGGGACAGAAGTCAGACAGCCATCTCACTGTGCCAAAACACACAATCACAGAGTCCACTTCCTATCTCCTCCACCCTACAAGGAAGATGGAAATCCCATACTTTATGTATGTATATTAAGTCCTGAATATACACCCAAAGGCTTTATGAGTGAAACTGACCAGAATTAGCATAAAAGACCATGAGAAATGAAATGAACTAGAATATGTAATAATCTCCATTTACAAATGGCCTCTGGGCAAAACAAAGTAGGGCAGGCCAGAATAATGTTGAATAGACTCTGAAAATAAAATTAATTGAAATGGAAGCCCACGAGAGTGAGCCAGAAAATACACTTGGAAAATAATAGATTTATTTCTTGCTAAAATAAAAAATTTAAATAAGCATTGGAGTAAAAATTTTATACTCAAAATATCCCAGATACAACCTAAAAGTACTCATCTTATTAAAAAGAAGCAAAAATAAGCAAACAAAAATCAGGACAATCACATTGGAATGAGAAATGAAATCAGCAAACATCAACATCAAGAGAACACACAGGGTGGGCTTATCAAACAGGGATTGTAAGACAATGCTCAAAAATGCTTCAATAAGTAATTATAAATGCCCTTTAAATGTGAGAAAATATAAAATCTCATAAAATATACAGATGATACATTAAAGAACTAATTAAAATTCAGAATTAAAAAATGCATTAACTGAAATAAAACACTCAATAGATGGGATCACAATCAAAGTGGAAAAGACAGAGGAAGAAATAAATGAACTCAAAGAGAGATTAGAAGCTTTCTAATCTGAACAGGAATGAAAAAAATCAATAATAAAACTAAAAGATCTCAATGAGACAAATCAAGAGAACTAATATGAGTGCCAGAGAAATTCCAGAGGGAGGAAAGGCAAAGTGATGGTAGAAAAAAAATGTTTAAAAGAGACAACAGCTAAAAACTTCATGATATTGGTGAAATACATAAAACTACAGATTCAAGAAGTTGAGAAAATCTCAGAAATACAAATAGAAAAAAATTTGTATATACATATATCGTAATCAAATTTTAAAAACTTTTTAAAAAGGGAAAAATTCCTAAAAGCAGCCAGCATATGAAGCCTTACCTACAGAGGAACAAATATTCAGACGACAACAGACTCTTTAATCATGTCATTGAGGTCAAAAGGAAGTTGCACATAATTTATCACACTTTGAGAGAAAACTGCCAACCTAGAATTCTATGTGTTGGAAAATATTCTTCAGAAATGAAGATGAAAAAGAGACATTCGTAAGTGAAGGAAGACTAAGGGAACATGTTGCCATAAGACTACTCTAATATAATTGCTAAATAGTATCACCCAGATAGATAAAAATGACAATGTAGGGGAATTTGGGACACCTGGAATTTAAAAAAAGACAAAGGACACCAAAATCATTTTAGTTATTATAATATACTAATCTCTGGAATTTTAAAAAATTATGTTGAATGCTGGAAGCAAAATTATAGCTTTGTCTGATGTACTTTCTCAATATTGGGAGGGACATGTTAAGACAACTATTATCATAAAATGTCAGAGCATAGGTAAAGGAACCTAAGTGCTGGTCAGGTTTCTATATTCTCTTGAAGTGTTGAAATGCTGACATAAGCCAACAGTGATAAATTACATATGTATGATGTGATCTGCAAAACAACTACTAACAATGTACAATGCCTATCAAAATACCAAAAGGATTTTTTTTCACACATACAGAAGAACTGAATCAAGTATTTATGTGTTCCTAAAGAAAGGTACTAAAATAAGTAAAATAATTTTAAATTAAAAACGTGGAGAAATTATACTACTTAACTTAAAGACTTACTATGTAGATACAACAATAGACATAGAGTAGAATTATGTAGGGATAAACTGGAAGCCCAAAGGAACATAACTGTGGGAGACCAACCTTGCACATGACTAAGTCACACTCCCTAGCTGGGTGCTGAGGCGCTCAGTCACAGAAATGTGGCAGAGCTTTCCCCACCCTTCTTGGGTTTGAGGGATGGTGTCTCATGCATGGGTGTGTCTTGCTACAGCCACCATGGGTGATGCTATGCTCACCTGTTCCTTTGTAATATAACCTCTTGCCTTGTTTAGGATAGAATCTTCCATGGAAGTGCCTTGTGTGTGTCCCCTTTTCTTACTGTGCCCTTGGGTGTGGCCTATCCAGATGTCAGTCAACCTGCTGACAGTGGACATCATTAAATAGACTCAGCCCCCTGAAACCTGACCCCTTGCCTCATTTGAATAGCTTCTCCTCAATAAAAGGGGTCAGTGTGTGTGTGTGTGTGTGTGTGTGTGTGTGTGTGCGCGCGCTCTCTCTCTTCCTATAAACCCTTAAGGTCAGAGAAGCCCTCACAGCGACCCCAGTGAAAAAGGTATTTGTGTCTCTTGTGTGGTTATTTTATGCAGCCCAGTTAGCCCAGTTCAACTGGAGTAACCCCTGAGCCTTTTAGCCGTGAACTGAAACCCAGCACAAAATGGATTCAGAAGAAACCACAGTTATGGATAGTTGATTTCTTACAAAGATATCAAACTAATGTAACAGAGGTTTGACAGTATTTTCAACACACCATATTAAAACATTTAGATAAAAATTCAGAAAACATTTTAATTTCATTAAAACATGCAGGCTAAATTGAACCTTAAGATAAACTTTATTATGGTTTAGATATGGGGTCTTCCAAAAGCTCACATGTGAGACAGTGCAAGAAAGTTCAGAGGAGAAATGATTGAAATGTGAATGTCTTAACCTAATCTGTGAATTAATCCCCTGACAGGGATTAACTGAGTGGTAACTGAAGTGGTGGAGTGTGGCAGGAGGAGGTAGGAATTGGGGGACATGGCTTGGGAGATATATATATACATGGCAAATGAAGACCTCTCTCTGTGCTTCTTGATCATCATGTGAGCTGCTTCCCCCTGCCATACTCTTCTACCATGATGGAGCTGACTGTATATAGATTGAGACCTCTGAAACCATGAGCCCTCAAATTTTTCCTCTTCTACAATTATTCTGGTTGGGTCTTTTAGTCACAGTCCTGAAAAGTCTGACTAAAACAAACCTCATACTTCATACAATGAAAATATTAATTCAAATAGGTGATAGTCCTAATGTAAAACATAAAATTATAATAGTTTGAAGAGAGTTCACAGAGAAAAATCTTCATGGTGTAGAATTAGCCAATGAGTTACTATGTTTGATGCAAAATCCATAAATGAAAAAAAGAGGTTGAATTCAATCAAAATTAAAAATTTACTATGTGAAAGACATAATGGAAGAAAAAAGTAAGTTATAGATTGAGAGAAAATATTTTAAAAATCACATATCTAGCAAATTATATTCAAAATACATAAAGAACTATCTAAACTCCATGGTAAGAAAATATATAGTGTAATTACAAAATAGGCAAAAAGTTCACCAATTTAGACATGGATGCAGATAAATACTGGAAATATATCCAACAATACTAGTCATTAGGGAGATTCTAATTAATAGAGAATGATAACATTTAAAAATTCAGGTGATGTCAGTGGTCAGAACAATACAGAAAAAGGTGATATTTTGTTGTAAGGGAGGAGTATTATACAGAGAACATTAAAAATTTCGATAATTTCTTATAAAATTAAATGTGCACTTTTCATACACCTAACCATCCCATTATTTAACATACAGAAATGAAAATCTAATTTCACATAAAAATATGTGCCCATATTTTCATAACAACTTTTGTTGTGAAAGCTAAAAGGTAGAAACAACCTAAATGTCAAAGTGGGTTAATGAACACACGAACCAGAGTAAATCCACACAACAGAACACTGCTCATCACTAAAAAGAAGAAATTGTTGGTACATCAACAAATCTATGGTATTTTTCTGAGTGAAAAAAAAGACTGTCTCAAAAATACCTTAAATTTTTTGGTTATAGTTATAGATCATTTGGATGGGTGCTGGGGATACATTATTCTTAAAATGATAAAATTATAGCATTGAATAACTGACCAGCGGTAGTGACAAGTTATATTTGAGTAGAGAACATGAATACAAAATGATAATATTAGGATGTTTTGGAGGGATAATATAGTATTTCTGTATCCTGATTATGTTAAGGTTACATGAATCTATCCACATGGTAAATTTTCATACACATAGACATGCATGCACATACATACCTGAATACTACATGATTCTATTTTTCTTAAATCCAAGGACACAGTAATCTATAGTGGAAGAGTCTGATTAAAGAATTTGGTTAATCCTTTCCCAATACAGCAATGATAAACTGACAAACATTTCATAAATTATAATTTTAAATTTCTGGATATTGGCCAAAGATTTTCATTCAAAAAATCGAGAAGTTTTCAAGAAAATATATTAAATCTTGGTGTGAACAGTGAGAGCCTATGACATTTTATCCAGGGTTGAGTCACACACAATCTCCCCTCAGTGACATGTAAGTTCTGCCCTGGAGGTGCAGGAAAAGCACATTTAGTACTGGTTTGTTTCACTGATTTCAGTAGGCTCTGGGGAATAAGGGCTGTCCCTAGTATCTTGTGACGTGGTCCTGAGGTGATTACAGCAGGAGAGGAGAGGTCCTGTGAGAACTTGCAGAGAAGTTAATTGGGGTATGGGTTTACAGATTGATTGGCTTCATATGAAAGGCATCCTTCTAGTCTTTTTTAAAAATTAATATGCGTTTAAATATACAGATTAATGTGTTCATCTAAAAAATTATTTTTCTTTTGCTAATGGGGATTGAATCCAGGGGTGCTTACTAAACTAGATCCCCAGTCCTTTGTGATTTTTTATTTTGAGACACGATCTCACTAAGTTGCTGAGACTGGCCTCAAACTTGTGGTCCTCCTGCCTTAGCCTTGGGAGTTGGTATTGCAGGTGTGTAACAGGGCACACACATGAGTGTAATGTTTCTATATATGCACATACTATCCACTAATTAAATTCCATTTCCCTTTTTTCCTTAATATTTTTAGCTGTAGATGAACATAATACCTTTATTTTATTTGTTTTTCATGTGGTCCTGTGGATCAAACTCAGTGCCTCATACGTGTGAGGCAAGCACATTACCAAGTGAGCCACAACCCCAGCCCTCAATCTCCCTTTTTTATCCTTCCCCTACCCACTCTGCAAAGTCTTTAGTAATCACTATTTGACTTCAGATCAACATTTTTAACCTCCACATCTGAAACAGAACATGCAATGGCTGTCCTGTGTCTGGCTTAGTTCATTTCATATACTGTTCTCCAGTTTCCCCCTTTTTTTTTTGACAAGATTTCAGTCTTCTATATAGCTGACAGACACTTTATTTTGTATGTATACACCACATTTTCTTTGTCCATTTACCTGCTCTTGGGAACCTAGCTGATGCCATATTTAGCTATTGTGAATACTGCTGCCATAAACATGGACTTGCAAGTATCTCTTGAATATGCTGATTGCATTTCCTTTGGCTATGTGCCCAGAAGTGGGACATCTATTTTTAGAATTCTTTTGAGGAACCTCCCTAGTGCTCTCCATAATGGCTATACTAATTTACATTCCCAACAACAGTATATAAGAGTCTCTTTTTCTCAGTCTCAGAAAGGCATGCTTCTAAAGGAGTTATTTGCTCTGTCTAGGAATTAGCTAACTAATCCTGGGGCGGGAGGTAGTCCTTTCCAATGTCAGCAAGGCCCCAGGATACCAAATTAGCAGAATAAAAAGATTTGTTGAAAACATAAAAGGGCAGGGAGAACATTTTTGAGATACTAGAAATGTTCTACATCTTTTTAAAATTTTTTTTGGATATTGTTTACACAGATGTAGGCAAGTTAAAAAAAATACAATAAACTGAATATCTAAGACCTATGGATTTTTCTCTATATCAACTATACTTCAATCAAAATATATAATACCATCAAAACTAAAAAGAAAAACAATCTGAAATAATAATACAAAAATGAAAACAGACTCTATATAATACAGTTAATATGAGGATCAGATGCTATGTATAGAAAGTTTCCAGTGAAGAGTTTGGTGCACACTAAGGGTTTATGATATTAGAGCTATTTCTATTTCTTATGTAATCAACAAGACTTCTTTATTCTCCATCATGTCTCCATATGTAATTCTAACCTGTAATTCACTAACCTGTGTTGCTGATCTAAAGCACAGAACCTTACTAAATAATTCATTAGTAACAACCATCACAGTACATTATAGTTCTCTCTTCTATGAATATTTCAAATTAATCTAAAGCATGAGTTAAACTATTCTATTGATTAAGTCGACTCAAAACATCTTCTTTCTCAAACAGTTGGGTGTATGAACATGTGTGTGTGTGTGAATTTCACTTTTTTTTCATAGTGGTTTCCAAAAATCCTTATTAAAATGTCTTTTTTCATTTTTTCCTGCTAGCAAATGAATTTTGTGAGGACACAGCCTGAATCATCTTATTTAAGGCAATCCCAGAGTCTCATTTTCTAGGCTTGTACTAGATTGGAATGTTCTTCTGAGACTCATTCTCTAGGACACATGATTTGCATTTAATCAAGAAAAGCTACAGATTCTGGAAGACTGAGCCATCTTCTTTGCTACCCTGTGCCCTGACAAATTTTGGTGTCCTGGGTATTTTCTGTTTCTTAAATAACTTGAGTCATCAGGGCATACAGTTTAAGTACCTCTTATCCAAAATGGAATCAGAAGTGTATTGGATTTCAGAACTTTTTAGATTTTGGAATATTGGCATATTCATAATGAAATATTTGGGGGATAGGGCCCAAACCTAAATATGACATTCATTTGTTTTATATAAACCTTATACAATAACCTGAAGGCAATTTTGTACAATATTTTTTGTGCGCCTGTCACACGAGGTCATGTGTGGAATTTTCCACTTGTGATGTCATGTCAGTGATCAAAAGGTTTTAGATTTTGGATCATTTCAGATATTGGATTTTTTGATTAGGGATGTTCAACCTGTAGTCAACACCAATTGTGCACATAGCACTTAGCTTACATGTTTTTCTTTCTATTGAGAAAATTTAAACACTGTTCATTTATTGAACAGATTGTAATTAATTAAGATAAAAATAGCTGGGGAAGTCTATTGAGGAAAGTCTTTTATGTGGTCCTTAATTATAGCTGATTCCTAAAGAAAATCAGTAAAATTATCAACACAAAATCAGTCATTTGGCCTCAACCAACATTTCTCTTCTGAATTCATTGCGTGCTTGGGCTATCACAAGAATAAAACATGGAGATCTGTAGTAATCAGAACTTTGTCGGGCACTCTTTATTTTGCAAGTTATTTTATTTTCAAGTTTGTAGACACTTGCTAAAAAGGGATAAGCATTTTTACTATTCTAATTAACAATAATGTTAAGCAAAATAAATAACAATATGCATTCCTGTACGTTCCACATTCTCATTTTATAAGGCAAGGGTCATTTTTCCCTTAGGAATTCTCTCTTCCTCCCATTTGTTAAACCCTGTGTCCTGAGTTGCTTGGCACAGTTAACAAGTAGCTAGAAATATTTGGTTGAAAAATGGATAAAAATGAAGCAAATGCTGACCTGGACAGATATTTAGGAAACAATCATAAATTAGAATTGTTTTGGGCAACTAAGTGACCACTCACACTCAGATAGGGAAACTGAGGGAGAGACGCATTGTCCAGGCTACAGTTTAGACTTGCAGTCTGCTAGTTTCTATGAGGGGGAATATAGGAGTCTTAGACAAGGCTATGTCAAGATATGCAAAGCCTTTTTATTAGCCTAGATGGAATACGTGGAAGGGTATTCCTTTGTAATGGGATAGAAAGATAAGGCAGATTTTGCATATTCATGATAGATAGAGTACAAACCTAAAATTAAAATACTGTACTCAGATGAAGATAAGTATGACTTGGCTAAAAAAGTACTTAAATAAGCATGAAACATTCGTAAGCATTGTCAGGTCGTTGCCAGGTTGGGCCCTGGGGCATTAGCATCATCTATGGGCATCTTCTCAGCCCCCTTGACTGCTTTTTTCTTATCTCCTTAAACCCTTAACACGAGAGTGATCCATAGAAATGATCATTAGATCATTTCTCCTCTCCCCTCACTTGCACGCTGGGTGATTCCATTTTGTTCATGACATTAAATTCTAAGTTTTTGATAATGACTTCTAAATTTACATTTGAACATTCTCACTGAATTTAGGACTGTTATATCCAACCATATTAAACATTTCTATATAAATATCTATCAAACATCTCAAACTTAGTATTTCTCAGAGAGAGCTCCTTATTTTCCCCTAATCCTTCCAACAAAACCAACTTCTCACATAGTGGTCCTCCCTCTCTATCTCACAATTGGATGCATGCATGCTTCCCTTGCATGTTTATGTCACATATTCAAACCCCCACCAAGTAGTACCCACAAAGTGCCTGGCATACACTCAGAATCCAAAAACATTGTATCACTTCTGATATACATTTGTACAAACCACCATCCTTGCCTTTCATTGGTCTTCATGCATATACCCTTGCTCTCTTCCCATATGCTTTCCACACAAGTGTCAGAGAAAAGTTTCTAAAACATGAATCAAGTCTTGTCTCCCTTCTGCTGACAACTATGCAATGGATCTCACCCTTATTCCAAGTGAAAGCCAAATGTGACCTTTGGCTGTTTAGTATTCTCCGTATGATATGCCTTTGGATCTTTATACTTCTTTTATCCCCTATTCTGACAGCTTTTGTCACTTAACGAATCTGCCACTATTCCCACTTTAAGAAGCCACTCTCCCTTTACTAACATCTCTATATCCTTCCCCTAACTTATTTTTCTTCATGTATTTGGTCTTAATCTACAAACTGCACATTGGACATATTTGTTCTTTGATTTTTTTTCCTAACAGAGAATATTGCATGAACATATCAAGAAGGCAGAATTTTTTTTTTCTATTTTATTTACAGTTGTATTACCAGTGCCTGGAAATGTACCTAACATGTAGTAGGTACTCAATAAATTGTTGTGAAATGCTAAGTGGAGGCTTGGTGATATCTCAATTAATGGTGGCTTAATCTTTAATAACAATTATAAATGCAACTCTAGCTTCAAACATCAGATTATATGGATGCTATCAGAATAACTCTATTGAACATCCAATAAATTCTGTTCTAAAACTGCAAACATTTCTCAGCACACTTTTAGTTGGGATGTGAAGAGGCAGAAAGACAGGTTTATAAAGGTAGGAAGCTAAAAAGATTAATAATACTACTTCTATCTACCAAGTACAAACTCTGAACCGTGAAAGATGTCTCAATGTCCATATCTCACATTCTCCACATCTAACCAGACATATTGTTCAGAGGGAAAAAAGTGAAATTATCAGCCTTGATCCTACTCCTCAGAAATTATCAGGAAAAATAAAGAAGGTATCTATAGTGTTGGAAGTCTTCACCTTCATCCTCATAATAGGAAAAAGTAAAAATTAAAAACTCTCATTAGATCCATTCAAAAATTGAGATCACACTTCAGTTAATTTTTATTGCTCCCAATATTGGACAATCAGAAAGGTAGATACAGAGAAACATAACTTATTGGGGCAGAAAATCAGGAAAGGGAACTCTGTTTGGTACAATAACAGGGTAGGAAAATCTGAACTACAACTGACAAATTGCTGGAGGTTCACTATGGACAAGTCTCAGAGTTAAAAACTCCAGATAATCCAGTCATTAGGGAAATCCCCCAATATTCAGGAGTTTAGTTCCAGAAGTCCTATCAGTTTTTCATAGTAAGGATCAGAGAGAAATTCCCTCTTTCCCCCAGCAGGAGGAGGGGGAAAGTGGCCATTTGAGACAGGCATCAAGCATTAGGTTCTTGAAAAGGCCTTCCCTCAAGTTTTGCCATGATCTAGCTGGCTAGGGGATTACCCGAGTCTAAGGAAGTTTGAGGAAAAAAAACACACAAACCTAAGTGTCTTCTTTAGCCTATTGGGGAAGTGTTTGTAAATGATACAGCCCAGGTACATAGGCTCACAAAGAAGACTATAAAACCCTTCTCCTCCCTGACACCTTATCACAACATCAGTAGGGTTCCTATAAAATATAGGGGATACAAATGAAAGAGCAGCATGTCTCAGACGTTATTTAAGAACAACTTCTTAGGGAAAACAAAAGACAATAGGAGTAGCCAAAACAAGGACAATGGAGTAAATTTTAGCCTTTGACATCTACAAATACAACTAACAATAAAAACATCCTAACTCCTAGCTGGATAAATATAAAGCCCATATTAAAGACTAATTTACTTCAGTTCCTTTTACATATACATCCATGTCTGTCTGTGTGATTATATATATCTGTATTTCAACAAAAATCACAATGCATACTAAAAGACAAAAAAATTCCCACAATTTGAACGAAATAAGTATCAGAACCAGAGGTAGACAAGGCAGAAATATTGCAATTATCAGATCACAAATTTAAAACAATTATGACTGATATGTTAATATGTCCATAATGGATCCTCTTATTAGATCCATTCAAAAATTGAGATCACACTTCAGTTAATTTTTACTGCTCCCAATATTGGACAAACAGAAAGGTAGATACAGAGAAACACAACTTATTGGAGCAGAAGACCAGGAAAGGGAACTCTGTTTGGTACCAATAACAGGGTAGGAAAATCTGAACTACAACTGACAAATTGCTGGATAAGGGAAAAGTGGATAATGTTCAAGAAAAGATAGATAATGTAAACAGAAAACTGGAAATTATAAGAATTAAGAGGAAATTCCGGAGAACAAAAACATATGCAATAAGAGAAGAATGCCTTTGATAAGTTCATCAACAGAGTGGGCACAGCTGAGAAAACAATCATTAAGCCTGAACAAATGTCAATAGAAACTTTCAAAACTGAAGTACCAAGGGGAAAAAAGAGGTAAGAGCGCAAAACAGAATATCTAAGAATAATGGGGAAATTACAGAAGGTATAATATACACATAATGAGAATATCTATCAAAATGTAAAAAAAAAAAAAGAGACATAAAGGAAAAGAAAAAATATTTAAAACAATAATGCCTGAAAATTTTCCAAAATTCATGATAGACATCAAACCACAGACCCAGGAATCTCTGAGAAAAGTGAGCAGGATAAGTATGAAAGGACTTACACCTTTGCATATCATATTCAAACAGCAGAAAATCTAAAATAAGAAAAATATCTTGAAAGATATGAGAAGAGGGAAAACCCACCTCAGCCATAGAAGAGTGAGAGTAAGTATTACATTGGATTTTTCTTCATAAACAATGGAAGCAAGAATGAAGTGGAGTGAATTATTTAGTTTTGAAAGAAGAAACAGTACCAAACTAGAATTCTGTAGCTGGAAGAATTATCCTTCAAAAGGAGAAACATAGATTTTTCTCAAACAAGAATTGAGGGAATTTGTCACCAATAGACCTGCCTTACAGGAAATGTTAAAAATAGTTCTTCAACAAGAAAGAAAATGAGATAGGTCAGAAATTCAGATACACATAGATAGGAAGAGTACTACAGGAGGAATAAAGGAAAGAAAAATAAAATATTTTATATTTCTTATTATTAATTGATTTATAACAGTTTTTTCAAAATAATAAAAGCAATAATTATTTTAATGATTATAGCTGACGGATGAGTGATATGACTGTAGGAAAGGATGGGTAACCTCTACAAAACAAGAAGTATAATTGACATACTGAGAGGAAGAAAAAATGGAATCATATTAACAGGTTCAATTAAAACCTGAGAAGGCAGGGGAAAAAAGTTGAAACAAGGAAGGAGAGATGACATTTGGAGGCTGGGAAGGATTTAGTTCCTCTATACCTCTTCAGAGTAGGATGACTGGACTATTTGCAAACACAATAAAGAACACACAGGCAATATTCATATGCATACACACCCCATATTCACACACACACACACACACACACACACACAAAGGGATACAAACAAAACGATACTCTCCAAACAAACATGAAATGATTTGCTATTTCTGCTGATACCTTCAGAAAAGACCCTTTCAATTCCATTTTCTTTCTATATATTCCATAATCTCCTCTCCAGTCTGTTCACAAAGTAACTAGTTTTCTTTTAGGTACCAACTCCAAAAAATGAGAGTTGCATGATCCAATCTTAGTTTTCAAGGAAGATGAAATTCCTTTCATAAAAGTGAAATTTATATCCTAGTTTAAATATTAGTATGTTGTTTATTGAGGTTTTATTCAATATTGAAGATACTATGCAAATAAATTACAGTCAAAACATGAATTAGAAATAACCAAACTTGAACCATAAAAATGCTTAACATATGAAATCATTTGCCTAGTTATAAGACTATGCAATTTCAAAATTCATATCTAAGTCAAACAGGTATAGTAAAAATGCCCTCACCTCCTCCAAGTAAGATTTATTATCATTAGGTAGCTTTGTTTCTGTCAAATATCAGACTATTAGTCATCGCCGGTCACCTCTGACACTTATTCAAAGGCCTCCTGATATAACAAATGGTCAGAGAATGTGGCCAATGTCCTGTCACTCCATATTTGGGCTTCAAGAAGCCCATGTGTGGAGCAGGAGAGGTGATGGAGTGATTTGGAGAAAGCTGGTAAGAGAGAGCACATCCATCATTCAAAGGAAGTAAAACACCAGACCATTTCACTTCCTCATAACTCTCCAACGCAACTGATACTGATAATATGGTTTCAGATGGAACAATCTTTTAAATCAGTGAATATCACATCTCACACATGAGCTCACCACTCACTGGATCTTTGGGGGGCAGTTACTCAATCATTTGTAAAACTATTCATTGAATAGTTTCCAAGGCCCCTTTCCTCACTGCCTACACCCATTAAGACTATAAGATCACTTAATTGCTTCCCACATTATCCACACCTTGTTCTAGTGAAAAACCTTCAAAGGAGTTTATAATTGGGTAAAGGCCAACTAAAATTTGGTTGAATAAGTCACGGCCATGAAGTATTATTCAAAAAATTCCATACACAAGTTCACAGAGTCACGTTTAGCCAGGCACTTTTATTGCTATATCCACATGTTGCCCACTTTGGCACTCAAGGCCCTACTATTTATGGAACTTGACCTGCTACTCTCTCTCCTGAAACAAAGTGCTAAGACCCCAGCAAGTGGCAGATGGAGTAGAGGATAAACCCTCAGCATGCATGCTCCGGGTCAGGATGACTCCACCCCAGGTGTCCATCATGGTAACCTGATCCACTATACTTCTGACTGGCTCTTTTACCTCTGTATCCCTTGTTGATACTTTCTGAGGTTACCTTCAAATACACTACTTAATACACAGTGCATCTTTAGGGTTATGCTTCTAGGCAAACCCACCCTATGACAAAAGAAATACCTAGAAAATACAAGTAGGTTGCATGGGTAAAACATTGATTTATGTGTAACAGAAACAAACTTGAATTAGGCAAATAATTTATTAGATGGATTACTAAATTTCAAAATGTTAATACAAAAAGTCAACAACTTACCATATTCTACTATGTTGTGGTCAGGTTTTTCAATGCTATGACTAAAAGACCTGACCAGCACAATTGTAGAGAAGGAAATGTTTATTTGAGGGGCTCACAGTTTCAGAGATCTCAGTCCATGGAAGGCTGGCTCTATTCCTTGGGGATCCAGGTAAGGCAAAACATCAGGGTAGGAGAGTGTGGCAAAGGGCAGCAGCTCTCATGGTGCTCAGGAAGCAGAGAGTGAGAGTCTCCACTGGCCAGATACAAAACATATACCCCAAAGCTACGCCCCCCAATGACCCACCTCCTCCAGCCACACCCTGCCCACCAGCAGTTACCATCATTTACTCCTTATCAGGGGATTAATTCACTAATTGTGTTAAGGCTCTCATAACCCAATCATTTCTCCTCTAAACCTTCTTGCATTATCTCATAAATGAGCTTTGGGGGAAACACCTCAGATCCAACCCACAACAACATAATAATTTTTTCAACTTCACAAAGGTGCAAACACAATGCACGTTCAGTAGGAACTGCACTTTGAATTTTAAATTTGAATGGTTTCCCCAGGGTAGCAATCCCTAGGGTATTTGAGTGCAATACTCTCCCTCAACGCTGGGCGGCAGCAGTAAGCCACAGCTCCCAGTTGGCCGCATGGTTATGAAGGGAAACAACCAATGTTCTACAGTGTACTGTGTTGCTAAGCTATGACAGTATGTTAGTTGTAGTCTATGTTTTAGACTTGTGATAATTTCAATTTATGATGGGTTTAGCAGGAACCCCATGGTGAGTCAAGGAGTATCTCTGCATTAAGGAATATTCCATCAGGTGGAAGTCCTTTTGACAAGGATAATTAAAATGGCATTTGTGAAATAAAAAGAATTCAAGAGGATTCAGAATCTCCTCTGAGATGTGAAAATAAATAAAAAGATGTTCAATGGTAGCATTTTAATGTTACATGGAGATTGTGGTCAGCACATGATAATGATAAAGAAAAGTCAAAAGAAATCAGTTGACCTGACCAGGAGGGGGCAGCCGATGAGGAGGATTCTCTTCCCCTGATGTGTTCAGTGTGACTTGAGTGTTTGTGAATAAGAGTATACATGTTTTACTCGTAAGTTATTATGAGAGAAAAATAATTCTCTTCTAATACTGAAGTTTAAAAATAACCCCACTAACTTAAATGCTAGCACTTGGAAAAGACTAGTTTCTCATACATTCTATTAGTAACTGAATTACCACTAATATAATTAATATTGATTAACAACATTTTGGAGTTGGAAGAACACTTCTAATAACATTGTTAAGATTATTGATTCAATATCCCAGCAGTCATAGTAAAGTGACTTGCTAAGTGTATACTTTTGTCCAGTAGAGATACAAATAATATTTGTCTTGTATAAAAAAAAGTATAACCAAAAGATTATAATTTACTTCCTGTAGAAATTCACTAGTTTTGAATCAAACACAGCTACCTTTATTCTTAACACTTCTTTATAAAATTTTCTACAAATGCATAGTTCTTGGAATGCTTCTTAACTGATACTGACATTTTACTGCTTTCCTTATTTATTAATGAATGGATTAACATATTTCTGGGTTTATTTTACATCTATGAGTCATTTTTAACTTTTGAATTATACTTTGAGTTCTTTATTTCATAGGTAGAAACACCCAGAAAGATTAAGCAACTTTTTTTGATCAAGAATTGGAGCTCAGGGCTGGGACTGTGGCTCAGCGGTAGTGCACTTGCCTTGCATGTGTGAGGCACTGGGTTCGATTCTCAGCGCCACATATAAATAAATAAAATAAAGATCTATCAACAACTAAGGGAAAAAGTATTAAAAAGAAAAAAAAAGAATCGGAGCTCAAACATCCTAAATTGTAGACTGGGATCTTTTTCGCATAGTTCATCCTTCTCCCACTACGTTTTACTTGATATTTGTGTCTTTCACCTTCACCAGACTGTAAGGTAGGCAACGTAATGTAATTGTTATTCTGAAAATGAAGAAAATTGAACCTAGTTGGGATAATAATACCTTGCTGGAGTTCACAGCGAGGTCATGTCAGGCACAGTAGCTTAGAGGGAGCAGCCATCACAATATGGATGATGCTCACAAGGAGTTCAGTCACAGACAAACATTCATGGTCATATGGTCTGGGACCTGGGGAGAGGTAGAGGCATAGTGAGTGTTGTTGGGAGCTTGGAGGGAGGGAGTCAGGTATCAGGAGAAAGATTCAAGAAGCAGGCAGCTTCTGAGCAGCAAATTTAAACAGGCTCAGTGATGGTACCTCTTTAAATAGTGGTGGACTTAAATGTCAAGAAGTAGACTATAAAAGTTGGCCTTGTAGAATTTGAGAGTAAAATGATGGTTACCAGAGACTAAGGAGATTAGGGGATGGGAGAAGGAATAGGGAGAAGTTGATTGATGGGTACTGTGCTGTAGTTAGATAGGAGTAAGAAGTTCTGGTGTGCTAGTGCACATATGACCACATATAATGTACTGTATACACCAAAAAGATACGGAAAGGATTGTGAGTATTTCATCATGAAGAAATAATAAATGTTTGAGGAGGTAGATGTTTAATATAATTTAAACATTACATAATGTATATGTACATCAAAACATCACATAGTCTCTATTAAATGTGTATAAATTTTCTGGTTTTATGTATCAGTTAAAAATTAAATTTAATTAATAAAGATAAATTTTAACAAGTATACTAAGGCCATATGAAGTTCATTCTTCTGGATAAAGTATGGTTGTTGATCAAAGCAGGTTATAATAATAAAGGAGAAAAAAAGCGCACATTAAAAACATCATCTTCAACCCCCATCTAGTGTTCTGATATTACTTTAGCTATTGCTTTTTCCAAAAATAAAAAAAAAATCGACTCTAATAACAATAGTATATTTCCTGTAAAATGTACTCAGCTAAAAGCTTGAGGTTGAGTTAATATTTAAATATAATTTTGTACAACACTTTAGGTTTTTATTAACTTAATAAAATATAACTAACATGTTCTAAGTCAATTAAAATAACTGAACCTGAAATGCAAATCTTTAAAAGCATCGAGGCGCTTTTCACTGACTACTTTCTGTTGCTTAAAAAAAGAAAAATATCCAGAATATTGTTTTTCTTTTCACCAATCTAGATGGTGGACATTATTAAATTGCATGTTCCCCAACACATTTATGCTCTATTCTTTTAAGTTATCAGTAAAATACTTTGGTATTTTTAATATTATTTTGTATGTTTCTAAAATACATTGAAGTAAAATGTTAATATGTGTATGGAGATAAATTCATTCTAAGTAAGTTTACAGAAGTGAGATTTAGGGAACTAGGTCATCCCTCTCCATTTCCTCACTAATGCATGGATTGTTGGCTATACACATAGGATGGTCAGAAACCATAGTTTGCCTCTGTAGATGAAGAGGCATCCAATCATTCACAGCCCTAGAAAATCATTTAACCTTAACTATAAACAGTGCCCTTGTACTGTGATTTGCATTATTTACCAGATAGCTCCACTGCCATTATAATATAGTGTAAGGGAAGAGAGCAGTAAAAACAGAAGGCTCAGATTTTCCTGCCAACAAAGGTGATTTAATTCCAATTTCAAAATTATCTTCCCTTGGTAGAATACTATTCAAAATTTACCCAATAAATTTATTTGCATCCTCCTACCTAGATAAAGAGATTAGTGAGTAATGCACAAATGGGGAATTATAGACTCATTGTTTTATAAAACATGACACAAATTTTTCTAGAAAGTTCATGTCTTAGGAAAAGAGAGGCGGAAAAGTATTGATATATTTTATCAATGGTTAATTGTTAGCTTAGTCCCAGGACAAACACATTCAAAGCATGTGTCTAAATAGCATATGTTTTCCCCCACAAAATATTCTCTGTTTCTAATTCTGTTAGGAGTTTCAGATAATAGAACTTTGTGCACCTGCTATAAAAGCTGGTTAACATGGGATGATCATGGAAAAGCAAATCTTTAAAAGCATTGAGGCGCTCGCTGTTCACTGAATATTTTCTGGTGCTTAAAAAAGAAAAATATCCAGAATATTGTTTTTCCTTTCACCAATCTAGATGGTCGACATTATTAAATTGTATATTATTTGTATAAATGAGGCCACTGGAGTCACTTTAGAACTCAACAATGGACACAAGTGTGTATTTTTCCCTCCATTATCTTAACCTCCTGCTTAGGAAGGAGTGCATGAGAACCATGAGTGTTAGAGTTGCTCAGTGCAATTAAAATAACACATTAATCTATTTAGGTAAAATATATATGGAATTGTACCCATTTTTTGCCATCCTTTTATTGGCTTTTATTGGCTACTGGTAGCAGTGCAATGCATGAGAAACCCAGATAAATTTCTAGATCAAATAAGATTAAATAAGATTTAGATATTAGATAAATATCTAAATTTGCTAGATTAAATATGGCAGGAGGGTAATGTACACAAGTGTCCACTTCATTTTGTTTGTCCTAGTTATTTTTTCAGAATATTGAAATTCATGGTGGGCTTGTTTTATTGAAATATAACTGATAGGGAAAAGACCACGTGGTTGTGTTAAACAAGCTGCGGATGAAGCAGGAGACAACTATTTTTTTTTCTAAAGTGATTTTCTGAATGGATTTCAGGGCAAAAACAGGTCCATGTCATGATGCCTCCTATTCTCAGACTAAGTGTGGAGACCCTCACAGTGGGTGGTCCCACCCTCTGCTACTGAAATCCAGAGTGGAATGACAGAATTATTTCACCAAGAGATTGAGATACTGACAACTTGAGATCATCAGGTGGTGACAGAAAAGAGCAAGAATAACCTGCAAAATGTTTGTGCCAGGTTATTGTCTGAGCAGAATAAATGCCTAGCTAGCAGGTTCTTTTCTGGGAACCTGTGCATTGTATTCTTCTCCTTAGATACCCTCTTAGCTCTGCTAAATGCCTAATCCAATCTTCATGATTGTCCAAGCTGAAAGATACTTCAAGATCACCTAGGCAAATATTTCATTTAATTAGAAACAGAAATTGAGGACCTGAAATTATTAGTGCCCACCCCAATATTTAGTTCCACCAAGGTATGCTGTTTTCAATGCTGGATTCCACTAAAGGTATGTTTTA
Organism: Marmota flaviventris; assembly: GCF_047511675.1. Taxonomy (NCBI): domain Eukaryota; kingdom Metazoa; phylum Chordata; class Mammalia; order Rodentia; family Sciuridae; genus Marmota; species Marmota flaviventris. The sequence goes on from NC_092499.1 coordinate 125,411,551, forward strand.
AAAGTTTTTTTTTTAATCTAAAGGTTCAGTTGATTAGGATGTGCTAAAGGTACATTATGCAATCACTGTTCTACGTATTATCTCCTACATTAGAATTGATGGCCTCATCTGGGTCCCTAAAGAGGAAGGGTCAGATGGAACAATTCAATTTTGGTTTCTCCATGACACAAGAAGAAAACCAGATTTATTAATCAGCTTTTTGTTGCTGTGCACAAAATATCCGATGAGAACAATTTATAGGAAGAAGAGTTCATTTTGGCTCATGGCTTCAGAGGTTCAGTTTATGGTCAACTGCTCCAAGGCAGAAACATCATGATAGAAGAGCATGGCAGAGGAAAGCTGTTCAGCTCATGGTGGTTGGAAGCAGAGAGAAAGGATCCAGGGATCCACATACAGTCAAGGCCATGCTCCTCCAGCCACTCTCCACTCCACCTGCACACAGTTACCACCTAGTTGGTCATTAATCAAAAAGTGGATTAATCCACTGATGAGGGCAGAATGGTAACTGTTGCCTGAATCTCATTGTATTAGAGGCTATGCTTCCAAAACTTGAGTTTTTCAGGGGACATTGCTAGATCAAAACCATAATAGCAGATTTTGGACAATACTCACACTGGAAAGGTTTTCCTTGTGAGTCATAACTTCATAACGGGACAATTTGCTCATACACCAAATCTATTCCTAGAATCCCATCCTGCTTTTAGGCAGAACTGTAGCATTTTCTCCTGTTGAGGCACAACTGTCTACACTGGCATCATGTTGTGTATTTATTCAGTCACCATTACCCCTAGAGATTTTTTTTTTTTTTTTTGGTGGGCAACTTTCCTGCTGATGCTTCTTCGGCATTTTAAAATGAAAGGTCATATAAATGACCTTTATAGTGTGAGGTTCTCCTTGCTTTTGTATTCTTTTACCACCAGGTTATTTTGCTGAACAAATTTGTGTTATTTAGAACTTTCCGTTAACTAGTACTGTGTATATTTGTGGTGTAAAGTTATCTGGTGTCAGATAAAATGGTCCTCTGAAACTTTATAAAATCTAGAAATGCTTTGAATCACCAATATAAGATTAAGTTATTCAATCTATTTTAGTATGATACATATACAAGGTAAAATACAATTAAAAAGCAAAAATGCCAGAGGGGAAGTAAACATACAAAACCTTTTGAAATAATGAAAGATAAACAAGTGAATTAAAGTCAAATCTCAGAAAATATAGATGTTTTATTATCTGACCTTTGCCTGCCTATCTAAGATCATTTCAGAAGGTTGAATTCTTTAAATATAAGCTTCATAAGTAGAGAATTTAGTTCACCAAATAAGAAGCCTTTTCACTCTGTGTCTTCCTCATCTTCTTCTTCTGTGTAAGCTTTTGGTCACTACAACAAATACCTGTGATCAACCTATAAAGAGCAAAGATTTAGTTTGGCTCAGTTTGGAGGTTTCAGTTCATGAACAGTAGTAGTTCTATTGCTTTTGGGTCTATGATGAGGCAGGACATTATAGCAAGGAGCAGGCGATGGAGAAAATCATCCCACTTCATGACCAAGATGAAAAACAAAAACAAAAACAAAAAAAAAAAAAGGAGAGGAAAGGGTTGGGGTCCCACTATCCACTTCCAGGACATGCAGCAAATAACCTAGTGACCGCCCAGTAGGTCTCACCTCTTAAAGGTCCCACTGCATCCCAATCCTGCCAGGCTGGGGATTAAGCTTGAACACATGAGCCTTTGAGGGGCATTTAAGATTTAAGCTCTCTTGCTGTGTTTCCACCTAAAAAATTCCGTTTATTCAGCTTCTATTAAATATCCCAGACACTCAGGCAAATATGTTTTCATCTTCTTTATTGTTTTTACTCATCATTTTCAATAATTGAGAGGGTATATACCTGTTTCAGATGGTGTCTGGGCTCATCCTGCATAATCTCAAGTGAGTGTGAGTGACTACATCCCTGTGCTTTGAAAGCCTGCAAACATGGGGGCAATAATAAAGCCTCCCCTGTGAGGTGTATGAGGACTGAATGAGAGACTGCTGTAGTTTGCTACAACAATAATGGGCACATAGACTCTGTGTCAGATAGCACTCCATTAGTATCAATACTTTTAACCATTATTTGTATTATGCAATAACCTCATTGAAATGCAGTTGTTTTCCCAGAAAGACCATAGGCTCTGTGAGAGCCATCTCATGTCCCTTTTCTTATTCCTCATATCTAGACCATTTATTCTGTGACATTTTGGACTAACCATCCTCGCATAGTGTTAAGGTTTGAATATGAGGTGTCCCTTGAAAGCTCATGTGTGGAACAATACAAGGATGTTCGGAGGTGAAATGATTAGATTCTGAGAGCTAAATTTAATTCGTGGATTAATTCATTTGATGGATTAATAATTTGAAAGGACTACTGTACTGAGTGATAACTGTAGGCAGGTGGGTGTGGGTGTAGTACATGGCAGGGGCATTACTGGGAGTTTGTATTTTGTCCCTGACTCCTTGCTTCCTGGATGCTTTGAGCTAAGTGGTCTTCTCCTCCATGCCTTTTCACCATGATCTTCTGACTCCTGGGGCCTACAGTGATGGAGTCAGGTGAGTTGTGGACTGAGCCTCTGAACTTTGAATGTAAAATAAACTTTCCCCCGTCTAAGTTGTTTTTGTTAAGATATTTAGTCACGGTGACAAAAAGCTGACTAACAGGTATACAGTGTGTTTTGTGTATTCACATGCTTTGACTCATACACATCCATCAGGTTTCCTGGTGATAAGATTTAGGAATGAGTTTAAAATATAGATTCCAGATGGTGACTGTAATATTTGTCCTTGTCTCCATTTCCCAAAACACAAGCTAGAATCTTGTCATTAAGCTCTGACCTTCCCTATGAAAGGAATGAAGAAGAGAAATAGTCATTTCACCTCTTTTCACAAACCCATTCCTTCCCATGCTGGGATCTCAGGAGGTGGTAGGATTCCAAACCCAAAAATATCACAGTGAAATAGGAGAAGGAAAAGACTGAGTATTTCAAGGGGAGACAGAGGAGATAGAGAAGGACCCTACACTTGTCTGATCACTCTCCACTTCTCCATCCAAGAAAACATTCCTTATTTACAGTGGTCAGAGTTTTCTTATCTAACATCTGGACTTGTTTGCATGGGTAAACAGAAGGGAAACTGGGGCATCCCATTGAGGATGATTGGTGAGGACCACATGCCATATGGTAGGTACTACAATTAATATATGATTATGTGATGAAAATTGAAATAGCAAAAAAAGCCACACAAAGTTTAGAAAAGTGGTCATATATATTTGTATATTAATATATTTAATTTTGTCATGATTTTTATAGACATACTATATTTCCAAGGATGTTTGAAAGTACAACTTCTTCTCATTCATGTAAAACCTGGCCCCCTATACCCGCTTTCCATGGAGAGTCCAGGACACTATGAAAAAACAGAAATTGTAAGAGTTATGGACTCTGTAAAATGATATGACATCTGTGCAGAAGAAAATGGTAGTCTTTCTGCAAATTCTCAGCAAGTTTTAGTCAACTGTTTTCTATAATGGAGCTACTTTTGGACACCATCTACTTTTGTTTTTGTGATAGCATCTTTTATTATGCCCTTTGTCCATCCAGGATGGATCAAGAGATATGTTTTCCTAATGATGGAGGAGGAAGGCTATTACTTTCTATCCAGATGACTAAAAGTAATCTAAAATAACTAAGTTCTAGGGGTGGACATTAGGAAAATGTGTCATGTTACCACCAGATAGGAAGAATGCAGAGTGTCCTTATGAAGGAGGAGGGTGGGATCATAAAACGCTAGATGAGGGAAAAGATTGCCAGCATAGGGTTGAAAAGTCCACATAAGAGCAATCCAAAGGCAGTGAGTCCCATCACATAAGGAAGGCAGGAGAGAAGCTGTGGATGTGAGAAGGCTTAGGCTAAATAGGCAGGAAGCAGACAGGAATCTCCCTCAGACACTTTGATGGGTCCTACTATCCAACCATTAGGAGAGAGGGAAGTTAGGTGACAGTGTCCAGCCAATGAGGCTCTCATAATACCACTTGGTAGGAGGTAGAGGTATCACTTGGACTGAGTTGCTACAGAAATGGATTTTCAGAGACACAGTTATTGCCAAGTCAAGGTCAAGTTATCCAAGAGTGGGGCTGGGGGCTGGGTTCCAGGTTCTATTTTAGTTGAGAAAAAAACATAAAGGTCTAAACAGGATGTAAGAGGAGCTTTCTGATGAGGGGAGAATAAGGTCACAGTTGCAGAGATAAGCAAAGACCTCAAGCATCATTACCTTGGAGGTCCAGGACTTCTTTAATCATTGTGAGGGCACTGCCTGGGTCCCTTAACCCAGGACACCCATAGAGGCATGTTAGCCAGGAGAACAAGAATGAAGCTTGGAGAAGAACCTCAAAAGACTGAGCATCAGCCCCACAGGCAATGAGCTAAGCCAAAGCTAGAGAGATGATATTTTCATTGGCAAGTTGAAGTCTGTTCCCAATTCAGATGAATCAAAGAAAATAATTCCAGGAAGAAATTTAAACCGGTTATACTGTTTAAAGATAATGTGACTTTCTTTTCTTTTTTTCACCCTGGAGTTTTAGGGCATACATTTTATTCTATTTCAATTTTTTTTCCTACATATGATGTAGGGAAAGGTCATGGGGTGCCAGTGTGGGGCCTAAGGGATTGCATGTCTGTGGTCACACCAGGGACCCTGGCCTTCCTGCTCTCCTTGTCTGCACTTCTTGAGTTCTGTGGTCCCTCCTCTGTGATATCCCATTAACTTCCTAGAAGAGAAACTTGGCAACCTGCCTTAACAAATCTTCAAAGTCAATGTCACCAATTAGGGGACAAACAAGTGTCATGTATCCCCTGATAGGAGACAACACTGCCAATGTTTCCTCTGTGGTATTCCTGCCAATAATGTGCAGCCCAACTCTAGGATGAGAAACATCACAAAATCCCTAATTGAGGACTACTCTACAAAACAACTGCTCTTCTCACTACAAAAATGTCAGCATCTTAAAAAAGACTAAAAATCAGCCCCTGGGAACACCACAGAGGACACACCAAAGAACTCAGGGAATGCAGACAGGAGACAATAAGGACCAGCCTCCCTGCTGTGATCACAGATGTGTGGTCCTCTGGGCCCCACACTGCCTGCCTCATAACCTTTCCCTACATATGTAGTAAAAATAAGGAATAGAATAAAAATGTATCTCCCAAAAATTCAGATGGAAAGGACACTAAAAAGAAAAGCAGAATATTGCTTGTTATCTTGGACTGGGTTTTGGACTGGGGATGAGAGTAGAAAGTTAGTGTGTTCCTTAGCTATAAATGTCATTATTAGGACGAATACTGAATTTAAATAAGGCGTATTGATTAGATAACAGTATATCAATGTAATTTCCCAATTTTTCTAAATGTACACTGATTTCTTAAATAAATTCCTGGCTTTTGCGAAAGAGATATCAAAGTATTTAGGAGTAAAGTGAAAGCATGAAATACATGTGCAATTTGCTCTCAAATGGTTCAACAAAACTAAAACAAAACCTTTTTGTGTGTGTGTATTTGTGTGTGTGTCTGTGTGTGCGTGGTGTTCAGCAAACAAGGTAAAATATCAACATTGCAAGAGTTATTTGCCCTAGTCTTGTGATTTTCCTACAAGCATGAAATTAATTCAAAGTAGTTAAAAATGTGATCATGCATATGTGATGAGCAGCAATATTATGTAGACTAATAGTCACATTTTCTTTGCATTCGGCTAGCTGTTCTGTGCTATGTGTATCACTATATTATGATTAACTTTAAATAGATAGGCAAATATGCTAGAAATGTTCTAAATTATCTCAATATAGTTAAATTATAAAAAAGATCTTTTTAAAAATTTGCTCAAAGCCAATCATTCCCCAGAAAAACTGACAAAAATAAAATAGTTCTGGAAAAATATACTGCCCTCCTCCCCTCCACTGCCTCTGGGAGTTACTAAGGATACTATTTTCAGTGTTAGAACTCTGAACATAAAACCCATCCATGTACTTATAGTAGGGATATGCATGCAACTTTCCTCTCTGAATCGAGCTGTGATTTTCCAAGTGATATTTGAATAGTGTCTTCGTTTACAGTCATATCTCAATGTTCTGCAAGTCTTGTCTTCAAAGAACATCTTCCCTACTGTGATTGGATCACCTGTTGTCCAGGCAACATCACAGCTCCCCATCATTAACCAGAGTCTAACTGAGACTGCCTAGGGACATGCAGAAACTCAGCCTGCCCTATGAGATTATATTAATGTCCAAGGAGGCACATTCACATGGTGCCTTAGCATAATTTAGCCATGTGACTGACATGCAAATTAAATTTTAGAGACAAAAACTAATCACTCTAATTTGAAGCAATTTGTGTATTTAGTGTTTGCTTTGAAATATATAAAACCAAAAGGAGCTTTTCATAATGCAGCTTAATACAATGACAAAAATCTGGTTTCTAACATGTTTACCAAGGCCACTGTATAGAAGCTTTTCATGTTCAATTGTGTGTACACACTATGATATTGTCATGGTAAGAAATAATCAGAGAGAGATTCTCCAAAGAATGATTTTTTAAAAATAGCATTGCAATGGGGATAACATGCCACACAAACTATGAGATCATTCAAAGAGGTAGGGCAAGGGGACGTTTTATATTTTAGAAATTCTTAATGAGCCTTTTCAAACATTTTCTTATTTATTTTTATTGATGTATTATAATCATACAAAATCGTGGGGTTCATTATGCCATATTTGTATATGCACATAACATAATTTGATCATTTTAATTGCCCAGTTCCTTCTCTATATCCTCCTCTGTCTCCCGATCTGCCTGCTATACTCTATTGCTCCCATTCTATTATCATTATTATTATTATTTCAATTGGTACATTACAATCATATATGTACACATATATTTATATGAATCATTGTGATATATTCATAAATGGACATGATATAATTGGGTAGACTTCATTCCATGTAAGTGGAATTTTCTAAAGGAAAAAAATGAGGCTTACAGAAATTGGGAGAAGATGGCACAGTAGAGAAAGTCTGAATTCCTAGTAGCTCCGTGGCTTGGGATTCAAGCAGGGGGGTGTACTGCTTCTCAGCAGGGTGGGTGAAAGAAGGATTTCATTGAAATTCAATATTGAACATTCAAATTGGCTTAGAGCCTCAGAAATTTGGATATAATAAACAACAACAAAAAAGAGTACAGTGGAACCAAGTCAGTTTCAGCACCAGCACCGGCAGCAGTAGTGATGCTGGTTCACCTCAGAGGAAGAGAGAACACAGGGAAACACAGATTTGGTATGGAAAAACCTGAGATCAAAAAACTGCCTGAATTTAGCTGACCCAGAGGCTGCACTGTGCACTGGTGCTTGAAAAGCTTGCTCTGTTTCTTAACTGGCCATGGAGAGCTGAAGTGGGAGCCATCTTGAGGTAATCTCATTATAACTGTGGCTGCAAGAGATGGAAGATCAGAGAAAACACTGCCACACTGTCCCAGGAAGTCACTATCATGTGGCCTATAGTGTACCTAGTGGAACATGAGTGAAAAAGGCACAGAGAAGATTGTACCAAGGGGGATTCAAGTTGGAAACGCAAAGAGAAGCCCAAGTTCATTCTCTTTTGAGTATAGTGGCTCACATGAACAGCTGAAGTGGGTTGGGAATTCGAACACATGGGTGTGAATACACTCAGGGACTAAACCTTGGAAGGCAGTGCTCATGGGCAGTGGAGTATGTGGCAGACTGGCAGATCTGCCCCACCATTGGAATTCTTGGAGGCTCCTGAGATCCAGACTCCCATTAGAGATTGGCAATTGCCAGGCTCTAGAGGCATGTCAATCTAATCTCCCCAAAGCAGACACCACACACCAAAGACCCAGAGTCCTTATTAGCCTTGAGTGCTGCTCACCAGAACTCTACTCATAGAACTCTTTAGAAGTGCACGGATCTGGTCTCTATGGACAAAACTCCAAAGGACAGTATTTCCTAATCCATCCCACCTCATAGTGGTGAGAAGAGAAGCTGAGATTTATTTCAAACAGCTTCAGTCTTAGACCACTCCAACTGGTATCTTGGAGAGCAACACAAAAACAGGTAGGGGTTAACAACGCCAGCCCTTGCTCGCTCTTTCTCAGTACATAGTTGAAGAAGAAATGTAAAGAACAACAGGCATAGACAGTGACCACCTATTCTAGTCAACTATTTGACCACCTCAGTGGAGTCATTTCCTTCAATTTTCATTAAGAATCTGTGTGTGTGTGTGTGTGTGTGTGAATCCCTGCTGTGTTGATTTGTTCAGGGACATATATACGTATGCTTACTTGTTTCTTTTTAAAAAATAATTTTTAGCATTGTGGGGGGGTACCAGGGATTGAACTGAGGGACACTCAATCACTAAGCCACATCCCCAGCCCTATTTTGTATTTTATTTAGAGACAGGTTCTCACTGAGTTTCTAAGTGTCTCGCTAAGTTGCTGAGGCTGGCTTTGAACTCATATACCAAGTCGCTGGGGTTACAGGCCTGCGCCACGGTGTCCAGCTTTAACATTTTTCAATGTAGTTATTTTTCCTTGCCTTTTCATTTTAAGGTTAGGATTTTTTAGTTTGTATATTTTAGTTTTGTTTTGTATTGTTTTCATTTTTTCCCTTGTTTTTCTCATTCGCTTTTTTCTCCTGATAATGGCCAAATTCTATTTTCTCTTTTCCTCTCTCCCTTTACTTTGCTTCTCCTATATTTCCCCTTCCCTCCTTTTAACCATCACTTGCTACATTTCTTCTGCGTTGGCTCTGCTTATTTTGAAATTGTAAACTCTTTTCTATCTTCCTAGCACATTTTCTTTGCTTCTAATCAATTTTATTTTTATCATATTTCAGAACTAATAACTCCTGTTCCTACCATGAATACTGATGCAATTATCATTGTTGTGGATCACATAGGAGACACTTGCTGTTTGCTTTAAAGTCAGATCTAGTTTATGGTTATTGTTTTTATTTTTGAAAATTGCCAATCCCATTATTCATTTTCTTTGTGGTATTAATGTTGAAGACATCATAGTAGGAATGTGTGTTTTGTTTAATGCCATGTATCATTTTTGTTACTATTGTTTTTTCACCCTATTCTGTGAGGTGCAGGGACATTAAAAGTTCACATGGTAGAGACTCTGCAGTTGAACTAAACTCAAAGAGAAGTCAATGAAGATATTTCTAACACAAAAATTAATGATACTAAATAGCAGCCACTCTTAAATACAAAGGAGAGACAATAATATTTAGACTATGTAATCCCTGCCCAATTCAAGTTGGTGTTACCATTAATATAATAGATGACATTGTAGTCGTATGCTGTCAAATGCCTGATCTAGTTCACAACTTGTTATTTTTGGTACTATTGTTAAATGCTGACTCCATCATTCCTATGTATGGCAACTGGTGTTATGAATGTCAAAGTAGACACCAGACATTTATCTTAAAGCAATTACTGATATTTGTCATTCCTGGCTTCACTCTCCCTCTAAAAGTGGCTGGGAAAGGGATTGAGTCACTTCAAGAGCAGAGTAGAGATACTGCTGTTGAGAAATACTCATATCTCAATCAAGCAACAGTGACTCTCACTCTGTACACAATCTAACCCCACCTGAACCCTGACATTACTCCAACTCAAAGAATTGAGGACACAAAAACCCCAAACCAACAATAAGGACCCAAGTAAGAACAACTGGGAGATTTTGACATCTACTCATATATTAAAAACAGAGAAAAGTCCAAGAGCAAATAAGATAATTACACACCAAAGGACCCATGTTTAAAAAAAAAAAAGAAGAAAAAAGGGAGTCTTCTCTCAATTGATGTGCAAGTCCATGACCTCTAAAAACAGGAGAAAACAAGGAAGAATATCTGCCTCCCAAATTCACAATGCCCCCCAAAATGATCTCACTAATAATGATGTGAATGAAATCCCAGAGAAAGATTATAAAATAGTGATTATTAAAACATTTAATAAAATAAAAGAAGATGTAAGGAAGGAATTAAGGGAACAAACACAGGGAATGAAAGACCACTTTAATAAAGAAATAGAAATAGTGAAAAGAAAGCATTCAGAACTCCTAGAAAGGAAAGACACTATCAATCAAATAAAAAGTTCACTTGGGCTCTCACTAATTGATTAAACTGCTTATTAAATAGGACTTAATACCTTAAAGACAGAAATTCAGGCCTTGAAAACAGAATATATGATTTTGAGTACACAGAATAGAATAAAAGGAAAAATGATAGAACATGATTAGAATATACCAGAACTCTGGGACAACATTAAAAGATCAAACTTGAGAATCGCTGTGATAGAAGAGAACATCGAGATATGAGCTGAAGGCATAAAGAACATTTTCAGTGAGAGTTACATAAAACATTTCCCATATCAGAAATGAGATATACATCCACACAAAGGAGGCTTACAGGACCCCAAATAGACCTACACAAATGAGACTCTCTCCAAGATATATCATCATCAAAATGCCTAACTTAGAAAATAAGGAAAGATGTTGAAAGCTGCAAGAGAGAAATACCAGGTCATATTCAGAGGCAAACCAATAAGGATCACTTCTGATTTATCAATTCAGACCCTAAAATCAAAGAGGATCTGGAATGAGATAGTCCAAGCACTAAAGAAAACAAATTCCAGCCAAGGTTACTATACCCAACAAACCCAGTTTCAAATTTGAAGGAAAAATAAAAACTTTCCATGACAAGAATAAAACTAAAAGAATTCATAAGCAACAAGCCAGCACTACAAAGAACACTTGCATAAGTAGAAAAAATTCAAATATAAATAAATAGACCAGTGTAAGCAAGTCTAATTGAGTAGAGGAAGGAGGTGGGGAAAAGGGAAGATGGAAGGGAAAGGGAGAAGTCAAAGGGGGGATGATGGACTGTACTTGAACCCATGCATGTATGAAGTTGTTGGGATGAACCCAATTACTATGTAACTATATAACTACAAAGCTCTAATAAAAATATTATAAACAAGAGATGGTAGGGCTTAGATGCAGGTGTAGTAGTGGAGGTCATGAATGATAAAGTTCAGGCTTATTTGGAAATTTTAACAGTAACATTTTTATCATATAAGATGGCGAAATATCAATGGATATGCTAAAAAATTCAAGATAATTTGCTTGCATAACAGGAAGGATGACGTTGCCATTTAATAAGACAGGAAAAAGCAGTTAGTTTAGCAGATGACATCAGATAATGAGGCTTAAGTTGAACTTTGAAGTCTTAAGTATTTACATTTGAGATGCCTATGAAAGCCTCAGAGAGAGATGCCAATTAGTCAGTTGTAGGTACGAGTTAGGATCTCAGAGTAGACAGAAGAGTGGAGATACATATTTGGGATGAATAATTGTGAAAATAATCCTTAAAGGCATCACATTATATGTGAACACTAAGAGTGGGTGTAAAAAGAAAGAGAGATGTGAAGACAGCACAATTGCATTCCAAAGTTTAGAGACTGTGGACTTGAGAAGCTGTCTGTAAAGGACACCAAGAAGAAGGACCTGGAAGCCAGACGAGGACAGTGGTTCCAGAAACAGAAGTGGCTATCAGGGTTATGTAAAGGAATAGAATTGTGTACTGAAATAGAAGTGAGTGATGCTCTTATCATAGAACAGTTTCAGTGTAATGGGTATACATAGTTGTGTAGCCCCTGGGAATCCTGGGGAAAAATTCTTACATTTGGCAGTTTATCAGAACCCATCAACTTCTGTTCTGGTGCATTTTCAGATGCACCATTGTGTAAAGAGATGCCCATCTGAAGCACTGATATCTGTGTCTGAAATCAAGGGTGTGCAGCTAGTTGGAAGCTGTGACAACTTATACCTAAATCTGATGATGGCAACAAGTAAAAGACATCCATAGCAGTGAAGCATACAGAGCAACAGGAAAAAAACATTTCCTGTTTTATGGTGGAGTTTCAAAAAGGGATGGATTAATCAAAGGGGAATGAAGGAAAGGGAGGGGGCATAGGAATAGGAAAGACAGTGGAATGAATCTGCCATAACTTTTCCATGTATGTATATGAGTACACCACAGTAAATCTCAACATCCACAAGACTGGCATCCTAATTAGAATAGATACCCTCCATGTTTGTATGTCAAAATAGATTCTACTGTCATGTATAACTAAAAAGAACAAACTATAAAATCATCATAAAAAAGAAATTATTGGAAAAAAAGGGGAAACCATGTATATGTTTTGTGTTTTAAAATACTAGATATAAAGTCCAAATGGTACAATAGAAATTTCTTATTGTATAAAATCATGAGTAATATTAACAATTGAGGCATGAATTAAGTCTTATTTTCTTTTTTTAAAGAGAGAGAGAGAGAATTTTTTTAATATTTATTTTTTAGTTTTCGGTGGACACAACATCTTTATTTTATTTTTATGTGGTGCTGAGGATCGAACTCAGCGCCCCACGCATGCCAGGTGAGCACACTACTGCTTGAGCCACATCCCCAGCCCTAAGTCTTATTTTCTTCTTAATTAATAGTCTTGAAAATCTCTACCTTTACAAAATCATAAGGTCGCATTTTGATTTTCATTTTTCATATCTTTGGAAGGACATGTTCACAGTCTGATTCAATCCTCAACACCATCTTTAATTCTATGACTGAACCTCAAGATGAATCTGACTGGGCATTTTCTAGGTGCTAACATTCACTCTTAGTGGAATCTATCTCGAGTCTACTTGGTAACCTAATTCTGTCACTGAAGTAAAATCAGTTTCCAGGAATTTCTGACAATGAACAGAATAGAAACATAATATTATAAACTGTATTTTTTTTTGCCTTTTTGTTACTGTTCTTGCAATAGTCTGAACATATATTTTAATTGAGCCAATTTGAGCTCCTAAAAGACATTCAATGACACTAAAATTGAATGGCATTCAATCTAGCACTAAATTCACCTCAGCAAATAGCACATCATTTTCAATCACTAACATGTATGGTCATCATCATTAAAAAATATGAGTCTAGAATCAGGAAAATAATGTATGTGTGTGCACAGCCATGTGCATGCATGTTTATGTACATAAAATATACTGTGTTTATTAATTTTTAAACTTGGTCTTTTCTCAAAAGTGAATAAAAAGAAGTTGTCAAATATCCTCAGTGGGGCTACTGAACATCAGTTAAATAAGTCCTAATATTTAAAGACAAGGAATTACAATCATTTCAGAAATGTTAAAATGACATATTGAATGGGAAATCTTGTAAAGTGACTTAATTGACACATCATCGTCTGTTAGCCTGACTCCAGCTGACGGCAAGCATTGCAGAAAGCAAATGACATTTCTATAAGAACAAATCAGCCCAGAAGAGATGCTTGTCTTCTCATCATTACAGTTATCCACCCACCCACACTAAAAGATGGTGTGCCCAATCCTGGGAACCTCCCCCCACAACCCTGGTTCTTAACCAAAAGGTGAAGTCTGCTGCAAAAGGTGAAGTCTTCTTCTGCAAAGGAGCTTGTCAGGGTGACAAGCAGACCAAACATCTCATTTATCTGGTGATGGCTAAATTCAATTTCATGGAAGTTTACTCAGAAAAATCAAACTATTCCTTCCACTCTTTCCTCTTAAATAGAAGGCTGTTTGGGGAAAACACTAATGCAGTCCTCAGTCTCGGTGTGGTAGCATCATTCTGAAAAGAAGTTATTTTGGAATCCTAAAACATTGCTCTTTTAATATACCTCTCTGGTAATTAGTTTTCTCTGGGGAATTAATCAGCATTCCAAAGAACTACACTATTCTAAAATCAGTGCCCCAATGACCTATCCACCTTGCATCAGGCCCCACCACCTCCCAATATCTCTACAAGAACCAAGCATCTAGCACATAGACTCAAACCATATCCAAAACAGACCAGCTACCATTTAGGTAAACAGACACCCAAGACCCAGAAATGTACTGTGCTAGAAGTGGAGGAGCACTTGGGAAGATCTCCAGTGCCACACCAGCTTATGCCATACCTCCAGGTTCTCTGCAGAGCCCAGCTGCCACACAGGTGTATTTCCTCCAAAGCCTTGGAGCCCCAGTCAATGCTCTCATGTGATCCTGTGCAACTGGGAAAGCTGAATGCCTCATCCTACCACAGGTAACATGGCTCACTCTTTGTCAAGCATTGTGCTATATAGCATTTACACATACGACTTAATTTCATTATCACATGAAATGCCATTGAGATTAGTTACTTATTATCTCCTTTTCCCAGTTAGGGGAAATAAGGCCTCAAGTCAGCACCCCCCGCCAAAAAAAAAGCTCACACTGCTCCTGGAAGGTGGAGGACAGCTCTGCATTTGAAAACTGAATCTGCACAATCCCTTAATACATGCTACACAACAACTGGATACCAACAGTGGAAAGAGCACCCCACAAATTCATCTAGGAATCAAAAAAGCATGGGGTCCTCAGTCCAGAAGCAGACAAGAGTTTAGCATTGTTGTAGCAACCTTTGGACTACTCCAGGGTCATCTTTGCAGTGTGTGCAGGGGTCCGGTTTGGGCAGGTAGAGGCTGCTCTTTGCAGAGCTTCTGCAGCCACTGCAGGGGAAATGGTGAGTGGAAAGAAGTGGTCTACAGCACTGTGCCTGGGGGGGGTACACATCCAGGGGCAGTTTCCCGGAAGGAATATAGGGGGTTGAAGGCAGCTCATCCACGTCCAGGTGCCTGGACTGGGGAAAGCTCCTGAGGTCTTCAGACAACTGTGGTTATATATTAGGAATCACTCCTCACTGGTGGATCATGTTTTTTAAAAATCTCATCAAAGCAAGCACACTTTCTGAGGTGGATGATTGCTATGCCTTGGATTTGTTATGAGTGTGCTTGCCCCCCACCCCAAAGACTTGTTGAAATTTAATCCCCATTATGAAGTATTAAGAGGTAGAAACTTAATCCAACTACAGAGTTTAGAGATAGAGTCTTTGGGAGGTGGTTAGGATTTGATATGGCCATTAGTGGAGACCCCATGATTGGATCCTTTATAAGAGGGAAAGCAACCAGAAGAGATACAAATCATGTGCCCTCCCTGTCTCTTCCCATGCAATGCCCTGTGTTGCCCTGGGATGTTGCCAGCAAGGTCATCACCAGATGTGAACTCTCAACTTCCAGAACTGTGAGCACAAACCAACCTCCTTTCTTAGAACTGACTCAGCCAGTGGCATAGTGTTATCAACAGCAGGAAATGGACTAACACAGCATTTCTACTGGCTCCTGAGGTTCCCAGGTAAAATATCTTTCTATCATAGAGATATAGAGCCAGAAAAGTTTTAACATTCAGAAGAAATGTTGGTTCCTTTGGCTGTGGACTTTCTGACAAAAGCCAGGGTTAAGGTCTCCCTTATGTTTATTCTGGGAACCCAGGAAGAGCAGGGCTATCCATGATAGTGGTCTGCATCAAATCAATACCACTTGGGCCTACTCTGTTTTCATGAGGTCCTTCTGCCACAGCCCTCAAAGGAGCTTGTATATTTGGCCTAGGCAGCTTTA
Source organism: Marmota flaviventris (assembly GCF_047511675.1). Classification (NCBI taxonomy): domain Eukaryota; kingdom Metazoa; phylum Chordata; class Mammalia; order Rodentia; family Sciuridae; genus Marmota; species Marmota flaviventris. The sequence goes on from NC_092499.1 coordinate 125,427,141, forward strand.
ATTGGCACAGGGACACCGTTGCCTCCTGTCAGGAGTGTCTGGTGACCCCCACATATCTGCATCCCCTCAGGTAGCACTATTGACCCAATGTGGTCACTGTCCCCAGAGCTTACCACAGGGCCTAAAACATAGTTAGCACTCAAAAAATATGTTTTATATTGAGAAACAATGTAAGGTAAGTTAAAAATTACACACGAAAATATTTCTATCAGAACTAAATCAGAGAGCTAGAAGGTTTAAAAAAGATGTTCAGATAATCTTGGCATGACTTCTCCAACTTACATAAGCTTCTGCTTTGAATCTGCCTTACAGAAGAGAGAGTTCCGGATGTGGCTTAAGATAAAGAGCTGTGAAAACAGACGATATCTATTAAACATTCAAAAAATGCAACTTGCTATTTACTTATCCATACTTCATAGAAAGGTTCAGAAAAACATTCAGATGGGAATAAATATACTTGGTGCCTCCAGCCATAAAGATACTTTCCTTTGTATTTTAGGTTTTATTATATTGTTAACCATGGAGATAGATTGCAAAAGCTTGTTTTCTCAGCTTCAAATCAGAATTTATAATATCCTAGCTGATGTATAATGGTATTGTTTATCCTGGCTTCATTTTATGTTTAATTTGATGACTTGCAAAAATAAAGAACTGAATACATATATCTCTTCTCATTAAATGCAGTTTCAGTTATGGTCAATTTTGGTAAACACTGAAATTGATCAAAATTGAATATGCTGCCAAAAGATAACAAAAGAAAGGAAGGAAGGAAGAGAGGCAGGGAAGGAGGGAGAAGTCTGAGGGAAGTTTAACGACAAACAATAAAAAGAATACATTTTTTAAACAAAGTAGATTCAGGCTGTGAGATGGCTGAAAGAGCAGAAAGCCAGGGCAGGGAAGGGGCACCCAACATGCCAATCTCCTGAAGCTTCCCTCTTGCTGTGTTTAGGTGACCCTGTACCTCTTTGCCACCTCACCTGCAAACTTCAGGGTCCCTAAGAGGAACCTGCAGTGTGTACCCATCATCAGAAGGTGTCACTGCAGTCCTTGAATCCGCTGGGCATTGGCCCCACCCTCATTCATTGGCCCCACCCTCATTCTCATGCCCCCCACCCCAGAGCAAAGTTCAATTTAGAGATGAGTAGGCTTTCTGATCAGGACTCCACCAGAGAAGCTGCCCTCTGCACTGCGCTAAGCGCAGGGAGCTGGGCCTCCAAAGGGTCAAATGGAAGAGTTCCCAGAGCATGAGCAGTAACTAGCTAGGCACACCTGCATTATGTGTGCCTCAGTTAAAAGTAAAATAGAAAGTCATTGTTTTTTGTTCATCCAATACTTCATTCATAGTAGGCTTTTATCTACTTGTGGTTGTTGTTGTTTTCGTTATTTAAAACACTCCTTAGTATGGAAATATTCCAAAGTAGAAAGAATAGCATAATAAATTCCCCATGCTCCCAGTGTCCAAATTTTACACTTATCTAGGCCAGTCTTGTTTTATCCACACTCTTCCTAGCCTTCCACTTCCAAGTAGGCTTCTTTGAAGTTATCCCCAAATATCTGACAAGTTCATTCATTTGTTCTTTATCACAAATTCTTTAATTAAGATAGATTAAACAAAAGCAAATATATTATGCTTAAAATCAGAGTAATGATTCTTTAATTTCATTAAATTTGACACAGATGGGATATAATTTCTCATTTTTCTGAATATACATGCTGTAGAATCATATTGGTCATGCAGACACATATATACATAAAGTAATAATGTCTGTTTCATTCTACTATCTTTCCTATCCCCCACAACCTCTCTTCTCCCCTTCCTTCACTTCCCTGTACCTAATGTAAGGTAATGCTATTCTTCTCTAATGCACCTCACCTTATGTGAATTAGCATTAATTTCCCCCATTGTGTCATGATTGTTTTACAGAGATGTATGTGTTTGAGTGTGGGGCTAATCTTTTAGTATGCAGTCATTTCTTTTTGCAGTCTTTAAATATTAATCCAGGTCCCGTTTATCATATAATCTGTCTTCCTACACAGTTTTCCTTTTTGGATTCCAGTGGAAGTTGGCAGAAATAACAGAATGAAGTGCCACCATCTGACCTGCTAGCTTAGGCCACAATACATCTGGGGAGGCAGGGTGAGGGTGTGTCATTTCCAATCATGCCTTACTGATTGCTCTACTAACCACTGCCAGCCATTCTTTCCAGACTTCCTTGCCCATCTTGATACTGTCTGGTTTGAATGGGAATCATATTTCCTACAGCTGGGAAGGAAATTCCCTGCAACAGTGAAGCTCTCAGAACAGTCTTACCAAAGGTTTTAGAATGAATCAGCAATACTTGCTATGATTTAAATGTGTTCCCCTGAAATTTCATGCTGAAGACTTCATACCCAATGCAACAACATGGGAACTAGAGCCTAATGGGAGGTATTCAAGTCCTGAGAGCTCCACCCTAGTAATTGGATTTGTGCCCAGGGAAAAGGGCTTGAGGTGGCAAGTACAGTTTCTCCCCCTCTCTTCTGTACACTTTCCTACCCTTCTGCCTTCTACCATTGGATGATGTGGCACAAGAAGCTCCTCACCAGATGTTGGTCCTTGGCCTTAAACTCTCTCTAGTCTCCAGAACCACAAGAAATAAATCTGTTTATTATTCATTACTCAGTCTAAGGTATTGTTATTGCAGCACAAAATACTAAGACAAAATTCATCTACAATTATCCTTAGATCCGGGGAGCTGAAAGACAAAACTTTTCTCATGAAATAGTCTTTTTACTGGTAACAGCAACAAACAGTGGTTATTTTCAGGCTTGGGTGCCCTTTTCTTAAAAACAAATGGAGTCTGTCACTTTTGGAAAATAATTAACAATATGCATAGCCAATACCAAAATTTGAGATTTCAAGTGGAAATATTGAGTTTGGAACATTTATATCTACCAGGATGAACCTGACAGATTCCCAATACTTAATATTTTCTTAATAAGATTGCTAAGAATATTAACACATGTGTTTTGTATGATAATATGTCAACATTTGGATGATTTGGATAACTATGCACACCAGTATTTTTCTAAAGGATTAATACATGATGTCACAAAATCATGCATAGATTAAAGGTATATTCAAAGCATAAGACAGATCTGTGGATAGTAAGGAAAAAGTATAACTAATTCCTGGTATAGTTTCAAGTTTCACACTATTACTAAATTCTAAGAAACTAGTAGTCAAGTTTAATGTGATATGAAGATAAAGTAGTCATGGTTATCTGCAAAGTCTAAAATATATCCATATATTTTCAAACTGTATCTGTCTCAGGCTGGATTTTGTCTTCAGCCAAAATTACATATTACAACAAATTGGATGTGGAAGCAGACATAAAAAATCATCTGTCTTTCATTAAGCCAGACATCAAAGATATTTGCTGAAATACAAATGTCACTGTTCTTGCTAAATTACTTTAATAATATAGTTATTATAGTTATTTTATAGAAATATACTATTTATGTTGCCTTTTAAATTTTTTTAATATTTATTTTTAGGTGTAGATGGACACAACACAATGCCTTTAATTTTGTGTGGTGCTGAGGATTGAACCCGGGTCCCACCTGTGATAGGTGAGTGCTCTACCACTGAGCCACAATCCCAGCCCATTATGTTGCCTTTTTATATTTCAAAGAATTAATAAGTACATAATTTATAGTACTTGGTTTTTTTTTCTTTTTGAGCATGGGTAATATGTACTTCAGTTGTGACAATATGACATGGTGTCTTTCTTTTTAAAAATTTAATTTAATTTTATTCGTTCTTTTTAAATATACATGACAGTAGAGTGTATTTTGATATATTATACATGCATGGAGTATAACCTATTTTAATTAGGATGTATTCTTATGTTTATACATGATGTGAGCTTCACTGGTCGTGTATTCACATAAGAAAGTTATGTCTGATTCATTCTACTGTCTTTCCTATTATACCCCTATCTCTCACCCTGCAGAAAACTCAACTCAAAGTGGATCAAGGAGAGGCATTAGACCAGAGACCCTTGTGCCTATTAGAAGAAAAAGTAGAAAAAGTAGGCCCAATTTTCCATCAACTGTTTTAATTTTTAATTCACTAAATAATAAGAGATAATCCATATAAATAAAATTGGGAAAGTTTCAATAATTTTATGAGTTTTGTATAATTATATTGAGAGTATTTTTACTGTATTTGTGCCCATGGGCTGAGCATTTTGTGCCTTATGTCAATTTGCACATTTGAATTTCATACCTGCTAATGGAATCTTCCATTGAAACTCATTGAATCTTCAGAGACTCAGTTACCCACTAGAAAAGGTTCCAAAGGCAGAATGGGGAAAGTATATATTAGAAGAAAGAATATATGAGGACATATTCTATAAAAAGAGACTTCTTAATTTTGGGGAAGATAGAATGCAGCTGGACATGTAATACAATGAAGGAATCCTGCTTATAGGATGAGTCTTATTATTATACTTCATCATAGTAGAATCCCTTCCAGAATTTTAAAAATGTAACCAGATAAACTTCCTATTCTTGGGATCATTATTTTTATTAGTTGATTATAAAAATTACAAGCATGGAAAAACACTGAAAAGACTTTATAATGAACATCCATATGTGTAACTAGAATTACCATTGTACTATATTAACTCTATCACTTATCTTTCTATACTAAATAGACCTGTGGCTATGTGATCCCTGCTGTAGTCTAACTGCATTCATCAATCAATGTCATATCAAGAAACTCCTTCCAGCCAGGCACAGTGGCACATGCCTATAATCTCAGCAGCTCATGAGACTGAGTCAGGAGGATCACAAGTTCAAAGCCAGACTCAGCAACTTAGTGAAGCCCGAAACAACTTAGTGAGTGAGAACCTGTCTATAAATAAGACAGGCTGAGAATGTAGCACCCCTGGGTTAAATCCCAAGTACAAAAATAATAAAGAAAGAAAGAGGAAAAAGAAAAGAAGAAAGAAATCCCTTCTATGATAAATACAAATCCTAAGGATCATGTTCAAAGTGGCAGCCTATTTGCTTTGTATGGATACATTAGGATTCTCTAACCCACCTCTGACCATGGAATATTTGGATTTGTTAAACTCTTTACTAATTTGAGAAGTGTTGAGATGAACTTGTTCTTCCATAATAATTATCTTTTATTCCTAAGTTAAAATCTTAAGTGTTAGAATTCTTCCATGAATGAGCCCACATATTTTTAAACTTTCTCCTGTGTATTGTAGAGACTTTGTCAATGTGATTTCCCTTTGAAAACTCAGTCCATATATAGATCTTGAAAAAAAGGTAGAGATTAGTTTGAAGAAAAGAATTGAGGGGTCATGGTAGCACCTTTGAAGTATCCTGCAAGTCAGGTAGGTACTCAGTACACACCGTCAAATAATGAGTAATGATGAGGTATGGGGAAAGAAGAATATTTATTTCTGGAGCGCCTGATTGGGAGAATAAGAATCACAAACAGAATTGCTGGGAGATCAACTTTGGTGACTCCTGCAGACTTCCAACTTCACCTCACCCCACCCTCATTTTCTTCCCCTTACCCCAAGAAGCAACACTCTTGAAATTGTTATGGAAAACAAAGGTACAATGTATGTATGCTGCATGACCATACAATGCATATGTTTAATACACTTTCTAAATCACTTACAATCTTTTTTTAAAAAAATAATGCCTTTGGGCTGGGGGTTGTGGCTCAGTGGTAGAGCACTTGCCTAGCATTTATGAGGCACTAGATTCAATTCTCAGCCCCACATATAAGTAAATAAATGAAATAAAGATTCATCAACAACTAAAAAAATATATTTAAAAAATAATGGCTTTATCAAGTTAAAATTCACATACATAAAACTTGCCCTTTAAAAGTGGCAACCAGTGGGTTTTAGTACATTCCCAAAGTTGGACATCCATCTAGTTCCTGAAAATTTTCATCGCTCCAAAAAGAAACACTATTTATGGCTTTTAATTACCAATTCCCATTTATCCCTATTCCTATTCTCTAGCATCCACTATGCCATGTCTGGTGTGGCCAAACTAGCAGGTTACAGTGAGGGATGATAGGAGATTGGAAGAAATAAGACTCACTTATGTAGATTGTGAAGATAAAACAGCTGGGATTGGGTGGAGCACCGCTCTCTGATGGAGAAGCAAGTCTAAAGAATTATGCCAGCAATCTTTATTATATATGTGTCATTAAGCACATTAAACACTATGCAAGCATTACTCTATGAATTCATGAAAGTAACAGAGTTAGCAACATTATGCAGTTTATTCCTCAGTTACATTCTACAGTTGCAATGTGCAATGTTAGGAGCATAGTTTTCAAGAAAGAACATTGTTTAAAGTTACTATTATGTGGGCAGGTTCAGGAACAGCAGAGCTGGTGAAACATTGTAGTTGTCTTAGCAAGAGAATTCCTTCATTCCCAGGAGCTATGTGCCTGAGAGCAAGGTTGAAGCTGACAAGATTCTCCCATAGAGCCTCCCTATGATTACCATAGCAACTGGGCATCCTGCACCTTTGTACAGAAACTTTCCCAGACACCAAGCATGCCACAGCCATGAAGTCATCAAGGACCCCAATCTCAGACACTGGTCTCCCAATCACTGTTGCTGCTCTCCACACCACTATTATGGAGCCCATTTATACTATTTGTACATGGATAAAATAACTATTCCACATTTTATTTGAGTGAAATCATACAACATCTGTCCTTTTATTTGCCTTCTTTCACTTAGCATATTTTCAAAGTTCATCCATGTTGTAGCATCTTTTAGAATTTCTTTCCTTTTTAAGTCTGAATAATATTCCATTATATGGATATGCCATGCTTTATTTGGCCATTCTTTAGTGATAGACTCTTGGGTAGCTTCCCACTCTTGCATAGTATGATGTTGTGAACATCTGTGTACAAATTTTTGTATGAGCACATGTTTTCATTACTGTTGGGTATTTACCAAGAAGTGGGATCACTGGGTCACATAATATTTCCATGTTTAACTGTGTGAGGAATTGCCTGTTTTGAAAATAAAGTGTGCTGGGTTACATATTCACCAGCAATGTGCAGAGTTCTAATGTCTCCATATCATCACCAACATGGTTTCTGATATCTTTTGGATGACAGTCATCGTAATAGGTATGAGGTAGTAGCTGATTGGGGTTTTTCTTTTACATTTTCCTAATGATTAATAACATTAGGCCTCTTTTCAGATGCTGACAGATTTGTAAATATTTTCTGGAGGAAAGTCTATTCAAATCCTTTGCACATTTTTAATTGGCCTTTTCATCATTTAATGGTTGAGCTGTACATTCAAGTGCTTTTATTCTTCTTCCTTTCATGGTCTGCTCATTTACATGCAGAAGATGGAGCCCATTTATGATTACTAAGAATCACTAAACAGCTCTCTTTCATGGCAGGTTTGAGACACAGGTAGGGTAGGAGACAAATAGGCTGAATCTCTTTGCAAACCAGTGGAAACACTTTTTCTGTCTAAGGTGACCAAACACTCTGGGGTATCTTGGTAAGGCACATCTGAGTTATATATAATGTTCTATCCTTCTTGAGGGTATTCTGATTAGAAACAGAAATCACCTATCATACAAGTCCTGAGTATACTCAGGAAAAGTTTATTTGAAAGTCTCAATGTGGGTTGGCTTTACCTGTGCTAACTAGAAATGTGGCACCAAATAGCAAGCACAGCCACTGTTCTCTGGGAAATTTTGTCCTATTAATGAATCATCTATAAAATGATGGTAGATACTAAGGATGTAGGAATAGAACCCTACTTTATAAGTGATATTACAGATTGGACCAATGTTATGGTTTAAACATTAGGTGTCCCCCAAAAGCTCATATATGAGACAATGAAAGAAGGCTTAGAGATGAAATGATTGAGTTATAAGAGGTTTACCCTAATCAGTGCAGTAATTCCCTGATAAGAATTAAGTTGGTGGTAAGTATGAGCAGGTGAGGTGTGGCTTGAGGAAGTGGGTCACTGAGGGTATGCCTTTGGGGTATATATTTTGTCCTTCTTGAGAAGATCTCTCTCCCTCTTCCCCTCAACCCTCCCCCCCCCCCTTCTCTTCCTGATGCCTTGTCCCCAGCTGTTTCCTCTACCAAATACTTCCACCATGATGTTCTTTCTCACCTTGGATCCTGAGGAATGGAGTTGGCCACCTATGGACTGAGACCTTGAAAACTGTGAGTCCCAAAATAAACTTTTCCTCTTCTAATCATTCTTGTCAGGTCTTTTGGTCACAGAAGTAAAAAAGCTAGCTAAAATAACCCAGGAGTACTCTACCCTTACCTACATTCCCATTCCTTGTTAATTTTTATTTTGAGACAAGGCCTTGCTAAGTTGCTCAGGCTGGTCTTGAACTTGTGATCCTCCTGCCTCTGCCTCCTGACTACCTCAGATTACATGCATGTGACACTGCATTGGCTGAGTCATATGTTAAATGCATGTGGTACATTCACCCATGAACTGGAACTTTACAGTAAAACTGTTTATTAACTTTCCACAATAGTTTCTCTGTTTGGGGTGCACTGTTATTGTAACCAATGGCATATAAAAAAGGGCATCAACACTTCTTAAATTTGGCTGTCAAAATCCCTGTTCAAAGAATCAGTGCTTCACTTCACTTAGACTATCAGTATTGAGAGTAGAAGATACCCATGTATTTCCTTAGCAGTGTAAGGAGTGGCCAAAGGTATATTTAATACTCTTTGCCAAAATACCAGAAAAAGATATGCTTTTGTTAATTAGAAAGGATGCAGGGTCATGGTGGCCACTGATCTCCACTGAATTCCATCCCTACTCTTCTAAGAAAGAATGTGGAGGGCAGGAACTTGCATTATTCTCCTTATTGTGAAATTCAAAAATGCCTTCAGTTTTCTACACACCAAGAGCTAGCTCACCATTTTACATGGGGGCAATACACTTCATCCTCCTGTTATTACCATAATTTTTCAGGCCATGAAATTGAGCCTTAGAGAGATACAGTAAATTGCCGAAAGCCATTCTGCTCCTCAATGCAAGCCTGGAGCTGAGCCAAAGCAATCCGACTTTCTAGTTACCCAGGTGTCCATCAAACTCTGTCTCCCTCCCTTTTGCCCTTCCTTCCTTCAAAAGCTCTTTGAACCTTGACATGGCCAGGAGCTGCCTTGAGGTTAGATTTATAGGAGAGAACAGAGCAAACTCCTGTCCTTATGGTGGATATGGGGTGAGGGAAGCATTGGACACAGCAAGAACATGAATGATATCTCAGAGGAAATAAGGCAGCCTGAGGTGGACGGGGCACTGCTTTGCATAGGGTAGTCTGGAATCCTGCCTGCATATGGTGACCTTGAAGCTGAGACCTAGAGAAAGTGATTGAAAACTGCACACAGTCTATGGAAAGATAATTCTACCAGTATAAGAGAGGAGCTGATGAAGAGTTGAGGCAGTTATGTATCCAGGTGTGACAGGTGTGCATCATGGCTAAGCCCCCACAGGAGCAGCAGAACAGCTGGGCAGAAGGTAAAAAGACCTCAGTGGCTGTTGTAGGTTTAAATTAAAATTGTGAATAGGGCAGTGAGTGTTTGTAGAGACACAGCTGACTATTCTGCTAGCTCTGCTGTTAATAAGAGCCCAGGTGATGCAAGAGACAAATGCAGCATTCACACAAAGACAATGCAAGATGACCAAGCAAGAGCGCTGTGTGCCCTGCAAGTGGTCATAGACTCTCCAGGCTACATTGATGGGGTGTGAGGAAAAAAAAAACACCAAGGATGATCCTAAGGTGTGCAAAGATAGATCTTTTATTTGAGTAGGGGGAAAAAAACAGGAAGAAACACATTTGGGTGGTTGGTAGATGCCACCCTTAAATACCTCATAGACACCAATACAAGAAGCTGCCTGCTCCCTTGTCAACACTGGTGAAATAAAACAATACAAATATCAACAGCTTACCAAGAGAGTACATTCTGGAATGTCTTCTGGGCATGTTACATGTGTGTCTTACGTGATTTGATGCCCACAGCCCTATGATCTTGCTGTTACTCTCTTGGTCCCTATTATGCTCTAAGCCTTCCACTGTGTTTCTCCTGCAGCTGTAATAAACGTGGACATGGGAAAGGTGTTGAGCTTGGCTGCTCAAGTTCAGCTTCAGCCACTGAAGGCTGTCACCCCCATCCTGACCCAAATGTGTGGCCTGTGACCCAGGCAGATGCACTCTTGGCCTGTGTCCCCCCCAGCTGAGTGCAATCATGTGGGCATGCATTTCATGGGTCAGTGAGAATGTGTGCACAGCAGGCAGCACAGTTCCTGGTCCAGGTCACACATTGTCACCTCCTCACCTCATGTTGTCATCCTTATAGTTCAATACCCAATATTTTTCATTCTAATTAGCAGATGTTCATTCTGATTAATTCACCTTGGATTCATGTTTTGGGGGATTCTTGGATCATTTTACATAGTTTCAGCTAACAAATAAGCCAAAGATTTGTCCACACACATACAGAAGTGTTTGAGGGGCAAACCTCTCTGTCCTGGCTCTCTTTCTCTCTCTGCCTGTGTTGGTAGACATGGTGAAGAGTGACAGTGAGACAGAAATTTTAGATAACTAAATGGTTTTGGAGAGTCCCTATGTGACAAGCAGTTCTAAAAGAACTTCGGGTGTCAGTTTCAACAGGAAAAAAGATTGGAAGTTGTAATTCTGATCTTTACAATGAGACAAAGCTCTTTCTGGATCCATCAAGCCACTACAGGGCAAACAGCCATCCTGAGCTCAGGTTAACAGAGGAGTCACAGTAGAGATCCATATGCCTGGAGCAGAACTGCAAGAGCTTTAAATGAATAGGGAAATTGAGAAAAAAAATTTGATGAATTGCTAGGGGCCAAGTGTGAAGCAGTTCAACAGTGAGAAACTCCTGGGGCAGCAACCTCAGGAGTCCCCTAGTATATTCATAGGCTTTCCCTCCAGGACTTTATGATGCTCTCAGAGTGCAAATTCAAGAAAGATCCCTTAATTTCTCTGGAGAGACAGGTTAAGATGAATTGTTGTGAAATATACCCAGAACATTTTTCATATCTGAGACCTGTTACAGCAGAGAGAAGGTTCACTAAAGCCTTATTCTTCCCACTCACCCCACCCAAGTCCTCCTCTCTCACCTAAAGGTTTGGGGAACAGTCAACAGGAAACAGCTACAAGGAAATAGATTGGGACACTGTAGCTAGGGAAGGGAATATGAGTAAAAGCAGAAAAATTTAGACCACTGGAGAAGATACTTGTGAAAATCAGAGCTCAGAAGCACCGGCCCACTGAAAGAGTGAGATTATCCATGGATTCTGCATCCACAGATTCAACCAATGACAGATGAAAACATTCTTAAAAAACTACACCTGTGCTGAACTTTTTTTCTCATAATTATTCCTAACAATCTGTATAACTTTATATAGTATTTACATCGTATTAGGTATTATGAGCAATTATTATCAAAAATTATTAGATATAATTTGTTTATTTATTTTGGTACCAGGGATGGAACCCAGGGGAGCTTAACCTCCGAGCCACTTCCCCAGCCCTTATTTTGATCATTATTTTTTACTTTTGGATAGAGTCTTGCTAAGTTGCTTAGGGCCGAGGTAAGTTGCTGAGGCTGGCATGAAACTTGTGATCCTCCTGCCTCAGCCTCCTCAACTGCTGGGATTACAGGTGTACACCATTTCACCCAGCTAAATACAATTTAAAGTAGACAGAAGCATGCACATAAAGTCTATGCAAAGATTATACCATTTTATAGAATTGATTTGAATGTCCATGGGTTTTGGTATCTGCAGGAGTCCTAAAACCAATTTCTTGTGGAAACAGGGAGACCATTACAATTCTAAAATTCTAGAGAGCTCCCTACTGACCACCTCTTACAACCATGTGAACAAGGCTCTAGACTAATAAAATGGATTAAAGCTGAAGAAGCTGAAAATGCAAAACGTCTCTGAGGAGCACTTAGGGATGCCCAACTCCAATGGGAAGATGAACACAAGGATGCTAGATGAATTTTAAACTTCTAGTGCTAAAGTTATCACAAACATTAAATACAGCCCAGCTCCTAGTCAGATTAATGTACATCCTCATACTAAAGGTTTACTTGGGTACCTATTAACCAATACTACATACCTGGTTTTCAGAAATTATTTACATGGTGGCCACAGTTAATAACAGTGCAGTGTATATTTCAAAATTGCTAAAGGAATAAATTTTTTAATGTTCTCATTGCAGAAAAATGATAGTTGGTGAAGTGATTATTCTGTTAATTAGCTTGATTAAAAATGTCTATGATATATTCATAGATCAAAACATCATGTTGTACTCCATAAATACAAGCAATTATTTTTGCCTATTAAAAATAAATACAAATTTTTAAAAGTCTGAGGCATACCAGAAGAAACAAAAATCAAACAGACCAAAACAATCTAAAAATACAAATAAATTAGTAGAACTACATTCATATATGTCATAAATGTTGAAATTATCAGACAAGAAATTTAAAATAACTGTGTTAATATGTTAAGAGTTCTAATGGAAAAGGGAGATAACATATAAGAACAGGTGATGAATGTAAGAAGAGAGCTGAAAATAGTGAGAAAGAATTAAATGGAAATGATTTAAATTTAAAAATTGTTTTCAACAGAAATGAAGAATATATTTGAAGGGCTTGTCACTACCAAGGAAATAACTGGTGAAGTTAAAGAGGAATTCAAACTTCCCAAAAAATAAAGAGAAAAAAAAAATAAGGAAAGAACTATGCCATCCAAGAACCAGGGAAAAATTACAAAAGATATTCCATACATAACTGAAATATCAAAAGGAGGAGAGAGAAAAACAGCGGGAGGAATATTTGAAGTAGTAAAATACTGCTAAGAATTTATCAAAATTAAAGACAGGCACAAAACTACAACAGAGAATACAAGAATTAAAATACATAAACAGACAAATATAAAAGAAAATGAAAAATACCACCTAGGCATATATTCAAACTACAGATTTTAGAAAAAGCTAGAAAATGGAGGGTGTAAATTTTAATATCAGATAAATCAGAACACTAAATACAGTGCACTTCTCATCAGAAACCATGCAAACAAGAAGAGACCGTAGTAACATTATTTAAAGTGTCGAAAGAAAGAATAAAACAACAGTTTAGAATTTAATATACAGATAAATCATCATTCAAAAGTGAAGAATAAATGGTTTTTCCTATAAAGAAAAAGCTAAGGGAATTTGTCAAGAGCAGATCTCCCATATAAGAAATCTTAAAAGAAGGCAGAAGAAAAATTATATATCAGAAATTCAGATTTACATAAAAATGAGAATTAGAGATTTTTTTTTTCATCTTAATTGAAGAAGATGACTAAAGTAGTAGTAGTATTGATGGGATTATAAAAACAGTTAAGTAAAAGAGAACAGCAATATCAAGAATTGTAAATTCTCTATTTAGGTTCCTGTATTGCAACTGAAACAGTATCTGTTTATTTACAAGTAGACTTTCTTTGTTAAAAATATAGTGTGAATTTTAGAGAGCTACTGTTATTTTTTATAAGTAGTATAACTGATATGCTAAGAGAGTATTTAAGATAGAACCACATAAAATGCTCAACTGAAACCAGAGAAGGCTGAAAAAAGGAGATAAATAAAGAACAGATGCAACCAACAGCCACTACTGACATGGTAGATATTAACTATATCAATAATCACTTTAATATAAATGCTTTAAATATGTCAAGAAAATTACAGAAATTGTCAGAGTGAATTAAAAACAAAACTCCCAACTATGTTTTCTATAAGAAATTCATTTCAAATATAAAGACTCATTAAGATTAAAAGGAAGATAAAAGATATATCATGTTAACATTAGAATAAGTTAAAATAGCTCTATTAATTCTGACAAAGCAGATTATCATAACAAGAAAGTTTCAAGAGATAAAAAGTAAGTGGCATTTCATAGTGATAGAGAGATTAATTCTCCAAGAAAAAAAGTCCATGATGTGTACATATCTAACAAGAGAACATCAAAATACATGAGACAAAACTGAAAGAACTGAAGGGGAAAATACATAAATCCACTGTTTTAATCAGGGACTTCAACATTCCTTCTTAGTAAGTTTAGAAGTTCTCTCAACTATAAAATGGCAGACACAAAACTCAAATCTAAATACAAAAGTCTGGTTTATCAATCAGCAATTTTCAAATTAGTTAATGAACCTACAATCCAAAAGAGTGCACAAATTTGTGGCTTGAAATTTTTTAACTGTTTACAGAATTTGACACAATCATAAAAGTAACTTTATTATACAAATTACATGTCCTTACAAAAGGTTCAAAGTATTTAATACAGTTAAATTTACAGATCATTGCAGATAACTCTGTCCAATATTAGCTTTTCCATTACAATGAGACTTTAATAAAACTTCTTTAGAAAGACATCAACAGAATGAGGTATATGAGATATGCACTAAAAAGCAAAACTTATTTGTGTTCACCTTCACAATTTGAATTGTAACTATGAGAATTAAAACAATTCATCAGCTCACTTTGCTAAAGACTAGGATTATAAAGAAAATTCTTCATCTAAACTAGGCCTGTGGCTCCAAGATCACATCACCCCACATATGCTAATACAAGAATGTGGGCTAACTCAGAATACAACTGATAAGGTGAGAAAATTCATGACTCTCCTTATTGCTCCCAGAACAGATCATATTATTCACAAGATGATGATCTAAGATCCTAGCACACTTTATATTCTATGGAAATATACCACTTACTATAAACTATGTGCCAAATATTTATAGAACCCTGAAATAAAGTTCTCCTCTCTCTCAGCAACTTTTTTACTTTTACTCAAGCTCAAAAATTGCATACTATCTGCAAAGTCACAACTTCTTTGTTAGCATAGCTCAAAAAATAACAAAGCATGAAAATGTTAAGAATTATCTGCTTGTTTCCAGATCTTGGCCATCCAAAGGACATGTGGTTATAAGTATGGAATGTGGTCCATTTGACACAGTATATACTGCCCATGTTCTGTGTATGCTCTCCTAACTGCAATTAGATTAATTGTCTCTGTTCTCAGACAGTGACAACTAATCAAGTATGCATTTCATTGACATCTTTTTTTTTAATTT
Organism: Marmota flaviventris; assembly: GCF_047511675.1. Taxonomy (NCBI): domain Eukaryota; kingdom Metazoa; phylum Chordata; class Mammalia; order Rodentia; family Sciuridae; genus Marmota; species Marmota flaviventris. Next base: position 125,442,335 of record NC_092499.1, read on the forward strand.
TAATTTTGTGTCCTTTTCTTTGAGATGTGATGAGGAAACAACATTTTCCATAGGTAACAGCATAGGTTCTCAAAGTGAGCTAGTCACCTGCTTATTCAAATGGCATTTCCCAAAACAAGGCATTACATGAGTAGCATGGCCTTGAGCTGTTAATACCTTAGTCACCTACACAGAATAAAAATCTATCAAGCACCTACTGTGAATGAGACATTTAGGAGTCCACAGAAGATGTAACCCCTAGCCTCCAGAAAGCAATTAGACCAAACTTCTTTGAAAATATTGACTAAGTGTATAGAAAGAGCTATTTATAATCCAAATGCATTGATAGATATTCTACCCAATTATATTATGGCTTCAACAGCCCAGCAGGGGAAACTATTTGGTTTACAGATTTCTTACTTCCATTGTTTTCATGCTGTTAAACTGACAGCTAAACACCTGTCTGCCTGAGATGCTCTTGATTCACTGCAGAACCACAGCCCTGCAGGGCAGGCTGCAGGGTCTTCTGGATCCCATGACCTTCAGGTGCATCAGCTGAGGACTCGGATGGGCACTGACAGTTTCTCCTAAATCACAGAAAACTAATATCTCTGTCCACATTTCTCCTTCCCTTTTCTTATCTGTGAATGGTCAGATAAGCTAGTGGCACTGGGCAATCCAGTTTTTTTTAGCCACTGAGATGAACAAGAGAGCTTAAAGGAGAAAAAAGGTAAGTATTAGAGTAGACAAGTAGGGTTTTAGAACTACTTTGGTATAAATTCTGTGTTCATGGATTATCTATGTATTGTGGTTGTTGCTTGCTGTGTGCACCAGCTTGCTCAAGTAATTATGAAATGGCCCCTACACTTTTGCTGAGTGGTGTTTTCACTCAAGAACAAGGAACAAAGAGCAGCTTCTCAAGAACCCAGACCACAGAGCAGAATCCAGTGAGACAGGAGTGCTGTTCTGTGTCCAGGGCTCACTGGTTCAGACAGAATCCTCTGAACTAGGATCCAGAAGGAAGCTTTCCCTCTACCTTTCACTTTGTGGGATAAGGATAAATCAAAGGAGAGAGAAGCTCCAAGAAACAGAATTTAATAAGTTGTGTACAAACAACAACCATATGTTTTTGAGGAAGAATGTTCCATCTTCTCTCCTAAAAGAGATATCCTTTCTTAGGAATCCATGAGAATGCTGTAGACCCTCCCATTTATGAGTAGCCTTTCTGTCTGAAAAGTTTGGGGTAATCTGAGCAGTAGTGGTGACCTATCCTTCATGCTGATCCTTGCTTTTCATTCACCCAAGGAGAAGGCAGTGTGGTCAGAGCATGGTTGTGGATGTTGAAGAACACATTTATAGAATACTCTGAGGGGTCATTTCCCTGACATTTGGTTCTTGGCTAACAACTGCCCCAAGATGAAGGCTGGTGTAATAAAGAGAATCCTAGACTCAGAGAAGCAAGCACCAAGTTCACATTGTTGTTCTACCATACACTAGCTGCAAGAGCTTTTTCCAGCACTGGCATTTTTTTTCTGTAAGACTCAGTTTTCACATCTGTTAAAGGGGATGTGTAGGTGGGAAAGGGGCAGAATGTGCTTCCCTGCAGAGTGTCAGGAAGCACGTGGACAAAAGGAACATCACTGTTCTCTGGCCACTGCATGGTCCTGGGGTTAGATCAGTCTCCAGAGAGAGCCAGCTGTGGCCTTGAGACTATTACATGACAGTGGTGGATTCAGACATGCTGACACTGAGATTTACTAACTGGCATTTATTCCTCTTTCAAATTAATTTCCTTGGGAGAATGAAGCATTGCCTTTTAAAACTCTGAAAGCCATCCAGCTTTCACAGACATCTCCAACATCACTGACATAGTGGTGACATTCTCCTAATAATTTCTCTAGCACCAACATGGTTCCAGCTGACACAGCTGTCAAAGATTTAAAAGTCTCATATATTTTTAAATTTTCATCCAAAATGGTTTACTGGAGCAAAGCCATGCACCAGCAAAATACATTCATATCTTGCATCCCAAGTTTATTTTTATTTATTTTTTGTACCAATTGTCTACTTCCAATAATAGTAACAGTAATGATGATAGTAATGATCAAAAGCCTCTTTGGAGCAGTGTGTATTGATCAAGTGCATGGACACATGACAGAAGTTCTGCTCAGTTCAAACCTCAGCCCTGTGCCTGCTCCCTGGTAAGATTGGCAGACCACACCTTTCTAGGCTCAGTTTCCTCATTTGTGAAATATGCTGGAGAAAAACAGGGCCCCCAGGGCCAGTGTAAGAATGAAATGGGCTGATTATTGTGCTATTGTGTGGGAAGAGCTTCTAAATGCACCTATGAATGTGCTGGGGGAATCTGGGGACTCCCAGGTCCCAGCACTGAGTACCTGAGGGGGTTTGAACAGCAAGGCTGTGACTCAGAGTTCTCTAATACTCAGCTTGGTTTCAACTTTATTTATTTTTATTTTTATTTTATTTTTTTGGTACTGGGGATTAAACTCAGGGGCACTCAACCACTGAGCAACATCCCCAGCCCTATTTTGTATTTTATTTAGAGACAGAGTCTAACTGAGTTGCTAAGTGCCTCACCATTGCTGACGTGGCTTTGAACTTGTGATCCTCCTGTCTCAGCCTCCTGAGCTGCTGGGATTACAGGCATGTGCCACAGCATCCAGCTCAACTTTATTTTTAAAGTTTAAAAAAATTAGGCATATTTTAGTAAATTAATGCATTATAAACAGTAAAACAACAAAAGCACACAAAGTAGCTAGAGTTTATCTGTGTTTTCTTCCCAAAATAATGTTTACTAACAAGATTTTAGGGGAAAGAGGAAAATAAAAAGAGTAAAGTAAGACAAATAACATGGTTTTTCCATAAAAATATTTAAGCTCCCATAAATTTTTTCAACATCCCATTCAATATATATATATATATATATATATATATATATATAGAGAGAGAGAGAGAGAGAGAGAGAGAGAGAGAGAGAGAGACACACACACACACACACACACACACACACACACATATATATATATATATATATATAATTTTTTTGAAAGTCATGCATCAAAACAGAACAAAATAAATCCTGATCTAGACAATAAATACTCAAGTGGATTGTGGACCCAGGTCACTAAAGAGTGTGGGACAGGGAGAAAGAAGATGACCAAGGCCCATTTCACACACAGCACAGGTCTGCCTGCTGTGATTCCTAAAGGGACAGTTGATCCCCAGCACTCAGTAGTTTAAAGGGTCTTTCATGCCTCTTAAGTCTTTCAACTCATGTCTCAGCACAGCATTCCAGTTCTCTTGCCCTCCTTTCTCTCCAAAAGTCATCTCAAGAGAAAAGCGGGTATCACTGAGTCTCTGTTCCTAAGAAATCATTTTCAAAAATCAAGTACAAAATTATGAACTAGGACTATAAAAAATGTAGAGAAGTAGTCTTTGCTTTGCAGGATTTCTTTTGTATACTTTCCAGGGGTTTTCAGCCCCATGAGTAAGCACTGTGGGGTAATGTATGATTCCTATAAATCAAGTAGCTGACGACCTTGTGATTAAAATCCCAGGTCTTGTTGCCAAAACTTTGGTCCCATTTTTTTTACTGACTTCAGTTTTAGCTTTATGCAAGATGGAAAAACATGAAGGTTTTCTGACCTTGTTAATTTTGCAGTATTTGCTTTTGATGGATCAAACAACACAGTAATGCCAAGAACTCTCAGTGGCTCCTTCAATTCATTAGTTCTATGGAGAAGAGAGTGTCTATCATACCCTGCTTTCATTTTAACCCCCTCGGAGCCTGGTGTTTGCAAGTAATCCATATAAAACATGTGCATTGTTGGATAAATTCTCTAAAATGGTGAAGTAAGCCCAATGTGAAAAGTCTAGTGAGAGTCTGGCTGTTTTCTGCACCACTACAAGACCTTACCTGTGCAGTGTGTCAACAATTGCTGTGCACTCCCTTAGGGACTCCAAAGGCAACAGAGAAACTGTGGAAATATCTCTCACATTTAATCCTGGGTGGACAGCCATAGCTCTCAAAAACAGCTGCACCATTGGAGTCAACAAATGTGCCCAGAGTTCCATTCATCATGTTGTAACTTGCTACTATTACCCCTCTGCAAATGGGGGGAGTAAAGGTTTAGAGAGATGCAGAAAGTTCCAGGACAGGTGAAGGGGTCAGTCATTATATGATAAAATCGGGGACACTGAAAAGTTACCCTCTTCAATTCAACTCCCTAATCTTTCCTGCCACAGCACTGTCCTCCATCCTCCACCTGTGTGGGATGTTTGAGAAAGGGGCATGGTGCCTGCAGAGATCAACCATTACAGGGCACTCAGGGCCACTTCAACAGAGAGAAGCTGTGCCATCAAAGTCAGCAGTCTTTACTGCAGTCAGCCTTTCTTAGTAATGTCATGACCAGATTCTTAAATTCAATGAACAAATTGCTTTACTTAAAGCCAGAAGAAAAAGACTAACTAACATTCAAGACTTGGAAGAAGGAGCCAACAGAATCCTGTGTAGCAGTGATTTGCCATTTTTAATGAATTTCCAACCTAACTGAGGACAACAATGAGGGCTGGTGAGAGGAAGGATATCAGAGTCACGCCTGTCCTTTGGGCTCAAGACTTCATCATTGTCATCTTAGAAGGACTTCATAGTCAGCTTGACCATGCATGTAATGGCCTCCTAAACTTCAAGCTTCAAGCTTACAGGAAGGGGAAGGTGGAGGCAGGGAGGAGCTAGGAAAGACCACAGGAGCACTAAAGATTGATAGGCAAAGAGAAAATATGGCAAAAGTCCATTTCATTCAAAGCACAAGTCTGTCTGCTGTGGTTCCTAAAGGGAAATTTGGTTCCCGGGTCACCATCTTGATTGTCACTCACAGGTCATGGCTGTGGGACACCACCATGTCTCTCATAAATGATGAAAAGCTGCCTCCTGCTGCTTCCAAAGCATGTGGACACAAGAAGACACTTGAGCAATTGGAACTTTGCAGCCCACATGTCTGGTTGACTTTGGGATGGCGGGAACTCCCCTCTTCTTGGAAGACAGGTTTCCTTTTGGAAGTCTCACACCTGAACATTTGTTTCAGAGAACACAGGGATGCTGCTGGCATCTCACAGCATTTGCCCTTTGGTGACTAACACTTCCAACAGGGAGAAAGGACTTTCAAGGAACACTATCTTCCTTTCCTTACAGGACAAAAGGCAGGGGAGGGAAGCCCCACCTGCTGGGTAGCTCCACCTGGCAAACAGCCCACCTCATTTATGTACTTGTGCAACAGGCAGGGAACAAAGGAGGTTTTTTAGTTGGCTTGGTTGAATAAAGACACATCAGTTATGAAGCATTTGGATGAATCAGGAGTTCTTAGTTCTCTCTCCAGGTCCGATCAACAAGGGTTTAGAAGAGTTTTTTATTTGGCTGTTCTCTGCATGCTGTGCACACAGGAAGAAAGGAGATATTAGCAGCTCCTAAAAATAAACCTTAGCTGGTTTGTTTGTATCTCTGCACAGGGAATCTAATGTTGCTGGAGCCTGAGAGCGATCAAGCTAAATGTAAGCTTCCTGTCCTGTCCAACCTGCTTCCTGGCCTCAGGGGAACAAAACTGACCATGAAACACAGATGGTGCCTCCTTGTAGGCGCTGGGCACCTAATTTGAACCACCACCCTCCTGGGATGCCTTAAAAAATCTTTTCCCAAATCAATGTCTTCACAGTCCCTATGGCCATGAGGAGACAGGAATGTGAAGAGCCAGTATCTGAATCAAATTCAGGAGCAATCAACTTAACCTTGAGCCAAAGATCTGCCACAGTGGGGAAGCTTGATCATCTTCAATTATTTTCCATTGTCTTTGGTCTAGCATCTCATCATCTAAAAGGAAAGGTGAAGAGGATGCTTGGCATGCAACACTGAAGGGGAAACAAGCAGCAACCCAACTTTCTACAATACCCCTGGTCAATTGCAGCATGCTGGCATGTTCACATGAATTGTGTTGACTGAGTAACATTTCTGGTCAGAAGTATCAAAAGCAACAGGTGATACTGACACCTGTTTACCTTTCCTGACAACAGGGCTCATTCTCAGAGTGTCCCTCTACAAGGGCAACCTGCAGATCTGACTCCATGATGCTAAAGTCCAGCAGAGTAGGTGTGTGGATTAGTGGCAAACTCTTCCCAGGGATCAGAGAAATAATAATAATGACTTGTATCTCTTATTGTTAAGAATCCCCTATTTCATATTTAGTGCTGAATGACAGACTTACGAATCTATAGGGGATGTATCCACAGGTTCTACATCTATAGATTCAACCAACCATGATTTTAAAATCCTTAGAAATCAAAAATCTCTGAAAGTTCCAAAAAAGGAAAACTTGAATTTTCCATGGGCTGATTTCTATGTTGAATCTATGTGAATTAAGTGATGTGTGGGCAATGATTAGGTATTATAACTAAACTGGATGTAATTTTTAAAATGCAGGATATGCACAAGCCATATGCAAATACACACTAATTTATACGACATTTAAGCATCTGCAGATTATGGTCTCCTGAGAGGGGCACTCTTGGGCTCAATCTCCTGAGGTTACTAAGGAATATCTGTATTTATTATCTGACTATTATAGTCAGTAAATTATGTCAATTTTCATGATAAAGAGAACACTATAAATGTTGGTGCACATGAACGTATCTTCCTTGACTCTGTTATCATGTGTTCTGAACAATGAATGTGCAGACAAGGGCTTAGCAAAGGCATCTGGGTGATTTGTAGCTCTCTGAAGCCTGAGACTTCTTTTGGTATGAGAGATTCAGATTATACATATGCACATAAATGCACATTAGCATAGATTTGTGAGTCAAGACTGATCTCATGGCTGGATTTCAAATTTAGAACTGAGAGAGTAAAGATGCAGAGCATGCATCAAGAAAAGGGTTGGAAATAAAGAGGGGTCAAAAAACTGGGAAAGGGGAACTCAGAACATTACTAATATGGAATGAAATAGTTTTAAAGGTGTACTGTTTGCTCAACAACCTATGGGAGAGCCACAGACTATGATTTCTGGCATTTTGCTGATCATGAACTCAGATAGGTTACTGAGCAATTCAAACGTGGCTACTCCAAATGGAAATGTGCTGTTAGTAATAAAATCACATTCATTTTCAGAGTGGCTGACCTCAAAGAGAGCCTGCACAGACAATACCATGTCCTTGAGCAACCCTGAAAATGGGCAGGTATATGGATTTGTGTTATATATTGCAAACTAATAGGATAAATACTTAGGTGTTCAAGACTTAGGATTAAAATATTTCATATTAATCTATTTAAAGTAGCTCAATTTTTTCATATTTATTTCAAATTAGAATGGTAATGTTTGGGGCAGATCATATTAAATAAAATGGAGTGGTAAAATAGATACCTCCTGTTTCTTTTTACTTTTTCAAAATGTGATTCCTAGGAAATCTAAAATTAAATCTGTGACTTGCATTAAATTTATATTGGACAGCACAGATCTAAGAGAGATTGTAAAAGAATAAAAAGTGTGAATCTGGACATGGAAACTTTTAGAAATGAAGGGAACATGATGCCACTCAGGGGATAAGGGAAAAATGTCTGTTATGTTTTGAAAGGAAAGTAAACAGAGGAAGACTAATAGAGAGGCAGCGATGGAATCTGGCCCATGGATCTATTTTATTTGCCCAGTAGTATTAACCTCCAAATGTTCTAGTTATGCAAATTTGTTGTCAACTTTAAAATATTACTGGAAGCCTCCCTATAAAAGTTCAGAATCTCAGGTTCTTTTGAAAAACAAAAATACCTGGCAAAATCTTCATTGTATTCTTTCAAACCTGGAGTTGGCCAGCACTGAGAGGCAGCTGCCTCACACAGTAATGGTTGGCCACAGTCCCCACTGTTCTTTCCTGTCTTCTGGACCCTTAGATTGAACATTGGCTGCCATTTACTACTTCCAAGCTTGTGCTCATCTTTCTTATTATACACTTGTGAGAAAAACGACATACATGTGCCAGTCATATATATGGGTATATTAACTGTTATTGAAAAGATAAACAAATTCCTGGCAAAACAATATCTCCTTCCTTTATAGAAACGTTATAGAAAGTGGCATATAGATGATGTTAGCCATCAGCTGCCATTTCTCACTGGGCACACAGCTGCTCTGCTGAATGAGATACCAGATATATGACCTGGAAATATTTTCTCTACTCTGGGGGTTGTCTTTTCATTCTTTTGATGGTTTCCATTGAAGCATGAAAGTTTTCAATTTGATAACATCCAGTTTATCTATTTTTTTTATTGTGCTGTTTGTACTTCTGGTGTCATATCTAAGAAACCATAGACTAATCCAAGGTTACAAAGATTTATATTTATTTTCTTTAAAAAGTTACATATAGTTTAGCCATTACATGTTGCCTATGGGGTAAGAATGCAGTTCCAACTTGATTCCTCTTGCTTAATTACATCAAATTGCCTCAGCACTGTTTGTTGGAAAAGCTATACTTTCTTTCAGAATTATTTTGGCAAACATTAATTGACCATAAATATGAGTTGTTTTGTTTTTGGTTTTGCTTTTAGGACTCTCAATTTTATTCCACTGATCCATAAATCTGTCATTTGGGCAATATCTTACCACACTGATCTACTTATATAGTAAGTTTTGAAGTCAAATGTGTGAGGCATCTAAATCTATTGTTTTTTATGTAAGATTATTTTGACTATTCTGGAGTTTTTGAATTTCCATGTAAATTTTAGGACTGCTTTGTCAATTTCTGGAAGGAAAAAAAAAAGCCAGTAGGGGTTTGTATTTGGACTGTACTGAATCTATAGATCAATTTGGGGTAGCATTACCATCCCAATAAGATTAAGTATTTCAGTTCATTAACACAAAATACCTTTCCATTTATTTAAGTCTTCTTTCAATACAGTTAACAATTCCACCTTAGCTTTTACTTCTTGTTTATTTCAATAACTTTACATAACTAGGATCATAGATAACATAACCTTTTGAGATTTTCATTCAGTTCAATTCTGTGGCAGTACAATCAAATCATTTCATGGATCAGTAATGTGTTGCTGCATAGTATTTCTTGTTAATGATATAACAACAACTTGCTTACCAATTCATCTACTGAGAGACATGAGGGTTGTTTCCAGATTTTGGCTCTTAAGAAGAAAGCTCTATGAATATTAATGGGCAAGCTTTTGTGTCAATAAATCATTTCTTTCTCTAGGATGAATGTCTAATTATGCAATCACTAGGTCATATAAAAAGTATATTTTTAGTATTGAAAGAAACTTTCAGGGCTGGGGATGTAGCTCAGTGGTAGAGTGTGAGGACCTGGATTTAATCACCACTTCTAAAAAAAAAGAAAGAAAAGAAAATGCCAAACGTTTTTCTACAGTGACTGTGTTATTTTACATCCTAACCAACAACACCCAATTTTTCTACATCCTTACTGGTATTTGGTATCATCACTGTCTTTAATGTTAGCCATTTCTAATAAGGGTGTAGTGATAATGCATGGTTTTGATTTGCATTTACTAATAATTAATGATGTTAGTATGCATTTACCATCTGTATGTCACATTTGGTGAAATGACTGTTTATGTCTGTTTATATCTTTTACCTATTTCTACCTGGACTGTTTATATTTTGTTTAGTTTTGGTTTACATTTTTATCAATTGTGATAAAAATACATGGTGCAAGAATTACCATTTTAACCATTTTAAGTGTACAATTCAGAAATATTAAGTACATTTACAATGCTGACAACCCTCACCAAAATATATTTCCAGACTGTTTCATTATCCTAATCAGAATCTTTACTTGTTAAATAGTAACTTATTCTATTCTCCAATCCCTAGATACTACTATTCTGCTTTCTCTGTATATATGAATTTCCTCTTCTAGTTACTTCAGGTTATTAGAATTTGTTCTTTATTCTTAGTCATGCTCATTTCACTCAGCACGATATTGTCAAAGTCATAGAATGTTGTCACATGTGCTCAAACATCATTAGTCATTAAGGAAATGAAATTTAAAACAATGAGATGCAACTTCTTACCCACTAGGATGGCTATTATCAAGTGTTGGTGAAATTGTAAAGAAATTGGAATCTCTGCATGGCTGGTGGGAACACAAAACTGAACAGCTGCTAAGAAAAACTGTCAGTTCCTCAATGAATTAAGTAGAGAGTTACAATATGATTCAGCAATACTACTCCTAGGCACATGTTCTTAAGAATTGAAAGCAAGGTCTCAAGCAGATTCTAGTACAATGTTCATCGCAGCTTTCTTCATGATAGTCAAAAGGTAGAAATATTTCAAGTGCCCACCAAATAATAATGGATAAATAAAATATGAAATTGCAAATGATAGAATATTTTTCAGTCATGAAGAGAAATGAAATTCTTTACTGATTAGTTTTTAGAGTTATTTACATAATATAGATTAAAGCCCTTTTTCAGATATGGGGTTTGTAAGTATTTTCTCCTAGGATGTAACTTGCCTTTCCAATCTTTTAGACTATAATTTTTCAACTTTGACAAAGTCACAAACCATTTTTTAAATGCATCATGCTTTTGATATCAAATCTAAAATCCTTCATTAGTTTTACATCAACGATTTTCTCCTATATATTTTTTATAATTTGTTGTGGTTTTATGGCTTTTTACTTTTAAATTTAAGGCTTCTATCCATTTGGAATACATATTTGTATAAGTTCAAGGTTATTTTTTCCAACATATAACCAACTGAATTAATTACTACTTTATTTGTTGTATGATAAGAGCAACCTAGAATTAGCATATTTCTCAAAATGTAGTGTTCCAATGATACGGTGCAAGACATTCCAACAGAAGCAACACCAGACATCAGTATAATCTGTCTTACAAGATTTAACATTACAAAATAAACAGCAGAAAGTGGGGTACCATTTTTTTTGCTGTTAAAATATTAATTGAAGGAATGGGATTTTATTTGAGGTTTTATTCTAGGACCTAATTTAATTTGAGAAATCACCCGTGAATGCTAGTTTCACACATACAATTTTCTAAATTTCAAAGTGACAGAAAAATATTGTTTCAGGGTCCACAATACCTACTTTAGTTTACAAAAAGTTGAATATGCATGTGAAGTGATCCCTATTTTTGAAAAACACAACAGCATAGGGTTGCATAACTGGCATTCCTAACATTTTGTCATTGATTTTGCACATGACTTAGACACAGATGCTATCTATGTATCTTGCATTGTTTACTTAAAGGTATATTGAGCGTACTTATTATGATGATTTGACTTAAAATTTTTCTACTTTATAATGGCGTTATAGCAATATGTATCCAAAAGAAAACGTCAAAGTTTTAGTTTTGTTCTTTTCCCATGCTAGTGACAGTCTGTATCATACTATCTGGTATCTGCCAAGCAGTAGTGGAGAGTCTAGCTTCCAGTCAGCCACACCATCAAGAGAATGAGTGACCAATGTTATTGAGCTAGGATATTGAGTAGGTTAGTTGTATTCAACACGTTTATGACTGAGGATATATTCAACTTATTGTGGGTTTATAAGGACATAAATGTATTGTAAATCCAGGAACATTTGCACACTGTGGCTATAACAAATTAGATTAACACTAATTCTCCAAAGGTCATACATCTTCTGGAAGTAAAATTATGAATTTAATAAAGTTCATGTTAATATATATTTTCAGAGAGAAATGTTTACTTCATAATGCTGATTTTTAACCAAAAGAAAACCAACAATGAAATAAATTATCTTCAAAATAACTACAGAAATGAAGAATTAAAATACAAGATATATATTTTGTCTTTTTATTTAATCTCTTCTATAAAATATATTAAGATACAAGATGCACAATAAAGTTAGTCCTAATTCACTGGGAGATCATTTTTGAGCTTGTTCTGTCATGTAGATTCTCCCCACAACTTGAGGACTGTGTGTGATACATCTGTCAGCAGGTCCCTGGGCCTTAGAACACTTATGACACCCACAGAAACTCACAGCCCGGTCTCTAGAGCCTGATAATGTCACCTGACGTGGCAGAAAGGACTCTGCAGATACTATGAAGTTGGACATTTCAACTGGGGAGATCATCCTTCCTGTGGATGTGTCCAGTCTATTCAAAGAAGTGAACAGGTGAGAAGAGGAAACCTTTCCTATCTGTGATCAGAGAGACTGATGACAAAACAAGGATCATAGAAAAGCAACCAGCTGTTTTCAGAACAAAGAGTGGACACAGGATTAGGAATATGGCCAGCCCCTAGGAGCTTGGGGAAGTAGATTCTCCCTGGAGCGTCTAGGAAGGAATGCCACCCTGTCAACACCATGCCTGATGCCCATTTCAGATTTCTGGACTACCAAAATGTGAGATGGTAAATTTGTGTTGTTTTAAGCCACTAGGTATGTGGTCATTTGTTGCAACAGTCATAGGGAAGCAATAGAACCACCAATGACATCTTCAACTGAATATTCGTTAAGGCATAAGTCTTATGACCACACTCAGCATACAGAATATAGCCAAGTTCAACTCCAGAGATTTCTCTCCCAGGATTCAATATCAGAATAAAGTTTAATTCAGTCATATATATTTTATTTTAAATTTTTTATTGGTGCATTATAATTATCCCTAATAATTAAATTCATTTTGCCTTATTCAAATGTGCACATAATTGATCAATATCATTCCCCAGGACCTTCCCTTACATTATCCTCCTCTCTCCCAATGATCTGCTTGCTCCATTTCTACTGATAACTCTTTTATTATTTTTTTTTAATTTTCATTAGTGCATTGTAACTATATATATATGCATATAAGCAGGATTAATTGTGGTACATTTGTACACAGACATAGAGTAACTTGATAGATTTAATTCCCCAGTACTTCCCCATGCCTCCTCTCAATCCCTTTCCTTTACTCTATTGGCCTTCCTTCTATTTTATTGAGATCATTTTTTTTAATATCTTTATTTTGTATTTTTATGTGGTGCTGAGAATCGAACCCAGTGCCTCACACATGCTAGGCAAGAATGCTACCACTTAAGCCACATCCCAGTACCCACTTTTTAAAAATTTTCCCTTTTCTCTTTCTCTCCCATCCTCATTTTCCCATATGAAAGAGAACATTCAATCCTTGAATTTTTGAGTCTCACTATTTCACTTGGCATGATGATCTCCATTTCCATTTTTTACCAGCAGATTATATAACTTCATTCTTCTTTATGACTGAATAAAGGACTCCATTGTGTGTATATACCACATATTCTTTATACATTCTTCTATTGACAGACATCTAGACTAGTTCCATAACTTGGCTATTATGAATTGCACTGCTATAAAAATTGATATGTATGTATCACTATAGTATCCTAATTTTAGTACTTTTGGATAAATATCCAAGGACATAAGCAATTTAAAAATTATTTTCAATAATTTTAATCAATTGAAATAAACTTATAAAACAAGATATCTCTCTCTCTCTCTCTCTCTCTCTCTCTCTCTCTCTCTCTCTCTCGTGCTTGGGATTGAACCCAAGGCCTTAAGCAAACACTCTACCGACTGAGCTATATCCCCAGCCCAAGATCTCTCTTTCAGTATATATTAGGAGTTTTGTAATTGTGATTCTGAAACTCAACGACTACAGAAAATACAATAAGTTTTTAATTTATTAAAATATCTCCCAAATCTCAACTACTTTAAAATATATATAAACCCAATTATTAAACAATAAGCCCAGGGCTGAGGGTGTAGCTTAGTGGTAGATTGTGTCTTTAGCATACCCAAGACCTTAGGTTTACCCTCAGTACCAAAATAATAAAATAGCAATAGTAACAATAAACCCAAACATGCTATATATCAGATGAAATTACCTAATCTCTGTGAATGTATTGGAAAATTTTATAGAATTGTCATCATTTGAGAGGTTTTGCTTGTGCCAGTCAGATAGACTACTAAAGAAACAAAATTTATATTAGGGAATTTACCACCAAAAAACATTGGCACCAAAAGGAGGTACAGTCCTGAGTCTTTTAATTGAATTAAGAAGTTGTTTAATAATATAGTAGTTTAATAAGTAGAAAGACTTTACTATCATATTAATGATCTCATTAAATTTTACTATACATTTTAAGGAATTTTCCTAGCTTTTATTTATGACAGGAAATGTTCAGTTTTGCTGCTGTCAATTTTTAAATAGAAAAAAAATTAGCTCCTGATTGCAAATAACTGAAAAGTACTATAATAATAATTCAAAGCAAGTGTTAACAAACACCACTTCATTTCCAATTGCTCATCAGTGTTATGATGAGGGTTTTCCTCATAATATACATTTATAATGTAGAAATAAGTTAGGTACTGAAATGTCATAGATAAAACTATCCTCCATAACTCCAAATCATCAAAGCACATTTTCCTTTAAAAAAGTGTTATTATTCTCATTTATAAAAAGTGAATAATATATACATGAATTAATGCCACACATGTAAATTAGTTCAGTAAATTTATTCTTTAAAGCAGAGCTTTACATTTTGAGATTCCCAGTTATTTTTTATTTGGGGCCTTTTCATTTATAATTGGAATAAATTCCTTCTCTACCTCCAATTGTTATTGTTTTTATTAGACTTTTTAAAACAGCTGTTTTAGGTTTGCTGAAAAATTAAGCAAAAAGTGCAGAGCTCCCATATACTTCTTTCCCTCTCTCCCTTCAGAGCCTCCTTGACAATTAATAGCTGCACCAGAGTGGTGCATTAGTTATAATCAATGAACCTATTGACACATCATGATCAACCAAGGCCCATGTTAACATTAGGATTCACTCTTGGTGTTGTCCATTTGGATAAGTGCACAATGTCATAAATTTAGTATTATAGTGTCTCACAGAATACATTCACAGCTCTAAATATCTTTTGTGCTCCATCTACTCGTCCCTCATTCTCCAGCCCCTGACAACCACTGATCTTTTCCCTGTCTCCACAGTTTTGCCTTTTCCCCAAATGTCACATAGTTGAAATTATACAGTATCTAGCCTTTTCAGATTGGCTTCTTTCACTTAGAAATATGCATTTAAGTTTCCTCAGTGTCTCTCATGGCTTGATATCTTTTTTTCTGGCATTGAATAGTATTTCACTGTTTGAATGAGCCAGATTGTTTATCCACTCACCTATTGAAGGATATCTACTTCTGAATTTGGGTAATTATGAATAAGCTTACTATAAATACGTGTACACAGGCTTTTGTGTGGAAATATGTTTTTTAATTTACTTGGATAAATATCAAGGAGTGCAAATTCTGAGTCATATGGCAAAAGTATATTTAATTCTGTAAGAAACTATCCAACTGTCTTCCAGAATAGCTGGACCATTCTGTATTCCAAAAACCAATGAATGAGAGTTTCTGTTGTTCTACTTCTTCACTTATTTTTGAACTTGTCATTGTTCAGATTTTGGCCATTCTAATGGTACATAGTAGTCCATATCCAGTTTTGTCATTTTAAATTTATTTTTATCTGGTTGTCAAACATCAATCTAGTCATTCAGTGCCCTGATTTTTCAGACATAGTTGCTTTTACTTGTCCACATGTAAAAAGGTCTTTGAAGCCAGGCACAGTGGCACATGCCTATAATCCCGTGTTCAGGAGGCTGAGGCAGGAGGACCATTCAGAACCAGCCCCAGCAAAAGTGAGGTGCTAATCAACTCAATGAGATTATGTCTCAAGATAAAATACAAAATAGGTCTGGGGATATAGCTCAGTGGCCGAGTGCCTTTGAATTCAATCCCTGATACCCAAATCTGATCATGTTCTACCACCACATGATATCAGAGACGTGAAAATACATGTGGATGGTCTTGCAAATCATTTTTCCTACCATGACAGACTTCTTCCTAGTGCTGTATGCTTTCTAGAAAGACATTGTTAGAGTTAAGCTTTTAGAATGGTGTTTCCCTGAGTGGTTGTTTATGTAAGTTACCTTTAAGAATTTAAATTATTTCATTTTTATAAAACTTTTTTTTAAAACAATCCATATAAATACTTTTCTTTCTGGCAGTATTGTAAACTGCATGTGTGGAAAATCTCCTCTTGGAATGAAACTCTTGAAAGGGCTTGTAAATTTTTTAGGCACATTTTGAAAACTTGAGGGAGTAAAGGAAACCATCAGACCCCAAGGAGCAGGACTATACTGGAGCACTCAGGAACCTGACAGTCTCTGCTGGTCTGGACCTCAGCCCCACATGAGCAAGCAACACAGTTGGGCCCCAGCAGAGAAGCCATGCTGGGCAGAGAACCCATTAATGGCTGCTGGACTGTGGAAGTGAAGAAACCTCAGCTGGAGGAATCTGGAAAAACTCTCCCTAAAAGAAGAGTCCCTGTCCATCTTTGTGGAAAACATGTAAGAGAAAAAAAATGAATTTCTGTGCAAAGAATTTATAACTACAAGCCTGAAATCATGAAGACATTTAGGTAGCTAGAGTTCATACCATCTATATGGCCCAGGTACTCAGGCTTAAATTTTAATTTACAGTGATAGAAAATAAATTATTGATACATGTACCAATATGTTTGAATCTCAAAGATATTATGCTGAGTGAAAGAAGCCAGACATAAAATACAAAATTCTAGTATAAACACCATTAATCTGTAGCAGTAGACACCAGATCAGCAATGCCGTGAGCCAGGGGTGGGGGAATTGTTTGCAAAGATGCAAAAGAGGGTTTGGGGATGCAGTTCAGTGGTAGAACATGTGCTTAGCATGCACAAGGTCCTACTGGGTTCAAGTCTCAGCGCGCGCGCACACACACACACACACACACACAGACACATAAAAAAAAAAACTAACTGAACTAATGGGAATGTTCTATTATCTCTGTGTACTGGTATTTACATAGATATGTGAAATTCTCATAGATATGTGAACTTTACTGGAAATAGGTTGTTTTTATTGCATGAAGATTACATCCTAATAATAGGGATTTTAAAAAGGAAAGCACCAACATAAATTTCATACCAAATAGTAGTGAATTAGCAGCATCACATTCTGGGTAGTGAATCCAATTATTAGCAGTGTTCTTTAGTTTTATAAGTTTGAATAAAAATTAAAATGATATTGATACCAGAGAGAAGCAGAGCAAACCATCTTTTAAAAAAATATCTTTACATACAAGACTCAAAGAAACACATAGAAAAAGTCCCAGAAAACATGAACTCGAATTAACAAATAACTAAATAAATTGTGCAAAACCTACCCCAAAACATACTGATATGTTTTGAAAATTTAAATAGTCATTATTCAAAATCTGGTGAAGAAATCAGGGCCAAAATTGCATAGAAGATGCAAAACTAATGTCTAATAATTAGAAAATAACCACTAAAATTACAAACTCAATAAATGAGTTAAGACCATATCAGTTCACTGGAAGAATCAACAGACCAACTTGGGTTAGCTGATAAATTATGAACTGGACAAATCACTCATAAACATTATATCAATATGTGTATGTGTGTCATACCAAAGTGACTCACAACACATTGATTTAGAGGATTCTGTAACTTTTAGAGTAAATAAATAGAGAACTTTCCCAAAAGGATTTGCAGGCAAGGTTACCAGATATTATAAGCATTCACATCCACTGGGTAGGCATGAACTGTTTGTGTTATCAACAAATAATAAGTTTAGTTTCAACTAATTAAGTGAATATTTACAGAAAAATATTTTAACCCAGTCTAGAAGATTACTAAAATTTACCTTTCCTTTTTGTCTTTTTCTGAACCTAAAAGGAATTATAAAGTGCATTCATCTTTTGTTTCATACAATGTCTGCCTGAGATTTCATCAGATTTGTTTGTCAGGCTCCATATGCAATTTTAAAGAAATTGAATAAAGTTAATTAAATTCCTGTGAGTCATACATAAGTACTAGTGATTAATATATTTAAAGTGAACCATCATAAATTCAGCAAATATATTTCCATATTAACCTTTACTTAAAAGCTTTGTGAGTAAGCAAATAAATTTGATATTTCCTTTATATGTACTCTTGTCTGTAGTATTAGATGCCGTCTTAAAGAATTTTTAAGTGATTGCTTGTTAGCTATGATATGAATCACAAATGAAATGTATGACACTATAAAAATGTTCCTTACAGTAGTACAATGAGACAAATACAAATAGATTTAAAAGACATTTTTCTTCCTATTTAGAAAACAATTCACCTTGCCTTAAAATATTAAGCCTAAAAATATTGCAAAAAATTAATATACTTCAAATAATATGCACATCTCATCAGCATAAATCTTTGGTAAGTCCACCGGTCATTAGTTTCTGAACACTTCAATTTTATGGTGAATGGTAAGTTGCTCATCACTTTATCAAATTTATCTATTTTGTAACATAAATCCTGTCTAAGAACATCTGGAATAAAAAAAGGTGGCTGACACCAAAAACCATCATCAGTTTTCTCTCGTTGGACAGTGACACTGTTACCAGTTGCATGACTGCTTGCCAGAAACCAGTACCAGACCAGTCACTCCCTACACAGCACTCATGCCCCACCAGGGTACTCACAGCTGGAGAAGATCAGAGGGCAGGAGTGCTCATCCATGGGGAAGTTGTGCAGCTGCAGCTGGCACTCTGCATTGATGGTGAGCCTGTAGAAGAGCCAAGCATCACTCTTGGGGTCAGAAACAACACAGCCAAGGCCCTGGGTAAGGCCCATGGGGTGGCTGAGGCACCAGGATGCATGGAGAGGGAGAGAAGTTCCATGATGCAGGGTCCAACACATGCAACTCACTCTGGGCAATTGTACTCTTCACCCAGTGAAGCCCTGTTGTTGTCTTTGTATTGTGTTATTTTGTTTGGCTTTTAATCAGAAACAGAGAATTCCAGTTAGTAACATTCCAACTGTGTCTACAAATACAAGCCAAGTCAGGGAGGAGAAAAAAAAAACCCAACTGTTGTTTTATAAGTTGTCGTTTTCAATCTGTTTGAATGAAATCCCTCCTCCGTTTGAAACTGGTATATTTGACTAAATAGCTATTATGCCAAATCAATCCACTTGTGGAGGTATTTCCTACTTGGGCAATCCCCTACTTCATGAGGAAGGTGATGGTTGTACTAAGTAGCATACTTCATCTTTCCAGAACAGACACCCTGTGTGACAGAGTTTCTGTACAGGATCCCAAGAGCAGACATATCTCCATAAAGATTCACTGAGGCTCTATTTCATTCCAGTGTCTCATTGGTATTTCTTTAGAATTGATGAAACACCTGTTTCAAACTCTCGCTTTATCAATGTATTTCATCAGCATACCTCACTATTGTGACATTTTTTGTTGTTGCTATTGTTCCCTGTCTGCAAAATTATTATTTCTCAGAAACTTTAATATTCTCTTATCTTCTGCTTATTTTGATATTTGTCTATGTCATTTGTGCTACAGGCACTTGTTCAATACTAGGAGTCACTGATTTCTTCTCAGGGCCACAAGCACCTGTAATTGAAAGCTCATGACACTGGATGTGTGTGTGAGAGGGGGGAAATTAAGGGATGTAAGGAAAGGGTACATGAGGAACTTATTGTGGTATGGACTTAACAGGGAGGACATGGAGCATGGGTCAGAGGTAGGAGAGAAGTCGTAGTCCCCTGAGCCATACTAAATTGAAATGCTTGTTAGCCTACAGTAGCAGACAGGCAGGTGGTCTCCAAGAACCTGGAGTCCAGAACAACCACCCGATCCTCAGCTTGGATATGACTTTAAAGTCAAGGAAGTAGATGAGCCAAGCCAGTAGGAACATGTAAAGTTGGGGGCCAGGTCCAGAGGTAGTAAGTACACAATGAGAAGCAGCCACAGGTCAGTGGAAGACGTGAAAGCTGTGCCTTTCTGAGTTGTATGCCCTCAGAGGCCACTGCCAGAGGGTGCTGTCCTCTTGATC
The DNA here is from genome assembly GCF_047511675.1 of Marmota flaviventris. NCBI lineage: Eukaryota > Metazoa > Chordata > Mammalia > Rodentia > Sciuridae > Marmota > Marmota flaviventris. The sequence goes on from NC_092499.1 coordinate 125,462,279, forward strand.
CTAGCACTAAATAAGCAAAAAGGCGGCACTGGGGGGCACTATTTTCGTGGTCAGGTAAGCTTAGACCATTCTGGGAATGTGAGGAGCACTGTGGACTCAGACTTAGGTCAAACTCTGGTCACACTACTTCCATGCAGTAACTTTGGAAAGTCAAGCCACTTCTTTGAAGAACATTCCTCATCTCCCTGGGTTTCTGTGAGGATTACCTGGCTCTAAGAGGACACATTGCCGGGTTGCTGCATCTCCCTTTAGGGATGAGTTGGGGAACACCCACTTTGTCTTTTGTCCTGTGGTCTCAAATTTAACTATAATGACATTTGTTAATTAGGACTCCAAGACATCTGTGTTTTCCCGGCTGAGTGGACTTATGGAGTTAAATATATAAAAGATAATTTTCACAACTAATTTCCAGCAGAAATGGATTCTGATGAATGAATTAGTTCCTATTCATTGCAGATCATTTGAATGCCTTTATTTTTACACAATTGCTATTAGGGGGACAGACTCTTTCAGAACTCTGTAGTATGTTAAACATGAGAAAGAACAGAACTTAAGAGATAAAAATAGGGTCTCATTTCAACAATAACTTAAATTAAGGATCCAAAATTAGACCATAAGTAATTAAAGATTCTGTAGTTAGATGGCAGGAATTAGTTGTAGTATTTTATAGCACAATGGAGTAACTATAGTCTGTGATTTATCATGCATTTAAAACAACTAGAAATATACAAAAATTCCAAACACATAGAAATGATAAATACTGGAGGAGTTGGAATGCTAACTACCCTGATTGGATTAATAAATGTATACATGTATTAAATTATTGTAATGTATTCCATAAATATGTACAAATGGCACATGTACTATGTGTCAGTTAATGATTTAAAGAAATCCACAGGATATCTTACCTTAAAGTGTAAAGGATTTTCCCATCATTCCAAATTCTGAGGAGTTGATTGGGAGTTGTGATCCAGTGAGCCTCTGCCGTTTTAGAATTTCGGAAGATTGTGTCAGGGATCCATATCAACCCAACCATGTTGCTGTTAAGTGTGAGGATTTTCATTGTGCTGTTGAATCGAAGACGACTGTCTGTCCAGGTCTGAGCAAAAAATATATCAATTTGGTATTCCTGAAACACAGGAGAGAGAGAGAGAGAGAGAGAGAGAGAGAGAGAGAGAGAGAGAGAGAGAGAGAGAGACCTATTAGTGGCTTTTCTGAATGTTTTATTTTCTGTGCCAAAGTTGTTTCCCCTTTATTTTCACCAACAAAGTCTATTTTTCCTCCATGTTTACATTTTCATGTTCTCATTCCTCTCTTTGTTCATGACTGATACAGCTCGTTGTTTATAACATAGTATGATTCAGCAAATGATAAATATGACTAATCAATAGTTTAACATATGAGATATTACATATTGCTTTGTAAACCTTAAATTGCAATACATTTAAAAAGGATAAGGAGGGACTGAAGGAGACAGTAGAATATATTTCACAAGGTAGATGCAAACCTGTGTTCAGAGTTTCAAGCTTTGACAGAGTGTGGCCTAGCAGAATATATGTTCTCTGTGTTGTAAAATGAGGAACATAGTAATTTCCACTTCTTAAAGGTTTTGTAATGATACAAATTAGGGATTACATGTTAATCCCTAATTCCTGGCTTACATCTATAACTCAATAATGATAATGATAATGATAATAATAATAATTATTATTATTATTGTTTTTACTCAGATTCTTCTCCTTACTCTCCTCTTCTCCCTTCCCTAATCATTTTCCTCTATTCTACAGATCTCCCTTTGATTTTCATGAGATTTCTCTATACTGGGGAATGATTTTGAGCAAGTTATATTGTGTGCATGTATGGATATGTAACAACAAATTCCACCATTATGTACAACTATAATGCACCAATACAAAATATGAAAAATAAAGGGTCTTCTTAAACAACCCAAAACAAAAAAGAAAAAAAACCAGCAAAGAACAGTAGAGAGAATAGCCATTCAAGCCAAATGCTGACTGAAGGCTGAGAGAGCTCAGGTTATAGAGGCAAAGGGCCAGGTTATAAATCACAGAACCCAATAAAGCTTTGCTGAGACCATCAGATAATTAAGAAAGGCCTGAAACCACTATGGGATCTAAAATGTATCTCTCAAATGGCCCACCTCAGAGGTCATTCCCATAATCACAGTTTAAAGAATTACCATCATGCCCAGGGAAAGAAGGTTGTGGAGACTGATGGTTAAGGATCTTAACTAGCTTTCATACTTTCCACTAAGTACTGTAGGTAATTCTCAACAAATCCCATAGTTATCTTTTCCATTGGCAGAGGGCATGCTTGTTCTGTTTCACCATGTGATACCCTCTGCCATGTCATTGTGCAGCAAGAAGACCCTCACCAGTTACCGGTGCCATGCTTGGTCTTCCCAACATCTATAAGCATGTACCAAATAAATTTGCATCCTTTACATAGTCTTGAGAATTTTGTTATCGCAAAAGAAAACATAGTCTGGAAGTACCCAAGTACTCAATGTAGGAGGAAATACAGAACAAGGAAGCTGAGTCTTGCACAAGCTTTGAGCAGCCAGGGGAGCAAGTAACAGGGAGGCAGCAACTGGGAGCAGGTTATCAAGGGCACTTCCCCAGAAGCTTCAATTCTACAAAGATCTGCAACTGTAGTGAGCTGTGTGATAGCAGCAATCGGAATCCCACTGAAGTCTGTGTGTCTCCTAAAAGTGCCTCTGTGGATTAATGGCTTCTGCCTTCTAAAGCAATCATGAAAGAGAAGAGAAAGATGAAGCTAATTCAGAGCCTGGGTAGGCTGGAAGAGGCAGAACTTGCATGATGCCCAAAGCCTGTCAAATCAACTTTGCAGAAATAATCAAATCTCTAAATGAATTAAGTTTTCATCTTGTAAAATCTTGTACTAAGTAACTATGGCTGAAGGAAAAGACAAAGCCACGATCTTCCACCAGAGACTGATGGGGCCACGTTACCTGTGCAGTCAGCCCTCCTTGGGATTCAACAACCATAGATCTAAAATATTGTTAAAAAATTGCATTTGTATTGATCCTGTATAAAGTTTTTATTCTTGTCATTTATTCTAAACAATACAACAACCATTTATATATCATTTACATTGTATTGGGTAAAGGAAAAGGTGTGTGTGTGTGTGGGGGGGGGTCTCTGCAAATACCCTGTCATTTTATATGACACAAACACCTGTAGATTTTGGTGTCAGAGAAGGTCCTGGGACCAATTTCCCATAGACACTGAAGAATGATTGTACTTAAGATTGAAAAAAGGAAAATAACAGCAGGGGAGAGGGAGAAGTAACTGGCCTGCAATACCAAAGACACAGATGCCATTTCAGAATCATGTGGAGAAGTGATTTGCAAAAGTGGCTGAGCACTGGCTTCAATGGGAAGAGGCTTGCTATGATCTAAGAAAGTTCTTCCCAAGGAACCACAGGCTAGGAAGAAAAGTGACAATTTAAGACTCAAATGATCCTTTTTATTCCTATCCTTCATGGGCAAACAGCAGCCTAAAAAAACTGCTTTATGCTCTGAAGGAAGCCAATTCTCCAGTGTTCACTTCACAGTGACTAAAGTGGTTAATGGATAAAGAATAGAATGCGAGACAATGGAGTCAGGAAGAAAACAGTACTCAGGAGCTCCATCCCAGGACCCAGAATTACTGGCAGTACAAGGACACCCTGGCTTTACCCAGGGACAAAGCCCATTCATTCAATATTTGCCCACTAGAGTTTTAATTGCTACAAACCAGTGTACATATTGCATGTGTGGGGAGGAAGAAATCTTAGCAAGCTAGCTAGCTATTCTTCTTAGAATATTGGTCAATGTACCAATAGAAGCCATGTCCAGGTTTTATATCTTCACAGGAACATGTATGTACATGTAGTCATCCTTTAGTGACTGCAGGGGCTTGGTTCCATAACTCTCACCAATAACAAAATTTGAAGATGCTAAAGTCTCATATAAAATAGAGGTGCAGTATTTGCATGCTACGCACATCCTCCCCTATACTTTCAATCACCTCTAGATTACTTGCAATACCTAATGCAAAATAAGTGCTAGGTGAATAGTTGTTGTACTTTATTATTTAGGGAATAGTGCTAAGAAAAAAAAGTCTGAACATATTCTTTACAGATACAACCATCATGGGCTTAACTATACAGTACACAAAGAAGATGTGAATTGAATAACTAGTGCTAAAGGGAGACCAAGGATCTGTGAAATGGTGGGAGGTGTGGTAGCCTTTGCCCACATATCACTTCATTCACAGAAACTCAGCTTACTGGTCTGCACACTGCAAATTCAAGTTTTTCTTTTTTTGAACTTCTTGGGATTTTTTTGTTGTTGTTGTTCTTGTTGTTGTTTTGTTTTTCCAAATATATTTGATCTAGAGTTTATTGAACCTATAGATATGGAACCCATAGATACAAAAGCCCAATCATATAATGTAAACTTGACCTTGGGGCTGGGACAGAGTTGGTTTTTGGATTGCCTCCTTCGAAGAAGAGGATGAGGGAGACAGGGCCAAGTATTTACCAATTATGATACAAATCATGGTGGTCATTGGAGCTGTTTAACAAACCATGCATATTCCCATCTGCAGCTATAGGGTAGAATTGCTTCCCATTTGGGGATGAGTGTGGTGACTTCACTTAGGATAAGTTGAAATAAGAGAACAGTGGTGTGTGCCAATTCTGATAGGATTCTTGAAGAACCCATATGGAGTTCATTTGCCCCCTTTTCAGGCCCTGCGAGATTATGTGGAGCAGAGCCTCTGCTGATACATGAATGGGCAAGAATTACCCAGAGCTGTTTATGAGAGCAGCAATTCCAAGCTTTTACCAACTCATACAGTAGGGAGAGAGAAGACTCCAGGTTGTGGGGTTCCAGAAGCATAAGAAGGCCTCTTGAGAAGGCAAGTTATAATCATCCTAGTCCTTGGTAAGGTGCAGAGTGACCCATATTGACATTTACCAATGGACGGCAGTTCCCAGCAGAGGAAGCAACAAACTCTAAAGCATCCCTGCAGAATAGACTGGATGAGGGAAAAAAAAAAAAAACCCTTTCCTCCTTGATGCCAGGATTTGAGCTTCATGATAATGATTTATGAGTAAATAATTATATTTGTACAGAGAGTACACTCAGTACTTTGAATAAAATTGAGAATGTGACACTGGACAATATGGCATTAACAGGCACTCATGAGTGTTAATTGCTTTCCTTTAACACTGGTTATTGGATTAAGGAATGAAAGCCCATGTTCTCCCAGTGTGTCCAGAGCTCACCAATGGGTTCACTGATGCCAGGGCAGTCAATACTCCCTGTAAATGCTCCATATGATGTGTTATGGAAAGAACCTAAAGTTGTTTAAATCATTTTTTTTTCTATTTGTTTATTTTAGTTTATGTCAGAGAAAATCAGAAATCTAAAAAAATTTTTACTAGAGTTATTTACTAGGTTGGGATTATTTTTTAATTTGCCAAAGAATAAACTTCTGGATGATCCTGTATAATAATGGTCAGATAAATATGAGTAAGGGCCCTCTTGTCTTCTCTTTTTGTCTTCTTGATTTTCCATCCCCATTAATGTACCTTTTCCATCCCCTTTTCTTAAGACAGTTCTTCTAAAGGCAGATTTGAAATTGAATGGCAGGATAGGCTGCATTACATTACCTAAAGTCCCTCCACCAGGCACAGGTGCATTCTTTACTAGGAACTTGAATTATCCAGACACAGACGATAAGTATCCTTTCTTGCAGAGGGTAAATGAGGTTTAAGAGATTAAGTAACTTCCATACATTCTCACAGGTACTGAGTACCAATTGTTCTAGCTTTGCAGTAAAAATCTATTTCCTGCGTGTGAACTCGAAGAGGTACAGCAGCTGAAATCCAGGTGTTTGATTTCAGAACATGTGAAACAAAGAACACCTGGGAAAAATCATCATCTACTTTTACTCTGTTTACAAATTGTATGATGCCCATTTACCTGCCTTAGTTTTAGTTGCCTCATCTGCCAAAGGGAGCATTGGGGTAGATTGAATGCAAGGACCCTTCCAACTCTGACATTTATGTTTCTATATTCCTGCCCCGTTAGCCTTTCATTGTGGAAACTAATTCTCCGTTTCTCTCATTTCTGTATCTCTTGCAAGAAGGACACGAGAGAATGACTTCCTACATTCCATCTTCCACACTTAACAGGAGGTTTTGCATGTTTGAAGTGTTCAGAAACTATGTATGAAGCTAAGGCTTATATAGGCAGAAAGTGCTCCCTCCTCCATACTGTTTTCCCATAGCAGAGGAGCACACTATAAATGTCCTGGGAGCAGGAGAAGCGAAATTGCTCTTCTGTATAATTGAATCTTGCCACTACTCCAAGTTAAGAGGGCTCACAACTATGCGACTGTGCTTGGTGTGGATGTTTTATTGTGTCCATATGTGACTAAATGTTGGGGAAACACTTCCCACCCACTAAGAAATACTTTTCTTTCTCTCATAGATTTTCTTTGTAATGGCATTAATCATCTTTGTTCTGCAGAGGAAAAAAGAATTGCTTTTACAATATCTGTCTAAAAATAAACAACTTTTTTATATTCATAAATGGCAATGAAATGAAAGTGTCTAAAATACTAATAAATGTAACAGGTGAAAATGTGCAGAATATCACCCCCACCAAACTAAACCATCATGTTGGTAGAGGGCCTATGCTCATTCGTTTTAATAATTCAAGAAGTTAATGATTCCTAAATAAGCCATGAATTTCTGCAGCATGTGGAGCATTTTGACAAAACAGAAGAAAAAACATGCTTCTTAATAATACCGATATTTAACCTCCTAAAAATTCAAAAATTTTAATTCCTCATACTTTTCTGCCTTTCTTTGCCAAAGAGCAAGCAGAAAAAGTGATAGATTAATAATGGACTAAGTCTTTGAGATCTCTGGTTGCTAGAGACAAAAACTTCTGTGGGCAGTAGCCTCTCTACCCTAGTAAGGCTACTTCCCATTAGCATATCACCTCTTATTAGATAGATAAATACATCACTAAAAGATGCCATTGGAGTTGGGATTTGGCTCGGTGGTAGAGCTCCTGTGTAGCATGCATGAGGATCTGGGGTCAATCACCAGCACTCAAAACAATATAGCTGCTGTCAGTTATTCTTTATAAAATAATAGTCACAGACTATCCACATATGTATGGAGAGACATTCATAGCTAATAAATATAAAAATGTTTATATCTATCTATTGAGGTATAAAGAAGCATGGTTACCCATGGGTAGAGTGAGAATAGAAATTTCACCCCTTACAAATATCCATGCTAGTTTGGTTCTTTCTCCTATTGTTGCACATTGGCAGAGACTTATGTTAAAAATTATTCCATACATAAAGAACATCAAAAGAGGGAAGGTGGTTATAGAAGCTAAAATTTAATATCTGGTTCATTTGCATAAAGCAAGTTTTACTATTTATTTTGAAAAACAATGCAAATTATTTGCTTTCACTGTATAAAGTTCCCTTTCACATCTATAGATATAGACAGATATATAGAAAAATATAAATAGATATAGATATTAGATATATAGATCTAGATAAATAAAAAAAGAGATAGATGGGTTGGTGCTCATTGGTACAGCATGTGCTTAGCATGCATTAGACCCTGGCTTCAATTCCCAGTAATACACACACATACAGACACACATATAACAGAGGTATATAAATGAAGATATAGGCAGATATTTTAGAACAACAGGCTGGTTCAGACTATATGGATTGCTTGGCCTGGCCTGTAGGGCAACTGCTATGTACCTACTGGCTGCAGACCCCCATACTTCAGCATGAGTACCCATAGAATTGAGGGTTAGATCTTTTGGAATGAATTTCAGAGCCCTCTAGACCACTTCTGACACCCTTACTAAGATGTCAGAAAAGACTCAGGAAAGCCTTGTTTTCCTTCTTGAGAATTAAAGTGTTGACATGTACACTCTCATGCTTTCTACAAGAGGTTTGTGCAAAGAACTTTCCTTCTGAACATAAAATGATTTTCCTAATATAGTTGCTGGATTTCTTCTCAAAATGTTGTCCATCTTTTTTCCTGGTATATCTTTCTTTCAGATAACATCTTTTCTTATGTCATTGTTTTTCATGAAATACAAGTTCTGGGAAGTTGCGGGAAGCAAAATTTCTATAACAAATGACCTTCACACTTTTTCCATGAGCCAAAAAAAAAAGAAAAAAGAAAAAAAAAGAATTTGAAAAGTTGCCACCATAAAGAAATTATACATATTTGAAGAGATAGGTTTGTTTAATCTGGTTTAAACATGATGCAATGTATACATGTATGGAAACATCCCATGATACCTACCCCATTGATATGTACAATTGTTATGCTTTTATATATCAAAAATGTCAGAAGAGTAATCTGTGTTGTTAGAAAGTGGATTCCATAATATCAATAAGCTTACTTACACTTTTTATAGATTATATACTTGTAATAAATCTGTATTCCAAATAAATGACACATACACAATTTACTTATTGTTCACAAAATATTAACAATCCCATTGCAAGACAGGGACTAAGAAGTATCATCCACATAGTGGATTTAAAATATTTTGGATTTTTTCTCCCAGCTTTATTGAAGTATAATTGACAAACAAATTGTATCCATTTAGGGTGTAGAACACATTTGACATATGTATACATTGTGAAATGATTGCCACAACCAAGCCAATTAGCAAAACCATCACCTTAAGGTCACCCTGTTTTTAAATTTTGTTTTATTGCTTTTTATTTTATTTTTTTCTTCCTTTTTGGTGGTGAGAACATTTATAATATTGTTAATTATAATCACACCTCTGTAGATTAAGTCTGTAAAACTTATTTATCTTAAAATTGGAGCTTTTCACACTTTTTTTTAAAGAGAGAGAGAATTTTTTAATATTTATTTTTTAGTTTTCGGTGGACACAACATCTTTATTTTATTTTTATGTGGTGCTGAGGATTGAACCCAGCGCCCCGCACATGCCAGGCGAGCACACTACCGCTTGAGCCATATCCCCAGCCCGGAACTTTTCACACTGACCAACCTCTCTCCATTTTTTCCACCCTCTTGCTAGCCACCATTCTCTTCTCTGATTCAGACATTTTCTAATGGCTGTGCTCAGCTTTGGCCCCTCACCTTGGACCTTCACACTCTCAGGCAGGAATGAAGAGGTAGGAATAGGCAGGAGGTTTGCCCTTAGGTACTACTGTGTCCTAATAGTTGCCATCACAAGATTATAAGCTTTATACAACATGAAAAGGATACATTACAAATATTTGAAATATCTCACAAAATGGTGCAGACTTTGCATATAACTTAGGTACATCCTCTCCTATACTTCATATACCTTGGATTGCATATAATACCTAACACAATGTCAGTGCTATGTGAAGAGTTGTTTTGCTGTTTTGTTTTGGTAATGATGATTAGAAAACTTCCTGTATATATACAATACAGATGCAAATTTTTTTCCAAATATTTGTCTTGTTTTTGTGATGGGAGGTCTCACTATGTTGCCCAGGCTGGTCTTTAATTCAATGACTCAAATGATTCTTCCAGTTTAGTCTCCTGAGTGAACTATAAGTCAGAGCTACTGCCCCTAGCTCTGTTTGTTATTTTTCTTTTCCTTTTTTGGATCCAAGGATGGTTAAGTCTGCAGATGAAGAATCCATGAATTCAGAAGACTGACTGTAACACTAATTGCGTCATAATCTGACTTGATCTGTAGCATCCCATGGGCATGATCACTGTTGGGACGAATTGTGGTCTCTGACCCATATCAGAAGCTAATTTAGCTGCTGGCACCCAAGCCTCTCTGTCATTCAGAGAATCATACAATGTCTCAAGGCAGGTCTACAGGAATGAGGTGGGACTCAAGGTGTTTTTCTTCCCCTTCCAGGAGAGCACACATGCCACACTAATTCCATGTGGGGTTCCATATTCATGTTAGGTCTCCAGGAGAGACCTGGTTTGAGCATCTTTCAAGAATTGTAAAGTGATGTCCCTTAAGGCATATCTTAGAAGTACTTACTATCACCCAAAAGAGAATTGAAAGAACTATAGAAGCTGCTGTATCATGTGCTTTGCATAAGCATGTTTTTTATTGTTATTTGTTTGGTTAGGCCTGGGTATTTTTCCTGTCAGCAACAGTCAAAATCAGGGTTCCATATTTTTTTTAAACATAGTGAATATTAAACATATTGAAAGATTATTTTTTGTTCTTGTTGCTTTGGAGATTCAATCCAGGTCCTTGCATGTGCAAAGGATTCACTTTACCAATGAGCTACATGCTCAACATGTATTGTAAGATTTCATAGTGCTAGATTTAAATTGCCTGAGTAAAAAATGTAGAGAAGTCTTGAGTTCTCTTCTGTCCACAGTCTCCAAATCAGGAAAATGAGGCCCTAAATGGAATTGCTTGAGACTTCTCAATCTCATTATTTTTAGCTCAAAACTGCTTGACCTTTTTATGGGGAAATGATTTAAATACATAGTAAATGTTTTGTTTTACAACTGACCCCAGCATGAAAGTGGTCACAATTGTTGATCATTACCAGTTGAAGTTTCTTGCTGAATCACGTTTTTGCTTCAGACTGAAATATTCTTTTTCTAAATATCTACATGGAACAGAGAGAGATCCTCAGCCTTGCCTTTTGAGATCTCTATAGAACTTTGTGAGACCTCTCTGTGAAAACAGAGCTTTTCTGAAGGACTTGGCATTTCAGGCTGAGTCTGGTCAACCAACAGGTAAGTGAGAAAAAGTGAAACAGGGGACCTCTGGGGAAAGGCAGTAGCCGATTTCCAGGCTTGCCTCCTCTAAGGGTACTACCAGTAAACATATAAAACACATTAGCTGGAAGTAGTCCTAGAGAAGAGAAATTGTTAACATCATCCACAGATTAGAAAATCAGCCCCCACAGTGGAACTGGAGGCAGTATAAACTCTGAAACACAGTGGGAGGAAGGACACCCTGGGGAGGCCTCAGTGAAGACAGGAGAAGGACCAAGATTATGATGTCAGGTTTAGAGGTCAGAAGCACAGAAAGGTCATAGGGGACTTACTAAAAAGAAGAGGAGAGGAAAGGGTGAGGTAAGTAATTATGAAAATGGAGACGGGTCCCCAAAGTCTCCAGAGTTTAGAATGCCTGATCTAGAAAGTTTAAAAGAAATAAGTCAAGACAGTGTAAACTTTATAAACTCAGGGATTAAGATTAGCAGAAGGGAGTAGGATTTTATGCAAACAGTATTTCTGAACATCACAAGAGGGCAGTTCTAAGACTTCATTAACTTGCTCTTGCTAAAATTTTCAGATTCTCCATAAATATTTACAAATGACTATTGATTTGAAAACTGATAAAGAGAATAATATACTAAAATTAACTATTTTATCACATAAGCTAGTAGAGATAAAAAAAATCACTTCATAAAAACACTATTAGTTTGAGTCATGGCCTACATGTAAATCACATGTCATGCTGGATATTCCACCTGCCTAAAATGCACTAGATGCTCATCATTCAGGGGAATATCTCTCACATGAAAAATGTACAACTATTAAAACAGATTTCAATATTGGATTACAATCTTAGACATTTTAAAGCATAAACTGTTCTCATTTACTGTGCACTTACTACTTACCAAATGTTATAAAGTTTGATAAGTATTATTTCTTTAACCTGCCCAACGAACTTGTGCCAATAAATTTTCTATACAAAGATGGTGTCAGTACAGAGATGCACTTTCCTTTCATTTAGGAGGCAGCTGAACCATTTTCACAGTCTTAATTTTTGCCTAAAATAGCATTTAATTAGAAAGCAGAATAAAGGAAAGTAATTTGCAATGATAATAGAAGTATAATATCATTCAAAGTTGTCAAGGTACATTAGACAAACTTTTTTTTTAAATCTCATCATATTTTATGCTTAAGAATGTGAAATACTATATCCACAGAAGTCAGAATGCAGATATTTCCAAAGACATGAAATGAAACAGATGGTACTGTAACTGGAAAAGTGGACATTGAAAAGCAGAATTCAAACTAAATATACACTTTAATGGTGTACATATAGACTTTATGGGAAATTATCACATAAATCTAAGAATATTTTATGTATTTATAAAGCACTAACATTGGTATAATGAATTCATTAGTAAATAAAGATGGTAAATATTAACAAAATTCCTTTAAAGTGCACAATTTCATAGGACAAAAGGATTTCTATACATAGAAACAATGTTGCTTCTGTTCTTTGCCCCAAGAAGAGGAATGCAATTCCGGTTTCCTATTCAAGACTGATATACTTGTGTACTGTCATTACTGTTTACATGTCTCTATAATTATATTGTTCTGAAGTGTCTCAGAACATACTGATGTATTTTGTGTCAGGTCTTCCTACTTCAATAGCCACATACACATGAAAAGAAATTTGGGGAAAAAAAAGCCTGCAATGAGTCTTCTAGATCCCTAGTTCTGTATTCAATTTGTAAATTTAAGCTATTCAGAAGTATTCTGGCTTCTCTGATTGCTAATAGTATTGCATTATTTAATCTGTGACTCATCTAGACACTGTAAAGTAAGCACCTGGCACAATTTCTAAGTAGCTCATTTCCATGCCATGCTAATCTCTATTATTGATTATGCTATTGCATGTAACTTCAACCACTCTATAGTTTACTTTTCTCCTTTGAATTCTCGTTTTGATAAAAGACATTATTAGTTTTAATAAAGTCCAATTTCTCACTCATTCACTTTAGGAAAAAAAATTAAAAATTAAAAATTTGTTATTTTGCCAGAGGCAGTGACAAATGCTTGTAATCCCAGAGGCTTAGGAGGCTAAGCCAGGAGGATCAGAAGTTAGAGGTCAGCCTTACCAGTTTAATGAGACCCTCTGAGACTTAGTGAGACCCCATCTCAAAATAGAAAATAAAAAGAACTGTGGATGTGACTCAGTGGTTAAATGCATCTGGATTCTATCCCCTGTGCCAAAAAAGAATATATATATTTGTGGTAAGAGTACATAACATGAGATCTATCATGTTTAAAAAATATGTTATACACTCTTGTTAACTACAAGGACACTGTTACAGAGTAAATCTCTAGAATTTATCTATCTTGCTAGTTGATAAAACATGCCCATCAATTCCCCATTTCCCTCTACCCCAGCCCATGACAACCATCATTTTATTCTCTAACTCTATGATTTGATTATTTAAAATAAGTCATGTAAGTTGAATCATGTTGTATTTGTCTTAAATGATGGGATTATTTCACGTAGCATAATGTCATTGAAATTTAACATGTTGTCACATATTTCAGGATTTCCTTATTTTTAAGGCTGAAAAATATTCCATTTATGTATGTACTACATTTTTTTTTGATGTACTATCCATGTGGACTTTCACTTCTGTGTTTTGGCCCTTCATGGTGCTGCAATGTACATGGAGTGCTAAGATCACTTTAAGATCCTGATTTCAATTCTTTAGAGAAAACACCCAGAAGTGGAATTGCTGGGCCAGACGGTATTTCTAGTTTCAATTGTTTGAGCAATCTCTGTAGTGTTTTCCACCATGACTGCACCATTTTGCAGTTTCCAAATTCTCCACATCCTCACTGATTCTTGTTCACCTGTTTTCTTGATAGCAGCCATCCTAGCAGGTTTGAGGTCATCTCACACTGTGGCTTTGTTGTCATTTTCTAGAGGATTAGTAATGCTACATATCTTTCCACAGACTTCCTGGTTATTTGTATCTCTTGTTGGAGAAATGACTTGAAATCTTTGGCCCATTTTTCAGTTGGTCATATAGTTTCTTGCTATTGAATTACAGCAGCTTACTGTATAGTTGGGGAATGAACCCTTTATTTGATGTACAGTTTGTAAACATTTTCTCCTATCCCATAGGCTGCATTTTAAAAATTTCATTTTTCTCTCTCTCTTTGTTGTCAGAGGAATTTTAGTTGTTATATTTTAATGTTCCTACTTATGTATTTTTGTTTTGTTTCCTGGGCTTTGGTGTCATATTCATGAAATCTTTGCAAGACCAATGTCAAGAGAATATCCCCATGTTCTCTTCTAGAAGTTTTAGAGATTCTGGTCTTATTTTTAAGTCTTAATCCATTTTGAGTTGATATTCCTGGGTAACGTAAGTAAGATAAGATGCAATTTAATTCTTAATTATGTAGATATCTAGATTTCCCAAAATATTCTCCACACTTGTAGAAGGTTAGTTAACTTGGCATACTTATAGAAGGTCAGTTGACCACACATGCAGAACTGATTTCTGTTCCATTCTAGTAGTCTAACTATGTCTGTCATTATGACAATATCATGCTGTTTTAATCATTGAAACTTTTTAATATGTTTGTAAATCAGAAATTATGATAATTTTTCTTTCTCAAGATTGTGTTGGCTATAAGTTTCTTTCATGGTTCCATATGAATTTTAGTACTGTTTCTATTTCTACCAAAAAAAACAAAAAACAAAACAAAACAAAAACAGTCTATTCTTGTTCTGAAACTATGGAGATCTCCCCATTTTTTTAAAGAGATAGATGAGAGAGAGAGAGAGAGAGAGAGTTTTTTAATATTTATTTTTTAGTTTTTTCGGCGGACACAACATCTTTGTTTGTATGTGGTGCTAAGGATCCAACCTGGGCCGCACACATGCCAGGTGAGCACGCTACCACTTGAGCCACATCCCCAGCCCAATCTCCCATTTTTTAAGGTTCAGAAGTTCTACTGTTTTGTCTTTCATATTTATATCTATAATCCATCCCAACTGCTTTTGTGTAAAGCCGAGAACAAGTACTCATTTTTGTCTCATGTGCAGATTCAATTGCTCCTCCACCACACTGAGAGAAGACTGTGTTTCACAACTGTTCTACAATGCCCTGTCTATCATAAACCATCTGTGCCTGGGCATTGTCCTAGGCTAACGGACTCCACTGACTTATTATTGTACCCCTGAACCAATAACACTATCCTAATTACTGTGGCTTTCTATAAATATGGATACCCAGAGAGCCAGTCTTTTGAGGTTTTTATTTTTATTAAAAAGTATATCAGCCATTTCTGGTCACATGCACATTACATCGATTTTTAGAATAGGCTTGCAAGTTATACACACACACACACACACACACACACATTCTACTGGGACTTTGGCAGGCATTATATTGATTACATTTTATTTTGTGGATAATCATCTAGATTCTACTAGAATCTTCCAAACCATGAATATAGAATATATCAACCTTTATTTATATCTCTTTTAATTTCTTCAGTAATGGTTTGTAGTTAACTATCTTTATGAATCTTTTGTTTATTTTTTTCTTAGTTATTTAATATTTGATGCTATTGAAAATATGGAGTTTTTACTTTAATTTTGTATTATCAAACAGTAACTTTTCTCATTTATGTCCCATATTTGAAATTTGAATTTTAAACACATGTATATATCTGGGTAACTATCAACATAGAATACAAAATGATTCTTTTATTTAATAACATTCCCTCTGTTTTCTTTTGGTAGTCACCTTTTCTCCACTTATAACTCCTGAGAATTGCTGATCAGTTCTCCATCCTCATAATTTTGTGGACCTTTTTTTTTTTTTTTGAGAATGTTACGTAAATGGGATCATATAATATACAACCTTTTGAATCTGGCTTCCTTCCCTTAACATAATGCCTTTGAGATTTGTCCAAGTTTCATGAATTGAAATTCATTACTTTTTATAAATATTATTCCATTGCAGGGATATATCAGAGTTTGTTATCCATTCACCAATTGAAGGACATTGGGTAGTACCCAGTTTTTAGCAATTATGAATAAGCTTATTCTAAATATCAATGTACAAGTTTTTCTAAATATTAATATACAAGTTTTTATGTGGAAATAAATTTACATTTCTCTAGCATGAATATCCAGAAGTGGACCTTTGGGTCATATTTTAGAACATATTTAAATTTATAAGCAACTGTCTAACTGTTTCCCAGTGTTGTTGTATAATTCTGCATTTTAACGAGCAATTTTTAAAAGTTCCAGTTACATCTTCGACTGTCTCTGCTGTTGTCAGTATTTTTTTAACTCTTCTATAGCTAAAACAATTAAAATTGGTGAGTGCAACATCACTGTTTTACTTTGCATGTCGCTGACAGCTAAGATGTTGAACATCTTTTCATGTGCCTATCTGCCATCTTTATATTCTCTTTGGTGAAGTGTCTGTTCCTGCATTTTACTAAATTTTATGTCTAAGGTATCGATGTAAAGGTTCCTTTTTTTCATATGGAAAGATAGAAGAACATGCATATATTTGTAGTTACATTTCATATGGAAAGGAAGAAGAATAAGCAAATATTTGAACAAGAATATATTAACCATCTTATTCACCATTTCTGCTTCTTTTCTTTCTTTTCCCCTGTGGAGTCAAGTTAGCATCTGGTGTCAATAATGTTACTCAGATACAATTTTTTTGATTTTTTTCCCACCCATTCTGAATTTTACATTTCTACATGTTATAAGCATAACAATACAATTAATTTCTCTCTCTCTCTCTCTCTCTCTCTCTCTCTCTCTCTCTGTGTGTGTGTGTGTGTGTGTGTGTGCGTGTGTAAGAGAGCGAGAGTGAGGGAGGGAGGGAGAGATAGACATTGGGGATTAAACCCAGGAGAATTTTATCACTGAGCTATACCCTTAGCCCTTTTAAAAATTTTATTTTGGAAGAGTCTCATTAAATTGCCCAGACTGGCCTTGACCTTGTGATCCTCCTGCCTTATCCTGGGATTATAGGTATGTCCCACCATTCCCAACTGCAGTTCCTTTTTAAGTTAAGGGGCGGGGAGAGGGGGGAGAAGAAGAAATATTTCTACACTGTCATATTACATAATTACCTTTACTCATCTATTATTTTTTTTCATGTGGATTCTAATCACTGTATAGAGTCACTTCCTTTTTGCCTGAAGACAGTCCTTTAGTATTTCTTACAAAGCAGGTCTTCAAGATAGGTGCAATGGAGGACAGAGGCTCCTTGTCCACTCAGCCCTTGCTCATAGGTAAGAACTTTACGCCAGGCATGATAGGCCAAGAACACTGGGGACTTATCACCTCTGTCATCGCTCACTCTTAGGATAAAGAGCAAAAAGAGCAAGAAGAGCAAGCCAAGAAGACTAGGGTCTACTGGTCATGGCTCTCCACTGGCTCATAGAGCAGGGAGTCACTCTGGGAGAAGCAGAGGGCCCCAGTAGCCAGGATTCACCCAGGGGAGAGGCAGGCCTATGGGTGAAGATTCTGTTATCGTACCTAAGGGACACCAGAAGCTGTGTCTCCCAGCTGAAACTGTAGACCTAGATTGGATCTAGGGCAAAGGAGGGAACCCTTGTCTTCCTAGCTGTGCCTGCACTGAGTACAATGCCTGAATTGGAGCTTCTGTAAGTTAAAGCAAAACAGGGTGGAGAAGAGGCTTAAATGTCACAGACTGTTGTGGTTCTTCCTGAGATTTCTTTGAGGAATGACTCTCTAATTGCCCATCTGAATCTTGAAAAGTTCCAGAGACTTTAAAGGAGGGCGGGGGTTGGGGAAGAGATGCAAGTACGTATGTTTATCATTTCCTCCAGCTAAGTGGTTGTTTTGTCAGGGAAAAGGTCTGCTGAACTCTTTTCTTCACGCCAGAAGTGCAACTACATTTGTTATTACACAACTGCTCCTTGGTGTTCATGGGAAATTGGGTCCAGGGCCCCGCAGATACCAAAATCAAAAGATGTTCAAGTCCCTTATGCAAAATGGCACAGTATTTGCATATATCCTAGAAATGTGCACCTATATATTTTATCTCTAGATTAGTTATAATACCTAATAAAATGTAAATGCTACATACATAAATGTTTTACTAGGCTGTTTAGTGAACAATTAAAAGAAAAATATTTTTTCCTAATTATCTTTGGAAACTGGGTGACTGAATCTATGGATGCAGAATCTTTGGATATAGTGGGTCATCTGTATTATCTACAAAATAGTGATTGCTTTATTTGCTCCTTCCCAATATTTAGATTCCTCCTTTCAGGAATTGTACACAGTCTGGGCCTGTTTCTATTCCACTTTTCCCTCCTTGTCTGTAAAGTTGCAACCCAAAGTGTGCAGGTTTTACTAGACCTCATCATGAAAGGCCCTGGAATCCAACTTGCCCTATTCCAGGTCCTGGTATGACTAGATTTTCTTCTATATCTCAGCCTGTCAATAGCCTCTTCTAAGATCAATCAGTGCTCCTTAAAGTAGCATGGCCCTAACTGCCCAGATACTCATTGTGATTTTTCCTTATCATCCGTATTTTTGTTCCAAAGACTTCATAGCCATGGTAATAGATCTCTAATCTCAAGCAGAAATTTTATATTTTGTCCTTCCTTTGTGTCTAGTGAGTTCCTTATTCTGGCCTCCCTTGTTCTTCATTATCAGAAGCCTAACCCTTGGTTTTGAAATTTTTACAGAAAAAAGAGTTAGGGTCCAACATGGGTCAGAATTTAAAGATAACTAATGTTTTAGACCAATTAAAATGAGGGGAGTAGAAAGGTACAAGGTATCCATATACTAACCCATGCCAATGAGCATGTACATCTAATATTAAGACATGGAAAAGAAGATAAAAATAAGAACATTTAATTTAAAACTTACTCTGCCCCATATATGGGTGAAAACAGATCCAGTGAGGACTTTTGGTAGATCTCTTATCAAGGGCATATTTGCTTTCTAGATTGATTTCCAGATTGATTCTAGAAATTTTTGTTTGTTCCTTTGTTTCACTGTAAATGAAATTTTTTCTCTGCCAGAATTTCCTTAGGATTGGGTGAGGTGATGCCCCAGGATCTGCATTTGTTCTCTTTTAGGATCACACCTAACCAAGTCTTCATCTTTGGACAGCCATTCTGTCCTCATTCTGTTCAAGTGGAGCAAGTTGAAGGCATGTCTTCTCCATTCAGGTGCAACCGCATGTTTTCTTCTTACAAACAAGTTGACTGGGATATATGTGTATATAAGGGCTAGAATCATGATTGACAACTTGCGACTCATTTATGAAAGATTTAGCAGGCCAGAGTCAGAAGTGAGGGAGATAACAGAAGAGAACATGTTAAGTATTTATAGATTTATAGATGTTTATTCTCAAAATGACCTGAGAGGCTTGTTAAATCACAGGCTATAGTGCCCCACCTCCAGAAACTTTCCATTAAGTAGGTCTTAGATGCATCTGAAGAATCTGCATTTTTAACAAGTTCCCAGTTAATGCAGAAAGCTCTTAGGTCCAAGGACAAGCCTTGTGATTAGTTAGGACAATTGAACAGGACATAATATTGGTAGGCAGTTGTTTAAGCAGGAGGGTAAAACAGGCTCCAAAACACAGAGCATAGGGCCCTGGGTTTGATCTGAACCTTCCACTGTCTGGGCATGTGATTTGGTCAAGCCTGTCGTCTGCATTCTATTGGGATGCTCATCCCCAGCATGTTGGCAGGATAGCTCCCTCAAATGTCACCTACTAGAGGGGGCCAACACCAATTCTCTTATTTTGAATTGCAATTCTACCCTCCCACCCTAAATTCTCTTCACTTAGCCTCATTTTATTTTATACCATTTCTCCCTCTCTCTTTCTCCACTCCTTGTGCGTGCGTACACACACACACACACACACACACACACGTGCACTATTTATTTTATGATTTTGCTTTTTATTGTCTATGTTTTCCCTTGAGAATAAAGTTCCACAGACATGGGGTTTCTTGTTTGTTTAGAGCCAGATGTGCTCCACATACTTAAAATAGTAGATGCTCAATAAATATGTACATGGAGAAATACCTTTCAAGACTTCATTTACAAGTTGAACATCATGCATAATCCCTAAATGATATTCATTCTCTTCAGTTTTATCTTCTGATTGCTCTTTGTCCATTTCCACCAACATTTACTCCCTATAAACACGCTCACATTGTTGTATCAAATATATACATATGCACGCACACATATACATATACATTTCTTTTTTATCAGATATTTTGCATGTAATGTGATTCTATTCAGATTTACTCCATGAATTGTAAATCTAATCGTTTTACATCCATTCTTTAATGTCTGCTTAAACTATATCTCATATCCATTGACCTTATTTCTTCTTTGATAGAAATAAGGAAATTGCTTCTGGGTTTTGTTGCAAATAAAAGGCAACATTAGTAGCAGTCAGTGATCCCTTAGCTTCTAAAAGTGTCAGTCATTCAAATTCACAGCCTCACCCCTGAACCTTTTGGCATTTTCAGTGAATGCTGTTCTCATGCATCATCTCATAATAATGCTTTAAGAAAGAGGTTGAGGATCAAGGTTTTTTATATATCTATTCCTGCAAAATTATTAATGACTAATCTCAATATTATTAGGTAGAGAAAAGTGTAGTCTCCCTACATCAGATCTCCCTGTTGCTATGGAAATACTCCTGATTTGTTTTCCCTTTGTCCCTTTTCTGAAAGCACTTCTGTTTGCTGCTGGGATAGAAATAGTCTGCGTCCTGGTATCCATGGCAACAACTTAAGAAAAGTTGCTTTTCCCATTGTTGCTTCTCTGCTCACCAGGACAGAGTTCTCATTTCAACTAATCGACATGGAAGATTTAGGAAATAATTAGAGTCAGATAACCTGTAGTAACCTTGATATACAAGTGTCTCAATGACATTTTGAAGTGTGGTTTACCTGAGGAGGCACCACCATATCCTCTTTCTCACACACATCTGACTTAGGCAAATGTACTAGACATACAAAGCAGAAAAGCATCAGGCTCTTCTCTATCATAGGCTGGTCCTACATGGCATAGGTACAGATGAATGCACATAACAGTGACTTAGAGAGGACGCTTTTCTAAAAGCAACAACTTTTTATGTGGGATTATGATACTGAGTGGAAGATTAAAAGCAGAATAAAACTTGGCATTCTCAGCTTTCCTTTTGTTTCTGTTCACTTTGTCTTAAACTTTGTGACCTGCCCAGTTCTGCATGTAGGAACATTAATCATTTAAGGAATGTTCAGGTAAAGAGTGGTACTTTAATGTTTATTAGCCTAGAGTTTACCTAAACTGCCTTTCCCCATGCAAGACAGAGACAAGATGTATGGGGACCTTTAGAGCATCCTGATTCAGACCCCTTGATGACATTTGTCATCAAGATACCCCATGATGACATTTGTCTCACAGGAGCCAATTATCCTCTTCCAGGATCACACAGCATCAAATGCAGATTGTCCTCTCAAGCGATAAGGACTTCTCCAGAGCCACGTTGCAGAATTACAACTGAGAGAATGATCAGCTAGACAATGGGTAGTCCAAAACTGTTCCGTTATGCATCTCTCTAGTCTCCTTCCCCAGTTCTTCCTCTATTTCAACTAAAGTCTACCTCAGCAACCCAGAGACAGTGTTGCGATGCTTGATCTCACTTTGAGTGCCCAGTAGAGCCAAAGTGATTGAAGTTCCTTTCCTGCTTTTCTTTTTTATTTTTTCAGCAGGGGCGGCAGGGGAGGGAGGCAGTAATGGGGTCCACTCATACTTTGAGTATGAACTGTACATGTATGTTTTTCTTCTTCTCTTCTTCTTCTTCCTCTTCTCCCTAACCTCAGGGGAAGCAAGATTAACATTCTTCCAGTCCTAAACTGGGTTTCCCGTTTACTGACCACAAAAATAAAGGAATCCAGACCTGGGAACTGGTGCCCATAGGTCTAAGCAAGGGCTCCCTAGGGCCACCCTTTGGACATCAATCTCATCTATTGTCAGTCACCTGAGTTTTCCTTAATAAGCCTTTTATTCCCCTGGATAAGGAGGATGGCAATTCTTCAACTGTTTTTTTTTTTTTTTAATTATTTTTATTTTTTAGTTTTCGGCGGACACAACATCTTTGTTTGTATGTGGTGCTGAGGATCGAACCCGGGCCGCACGCATGCCAGGCAAGCGCGCTACCGCTTGAGCCACATCCCCAGCCCTCTTCAACTGTTAGTCTGCTGCTTTCCCCATTTGCTAGCAAATCAATAAAATTTATTTTTCCTTTTTCTCCAAAACTTGTCCTCATTATTTGGATTGGCACCAAGGATAAGGACTAATCTTTCAGTACTGGGACAAGTGGCCAGAACTGGTTTGTTGGAACCCCTGACATCAGGCCTCTGGCCTAGGATTCCAGTAAAATGTTACCAACAGAAGTGAGCTGACTGTTTCAACTCTGCCATAGTCTGTCAAATACTTGTTTGTTCTCCACTTTAAATATCAAGATTCATAACAATCTAAAGTGAATTTGAAATAAATAACATCCTTAAACTGTAACTGATATCTAAAATTACGTAGAAAACCATATTTACCCAGGAATCCAAAACCAACAACCATTGATGTATTTCCATGTGTATGAGTGATGTCTAACTTTAAAATAATCATTTATGGGAGGTTTTTTAACATCTTGGAAATTTTTAGAACAAATGGTTTGGCAAGAACTACAGCTTAGCAAAGAATATATGTGTATGTATTTATAAAAATAGACATGAAATGTCCATTTCATATAATATATATATATGTAAATAATTCTCTGAATATTATTATTTCTATAATTATGTAAAGTCTTATAAGAAAACAAGGGAAGGTCTCTTTTTTTTAAATTTTTTATTGTTGGTTGTTCAAAACATTACATAGTTCTTGATATATCATATTTCACACTTTGATTCAAGTGGGTTATGAACTCCCATTTTTACCCCGTATACAAATTGCAGAATCACATCAGTTACACATCCATTGATTTACATATTGCCATACTAGTGTCCGTTGTATTCTGCTGCCTTTCCTATCCTCTACTATCCCCCCTCCCCTCCCCTCCCCTCTTCTCTCTCTACCCCCTCTACTGTCATTCATTTCTCCCCCTTGTATTATTTTCCCCTTTCCCCTCACTTCCTCTTGTATGAAATTTTGTATAACCCTGAGGGTCTCCTTCCATTTCCATGCAATTTCCCTTCTCTCTCCCTTTCCCTCCCACCTCTCATCCCAGTTTAATGTTAATCTTCTTCTCATGCTCTTTGTCCCTACTCTATTCTTAGTTACACTCCTTATATCAAAGAAGACATTTGGCATTTGTTTTTTAGGGATTGGCTAGCTTCACTTAGCATAATCTGCTCTAATGCCATCCATTTCCCTGCAAATTCTATGATTTTTGTCATTTTTTAATGCAGAGTAATACTCCATTGTGTATAAATGCCACATTTTTTTTATCCATTCATCTATTGAAGGGCATCTAGGTTGGTTCCACAGTCTTGCTATTGTGAATTGTGCTGCTATGAACATCGATGTAGCAGTGTCCCTGTAGCATGCTCTTTTTAGGTCTTTAGGGAAAAGACCTAGAAGGGGAATAGCTGGGTCAAATGGTGGTTCCATTCCCAGCTTTAAGGGAAGGTCTCTTGATAGTGGAACACTTATTTATTTTAGAAGTCAACAATTTCTAAATGTACTTTTTCATTCTTTTTATTTAATTTTTTTTTTTAGGAAAAAAATTAGAATGGTTTCAGATTTACAGAAAAATTTCAAAGGTAGCATGCAATTCTTATGCTATTAATATCTTAGATTAATAAAAAAAATAGATAATAGAAAATTCTCCCAAAATTTTAATTATCAAAGTTGACCTAAGAATAAACCTAAAACACCAGGTCAGTATTTTCAACCAAGAAAACTGAAATTGCTGAAAAACATCTCTATGTATGCCTTACCCTAACCCTCACCCAAACTGCAAAAGCTCATGAGCCCAGGTTGTTGAATAAGTGGATGATCTCTCTCTTTCATAAACTGATTCAGAGGATTTAAAAACTCAGGAAGCTATTTAATTGATTTTACAAAGCTTCCTGAAACACTGGCAACAAACAAAACAAAGCAAATACAAAATGGCAATACAATTAAATATTCTTATTGCTGTTGTAGCAAATTGGCATAAATTTTGTAGCTTAAAACAACATTGATCAATAATCTTGCAGTTCCAGCTCTTGAAAGTCTAAATTGGATAGCAGGGCTATTCTCTTCTGGGGGCTCTAGAGAAAAGTCATTCCCTCTCCTCTTCTAGTTCTTAGAGGCCACAGCATTCCTTGGCTTTTATCTCCACATCATTCACTTGCTGTGTCCTTCATGAGATCTGCTGTGACTGACATCCCTGCCTCCCTCTGATAAGGACCTTTGTGATTAGATTAGGCTCACCCAGATTACCCTGGCTAATCTCCCCAACTCAAAATCCTTAATCACATCTGTGCAGTTATTTTTGTTATGTAAAGTAACATATTCAGTTTTGAAGATTAGATTATGGACATCCTGGGGGGTGGGGGTGCATTATTCTGCCATTCACATACAAAGTAGAAAATCCATAAAATTGACAAATCATCTGAACAAATAAATACTAAGCCAGAAATGTAAGGTTGATTCAACATCAGAATAACATTATAAGGGAGAAAAATGGTGAGATGTCTTCATTAGTTGACAAATGTGTTCTTTCATTCATAGCAAATAGTAACACTTACTTATAATGTAATAGGAGTCCACTTCATGCTTGCCATGTTTTGTGTATAAACCTTACATGTTTCTCTGTCTTTCCTTCTTTTCTTTTTCTTCCTTCACTCTGTCTCTTCCTCCCTAACTACAGGGAAAGCAAGTTAATATTCTTCCTATCCTACAATAAGTTATCTTGTCCTTCAGTTGTCTGCCACAAGAATGAAGGAATACAGACCTAGGACCTTTGGGCAGTGAGTCTGAGCAAGGGCTTTTTCAAGGCTACCACCTAGATGTCAATTATATCTACTGATAATTACAGTTGAGTCCTAGCTCCTGAATGTCCCATTAAAAGCCTTTTGTTCCCCTCTTTATTGAGGACAGTGGGTTTTTTCCAGACATTGGTCTGTTGTTTTCCTCATTTCCTAGCAAATCAATAAAACTTCTTTCTTCTCTTTTTCTTAAAACCTCATCCTCATTATTTGGATTGGCACTAAGGACAAGAATTAAACTTTCAGTATTAATAATAAAAAAAAAACTTTTAATAACTGAGATTACAGTTGTAAATGAGTAAATGAATTTGGGGTTTATTTCTAAATGATTCCTGATAAATTATTCTCCAAAACAATTTGTCAGTTTTCATTTTCTTCAGGAAAATACAGGAGTTTCTATTTTTATACTTCATTTAAAAACTAAGACTTTTTAGCATTTGTGTTAGTCAGCCTGTCCATCTCTGTGACTAAAAGACAAGTGTATTTGGGTTCACAGTTTCAGAGGTCTCAGTGATAGATGGTTGATTCCACAGCTTTGGGTCCCATGTAAGGCAGAACATCATGGCAGAAGGGTTGGGAGAGGAGAGCAGCTCAGAGCATGTACCAGGAATCAGAGAGAGAGAGCTCTGCTCAACAGGACAAAACATAAATCCCAAAGGCATGCCCCCAGAGGCATACCTCTTCCAGCCACCTGCACCTACCTACAGTTACAGCCTAGTTATTCCATATCAGTGGACTAATGCATAGATTAGGTTAAGGCTCTCATATCCCAATCATTTCAACTCTACACTTGTTTGTATTGTCTTACACATGAGCTTTAGGGGACACTTCATTTCTAAACAACAGCAATATAATAAATGCAAGTCTTATTTCACTATTTATTTTTAAATACTGGTTTAATACTGGTTCAATGAGTTTCTTTCTTTTTCTCTTTCTTTTTGTTTGTTTCTTTTTCTTTCTTTCTTTCTTTTTTTTTTTTGGCAAATAAGTAATTGCTGATTCTATTTCTCTCTTCTCCAAATTTTCTCTACAGATCCTTGGCCCATTTTTCTAGCATACTATTCTTTCATCTCCTTAGTACACTTAAGGGAATACTTCATGTTTTCTAAATAATAATTCTTCATATGTAAACTGTATTTTTCCTGGAAAAATATTCCATAATCCATGAAAATGGGAAATATGGATAAGATTGTTCCCTGTTGGGTAATTTTAAGCCTGAAAATGAAAAGTGAAAACCACCTGATTGGTTACTCAGGCAGAGAACAGAATACTTCATAGCAATAGGATGAGTGGATAAGACCTATATATATGATCCTGGCAGTTTTTTAAAAAACATAAACTTGAATGTAATTAAACATCTCATGGGATGGGGATATAGCTCAGTGGTAGAGCACTCACCCAGCATGCAAAAAACCTTATTCTCGTTCTCTGGCATAGCAAAAACGCAGAACCAAAAAACTTTTATCTTATTTATATACGTTTGAAATCACCCTAAGTAATGCTATAGATAATATAATCAGAGCAGAAAAAATATAACAATTGATAGAATACATGCTAAATTCATGGGTATGGCTGGTTCTGGGGAAGTAGAGAGAGGAATTAAGAGATAAGTGATTTCTGTTTTATCTTAAATATTCTATTTCATTTTGTTTTAAAAACTATATTGGGCTGGGGATGTGGCTCAAGCGGCAGCGTGCTCGCCTGGCATGCGTGCGACCTGGGTTTGGTCCTCAACACCACATACAAACAAAGATGTTGTTTGTGTCCACTGAAAACTAAAAATTAAATATTAAAAAAAATTCTCTCTCTCTCTCTCTCACTCTCTTTAAAAAAACTATATTAAATAATAAATATAAATAAGTTCACCTCACTAATAGCATTATCAACAACTTGAAGCTATCTGAAAGGATCGATTTAAATTTTTAAAAGATCTCCCAAGAATAAGGCTGAGGTTGTGGCTCAGTGGTAGAGTGCTTGCCTCCTACATGTAAGGCACTGGGTTCGATCCTCAGCACCACATAAAAAATTAAATAAACTTAAAAAAAAAGAGAAAGATCTCCCAAGAATAAAAGATTTTTTTTTTTTTTATAATTAACAAAACTAAAACCCTAAGTAGATAGTCTTTGATCCTGGATACGGTTACAAATAAACTTACAAAGATGACTATTTTCAGGGATATCCATGAGCTATATTTTTTATAGTAGCAGAAAGTTCTATATAAAAGTTATAGAGACCTAAAACACCAATGGATATATTCATCATTCATGACAAAATTCACAAAGACATAAACATGGGTCTTCTTTAGTATTCTGTCACATTATTTAACATTCCATTTTCCTATTGTCTATTTCATAGATTAACTTTCCACCAGTCTTTGAAAAACTATTTGGAAAGAAAAACATGTATATGAAGAGTAAATTTCAAGTACACAAGAAGTTGAAGACATATAAAGAAGTAAGGCTTGGACCAAAGCAAACTCATCTTTCATTTGTTTTATTATAAAACTCTCAACTGTGTATCAAAAACAGTTACTACTTACTTGATGTCTTTTATAATGTATTTATTATGGCCAGTAATTTCTTCAATGATCCTTTTGGTTTTATTTCACTTACAAAAAGCAGTGGGTGTGTATGAATGATTTCCAGTCTGTTGATGTATGTAACACTCACTGAATAGTGTATTTGTTGACATTGAACAGCTACTCTTCTTAATACCCAAACTAGCTACTACAGTGAGGATCTGGTTTGGAAATCTTATTAAGTTAAATTGATCTTTCATTTCAGCAGGAAGTGAAATAAAAAGTTGTGAAATCTGTTTATCAGCCTAAATAGTTAAGAAGGTACATTATTCCAAAAGTGAGAAAAGAATTGATGAATTCACTTCAAAGGAAAGAACACGTCATTTTTAATGTTACTCAAATGAAACTAAAAGTTCATATTTGTTCACATTTAACTGGAACTTGGGGTTCATTAAGGAGCCAAGAGATTGTAAAGATTTTAATTAGCAGCTCATCAGCTTATGTAAATATTCAGGGCTGAACACAAAGGAGATGCTTATTCTGGTGTCCCATGCTATTGCAAAACTATTGAAAGGTAAGGCAAATTCCTTGCTCTAAGCTGGCCCCTTACAATATGGTCATTGTGCTCTAAACCCACCTGTATGCTATGTTCTTCCTTCTCTTCTGATGGTAATAACCCTAAAACTATGCTTATCTGTTTATATATTCAAATACACAGACAAAGCCTTCTTCTTGACTGAGTATGTCTAACTAAGCTAACTCAATCATCCTTTTTTATCAGTAATGAATTAAAAATAATTTGTGCAAACATTTCCTGTACATGTTTCCTCACCAAAGACTTCCATTCCATTTTTATTGTAAGAAATTTACCAACAGAGGTGACCTGCAATGGAACAGTACATTCTGGAGGAAGAATTAAAATGTTAATTGTAAAAATAAGTCATTCAAATTCTCAAATTCAAGAGATCTATCCATGAAATAGTATGAATTTGCTTACAAAAACTGGCTGTTTTGGTTCAGTGGTAGAACCATTCAGAAGGTATTTATTGATAGACCATGTTCACTATAATCCATAATCCTTCTAAAAACCTTTTTTCACTTCAGGACTAAAATTCAAACTCCTCACTGCAAAAGATCTATAAGTGTTATTTAAAAATTGAGTTTACAGGCGATAGGGGTTTGGCTCAGTGGTAGAGCACCTGCATAGTATGTGAATGGCCTTAGGTGTGACACTGTGTGTGCACACACACCATATACACATGCAATTGATTTTACTGGCTCATATTTTTATCATTTATTTACATTTTGATGAGGGTACTATTCTTTAAATTTTATAGAGAGGAAAACTTTTTTTTTTTTTTTTACCATTCTCATGACTTTCTGCAATACTCTCCTTCAGAATTTAATTCTTCCTATTCTTTTCTATTAGTGCACTGCCAGAGTTTCTTAATCATGAAATGGTCAATGTTATCACATACTTGAACATATTACATAAGAAGTAATTTTTAAAATGATGAATGAACTTATTGTATTTTTCTTGGAGATGTCTTTCAGAGCCAACATGTGGTGGCTCATTCACTCTGGTTCATCAGTCTGTCTGTTACAGATCAGCCCCTGTGAATGTCTTCATTTGACTCATTTAGTCCATATTTCCTCATGCCCAGCTAGGACTTACATTGTGGTTATTAAAAATAATCCCTCTTAATTTCTCTCTTTCTTTTGTCCATTCTTGCAAAATTTCAAACTCCCTGTAGGACTCCCTCCTCTGGACCATCACTTTCTTGGATGGGGAGAACACATGAATGCAAATAGTGGTGCTTTCAGTCATCAACTCTGACATCTCACTCTCTCTCTCTCTTCTATCTCCTGGCCTCCACAGGCATCACATCAACTTCAGCCACCAACACCATGGCATGATGTAGCCCTGGAGTTTCACCAAGTGCCATCTGAGTCACACCTTCTTTGTCAGAGTGCCCTGCTTTGTTCCAAAGCCATTAAGCAGAGGTTGAGGGATGGAGAGAGATTCTTTCCTTGATAATAAATAAAATAGACCTTGGAGCAAAGATAGCTATCAGGAAAAAAGAGGACTCTTATATCTTGGTTATAAGACCAATCTATTAAGAAGATAACGATCTTCTGTGGAAGATTTTAGGAAATGATTTTACGTGTAAATGAAAAGTGAATGCAAAGCTCATTTAATTTTCAGTTTTACCTGGTGTGTTAGCACAAGATTACTCTATGTTCTGTTATCTCTTGTGACTACTTATTGGTGAATGGATTATTTCTGAGCAAAATAAGATTCCAACCTTATTTATTAATATATTAAATATTAATCATGCCCTACCATGGGCCACGTACCATATAATTGTTACAAAGGTGGGTAAGATACACTTTCAGCTGTCTGTGAGTTGTCAGCAGACATACTGAACAAAATCAGAAAAAGACTTAATGAATGCAGCAACCAGGAGAGGTATGAGTTACTACCTGAGAGGAAGTGAGGCAGAACATTTGATGCAATTCACTTCCTGCCAAGTATGAACCCATCTTCCTTGTGGATATCAGAGATGATAGGATCCATTTTCCTCTCAAACTCTTTCACTTTACTAAAGAAGATGAAGATTTTGTGGTCAGAAATAGGACCAGGATAAAAATAGGATGCATATCTTCTCACTCCATAACCTTAACATTGCATCTGTCATCACAATATGAATAGCTTCTCACAATTAATTGGCTACTCACCTGTGCCAAATGTTTTACATTTCTCACTAATAGTAACTAGTGTACTTGTATTTACTCTAGGTTTTGTTTTTCTGTTGAGGAATGAACCCAGGGCCTTGTGAGTATTAAGACGGCACTCTACTACCACAGCCCTTTAGTTTTTTTATTAAGTGTCATTAATAATTCAAAGCTTGATGTGGAATTTCAGATACTTAAAATTCTTTTTCAACAAACTAACAATTTTTTTTCAGGAAAATGTAATCCACTTTTTTTTCTGGTGAAAAAAATGAGGTCTGGGAAAGTAAAATGAGTATTTTGTTTTTTGTTTCTCAGCTATTGGTTACAGAGCTTGCCTTCTAACCTCACTCCTCTATGTCATAGCTGGGGGAGCTTCTTCAGGCAAAGAGGAAAACACATGCTCAACTTTGAAAATTCAGCAGATTCACGTGTGCAAACTGCAGCTACTGCAATATAGAAAGCACATTATAGAAAAATAAAGTCTCTCAAAATTCTTGAATTTACACCAACGGAGCTGAGTAGAGAGAGGCAGGTTGATTTGTTCTGACATTTACCAATGACAAAATCTCCAAGGCAACTACAACTGAATTCTTTATGGATTAGTGGAAACACTCATCATTGTACCAGAGTAAAAAGAAGCTATCCAGGTACATTTAAGGAAACAATTCAGATGTTAGGACAAAAGGCCTGGATTCATCAATAACTAAATCCAAACTCCACTTTCAACAATTTGAAGTCACCTTAAAGGGGAAAAAAAACACATGATTTCCATAACAAATTGATTATTTCCTGAGCAGACTCTCTTCTCAAGCTGTTATAACTACAAACACAAGTGATTCTGCTTTCATCATTACGGACTATAACAAAGTAGGGAAGGAAGCCAACAGTCCTTTCTGTAGATCACTAGTCAAATTATCTAGAGCCTGTAGGACAGTAATGAGTTATATTCTGTCTCCATGGAAACTCCTTTCAAAGCCTGATTATCTTGACTGTGAGGATTTTTAAGGCTTATCCAAGTACCCATAGTCTTTTCTTGCAGCCCCACTAAGTCCAGGTTCTCCCAGCAAGAAAATATGAATGAGGACACTATTTCCTCTGGCTCTATGGAGTGTGTGTGTGTGTGTGTGTGTGTGTGTGTGTGTTTATGTGTGTGTCAGAGAGATCACCCACAACACACACATACATACACATCCAGGTGTGTGTCTGTCTCTCTGTCTCTGTCTCATATATATATATATATATATATATATATATATATATATATATATACTTTCATTTATTATTTTTATTTATCTTATTCTGTAGATTACAAATTCTATTTTTTCATGCCTGTGATATAAAAAGACACCAGGAAAATATTTGGGGAATGTTGAAAGCCATGGCCTGTGTGTGGACCACAGCCTAATGAGGGGAATCTGGTATCTGGGAACTTCCACTGGACATTTCCTCTGGTTGACTTCCCAGACACATTGTGAGCCCTGTTCAAGCTCTGTCAGGTCCCACATAGCACCAGAGATGGGGTGACCTGTTGTGGCCTCATAGTCCCTCTGAAATGGGTGGGACCTGCCAAGATGCCAATCAACCTGCTCACTGCAAGACATCATGAAGCAAGATACCACCCCTGAAACCTTATCCCTGCCTTTGATGTGCCCCCTTAAATAAACCACAGGAGCCATTTTCTAATTGTCTAGCTCTAGCTCCTATATGGACTGGACCTATCAGGGGTTCCACTGTTTTGAAACTATCTTTCCAACTTTGTCTTTTATTCTTCACTAATTATTCTAGACTTTAATTCCTTAGGTGGCTTACACCTTGTTGGCAGGAAGAAGAATCCCCTAATAAGGTGCTGGCCGCCTGCCCATGGGGGAATTTTTTGATAAAAACATAGATTTTTGCAAACAGATTTAATTCTCAAGAAGGCACATCCTAATTTTATTTCTACATATGTTTCTAACAGTCAAAATACAAAATAAGGTGGTTAACCTTTCATGATAAACTCTAGTTGTTAACAGGAAAGATGAGAATACTTGTGTTTCTATTCATGTGTACTGCTCAGTTTGTAGTTAGATTTTCTGAGATCACAAAAATGGCCTAATGGAGAACTTTTAGTTCTGGACAAGATGGGCTAGAATTATCTATTTTTATCTCTCCCACTTAGAACAGCTAAAATCCTGGCTATTGACATTAAAGTGTGTGTGGGGAAATCCAAAACAAAACAGAGGACTCTAAAAGGTAGGGAGAAAAAGGTGTGAGCTGGTAATCCCAGGACTCAAGAACTAACATAGAAATGAGTTCCCAATTGTCCTTTTTGCCTTGTATCCCACACAGCATGATGATGGAGAAGACTGAATATAGGAAATTCTAATGTTCATAGATATTAATATCCCTAAGAAATACCTGTACTCTCTAAGGACATGGAAAAGAATATTCCAGCAAGATAAATTTTTTTTTGATAATAAACATCCTATTCCATCAAAACACTGGGGGAAAAAAACTTTATGCTCCATTCCTAACCCCATTGCCAAACACTTGACAGTAACACTTCTCCAAACCCTTCATGGTATTAGCAGAGGTACTAGTAAAGGCCAAGTGAGTATCCTGTACTTTCACCCCCACCCACAATTAGGAGGAGCCTGTCTTAGTCCATTTCCTATTGCTAAAATAGAATATCTGAGACTAGGTAATTTATAAAGATCAGACATGTATTTATTTTGGTTCTGGAGGGTTTAAAGTCCAATAGTATAGTGCCAGCATGTGGTAAAGATCTCCATGCTACATCATCCCACAGAAGAAAATAGAAAGGCAAGAAATCAAGAAAGAACCAAAATCACTTTGATTGGGAAACCATTCCCAAGAGAACTAATCCACTCCTATAATAACAACATTAATGCATTGCTTCCTGAATGCAGACTCCTTGTGACCCAATCACTTCTTTAAGGTTTCACCTCTCAACACTGTTGTATTGGGGATTAAGTTTCCAACATGTGAACTCAAGCGAAACATTCAAATTAAAGCAGAGCCCTTCTTGCTCCCCAGAAGTGTCATGGTAGAGGTTGAACAGGCAGTCTAGATTTTCACAGGAACTCAGTAATACAAAGCATTCCCCCACCTCCTTGCAGCGCGGTATCATGTGGGTAAATATAATAGACTACCAGTTCCTCTTTGATTTTCTAAAAAAATATGTTATATGATTGAATAAAAAATTATAATATCATCTAAGTCATTCTCACATGTATGTAAAGGAAATAATTCTACCTAAAGAGACATAATATACTATATTCAAATTAAAGTATAAAAAGTATAAAATATAAGCATATTTTAAAAAGTTACATGTATGTAATATAATATCCAAACAAACCACTAACAAAAAACTATACAAAGTGATAGTTTAAATACTATCAAAAGTGATAGTAAATCAGAAGTGTCATCGTAAAAGATAGATGATAGAGAAAGAAAGAAAGATAGCAACCCGTAGAGGTCAGAAAAATGAAAAAAAAGAGGGATGCTGTACTCTCAGTTTTTCTATAAATCTAAAGATTTTCTTAAAAATAGGATTTTTTAAATGCAGATATGTATGTTTTCAGGATGGGAGTAGAATGACCCAGGAAAGTGACACAGAAAACAAGCAATAATGTAGTAAACTTAAGGCCTAACACATACATTATTATATTAAGTACAATGATCTCAATAAATGAAATAAAAGATTTTGGTAGAATGGATTTTAAAATATTAGCCAGCTATGTGCTCTTTACAAGAAATTAAAAAAAATAATTATAGATTCAAAGTAAAAGGATAAATAAGAATATAAAATGCAAGCATCAATCAAAATAAGTGTAAGTAGACTTCAGAATAAAGAAAAATTACCATGAACAGAGAGGGACACTACTTACTGATAAAATGTTTAACCTCTCAGAAAAACACAGAATCTAAATGTGTATGTATAAACAACACACACTCAAAATATATGAAGCAAAAAACTGATCCAATTGTAAGAAGAACTAGACACAGTCACTGTATAATTGGAGGCTTTAACACCCTTCTTTTTTAAAAGAACAATTAGTCAAGAAATAAGTAAGGATATAAAAATAATTAAGCAACATAACCAATTAACAGGATTATATTGGCATTTGTAGAATATTCCACCACAAATAAAAATATATATTCTTTTCAAATAGCCCATGAAACACTCACCTACATAAACCATATCCTGATCCATAAAGCAAACTTCAACAAATTTAAAAGATTTGAAACCATGCAGTTTGTTTTCTGAGCACAATAGTTCAAACTAAAATACAATAACAGATAATAGAATAGTCGCCAAACACATGGAAAATGCAAAACATACTTTAAATAATCAATGGGTCAAAGTAAAAGAGGAAAATCAAATATGTCTCCAACTGAATAAAATTTTCAAAAATTATGTCAAGCAGCTAAAATGGTACCAAGGAAAATTCGTAGAATAAAATGCTTACATTGAAAAAGAAGAAAAGTCTCATATGAGTAATCTAACAAATTGAAAAAATAATGGCAAAATGTTTACAAACAAAGTTGAAGGAAACATAAAATAAAGATAATTGATGATTTGTTAAATAAATCAATGAGGTTAGAAAGAGAAAACCAATAGAGAAAATTGGCAGGGAGAAAAGTCTTGCCCATTGAAAATAAACAGCAAAATTGATAAGGCTCAGACAAACTGATAAGCAAAGGAAGAAATAAGACTGAAATTACCAGGATCAGGAAGGAAAAAGTGAATAACATTATAAATCTTGCAGATATTAAGAGGATAAAAAGAAAAGGACTCTACACACATAAACCCAACAACGTAGATGAGATGGACAATTTTCTTAAAAACACAAAATACCAAAATCAACATTAAACAAATAGCCAACAATCATAAATGAATTCAACTTGTAGTTTCAAGTCTCCTGAGCAAAAGAAATCCCAAGCCTACGGGATAAATTTTGATGAACATGGTCAATTCTACCCAATTTTCAAGGTAACAGAAGAGAATAAAACAATTCTCAAGTCATGTATTACTTGATAACAAAGAGTATAAAAAGAACAAAAATAATACCAAGATCCTTCATGATTATAAATACAAAAATCCTTAACAAAATTTTAGCAAATCAAATCCAGCAGTACACAAAAAGAACTATATGCCATGACCAAGATAATTTTATTTCAGGAATGCAATAAAAAGTACAAACACATTACATTCAGTCTATGTTTGGGTATAAGGGATTCCTTCCTCAAAAGCTCCTGTGTTAATGTAGTGATATTCAGAGGTACAATAATTAGAATGTTAGAGCTCTAACCTAATCAGGCCATCCTAGTTTGCATGACTGAAGAAGGTGTTTCAACAGTGGTGTGCCCACAAAGGAATCATCTTCCTTGTGAGCCATCACCCCTTGTTCTCTCTGCTTCCTAGTTCCCATGAATGGAGCAGCACTCTTTTAACCATATCTTCTGCCATAATATTTTGCCTCAGCTTGGGCCCAAAGCAATAATGTCAGCCCACCATAGATTAAACAAAACCAAACAATCTACTTAGAAAATGGGTCAAAGTGACCCAGATGTTTAGAGGAAATACAGATAGCAAATAAGCATATGAAAAGATGTTGAACCTTATTAACCCACTAAGGACAGTAGAAAAAGGTAAAATGAAGAAAACATGAGATATTAACACATCTATTAAAAAAACTAAAACAAAATTTTTAAAAATGTAACACCAAACACTGAAAAGGCTGCAGAGAAAGTACATAGTGTGTGTGTGTGTGTGTGTGTGTGTGTGTGTATATGTGTGTGTGTTAGTTACTGGGGATTGAATTTAGAGGACTTTCCCACAGAACTATACCCGCAGTCTTTTTATATTTTTATTTCAAGACAGGGCCTTGCTAAGTTGATGAGAGCCTTGCTAAATTCTCCCCGCTCCGCTGACCTCAAACTCAGGCTCCTGCCTCAACCTCCCAAGTCTCTGAGATTTCAGAAGCATGGTACCTGGTAAGAAAGTCCATTTATTACAGAAGACAGCTGGAAATGCAAAATGGTACAGCCAATCTGGGACATAGTTTGGTGGTTTCTTCTAAACAACAACAACTAAATTAAATACACCCTGACCATACTAACCAGAAGTATTGTTCCTAGGCTTTTATTCAGAGAAGTTAAAACTTATGCTCACCCAAAAACATATACAAGACTGTTATTCAGGGCAGCTTTCTTTCCCTTAATAAGAAAATGTAAACACCTATATTTCCTTCAAAGTGTGAATGGTTAACTATGGTACATTCATACCATGAAATACTGTTTGGTAATAAAAAGGAATAAATATAAACAAAATGGACGGGACTCTAGAGAATTAGACTGAGTGAAGAAAGGCAACTCAAGATGTCCTATGCTGTAATGATTTGATTCATAAAATATTCTTGGAGAACACACTAGTGGCTTCCAGGGATTAGGGACAGAGAGGGATAGGTATGGCTATCAAGAAGCAGCATGAGGAGATAATTCTCCTGAGATCTTTTTGGTAATTGCATTTTCACACATTGGTGGTTTATGAACACATATACGTGTA
This sequence comes from Marmota flaviventris, assembly GCF_047511675.1. Classification (NCBI taxonomy): domain Eukaryota; kingdom Metazoa; phylum Chordata; class Mammalia; order Rodentia; family Sciuridae; genus Marmota; species Marmota flaviventris. Next base: position 125,498,950 of record NC_092499.1, read on the forward strand.
ATAAAAATGCATATAACTATGTACCAAAAAACACAAATGAGTGCATGTGAAACTGTGGACATCAAGTTTAGAATCAAGTTTATGAACAGTACCAATGTCAATATTCTGGTTTTGAAATAGCACTGTATTTAGATGTTATCCCTGGGAGATATGGGGTAAAGGTTACCCAGTCCATTTCATACTATTTTTGTAATTTCCTCTTAATCAAGAATAGTTTCAAAATCAATATTTTAAAAAATGTTCCCCCTCTTTTAAAATTAGCAAATTTAAATTTTAGTTACTCAAAATTAAATTATTGCAATTGGAATTTAGGTCAAACTATTTTGTAATCATTATAACTAGTGATTGTAAAGCAATAATAAGGAGAAAATAGCACAAATAAAGGGTGAATACATTACAGTAATCAATGTCAAGTTATCAATAGATCATTATATAATTATGCATTTTGTGTCCTAGAACAATGAAATTCTAGGAATATTTTTTACACTAATTATGTCTATCAATCTTCTCCAGTTAGGCATCATTGATTCTCAGAAGTCATCAAGGAATTTAGGATGACTAATTATAATCTCTGTCTTCATAATTATACAATATAAACTACTTTCTATTCAAATATCCATTGGACGCTGCAATATTACATGATAATTAGGAGAAAATAAAAGCAATGTGGTTATAGACAGGAATGCTAGAAAACAACCGGTAGTCATTTGTTACTTTTTACATAATTGCAAACAGAAATCCTCTCCTGTAATGTTCCATTCTGCCTTCTTCTCAAAGAACTGCCTTTCTAAATTTCATTAAGGGAAAATATAAAATTGTTTACAAGACTTCTCTCTGATTTCTTGCTGGGCTGAACATGGATCTGCCACTTTTCCCAACTTTTCCAAAGGAAAATCAGTGAAGTTAAGCCCTTACTCCAGAGACTTGCCTTGCCCTGTCTTGCTCTTTCTTGGGCCTCTCATTGCTTACTGAGTTCTGCTTTTCCTTCCTTTTTCTTTCAGCTAAACAAATGACAAACATTTTCTTAGGTAGCCAATCAACCAAACTTCTGTATCTATTTCGGCTGAGGAAAAAATGGTATAGAATAGAAACATTTGTTTCACCCTAGTAAAATATGTGATTTCAATGACATCTACAAGGTGAATAAACTACTGGTCTCATAATCTCAGTTCAGAGCCTGCTTCGTGTTTGCTTTGTCAGGTTTTCTGACACTTTCATCCATTGTGTAGACCAGGCATTTCTGGTTCTGAGATGTTTCTCTCAAGATATCAATGCAGGTCTGGATCACACTTCTCTTGCCCCTTCACGTCAATTCTGCTATGCAGTTGAGAACAAAATTACTAAAATAGAATTGTCACCATTCTCGATCTCAAATTTCTTGGTAATTCAGCCCATCCTTTTTTTATGTCCTAATATTAAAAAATTAGAGTCCATTGAAACTTTGCCCTGCATGAGGTGCTGTACTGAGTGCTTGGTGGCATCTCATTTAATCCATGAAATTGTCTAAAGATGCAAAGACTAAACTAAACATACAAGTCTTTGCATCTTTAGACAATTTCATGGCAGAAAACATATAACAGGAATCTGAATTACAACCTCTGCATCAAAGAGCCTTGTAAGCTAAGCCACCATCTCTGCAGCCAAGGGTCCAGAACAATCAGGACTCAGCCAAAAATTTAAAGTTTCCTAATTTTGGTCCCCCAGTTCCATTTTAGGACTAATCTGAGAAAACTGAATATAATCCCCAAACCAATGGATAAGATACCCAGCTCCTAGTCAGCTGCCTGCAGCTTCCCAGGTCAACAACCTCCTACCACATCACACCTGATATCTTCCCCCTTTTCTCTGTAAGACTTTCCCACTCCCTGTCTGCCTTTGAGTGTCTGCCAAACCCATGTGATGGTGGCTGACCTTTCCATTCCCCCTACTATATAGCAAGCTCTAAATCAATAGTCTCTGCATTTTCTCATTTGGGTAAGCTTATTTACTTTCACAAGTCCTGTAATCAAGCAAGATCCTGTGTATCAGATGCAAATGCAGAGATCAACTCCTAGTGAGCAGAAGCATGCTTAAAGTCATTGTCAACAACTTAATGTCTTTAGCACTCCAGTCTCTGAGCACTCTTTATCTGAAATCTCTGTGTTGTCTATCATCATTTGTTCTCACTATTAAGTGATACCAGGGGCCTGTTTATCAGCCTTACATTACAGAAATCAGTGTCTAATTATTGCATTTCTCTTGGTGATCTTAATTTGAATGATTAAGGTTTTTACTTTTGTCATAAGAGAAAGGATGCCAACATCTGGCCATATACTGAGAATAGAAAACTATTTTTCTGATAGTTTTTGTAAGACAGGTTTTCTCCTATGTTTCAATTGGCAGAAAAACAGTGATAAGCCTTGGAAACTTTTAGATTTCTAGTGTATTCTCAGTGGGAAAAATGTTGGCTGGTCTGTTTGTTAAGGTTGAAAAAGGTATTCCAAATGGAGATGAACTTTGCTGCATTTTGCTCATAAAACACCATTTTCTTCATGTAGTTTACATAGGTCATGACATCACAAGATCAGTTACAAAGTTTATCTCAAGAAAATGTTTAGGATAATAAAACCCTTTTTTATTTTGGGATATTTAAAGTATTTGTTGTATGAAAGTTGGTCTTACCATTGATAGGTAGGTAAAACTGCACACATAACTCAGAGAAATAATAGGCAGATTTAGAAAGAACCATGAAATTTTGAATAACAGTACTCAGGTATAAATCAAATGCTCAAGGTTACTGACAGCCAGTAAATTCCTAAAATGCAGAGACTATAAATCTCCCCAATGTCTTTGATTGTAACATGCATGGTTGAAACCTTTAATGCACATATCATGGGTGTTACTCAATTCCTGAGGTCACAGTTATACAAATCCACTATATTGGTGCAGCACACGTAGGCTCCACACTTAGGAAATGTTAAGGTTATTGAAGCTCTAACTTATCCTCTTACCCTTATTAGACTTCAATTCATAAACACTTGACATTTCTATGGTTTCTGCCTTCACATCTACCACAAACATTTTAATAATTCAAGGACTTGTGTGAAATATGCAATATTTGCATAAGACTCTCATAGGATAAGGCCTTTAAGGCTAATTTATGCTTTAATGAAAATGATATTACTTGTTATCACTAATTTTAGTGTTGTGCTAGGTAAGATGATATAATTGTTGTTCAGGCATTAAAAGTAATCAAAGGACTATGAATTTATAATATTTGTGTTATAGAAAGGAAGGATGTTAAATAAGGTAAGGACACAGATTTTCCATTAGAGGAGAGCATGATTGTTTGAGGGCAGGCAATACACAGGAAGCTAATGAGCATGACATAGATATGTACCATAGAATAGTACAGGATGCATCACTTCAAATAATTACTCTGTCCTTGACACCATGCTCCTATTGGGACTGCGTTCTCCTGAAGCTTTGACTTCTCCTTCTCCAGAGCAGCATTTTACTGATTCATTCTCTGTAAGTAATATCTATGAAACCTTGCTAGAGGTTCCATAAAAAAAGATGTCCATGGTCTAGTAATTTAGAGGTACAATGGCCTCATATGCTCCAATCTTACTGAAATTCAAAAGGAATGTTATTATATTAAAGACTCCAAAAAATTCTGAGATTATAAAACTAAAAAGCATCAAAGTTTTACTTTAATTCTTTCATGCAAACTTTTCTCACAGACCATGTTTAACCCACTGAATGGCACTGGTGTTTCTTAGGTCTCCTGGACTTGACAACATGTGATGTGTGGCACTTTTTGACACAGGGCTAGGAGCAGTAGGTAGACACAAAGATAGTCCCTAGAGATCCTTGTCTTCTATTATTTACAGGCTGTGTCTCCCTCCTGTACTACAAGAAGACTGATCTGTGTGCCTAATACAATAGAGCAGAAATGATGGTATGTCAGTTCTGAAATGAGGTTATAGAAGACTGTGTTTCCCATTTGGAACTTGCTTTTCCTTGGATCTCTCTTTTTGGGACAAGTTGCGTGCTATTTTGTTAGGGAGCTCAGGCAGCCTGCAGAAGGGTCTCCTAGTGAAGATTGAGGCTTTATGCCAACAACCAATGAGTGAGCTTGAAAGTGATCCTTCTTAAGCTGATATTCAAATACAAGTTGATCTCAGACTCTTGAGAGACCCTGAGCTAGAACTACCCCTGAGTTCCTAAACCTCAAAAGCTGTGAAATCATAAATATTTGCTGCTTTGAGCTATGTTTTTGGGCAATGGCTTATGTAGCAACAGAGATCAAATAAAGTCGCTAGTTAAGAAAACCTCAGGGATGTGATATTTGCAGCTGTACTGGGGGTAAATAACCATTCATTCAATCAAGAGTGTGTATTATACTGAGACTATGAACCAGGCACTGCTGCAGGCACTGAGAGCAACAATGAATTAAGAAGGCACTCCTGTCTTACATCCAGTTGGTTCTAAGCGTTTTATTTTCTTGGTAGAGAATACTTGTATTCCTTCAGAATTCCTCCTCCCCATAGTGACTGGACTTGCAACTGGAGCCTGGCTGATGCCTCTTTGCTGTTTGCCAGGAAGCACAATGCAGAGACACTACCTGTTTCTTGCCAATAGATTTGGAGCAGCTCATGAAGGATGGTCCATCCTCCTCCTTTTTTCTTGCTTTCAACTGATGCCCCCAAAGACAGACAGTACTCTAACTTCAAACATGCAGAATATGACAATGTCCTTGGGTGTGATAGATCAAAATAGAAGAAACCTAAGTTTCTGAGTGACTACATGGAGCATGTCACCCCACCAACCTGATGCTTAAGTCAAGGCCATTATATGGAAGAAGAATAAAAGTAAATCTCTGTTTTTCAAGCCCCTGTTTGGTTTCTTTGTTGCAGCAATATAACTTAAAACTTCTGATGCAATTTACAATCACATAGTCTAGTAAACAGAAAATCTAAGCAAACTATGTATGGTTATCCCTGAGCTCCTCATGGGAAATAAAAGTCTTCCATGTACCACAAGATAATTCTACTTTGGGTTTAGGGAATATATTTCTCCTTCTGGCATTCTCGCTTGCTTTAACCTTGTCTGTCTGTTTGTATTTATTTAGATCATTGTAGAATAAAAATCTAAAACTATGGCACAAGACTCAAATCTAGCTGGCTACTTGCTTTTGTAAATAAAGTTTTACTGGAATATAGTCATACCCAGTGCTTTTCCACTGTAACTGTAAAGGCTAAAAAAATTGAGACACACCCAATATTTACTATATGGTACCTTACAACAAAGTATTTCAAGGCCTACTGTACAGTGTATGTTACAGTGGTTAAATACTTTGTAAAAAAACACCTTACCATTAGTTTGTTAATAAAAATACAGTTATATTACACTAGACAAAAACATTAAAAACATTCACTGGATAAAAGCTAGACTATTCAACAAATGGTGCTGGGAAAATCAGAAAGCCACAAAGCCACATGTAACAAAATGAAATTAAATCCCTATCTTTCACCCTGCATGAAACTCAACTCAAAGTGGATAAAAGACTTAGGCACTAGAACAGAGACCCTGTACTTAATAAAAGAAAAAATAAGCCTAAATCTCTACCATGTCAGCCTAGGATCTGATTTCTTTAACAAGACTCTTAAAGCATAAGAAGTAAAATCAAGAATCAATAAATGGAATGGATTCAAACTAAAAGGCTTCTTCTCAGCAAAATAAACAATGAAGCAAAGAGAGAGCCTACATAAAGGGAGAAAATCTTTACCACATGTATCTCAGATACAGCATTAATCTTCAGGATATATAAAGAGCCCAAAAAGCTTAACACCAAAAAACCAAATAACCAAATCAATAAATGGGCTAAGGAACTGAACAGACACGTCACAGAAGAATAAATACAATTGTTCAACAAATATATGAAACTATTAATAATTAGAGAAATGCAAATCAAAACTACTGTAAGATTTCAACTCACCCCAGTCAGAAAGACAATTATCAAGAATACAAACAATGATATATGTTTCTGAGGATGTGAGGAAAAAGATACACTCATACATTGCTGGTGGGAATGCAAAACGGTGTACCCATTATGAAAAGTGGTGTGGAGATTCCTCAGAAACTTGGAATGGAATCACAATGAGACCCAGCTATCCAACTCCTTGGTTTATACTCAGGAACTTAAAACCAGCATATTATAGTGATGCAGCCACATCTATATTTATAGCAGTTCAACTCACAATAGCCAAACTATGAAACCAACCTAGGCGCCCTTCAACAGATGAATGGACTAAAAAACGCTATATATATGATGGAATCATGGAATATTACTCAGTCTGAAAGAAGAATGAAATTATGGTATTTGCCAATAAATGGATGGAGCTAGAGAATATCATGCTGAGTCAAGTAAGCCAATACCCAAAAAACAAAGGCCAAATGTTTTCTCTGATAGGCGGATGCTAATTCACAAAAGGGAGGCTAGGGAAGAAGAGAGTTACTTTAGATTAGGTAGAGGGGAGTGAAGGGAGGGGTGGGGTATGGAGGATAGGAAGCACAGTAGAATGAATCATACATGTATGTACATGTACATATATAACTATACAACTGGTGGGATTCCACATCATGTACAACCAGAAGGATGAGCAATCATATTCCATCAATGTATGATGAATCAAAAAACATTCTACTGTCATGTATAACTAATTAGAACAAATTTTTAAAAATCACAATGTCTAAAAATCTATTGGCCCTTACTGTATTTTGAATTTCTTGTCAGCCAGAAATACTATAAACTTTTTTTGAGTGACTTCTATGACTTTCTTGAGTGATAAAAAGAAAATATGTAGTCTCTTTATGAAGGACTTCCCAGGTGTGACTGAGGCACAGCCCTCTGGTGCTCTGCTGCTTTTTGGGCAGCTGGGATGAGAACCCAATGTGGGCAGCCGTGGCTCTGGTTGGTCACTTCTTATCCTGCGGTGGATGATTCTATCCTGATAGCAGTCAGATTTCAAACACAAACAAAAACTCGAAATCTTACTTTTTTTTGAAGAGCTGAAAGTATAGACAGTCTTTGAAAACATCATAAAAACAGGGACTCTGATGTAAATTAACCATCCCCTTAAGATTAGATGGAAACCTCAAAGGTAGTTAATATGATATAAAAGACAGGTTTTATTGGCAAATCTTAACTGCATTTTATTCCTTGAGCCTCCCTAGCACCTTCGCATGTGTCCTCTGCCCTCTCTCCCTTCTTAATCTTCTGAGATGCACCAGTTAGCTATGTCAAGCGGTATGAAAGTATGTCACTTAGGTGCATTTCACAGCCACCTACATACCCTCTTTAATAAGCAATCCCTATAGAGCCTGCAATGAAGAGCAGTTACATAGCCGATGGCTGTCTTATTTTTCTAATGTTTGCAACAGACTCTGTGTTGCATATTCAACAGCTACCTTCCTCTCCATCTCTTGACCAAAGCTTCTGCAGAAGTCTCCCTGATGAATGTGGCATGGGCCTCATTCATCTCTCTCTGCAGTTCACTGCATATGACCAATCACAGTGGTGAATGTATTGGGAGTATGAGCAACTGGCAGTGAAGAGCATACAGAGATCAAGGTCTTGCAGAAATCAAGCATCTCAATGGTCTTTTCAGCAGGCCTGGAGGACTAGGTCAGGATGTCAGCTGGAGCAATTGCAGTGGGCAGGGCCAGTGTGTTAGTGTAATCTCATGGAAGACTGTCCTGGTTCTCTTATTTACTGCCTGGGGCCCCAACATAGAAGAGGAGAGATAGTGAATTCCTGGAGATTTAGCACTTGTGACCTCTGCTTAGATATCTCTATTGTGTTTTGCAACATTTTGAAATTACAGAAAAATAACAAATAACAATCTTCCCCACCCACGACTTTGAATTCACTTCTTGAATTTCCTCTGCCAGTTTTTCGTGGGTTGGCTCTTGGCCACCTATCTACACAAAAGAACAGTCTGAAATAATCCATCCCACTTAACAATTGTTGGTATTGGACAGTGACTACATGGTGCATCATCTTTAAATGGTACATTTCCTCTCTGGCTGGTATAATTTCTGAGTTGAGAAAACAGAACTGCACGACCAGATATCAACAGACTGCTAAAGAAAACTAGGATGCTCAAGCCCCAAACTTCTGCAGAAGTCTCCCTGATGAATGTGGCATGGGCCTCATTCATTTCTATCTGAAACAGCATTTGTATTTTAAAATTATAAGAAAAAATTTCAATTATAAGGCATTCACATACAACTTCTTATGGCTTTTTCACTTTGCAATAAAGATGCTATTGCATTTCTAGATCTTAAGCCCCAAAACAGATCATAATATCATATCAATAGTTGCAAAAAAAAAAAAAGAATTTGTCAAAAAACCATCAATTTATTCCTATAAGTTAAAAAAAAATAATTCTAGTAGACTTAAAATAAAAGAGAATCTCCTTAGTCAGATAAATGGCATCTGTAAAAATCAGTGAGCTAATATACTTCCTGCTGAAAAGCTAGATGCTTCTTCCTCAGATCAGGAGGAAAATAAGAACTGCTCTCATCATCTCTATTGAACTTTTGCACTGAATGTTCAAGCTAATGCAATGACTTAGTCAAATAAAGAAATAGAAGACAGACCAACTGGGCATCAATACAGAAAAGAAAAGTTGTCTGGAGATGGCATAACTTACAAAAGCTATTTTAAAAAGTGTATTGGCCAGGTTGCAGGCTATAAACTCAATATGCACATGTAAATTGTGTTTCTATATCCCAGTCACCCAACAATTCAAAATTCAAACTAAAAAAGCAATACTATTTATGAGACCACAAAAAATATGGAATATATGGGCGTAAGTATAGCAGAAGTGAAATGCATGGACACCGACACTACAAAGCATTTAAGAAGTTTAAGAAGACTTGAATAAATGAACAAATGGGCCATGTTTATACATCAGAAAACTCAGTATTAAGATGTTAATTCTCCCAATTGATAGCTCTGATGCATTCGTAATCAAAATCCCAGCAGGATATCTTTTAGAAATTGACAAACTGTCTCTGAGATTTAAGGGGAAATGCATAGCACCAATAATAGTCAAAATGGCTTTAAAAAAGAAAACAAAATATACAGGACCAAAATCTAATTTGAAGGTTTATTGAAAACTTACAGTAATGCAGACAGTGTGATAAAGTCAAATTGACCAATGGAATAGGACAGAGAGTCCACATAATTGATTTTTTGACAGTAGTAAAGAAATAAGTAGATAATCTTTCCAACAAGTGGTGCTAGAAACAATGAATATCCACAGCCAAAAAGAACTCCAACCATACTTCATATCACATACAAATTACTAAAAATGGATTATTAATCTAAATATATAACTCTAAAATTTCTAGAATACATTGGAGAAAATCTTCATGACCTCAAACTTAATAATGTGTTTTCAGATGAAACACCAAAAGCAGGATCCATGAAAAAAATTAATAAACTAAACTTCACTGAAATTAAAAGCTTCTATTCTTCATTCTGAGAATGAAAATATAAGCCATAGACTAAGCAAAAAATATCTGCAGTGCACACATTTGATAAAGAACTTGTACCTAGAATAAAATTACTCACCATTGTTTTTTCAATCCTTTTCTCCTGATGAAACCATAATTATCCCCTTAAAATGCACATATGCTCATGTAACTCCCTACCCCAGACTTCCAGTGCTTCCCTTTGCCCTGTGCATAAAGTCCTAACCTCTCTTGATGGCCTGATCTTGATTATCTTGGTTGCTTCCTGCCTGTCTTTACAACTGTTTCAGGTGCCTCACCCTTTATTCTCTGACCATTGCCTGCCTCAGTATCTGCAGAGGTCCTTGTGTTTGTTTTATCTCACCTCCAGATCCACCCTCTGCTGTTCCCTCTGAATAGAATCCAGCCTTTCTCCATGCCTCTTCCCTGTTTAACAATTTCTGTTTATTTCTCAGTTGTCAGCTTAAACCTTAGGTCTCAGAGAGGCCGTTCCAATCCCCCCCAACTGTGGCACAGCAGGTCTTCCTGGTATGTGTTCTCAAAGAATTCTGTGCTTGGCTTTCCAAGCATTTTTTTTTTTACCATTTAATTTATTAATTGATAGTTTATCCAGTGCTTGTGTGCTCAACATGAGGACCATGCCTACTGCCTCAGCATGTAGCATGGCCCAACCGATAAAAACGAATTCATAAATATGTATTTAAGAAATAATAAATGAGCACCATTAACTTCGTGGAGATGAGTCTTAGGCATAGCATCATTGGCTTATAAATTAAAATAAAAATTATTTCCATAGATCAAAAGAAGTAAAATGAATGGTTTAAATATTTTGGGTTCCATCTGTGCATCAGATGTTCCCATCTGCTCCTAAAATGGCTAACCACAGACTTCATCTGCTTGTTTGAGAAAGTATTTGACAAGTTCAAATCTCTTAATGTGTGTAAATATCCAAGTATCAGTCATAGCATTGTTTCTATGGAGAATGAATAGTACAGGAAGTTAGGACCTGGTGACTTCATCAAAACAGCACTACATATTGCAGGTTAATTTTTTGGGGACTTAACAGTTTACAGATGACTGACCACTAGAGTTGAGATCAGTGTAGTACTAAACTTAGGAAACAAGGTTCTGGCTGTGACATTGCATTTCTCTGATGAATTTAAAGCAACTTTGTTTCTCCTCATAAGCCCTGGTAGTAAATTTCTCACTGATGTTCTTTCAGTAAAGTTTATGATCAGTGTCACTTTGTCATTGCTGCTGAAGTACCACTGGCATTCTGCATTATCTGTTACAGCCCTTGGCTTTGATGGAAGTGGGTTCCAATGACTCCATTTCCAAAGAATAATTCAATTGATATGTATCCTTGACTAGGATGGGAATGAGAGTCTGGCTAATTTAAAACTAGTCTCTCTCACCTGTGCCAAACTGATATAGTAATCAGCCAAGGAATTGGGGGTTTTTATTTTGTGTAGAAAATAGTAAACACTAGGTATAGAGAAGAAATAAAGATAAAACATACAATATTTTGGATTCTAAAATTTCTCAAAATTATTTACTAGCTTCAAAAAGAAGAAATTCATGTTTCTTTTGTGTAGAAAATGGCACTAGACAGAATGAGGAAACAGATGTGTAATTAAGAGGACTCTTTTATTAAATTAAATTTTTTGAAATCTAAAATGAACCTTTGCAAATTTTAAGCTCAAAATTCATAAAATTGTAAATTTTATTTTCAAATTTAGAAGAACCTTTATTAAACTGATGTATCCTAAATCGCTGAACTGTCATTTGGTTCTACGCATGCATTCTTATAAAGTTCCCAAATTGGTGAAGACAATTCCTAAACCAGATAAGTATATTGTCCCTCATCAAGAAATTAAGAATGACAAAAATGTAAAATCTGCCAACTTCTTCAATATTCAGATGGGAGTTAAATGAGATGATGGGGAGTAGGAACAAGGGAAGTTACCCAGGTGTCATCCTTCTAAAACTATTGAATGAGGTCCAAAAGAGAAACTGTTCATGTAAGAGAGGATGTGGACATCTAGGAAACAATCACTAAGAACCATAGGGGATCCAGTTGCATAGGGGCCTTGAGCAGAACATTCTTACCACCAAATATTGCATAAATGGCTCTTGCTAGAGACACCCAGAATCACTGGGTGGAAGATACCACTGATGATCTCCATCTTTTGACTTCAAAAGGGAAAACAGATGACATCCAATGGCAGCCCTTTAAACTCTGATGTGCTCAGTTTCCCTCACCTGATGCACATTACCTATTCTCTCCACTGGAGAATATATGGAATTTTGCTGCTGCCCTATCAGTTATGCACAGACACAGGACTTGGATCATCACCTTCTAATCTAATATAGAAAACTTGACTGGAAAGAATTTGAAAGAGAATAGCTGGCTATATGAATAGCATCAAAAACAAATTTTGACTTGCTACATATTTGTGCAACAGAAGGCAAGAGGGACACTACTACTCAGGGATTCGTTAAAAGGGGCAGGGGATAAATAATTATAAGCAAGGCTATATAGTAAAGAGACTGTGGGTTAAAAGACTCAGTAAAAGTGGAACCATGAGATTTACAGGGAAAAATAAAGGAAGAAATGATACTCTTAGTTGGAAAAGTGTGTGGGAGGGTCTTCTAAAAGGCAGTCATTCATAGAATAGAAGCTTTTTTAATCTGACAGAAATGAGACAGTTGATAGCATGTTTTATGGAAGTGACACACTGTTTCAATAATTTTGCAAGTCGAGAAGATGCTCCCTGCAGATGGAAATATACATAAAGAGGAAAGGAAACGGGTAGTTTCTGCTTAGCAGTCTGTCAATAACACTGTGCTAAACATCAAATGTATTTAATTACCAGCATTCAATATGTTTATTTAATTAAATACATATGCAGCAAAAAAAAAATAGAATATTCTTATAAGGAAATATGATGGGGGGCAACCTTTCTCTGGCTGTCTCACCAACCCACATCTCTCTATCCTGAGTGTTATTGAGAAGGTGGAAGGTTAATTCTTTCAACTCTTTCTAATTCTGAGGGTTTACTCCAGATTTGTAATGGTTAACTACACATCAACATTTTTTGTTTGTTTGTTTGTTTTGCTTTGTTTTGTTTTGCCATGAAAACACACATGTGGGCAGGTGTGGTGGAGCTGGGGCCTCATGCATGCTAAGCTGTTGCTCTACTGCTGAGCTTTATTCCCAATCCCAAAGCATGTATTGATTTATTAATTTTAGATTCCATTAAATGAAAATCAACCCTTCCAATATGACTACCATTAGTTCACATACTGGTTACCTTTGTAACAGGATATAATTTTTTCCCCACTGTTTTCTTCTTCTTAGAGATGTCTCGATTCACCATACCATCAAACAAGCTGACTCTGCCCCCCCATCCCTTTCTTTCTACTCTCAGCTTCCAAATTCTGCCATTTATAAACACAATTAAAATTTATATATTGATTTTTAAAGTTGAAAAATCAATAAATAATTCTCTTTAATTATGCAACATGTATACTGTCACAGAGGTAGAATATTATCATGTGCCTTTATTTTTATACATCTTGTGTTTCTCTCCAGGATTTCATCGTTTTAGCAATGTGCCAGTGGCAGGTCACACCACTCAATACACACATACCTAGTCCCTATACCTCACTCCCAGTTTATATCCCCACCTGACTTTATATCTAGGGGTTCCTCTCACTGTGTGAAGCTGCTAAAGACCAGAAAATTGCATCTTCTCCTGTGAATTCTGAGGCAGGGTCTCTACAGTTATTAGAAGAATCCAAGAACTACAGGAAAATAAGTTCTCCATGGAAACCCAGGGATCCTTTAAAGCAAAGTGAGTATAGTCAGTAATTTGGAAAATTAATTTCAAGCATGAGATTAGGTCACTCTATTCATATATATTAGGGGGAGGAAGTCATTGAGGAGTGACATAATCTCTGAGAAAGATTTACAATAAGAAATTAAAAATAATGCAAACTCATAATTTATTTCTTTACTCAAAGTGAAATTTAGTTATCTAAAGAAGCTGAGAATAAAAGAACCAAAATTCAATACATGGTAGATGGGAATGACTCCTTCCCATTTCATTATATTGTAAAAGACAATCCTAGTGGCAGATAGTGTCAGCCTTGGTGGGTCTGCAAGATCAGAGGTTTTGCCTTTTTTGATGAAAGTGAGCTCCTGGAGTGTTAGGAGGTGACAAGAACACTTGCACCTCTAAGCCTCAAGTAGCCACTCTCCCCTCTGCATAGGGTGCTTCCCAGAGGAGGCTCAAGTCAGAGGGAGGCCTTTAAACATGCATTTCATAACTAAGAGCAAAAGGAATTGATGTGTACAGGGACAGGAAACCCTGGGGCATGTTTTACCCTATGAGTATTTCTCCTGTGGCAATTAGATTTTCAGATTTGATAATGGACAAATCCACTGACTGGGTAGGGACTGCAGGGGAGAGAAGACTGGGAAGCACAGAGGAAAAAAGGGTAGAAAACTTCCAACCTAAAGGCAATGAATAGAACAGGAAAGAAGATAAGTGAGCATGCAATTAACTCTTCAGGTCAACTTCTAGCACCCAGGAGGAAGCTGCTGTGCACATTCTTAAGCAAGTCAGCTTCTTTAATGTCCAATGCTTCTCATTTATACGGTAAATGGTTGTGTTGTTTGCAATACCTTACTTCTGTGGTACTAGGGATTGATCTATAAAGGCTCCCATTTTTATAACTGGAATTATAGGTATGGTCCACCACACCTGCTTGTACTAACTTCTGACAAGGCCCTTTTCTGCCTGACAGACACATACTCCTTGAGTTCTTCCAGAAGTTTTACAATTAGATAAACTATGTCACAAGGAGCATTCAGAGTATGTGTGTGTGTTAGAGTCTGTAAACAAGTCTGGATGGCGCCTGGCAAAATGCCAGAGGGAGTGGTTTGTGAAGTAACACCAGCAAGCCATTAAGTGTGGAGATTTCTTATTGGTTGACTGATGTATCTAGTTTATGCTAATTAAGATAAGCTGTGTGGAATGTATAAATACCTCTGTTGTCCTACAATAAAGGGCTCCTACTCCTGCTGTATCAACGTACACAAGTTATTCGTCACCCCCCCACACCCCGGTTATTTTGCTACAGCCGGACTGTGGCAGATGGTGGCCCATTACGGGGAGCCCCTGGACACTCGGGGGTAAGTGACGAAAAAAAAAAAAAAGCTGCCCGTCCATAGATAGGAAGGGAGCAAATCTGCTAGTCCCTAGGTAGATAGGGCGAGAGGAAAAATGACCATTTTGAGAAAATGGAGAAGATTGATACAATATGTTTGTGTCTTGTTTTGTCTCAGTGTATTGTATTGTCTTTGTGATGAAAATATGGAAGGGGTGAGAAGTAAATTACTAAGGGAAGAAGGCACCCCAGTGGAACCAAGAATAGTTAGGGCATGTGTTGATAAAAGCCCAGGAACTCTAGTCAGAAAGAAAAAGAAAGTTCAGAAGAAGAAAGATTATCAGGAAAAAAGTTGCAGCAAAAGGCTACTACTAAATACTTTTTCGTTACCAGAGGGTGCGTGAAGCGGTGAGGCGGCTGCCGATTGTGCGAGCTGGTCATGGCGCAGCAAGAATTTTCCAAGTGGCAACAGCTGGCTCTTCCACTGCCACAAGCCCAAATCTAGACCTGACCTGGAGGCACAGTCTTGCAGGCTCTTGCTCCCTGTGCCCGGTGGCAGTTTGAGTCCGGGGCTATCTGGGGCTGCCCAGGACACACAAGGCGCCCCTGAAGTTTGATCATTTCCAAGGCCAGTAACTACAATGGTTCTCCCACACCTGGAAGCTAATGAGTAATGAGCGCCATTAAGGCTTATTTCAAATGCAAAAAAACCTTGAGATAATGTACTAAATTGTTCAGAAGGTTGTTTTCTTAGTCGAATGCTACAGGATTTTCTTTAGCCATCCGGAGTTCCTGCCTTCGTCCCAGTGCCGGTAAAGACCAAGGTGGAAGAATTTCCAGTGTTGCTGAAAACCAGAGGAGACTTCTGCTGAGAAACGGATGAGACTTCGGATCAAGCTAGCTGCCTGCAAAACTTACCTGGACTGTGATTTAAGCTAGCTGCCTGCAGAACTTACCTGAACTGTGATTTACCTGGACTGTGAGTTAATCTATTGAGACACTGCTTTACCTGGACTGAGACAACAAACTGTAATCTACAACAAATTGTAACTTGGTATCTTGCTAACGGTGTCATTGCTGGTATAATTTTTCCAAGGGCTTCTTGCATGGAGCCATCAATTGGCTTGGTATTGTGACATTTTGTATCCTCCCCTTCTGCTTGTAGCAGATTATTTATGGTGTTTCTGTAAAAACCACTATGGTCGTTATTTAAATCAAACAAAAGGGGGAAATGTTAGAGTCTGTAAACAAGTCTGGATGGCGCCTGGCAAAATGCCAGAGGGAGTGGTTTGTGAAGTAACACCAGCGAGCCATTAAGTGTGGAGATTTCTTATTGGTTGACTGATGTATCTAGTTTATGCTAATTAAGATAAGCTGTGTGGAATGTATAAATACCTCTGTTGTCCTACAATAAAGGGCTCCTACTCCTGCTGTATCAACGTACACAAGTTATTCGTCACCCCCCCCCCACCCTGGTTATTTTGCTACAGCCGGACTGCGGCATGTGTGTATGGTGAAGTCCCAAGGAAATAACCTTATAAACTGATCTTGAAATCATCTGAGAACCAAGTTCAAGTTAAAGCCAAAGTTTTTACAGTGAAAGAAAATGGACCTTGTTTTGGTTTAGTTATGAAGTATCCCCTAAAAGATCATTTGTGAGACATGCTCAAGAATGAGAACATTTGGAGGTAAGATTATTAGATTATGAGATATGACCTAATCAGTGGATTAATCCACTAATGTGGATTAACTGTGTGGTAACTGCAGGCAGGTAGGGTGTAGTTGAAGGAGTTAGGTGATTAGGAGTATGCCTTTGGGGTTTATACTTTTATCCTGGAGTGCAGAGCTCTCTTTGCCTCCTGGTGCCACGGTTTAAACTGCTTTCTTCAACCATGCCCTTTTGCCATGATGTTCTGCCTAACCTGAGACCCAGAGCTAAGAAGTCAGCCATAGATGGCCTGAGAGCTCTGAAAACATGTGCTAAAACTTATCTTCCTCTAATTGATTTTTTTCATGTCTTTTGGGCACAGCAACACAAAAGCTGACCAAAACAGAAATTGGTACTGGGAGTGGGGTCATTGCCATTATTAACCTGACCATGTGGTTCAGAAGATTTTAGAGCTTTTTGGAGTTTGTGGGAGGAATTTTTAAAAGTTTAGAGATGCAACCTGAAAGAAATTTAGAATGCTGTAAGTGGAGTTTAATGGACAATTCAGGTGGGAGCTCAAGAGTCCAGAATGCCAGTAGGACTATGGACAGTAAAGACTAGGTTTATGAACATTCAGAGGAAAAGGAGGACTCTATTGAAAATTGGATGAGAGGCCATTTGTGCTAACTTTGGCTGAGAAGTTGTCGATAATTTCCCTGTGTCCTGAGACTTTCTGTGAGTCTGAATTTAAAGGTAATGTACTAATCAGTCTTGCAGAGGAAATTTCAAGGCAGCACAGCTTTCAGGAAGTGTCATCAATAGTGCTGATGGCTTTAAGCCAAGTTTACTGTGATAATCAGGAGCAGAAGGCAGAACAGAAAAAATTGAAAATCTTGCAGTTTGGCTAGAAAAGTGTAAGTAAAATTGAGGCTAGGAAAATTGTGGTTCTTAAAGACATTACAGCTACTAAAGAGATGCTAAGTACATTACCAAGAAACAATAGGAAAGCTAGCTGAGGGCATCTCAGGAAATGTTAAGACCATACCTATCTCAAGCTTAAGGGTGTAAAAGTAAATATTCCTTTGAGAAAAGACCACAAGGGCTTGTAAAGGGAGATTAGGAATTTGTTTCACTACTCAGCCACCCAGAAACAGAAGGTGCTTCAGGTCTCAGGCAGCTTGGTTACTGCTTGAGATAACAGAAGACCTTGGCATCAACCACATGGTGTGGGTTCTGCAGGATTCCAGGATGCTGGAGTTAGGGTGTTATAGGGGTTTCCACCAAAATTTCAAAGGAAGGTCTGGGAGGCAAGGCAAAGAGCAGCAGATGTGTGGTCCCTGCAAGCTGTCCCTGAGAGGGCAAGGCATGAAGAAGGGAGAAAGAATCCAAAGCAGCAGTGGTGACCCCCAAGATTAAAAGATATGTGTGACATCTGTTGAGAAGAGCTACAGGAATTGAGAAGAAGCAAGCCACCAGAGAGGTCATGTGGGTTGCAGCCAGCAAAGCCTTAGGTGTGGATCTACACAAGCTTCAGAATAGAAGAGCATGATCCATGTGCCCCAAATGCTTGACATGAAGCTATAGAACTTGTTTTCCCAGCTAGATTTCTGTCTTGCTTTAGTCCTATCCCTTCTTTCTATGCCTTTATAAACATGAAAATGTTTATTCGGTGCTATTATATATTGGTGATATGTAACTTGCTCTTGATTTTTACAGGGGCTCTGCTGAGAATTTCTTGAGTCTTACAGGATACTTTGGACTTAGACTTTTGGGTAGTGCTGAAATTGTTAAGACTATGAGAAAATGGACTAAATGTATTTTACATTGTGAGATGAGCATGAGCTTTTGGGACCCAGGGACAGAAAGTTATAGTTTAGATATGAGGTGTCCCTCCAAAGTGCATTAGTGAGGCAATGCAAGAATATTCAGAAATAAAATTATTGGGCAATGAGAGCCTTAGCCTAATCAGTGTACAAACCTACTACTATGGATTAACTAAGTGGTGACTACAGGCAGGGAGGGTGTGACTAAAGAAGGTGGGTCAGAGGGACATGCCTTGGGGATTTATATATTGTCTGTGGCAAATAGAGATCTCTCTGTTTCCTGGTGCCAGATTATGTGCTGGTGGCTTTCTTCCACCATGCCCTTCTGCCATGAAGTTCTGCCTCACCTGGGCCCCAGAGCAATAAAATGGTCCTATATGGAATGAAACCTCTGAACCCATGAGCCATGATAAACTTTTCCTCTTCTATTGCACTTGTCAGGTCTTTTGGTCACAGCAAAGCAAAAGCTGACCAAAACAGATCTCAAATACATTATCACAGCCCTTTAAATTACATTTATGAAGACAAAGCCAGACTTGGAGATAAATATATTAATAGAGTTTAAATTTTTAAATTATTTGACAATGACTATGTTATTGTTCCTTTTAAAACCCTCCAGACATGGACTTTTCTTGATCCTGAGTTTCTCTGTCCACCAGATGATGAGGTTGGATTATGAATATTTTCCATATTTAAGATTCTTCCAGCTCTTCTTAGTGTCAGATCTGTAAATGGAGAGACACCCCTTTTCCCAGAGTAAAATTTCCCATCCAGAAGAATTTATCCCTTGTGGTACTGTAAATGTCTGTAATTTTTGTCATTACACAGAGTCCTTGGGTTTAAGGAAGATGTGCACATTCCTTAGAGGATCAACAAGTTTGCCTAGGAAGAAAATGTTGCCACCATATCCTATCAGGGGATGGGATGGAGGCAGGTAAGTCCTGACCAACCAAGACAATGATACTCCCCCAGGACACTTGGCAGAGCAGCTGGAATGGCAATCTCACAACAAGCTATGCCAGGACAGCATTGGAGATTGTGAGGTGGTGCTGGAACAGAATTAATGAGCAGACTAAGGGCTAAAGGAACCAGACCAATTCAATGGGAAACACAAGTATCATTTTTTTTCAAATATGGACTAAAGTGGACTTGTTGGAATGAAAGGGGGTAAGGGCAAAAACAGTACACCAAAGAGAGGATTCTGTCCCTAATTGTCTCCTATGCATAAATCTGAAAAATTACTTTGAATTTTTAAATCACTTTGGGACGTATGAACATTTTAAACATAAAACTTTGTTTTTTCCATTTTTTGTGTCCGCTTCACTTTTGCTCATCAATGTTTTATAGTTTTCATTGAAGAGATCTTCTGCTCTTTGGTTAAATTTATTTGTAGGTATATATAGTAGCTATTGTAAATAGGATTGCTTTCTTTATTTGATTTTCAGATGCCTATAGAAACATAGCTGATTTTCATATATTGATTTTGTATCCTGAAACTGCTTAATTTATTTGTTCTAATAGTTGTCTCGGTGCAGTCTTTGTTGTTTTCTACATATAAGATCATGTTGTGTTCAAAAAATAACAATATGATTTCCTCCTTTCCCATTTTGATGCTCTTTATATATTAATTTATTTTTTTAACCAGATTATTCTGGTTAAAACCAGAGTTCTTAAAGGGAAATAAGTCAAAATCTCACATAAATTTTTGAGTTAAGAAACAAAAAGTCCAATTGAATGATATTAGAACCCATTAAATAATTTTTAATGAATTTTGTTAAAAAAAGCACTGTAATTTATCAGCAGTAGGTTTCAAATCAGAATGTTAATAGTTATATTCACTGAGAATAGCACTATTTAAATCAAACAACCAATGGAAAGAAAAAAAAGTGCAAATAAATGTACCAAGTACAGCAGCACACACCTGTAATCCCAGCTTCTCAGGAGAGAATTCCAAGTTTGAGGCGAGCCTGAGCAATTTAGAGAGACCCTGTCTGAAAGTTAAAAAACAAACAAACAAAAAGAGGCAGGAAGCTGGGGATGAGCTCAATGGTAGTGCTTATCTAGTATACCTGAGGGCCTGAGTTCAATTCTCAGCACTGGAAATAAATAAATAAATGCAAATATAAATGCATACAAAGATCTACACTTTGTAAATCTCCTGTGTTCTCTCTGTTTTGCTGATGAAGGAGTGGAAGTGTTCCCCTTCTTCTAACCTATCTAGGAAAGTTCTTGACAACTGTTCCCTTGGAAATCAAGAACAGAAAACTGATGTCTGATATTTAGTATTTGTTGGTGAATAAAGTACCAGGAGGCAAGAGTCAATATAGAAACAGGCAGAACCAATGACAAGTGATGCAGAAAGAAATGGAGTCAAGCCTGATTCCCCAGTTTTTAGGAGATCACATCAAAGAGAAACATCACCCCCCAAAACACATCCTTGCTATGATGTGGATAAATATTCCCCAAAGGCCCATGTGTTGAAGATTTGTTTGGCCATCTATTGCACTAATGGGAGGCAGTGGAGCCTCTAAGAGTTGGGGCCTAGTGGGAGGGAGCTGTGAAGAGAATATTATAGATCTCCTTCCTGTGTCTGCTTCCTGGTCACAATCAGGGAGCAACCTCCTATGCCACATGCTTCCACCATGAAACGGTCCCAGAAGCAATGAGGATAGCTGGCCACAGTCTCAAGCCTCCATGACTGAAGCCCAAATAAATCCTCCCTCTTTTTAAGATCATCATCTCAAGTATTTTGTTATAGTAATGGACATATGACAAACACAATCCTTTCTTAGAAGAACTTTAGGAAAATCATCCAAGTAGAATAAGGATGAGCAAGTTTACCTTACCAAAAACCACCACAATGTCCTAGTGAACAGTCATGACTTGTCAATTCCTTCCAGAGCTGTCTTAGCATCAGAAAAGCAGTGGCATGATCTCTGCTTCCTGCAAGCATGGACTGTACTGTGAAGTTGAGCAGTTTGCAAAGTTCAGCTGATGGTTTGGGTCTTTCTAGACCTCCTAAAGCCAAGATAGGGAATAAAGGAGCAGTGCCAAGGAAAAAGTTAAAACCAGCACATTCTGCCCTGGGGATGCCTGCCAAGAGAAACAGCTGCCTCTACTTCCTCCTCACTCTGAACAGTCTCTACATTTGCACTCTTCCAACCTTCCATCTTTGCTGACTAGGACAGTGTGATGAGACATTTAGGTACTCTCATGAGCACTGTCTAAGGCAGAACTTTCTGTAGGGCTAGAAAAGTTCATACAAAATAACAACTACATTGAACTCGAAACACAGCAAGTGTCAGCAGGAAAGTGAGTTTCCCCTTTTAAAATTTATTTAATACATCAAACAAAAATTACTTACAATCCTAAGACTGAAAATAATTAAAGTGTAAGAAAATACCCACCTCTGTCCACTTGTATCATTTTGTCTCAGTTTTTCCAAACTGACACACAAATTTGTATATATTGATGGGTGTCATATGATGTTTTGAGATCTCTCTCTCTCTCTCTCTCTCTCTCTCTCTCACACACACACACACACACACACACACACACCTACCTATATGTGCATGCATACACACATTCTGTAAATGTTTAAATCAGGGTAAGCATAATTCATCTTCTCAACCATTTATCATTTCATTGTGGTAAAAACACTCATAAGCATTTCTTCTAGTTTTTCTTTTCTTTTTTCATTTACTCAGGGTTTGAAGCCAGGGCCTTGTGCATTATAGACACCCTTGAGTATACCTCAATCTCTAGGGTTTTTGCTGTTGCTATTGTTTTTGTTGTTTGTTTATTTTAATATACAGTACTTTGTCATTATCACTTACCATGCTACTGTGCAAGAGAACACCAGACATTAGGGATTTTTTGTTTTGTTGCTGGAGATGGAATCCAGGGCCTCACACATACTAACCATGAGCTCTACCTCTGAGCTACATCCCCACACAGAAAGCATATTTTTAGCACTACTTACTTTAAATGTAAACACCCTTTAGTGACTTGGACAATATAGATTAATCCATTTGTGAGCAAGGAAGAAGGCAGTAGCTTTCAAGTGGGAAGCAAACAGATGCTCTTCAACAGGAGAAGAAGGGGAACTGTGATGGGTTTCACTGAACTGACAGAACTTTGTGTCCAGACATATAGACTTAAACTTTCAAGTGACCAGCCAGCCCAATGGAAGTGAGGGGCATGTGGTGGTGGTGGAGGGGTTCTATAGGCATGAAAAGGAGGGAAGTATAGAGAGGAGGGTGCAACATCTACCCTCTCCCGGGGTAGTCCATAATAGGCTGACTCCTGCTTCCCACCTCATAGACTTTAGCATCCTCTTAAAGCCAGCCCAAACTGAGGAACAGACCTGACTGTTGACTCCCTCAACACCCAACTGCTCAGCCTTCATTAATTATGAAAATATAATTATTTTAATTCACCTAATCAAGGTATGAAAATACTTCTCTCTGAATGGCTTGCTAAGTGCAGCGTCATTGGGATTTATTTATTTATTTTTTTGCCATTTCTTCTCCATGGTGTCTGATAAAAGGTTTAGCAACTCAGGTAGAACAAACTGGGATGATTTTAAGCAGGTAATATCCTTTCAAGTCATATTATTTTGTTAATCCATTTACTGATTCATTCCATGTGCAACATTGAACCCACACTCTGTAATACTGTTGAAAGGGCTTGAGATGCAATAGTTCCCACTTAATTTAACTGTGCACAAAGAAAGAAAGAAAAGCTATAGTGTGTGCATTGGTAATATAGAACCCTGTGGAAGAGATGCTCAAAGAGGAATCAGCTGCCCATTTTACTGGAGCTCTGGGCTCTCTGAAAGTCTAAGACAATGCTTTATCTTTCACTGATGCAACACAGATGGTCTCATTTGGGAGTAAGGATCCTGCATGATACTAAATTGCATTTTTCCTTTCACTGTGGGGAATGAGATAAATGTGGGCTTAAAAAAAAAAAACGCATAGCATCTTCACAGGTATGAGCTGCTTTTTGTCATTTGTTTGCTGCCCACCACAAATCAGACACTGAAGCCTCTTTATTCTCTGTCAAGAACATTTGCTCTGCGTGTCACATCTGGCTCTATATCCAATTCACATTAATAAGCACTCAAAGGGTATGCCTTTCTTCTTGGCATGAAATTTCTGACAGGGATAGAGTTTTCTGAGCAAGGCTAATTTGGCACAGGTGTTAGAGAGGTTGGCAGGTAGCAGACTTCCCTGAGATGCAGGGCCTGGTCAATTCTGCCCTCCAGTTTGAAAAGACCAAGGATGAGTGCTGTTTGGTTTTGGTCCCTGGATCTGTTCCTAAGAGGCCTTCCAGGAGCAAGGCTGTGAGTCTAAAGAACCTGGGATGGTTACCATGTCTCTGGAGGCCAGAACATTCAGGCCAGGCATTTTTTTGTGACCTTCTCTCTAGATGTGTTACTTGAGGACAGAATGGGTCACTGTCACTTTTCTAACTACACCACATTTGTCATGTATTTAAATATTCTCCCGTGTGGGTGGTCTTCAGCTACTCTAGCCATTTAATAAATCAAAGGCATCAGCCAGAGAGAAGCTCAGCATGGCTCAGGATCTGGGTCTGACAAGACAATAGGATCATGAAGACTGAGAATTGGAGGAAGAAAGTGGGAGGGTTCCAGGACTCACCGGAGAAAAGTGGAAAATGTAAGATAAAACAGCATCATTTATGTATGTATTTGTATTTATGACACTCGTTTTCATATGAGCATCACTTTGGTTTAAATGTTTCCCAAAGTTTATGTATTGGAAACTTTATTCCCAAATGTGGTGGTATTGGTAGGTGAGAACCAAGGGGGGTTGTTTTGGTCATGGGACAACACCTACATGATTAGGTTAAGGCTGTTATTTCTGGGATGAGTTTCTTCAAAAGGACAAAATTTGCCCCCTCTTTTTCTTTCTCTCACCTTTTCTTTCCCTTCTGCTTTCTACCATGTTATGATGTAGCAAAAAGATCCTCCACAGATGCTTGCCTCTTAATCTTGTAATGCCCAGTTTCCACACTGATGAAATAGTAAATAAGTTTTCATTATAAATTACCCAGTCAATGATATTTGCTTATAGCAACACAAAATGGACTAAGACAAGTATACACAAACAGAACACAATCACCAAACTAAAGAGATATTTGTAAATCACAATACTCCTTAATACATTTATATATTCAGGTCACACTGTTTTTATTATTCTGCTGCCTTTCAATATTTATAAAACCAGGAGAAATTTTCTTTCATGAAATGTCTTTGCAAATTGCTGCTTAATAATCAGATCATGATAACCACCATGTTTATCTAATTAGCTCTGTGGTTATTTTAATTCAATGCAACTAATGATGCTAGATTAGAAATCCTAATGTTAGGAACCAGAGTTTTGCCTTAATTAAAACATTGGCACAAATTTAACATTGCTTAAAGCTAATTAAAAAGGTTTTTAATGTAAGAAAGCCTTTCTAATAGTTTCCTTCAAAGAAAACATTATATTAGATTTATGATACTGAAACCCTAGAAAATGACAACAGCAGGTTACTTATCTATTTATCTTTGCACTTTGATATCCCTTTGGAAATGTAAAAACTCTTCACAAAAAAATGACATGATTTATCAATATTCTTCTATCTATTCTAACTTACTCTCCCCATAAAAAGAGTATACCATGTCATGGAATTAAAGTTTCCTAAATTATTTATATTTGCATATTGATTAGGGAGACAGATAGATAGATACATGCTAGGGTAAAGAACTGCATCTACACAGCATCAGGTCCTTGGAAATCCAGTTCAGTTCTTGGCAGTCTTCAGAATTCAGCCTTTAGGAAGATCTGCTTTTTAGTTAAATGATTCTCAACAATTTCAAAAATTCTTTAAAATATTTTCCCATGTAATCAATGCATTTGTCAAAGAGTTAACTAGGCACTAGGCATTTGTTTTATAATTTATATTGATATTATTTCATTTAATTCACACTGCCCTATGAGGACTTCATAAAGGAGAAAGCAAACAACTTGAAACATCATTTTCTTTTTTTCTTCTAGGTTATCTTAAATTTTTTTTTTAAATTTTTTATTGTTGGTTGTTCAAAACGAAAATACATCATTTTCAAATGATTCATGAACTATCCCTTTTTTCCCTTTTCTTCATTTTATTTTTGAAACAGTGTCCCTCCACATGGACCAGGAGCCTATAACTCCTAGGGTCATGCCATCCTCCTGCTTCAGTCCCCTGAGTAGCTAGGACTGTAATCATGAGCCACTGCCTGGACTCATGAGCTATTTCTGCCTGGCATTTGCTCTCTGTCCCAAATCACCACATTGCAGAGCCAGGTTGGGCCTTGCCTGCCCCTGAGGCCTCTCCTCTCTCAGAACACAGTAAAAAAACGGCAGCAGTCCTTCTTCATGAGAGTGTGATGCATCTCCCTGTATGCCCTACAAGATCAAGGATCAGGGTCTTATTTTTATCATCCCAGACATGACCTATGGGAGGAAACTTCCATAGAGAAAAAGGAGCCCATGAAAGTTTTAAAACACACACACACACACACACACACACACACACAGAGTTCCTAATACAAAGAGAAAAGGACCAAATAACCTTCATTTAAAAAATTAATAGATTGGAATTTTCTTTAAACATCTTAAGAGTGATAAAAAGAGGATTCTATTCAAGTGGCATCATAGTTCCAAAATATTACAGTTATTTCATATGTATTCAACAAGGCAAATAAGCATAAAGTGCAACAACATGACAGGGCAGGCTAGGCTGAATTGATGTCATATGACAGAATATAACATTCCCTAAATTAGTTAAGATGCTTTGTGTGGTGCTCAGCTAGATATATGTCCTTTTTTTTTTGGTCTTTTTTGGAACTGGGGGTCGAACCCAGGGCTTTTGCGAATGCAAGGCAGACGCTTTGCCACTGAGCTACATCCCAGCCCTAGATATATGTCCTGACTCCTAGGAGTTCTCCAAGGAATGGCTCCTAACCTGACCACCCAACAAGATCCTTGTAACTTCTAATCTCTTTTTTGCACTTGTCATAATCTGATCTCCAATATCCTCTATAGTTGAATCTTGAATGTACCCCAAAAGCCATGTTGAAGACTTGGTACCCAACCCATGGTGCTATGGGGAAGTGGTGAAATCTTTAGGAGACGGGGCCTAGTGGGAGAAAGTTAGATCTTTGGAGGGGGTCAGGAACCGTAGCCGCTGCCTCCTCCTCTTTTGTTCTCTTTCTCCTCTTCCTCCCCTTCCCCTTCCTCCTCCTCCTCCTCCTCCTCCTCCTCCTCCTCCTCCTCCTCCTCCTCCTCTTCTTCTTCTTCTTCTTCTTCTTCTTCTTCTTCTTCTCTCTCTCTCTCTCTCTCTCTCTCTCTCTCTCTCTCTCTCCTTCTCTCTCTCTCTTCCCCCTCCTGGTTTCCACGAAGTGAGCAGCTTTGCTCTACCATGTACCCCTCCTCATCATGGTATGCTGCTTCACAAGAGGCCCCAAACAAAAGGCCAAAAGAACATGGACTGAAAACATGGGCCAAATTAAACCTTTCCTTCTTTTAAGTCAATTACCTCAGGTACTTTGTTATACTAATAGAAAGCTAACTGTATGGGAAGCTGACTAACACATGTTGCTTGCCCTCACTTTGTTATGGTACTAACTCCACAGATTTTAATAAGTCTGTTAACATATTTGTTTACATATGAAAATCAAGAGCCCCTATAGCAAAGGGACCCCCTTCTATTTCTGTTTTATTTTTCAAGAAAGACCTGATGCATAGCCTTGTCCCCTGATGCTCAAAAAGATAAGTAACGCTATTTTTTCAACTTTGCTTCATCAAAGTTTCCACATCTACATGCTCTTCATCTCCAAGAAGATTAAGATATGATGTCTTCTTTAATTTTTCTACAGTTCTCCACAGTGACCAAAATCTAGTATTCAACACTCCATATCCAATAAGTATTGTAAATTCTTTTCTTTCCAACTGCATTAGCTTCAATCTATCAACTTAAGATTAAACAAAACCAAAATAAATAAGTAGAAATAACAAACACTGGATGTTTAAGAGTAAGAAAACTTTTACTTGCTGGTAAAATTATGATTTGGGGTCCCTTTTTCCATAAAATTTTCTACCATCATATTTGAGAAAATGTTTTTTAAGCATTATTAGTACTAACTGATGTTGAAATTGGCATGAATAGACTAAATGGGCAGTTTCCAGACCATATATAACAAAAGAATTCTGATCTATAATCTTTGCAACTACCCAAACCAAGAAGCCAAATCACAATGTATGCTGCAATGATCCTAAACATTAAAAACTTTCATTAAAAATTTCCAGCTATGGGGCTAGGGAGATAGGTCAGTGGTAGAGTGCTTATCTAGCATGCATGAGTTCCATTCCTAGCGTGCACAGGCACATGCCTGCACACACACACACACACACACACACACATTTCAAAATGTGTGTGTGGCAACTTCAATAGTTTTTGCTTCTGCTTATAACTTAACAGTCACTAGAGAAAGTCAAATATACTTCCATAAGCTATTACATACAATGCCAGGCTTCCAGATAGCTGTCTCCGACATCATCATGCTAAGAGCTTCCAGAGTATACCAGAAGTTTTCCTTTTCTCTGCAAAGTGACTGATGGCAGTTGGCCCCTCGATATAACAAATTCCAAATAAAAAAAAAATGTTTGATTGTTCTCTCTGGGATTCTGCTCATTACTGTAATAATGGTGACTTTCAAGTGGCTTTCTTCTTGCATTTTTATAAAAAAACAGGCGCCCTGCTTATCAAATATTTATTCTTTTAGTGATTATAAGAAGACAAATACATTATGAATTTTATCTCTAGACACAGAAATCATCTGTAAAAAGTTGACATGATTGGCTGCAGAAATTTGTCATCCCCAGAAGAATTCAAAATGCCATGGCTCACAAATATTTATAGTGACTGTCACCACTCCATTACTCTTTGGATTCAAGCAGCTGCAATGTCTTTCATTTCTTAATGGATGTTGAGAAAAAAATAGTAATACAGTCATAAGTAAATTAAATATCAGTCTTAAGTGCCTCAATTCATTCATTGATTCTTTTAATTAATATTTATAACCCAACCAATATTTATGTACCAAGCTCTCTGAGAGATGTGAGATTGCTCATTTTTAATTATTAAAGTAATCTGGTAGTTATCAAACAGAAAATTACCCCAAATTAAGTATTTGTCACCCACACATTTTTTGTTGAGACTCTTTCTGTGCTTCTTAGCAAATGATGCCCCTAACTACACTGCGTTAATCCTGTTCTATCAAATCAAGACCTAACGCACCAAACTCTCAGTTTCAACTGAATAGAAAGTAATTTGAGCATTGGCTTGATAAATACATCAGATTCTTGAAATATCTTTGCTCTGATTGGTAATTATTAGCAATGAATCCTTTCAAAGGAAATGAGATGTTGAGCTCATATTTTTTAAAAACCAAAGTAATGTAAATTTTAATTTCTATGTAAATGAGGACCCACTCAGGTAAGACCTAACTGGATTGTCCCTAGTTAATTAATAATTTGACTAGGGACAACCTAACTTAATCACAAATATGCAAAGATTTTACAAAATGACTCTTTTAAGCCCAAAGCAATTAAATTAAGGTCCCATTAAGGCAGAGACCCCTGGTTACCTCTCATTAACCCATTCCTCCCACTGCCCTGTAAGAAAACCCTGAGAAATGCATCCAGCTTAGGGAACATCTCCCAGCCTCCTTTACAGCTTGGTGTGGCCACAAGTCAGAGTTGTAACTGGAAGGACTACTTACTGTGTAAGAATTTCATGACTCATTCTCACACTCTCCCTTATTCCTGCTGCCTTACTTGCAAGTGGGTCCCTTGGTCCAGGTAAGCAGCACATCTTATACCTGAAGAGTGGAAGAGCAGCTTCCACAGAGCAAAGCCACAGGTAAAAACATGGGTCCACAAAGATTTTATGAAACCACAAGATACCTCTGACCTGTGTACCTACAGATTCCTCCAGAAGAATAATCCTTTGTGTGATTAAGACACTGATACTGAGTCTCCATTACTATTCACCAGATTCAATTCCTAACAGGGAAAATGACAAGTGCTAATACTGAATCTGGTTTTAGCTCTTGTCAAAAGTAGACATCTATGTGCTTGCATTGAAACAATACTTGAGATCCCATAAATATGCACAATTTTTATGTGTCAATTTTAAAAAGTTTAAAAGGGTAATGAAAAAGCTGACCTCTTTTGAGGAAAAAACTGAAACAGAAAGTAATCTAAAAGCTGTTATGCATTTGAGGGGAAGAGACATATCAAGAGAAAAAAACTCTGGCATTCCTGGATTAATCACCTTTGAAAAGACAGATGTTCAATTTAATTTTAGGGTTCTTGTTGACTATCCAGCATGCATTAGAAGATTGGTCAATGTGTGTGATGAATTAAATAGTGCATGAAAGAGAACATTTAAGTGGAAAGTGTGACTTTTGATGCTGCATCCAAACGTTCTTAACTGGAACACATCCCTGTCACCAAACACACAATTTGCAATGCTCAATGAGAAGATGAAATGAAAGTCATGAAGTCCTACTGTTGCTCAAGCATGTGCATTCACAGTCACATAAATAGTATAGTTCTGGTAAAGTAGTACCATTCTTTTACCCAAATAAGGAATGGAAATAGGGCCGTTCTTGGCTTAAGTAATTTATGACTTTCTATAACATTTCTGGAAAGTGTTAATAAATGCTTGCTTGATAAATGATGGTGCTAGCAACATGAGGACAAACAGAAGACGGCACTGTCACCAACCCTCATTCTAGGTAATCCAACTCACTCACACTCACATGGACACAAATCTTGACAACAAATGACCTGTTATGTGTCAAATTGTTGATCTTGAAGACACTTTAAAAAAACAAAACTCATGTTTGCCTCTTCAGAAAGAGGTAAACCAATTACTACAGTGTGTGTTAAAACAGTTTTCCTCACCATTTCCTTAGGTGCCCTGGACATCTGGAGTTCCCTAAAGTCTCCACCCAGGGGGATGGATAGGCTTAATTTCACCTCACTTTCAGTAAGAGCATCTTATCTTTTCCCAGAGTTCCAAATAAAATTTTACTGGATGAAAACTTTCATAGTCTAAAATTAATAGGCTGGAGTGTAGCTCGGTGGTAGAGAGCAACAAGCTTAGCATGCTGGAGTCCTTGGGCTCAATTCTTGGCCCAAAACAATAAAAATAAAACACTACTATCCTGGGAAATCACAATGATACAAAAATGCCAACTAACCATATTCAGTTCATTTGGAACCAAAATTTATACATGATTTTACCAAAGTAATAGAAAGTTTTAACAAGTCATTCATCAAATCAAAAAGAAAAAATTAAAATGCAGGGGGTTGTTTTAGTCCGCTGTTTCATTGCTGTGACCAAAAGACCTGAGAGTAACAGTTAAAGGAGGAAAAGTTTATTTGGGGCTCATGTTTTGAGAGGTCTTAGTCCATAGACGGCCAACTCCATTGCTCTGGGCCCAAAATAAGGCAGAACTCATGGTAAAAGGAGGAAAGCAGCTTAGGACATGACAATCAGGAAGCAGAGAGAGTTCTGCTCACCAAGAACAAAATATATACCCAAAAGCACAGCGCCCCCCAATAACCCACCTCCTCCAACCACACCCTACCTGCCTATAGTTATCTCCCAGCTAATCCAAATTAGGGGATTAATGCATTGATTAATTTAAAATTCTCATACCCCAACCATTTCACTTCCTTGCATCTTCTCACAATGAGCCTTTGGGGGACACCTTATATTTAAACCATAATGGGAGATACTGGAAGTATCAAACATCTAATTCTTAGACTCAAATTAGTGTACTTAATAGTCATAATTCTCTTTTACTTTTAAAAATACCAAAAATATAGCAGCCCTCCCTCATCAATGGGAAATATATCCCAAGAACCTAGTGGATGCCTGAAACCTCAAAGAGTACTGCATCCAATATATACTTTCTTTTTGGCAGTGGGTATTAGGAATGGAAGCCAGGGACTTGCACATGCTAGGCATGAGTCTACCACTGAGCCACACTACCCAGATCCTATATATACTATTTTTTTCTTAAACAAGCATACCTATGAAAAAGTTTAACAAGTTACACACAGTAAGAGATGAAAAAATTACAATAAAACAGAATAATTATAACAATACACTGTAATAAGTTATTTTATAAGTTTATGAATTATTTATGGAAATTGAATTTTCCATTTATTTTTCAAATTATGGTGAATTACAGTTAATTGAAATCATGAAAAGCAAAGATTCAGACGAAGGGAGAATACTGTAATCTCAGAAATATTCAAAATAATTTTTTTTAAACAATTCAGAGGAATGCAGAAATATTTCATTATTTTATGTACATTATATGAAATTTGTATTTAGGCCCAGTTAGCTTCTTGGGACCCTTTTTGTTGAGTCTGTTTTTCTTGAAGTTTGTAATTTTTTATAGTAATAAAAACATTAATTATGAAGTACTTTCTCCAAATTATATAACTTGTCTTGGTTGGAAATTACCATTTGCCTCTTTAAGATGCCGTTACTGGTCAGGAAACAAAGTTTTCACCACCTATAACTTACCTCCTCAGCTTCTGGCACTAGGAACCTGCTTCTGCCTGAAGGGTTCCGAGCATGTGTGTGCAATGGCTCTGATCTTTGCTCTAAGGGATCTGCTGCTGTCTTGCCAGCTAGTTCATTTTTTGAAATTATAGAGTGATCTTATGGGGACTCAGAAAGGAAATCAACATGACAATATAATAGAGCAAGTGAGATTTCTCAGTAGGCCTGTATGAGCTGCCATTATGAAGTTAAAATTTCAGGAATATTATTAAGTAATTGATAGCACTAATTCATTTGGCATTTTCATAAGATTTCAAAGCATCAGTGCTAAATGATTAAATTCAACATCCACTGTATAACCAGTCATTAGTAGTATTATAATAAGAATATGGTAATTTATCACAATACAATTAGCTGAAAGTTCAAGCACATAAATCAATACTATATAATGTTAAGAGATCTTAGATAACTGCTGTGAAAGCTTGGGCAATGAAAATTCTTATGTAAGAGAATGAATGAATGTTAACTATTATTTCTTTTTTAACAATCACTGAGAAATCTTTTTTTTTTTTAAAAAAAAAAACTGCTAGAAATCCGTATATTTAAGCAGACAAAAATGTTTTCATTCTTTAATCCTAAATGCATCTCTCTACAGCTTTGGGGATTTTTTTTATCACCCTCATATAATATATATGATTTTTGAAGAATCATATGAATGTTTAGTAGATATCTGCTATTTTTTAATTTTTTATTTATTTTTATTTATATATGACAGCAGAATGCATTACAATTCTTAGTACACATATAAGCACAATTTTTCATTTCTCTGGTTATATACAAGATATATTCACACTAATTTGTGTCTTCATACCTGTACTTTAGATAATAATGATCATCACATTCCACCATCATTAATAACCCCATGTCCCCCTCCCTTCACCTCCCACTCCTCTGCCCTATCTAGAGTTCGTCTATTCCTCCCATGCTCCTGCTCCCTAACCCACTATGTATCTGCTATTTAAACAAATGTTCTAATTCAGTATTAGAAAAAAAAAATATTTAAATGCTATTGAGTAAATTCAAGCAATTCAAGCAAATCTTTGTGTTTAAAAATGTGCAAAATGTGCAAATGTTGAGATATACAAGACTAAAAAATGCAAAGATGGTCCTAAACTATTTGAAGTACTTTTTTATTACTATAAAAAATTACAAACTTCAAGAAAAACAGACTCAACAAAAAGGGTCCCAAGAAGCTAACTGGGCCTAAATTCAAAGTCATTTACTGACTAGGGTTCATAAGTAGTCTGTGTTTCAGAAACTCAGACTGAACTTTTGCAGCCCTTGCTGAAGCATTCTCCTCTTTTAATTGCCAAAAAATAAATAGGCTGGGAAAGTCCCATTTGCCACCTGGGTCTGACCAATGAGCAATCACCCACAATCAACCAACCAGGATTAAGCTCTTCCCAAAAGGTTTGTTACCTTATTCACAGAGCACACCTGGGTGGGAGATTACTCTCTATAACACAGCCTCTCTCTGTTCCTTCCCGTCACACTTTTCTCTTGTATGGATGGTTGCTTCTTCCTAGTTTGCACACTACTTATTGGAATAAAGCCTCCATTTTTATCTTAAATTCTTTCCTGTAAATTTTTGTTGATAAGCTTATATTGTTTTTGAAAAAACAATATTTTAAAATATTCTAAATCCAAAATTTTGGCTTTGTGTGTTATTTGTTCGAAGATTGGGATACTAATAATCATAATACAGAAGTGTACAGTCCAAATCACTCCAGGGTAGTACAGCACAAGTGTGTTGCCAGATGTTCTTTGGAAATTTAAATAAATGAAACCATATTACTTGAGCAACTGCTAACTCAAGGGAGCATTGCTTTGCCTTGTCACAATAATCAAACAAGTGATGAAAAATTTCACAAATTCCCAACTCACTCACAAACAAGAAAGAGAATGGGAAGATATGTGGAATAAAAAAGTAATAATTATTTAGTCAGTTACATATCTGACTTAGAGAGTGGGGCTTTATACTCTCTGCTTTTTTCTCTTCTATTTTCCACATTCTCTAGATCAGAGAAAAACAATTTTTTTTTCCGCTGTGACTTAAAGACCCGACCAGAAAAATTGTAGAAAAGGAAAAGTTTATTCGAGGGCTCATGGTTTCAGAGGTCTTAGTCCACAGAATGGTGGAAGAGTGTGCCAGAGGAAAACAGCTCACATCATGATCAGGAAGCAGAGAGAGGTCTCCACTCTCCCTATACAAAATATATACCCCATAGCCACACCCTCAATGAACCACTTCCTCCAGCCAAAACCCCCACGCCTCTAGTTACCACTCAACTAATCCCATCAAAGGATTAACACCTTACATGGAAACCATAACAATGAGGCCAAGGCCAGCTGCACAAGTTAATAAGATTCTCACCAGATCTGTTTAACCTCACAGTATCTTCTCAAGTCCTCCTTGTTGTCTCCCTAACTTGAAATAACAAGTATGAGGATGAAATAACAAGTGTGCTCTCCCAGGTCTCCAGCTCAGGCAGTGCCAAATATGGAACATGCCATCAAATAGGTGGAAGATTTGCAATTCCTGCTCAAGGTGTTCTGCGGACCCTTGGTTGGACAGGAGTTTCTCTCCCAACTTCTCTTCAATTTAAGCACATCAAATAACTGTAAGTTTTGTCATTGTTTCCTTTTGAAGGATAAATCCTTAAATTCTTAAGGTCATATTTATCATGAATCCAGTAAGGAAGAAAAGTGAAAGAAAGAAGTGGCATAACTTCACTGCTGCCCACTGGACACGGAGCCTGAGGACCATTCTATCATATTAAGTCCAGGATGAAGGATTGTTTCATCTTCTGAACTTCAAATTGATCCAGGCTTTGAATTAACTCTCCTCTCCTCCTCACCCTTTCCTTCTTGTTTCCTTCCAGGCATAATAGTAATGTTGCAGTGTTCATTAGGGCCATGCAGAGTCTAAGCAGAATAAGTATAAACATACTTAAATTCATGCAGAAACGTATAATTCACTTAATCATCAGAAAGAACCTAAAAGTATGATGCTATTTTTACCCTGACTTTGTAGATGAAGAATCTACTTCTCTGGCTGAAAAATCAGTTGAACGATCCACAACATACCAAGACCCAATAAATAATGGTATCAGCCTAGTGAGGAAAGCTGTCCCTCACCACTGATGTACCGGTTTTATGCTATGGATGCAGCTGGCATGGAGTAACTTGTCAAAGCTGACATAAAGGAATACACTTTGCTTTTCATTTATTCACATTGGGTATTATATATTACTTTGTACTGGTTCTGTGACACATTTTGTTTCTTAGACCCACTGACTTATTTCTAATTTATCTTAATTTCTGCATATCATTTAGGCCTGTGGAGTGGTTTTCTTTTCATTTCTGGGACAGGCCAAGGTCCTTCTTCCATGGGTCTTTATGGCAATTGCTGCTGCTGGCCACTGGCTGCAAAGTCCAGTGTAGCGCCTAATCTGAATGGCATCTATCTTGATCCGACAAGCCCAAAGTTAGACACATTTTAAAGCTCTTAGAAAAAAAAAAACAACAACAAAAAATGATTTTCTAGCTGTTGTCGTTGGCAGGACTTCAGAAATAGCAGGGTTTAAAAAAATACTTACATATTTGACCTCTTTCCTTTACATTCCTTCATTCATAACAGTAACTGAAACTTTGCTAGTGTTTTAATACTGAGTTAAAATGACACATTACTTAATTCCTCTTCCAGAGAAATGAAAAACATATGAAGAAGGCTCTAGCCTCTTACAGTAGCTCTAGTCTTCACTTTTCTTTGAGTGTTCCTCATTTGCATATAATTTATGGAATAAAATTGAAAGGAATCATTCGGAGTATGCATCAAAGGAGTTGAATTCTGCCCCTGCATTCACCCTTTCCACTGCTGTGGCTACACAGGAAAACATCAATTAGACACCAAGGACCGGCTGACTTCATTCATGGAGCTCTCTGAGGACAGCTGAGCTCCCACAGGAATTGGCATGTTATCTGTTGAGAAGTTTCCAGGCACAGGAGACATGTTTTATGCAAAGTCTTCTGAGTGTCTCCCATGGAGCTGATGAGGCTCCCAAAATATAACTGGGAGCCCAGACTGTCACCCCAAATATGCCTTTTTTACATAAGGATCATTCTGAGAACATGCAGACACTGGAGAAGCCCTGCAAATTACCCTATTGTAAGAGAAATTCACATCAATAAAGAAATCTCCATTTGTAAGGCTATCTCTGTGCCAGGAACAGAAGGAGGACTCTAAATTCCCTCAACATTCTTACCAAAGAAGAAAGCACCAACCTAGATCTACAGAAAAACTCTTTTTACCTGCTTTTCCTGGACATTTTCTGATAGCTGGCTTCCCTAATACCTTTCTTTTTTGCTTCAGAGAACAACTTTAGGCCTGAAGTCCAGGACAATTCATTGATATCTATTATTTGAGAACTTCTTACTTCTCTGCTTTATAATCCATGTAAACATGAGGTGTACATGTCAATAGACTTCAGTTTTCTTGTCATTTATTAATTTTTGTAGCAGGGAGTCCCGGTTAAGGACCCACAAAAGGTGGAAAATTAGATACTGTTTCCTCCCCTACAGACCACTATAATGGCATGTAATGCCACACTTCCATAATCAAACCTGAATGATCCAGAGCCAGGAAGGGTTGTCTTCATTTGAATGCTGCCACTTCCCACTCATTTTCTGTAGTTAGGAAGTTATCACTTTGTCACTGTGCTATGTACTTCCCATTTATTACATAGAATCAATTTCATCAGGGTATATCATTAACTCTCATGAATGATGTCAGTTTAACTGTTTCACCTAAAGATTTTTCAATTCAGCAATTATCCAATCTAACAAGTGTTAGTTGGAAACCTTCTCTCTGGGTAAAAGCTGGATGTACTACAAAGTGTTAGATAGACAACATAAAGATCCAATCCAAAGTCAGCTCTCTTTGGTCTTAAGGACTGTAACCGAAGTTATAGTGGTATCAGAACTCAGAAAAGGATGCTGCAAGGACCAGCATGTTGGCAAGCCAAGAGGCCTTGGACTTTGACTCAGATAGACTTTGACCTTGACTTGCTTTCCTTCCCCAACTGAAGGGGAAGACTCTCCCTGGAAATCCCTTATCTGAATGACAAAGTCCCCCGTCCCCCCCCCCCCAAAAAAATGCAACTGTCTTAACCCCCCTCCCTAGAAATCTTATCAAATGACAAGGAAAGTTTAGAAGAGGGCAAAGTCTGTACTCTCAGGACAGACCTTTCATCTCTTCTTCTCAGGGCTGCTCTGAGAGATGACCTAAGGGATTTAATCCACATAGGAACCTCTGCTCCACCATCATCTCTCTCCTGACCCTTAGTCAGCCTGTCCTCACCACCCTCTTGGACTCTCTAAGCCCTTCCCAACTGAAACCTCTATCACTCTCTGTAGCTTAGGAAATTGTTGAAGCCTCATTC
The DNA here is from genome assembly GCF_047511675.1 of Marmota flaviventris. Taxonomy (NCBI): domain Eukaryota; kingdom Metazoa; phylum Chordata; class Mammalia; order Rodentia; family Sciuridae; genus Marmota; species Marmota flaviventris. The sequence goes on from NC_092499.1 coordinate 125,536,263, forward strand.
GTCTGGCCTTTGGAGAGATTCTACTCTTTATATGAATTATAGGACTCCAGTCCTATGATTTTCCACCCATGCATGTTGATATACCTGTATACCATTTTTCTCCTATCAGTCTGCCTACTGTGAGTTCAATGTTAGTGAATCTTTAAAGAATGAAGGGAAATCTGTCACACCTACAATAGAAAAACATGTATGAGCAGATGCTCTTTTCAAAGAGCAGTTTCTTTCATTATTCTACTCTGTAGCGTCATCAGTAAGAGGAAAGGAGGAAAGGAGCAAAAGTGCACCCCTGGGGGGCAAAACAGGGTAGGGATTAGTTTCCAGCCTCTGAGAGTCCCAGTAAACCCAAGATATCATACCTTAGAGTATCGCATCAGTGCCTGCAGCCATTGACTATTTTGGAAGCTCTAAAAATAGTGATTTAAACTTAAAACCACTTATATGCCTCCTTTTGTAAATGGCATGATCATATTGTCAACCTAAAATAAGAGACTTCTCCAAACTTGGTAAGTTTATTTCAGACTAGCCTTACAAAGAAAGTATGCATTCCATAGTAAACTACAAGCATATTCAAGGCAGGGGTCAGAGACAAAAGGAAAACGATTATTGTGTTAGTCAGCTTTTCCTCACTGGGACAAAATACCAGAGGTAACTTAAAAGGAGGAAAAACTTATTTTGGCTCACAGTTTCAGAGGTCACAATCCACGAGTAGTTGGCTCTTTTATTTTGGGACCTATTTCAAGATAGAACAACATGGTAGAGAGTACATAGCAGGGGAAGTCTGTTCACCTCATGGCAGCCAAAGAAAGAGGGGCAGGGAGGGAGAGAGGAAGGGGCCAGGGTCCTAATATCCCCTTTTAGGACAAACCCCCAATATCATAACTTCCTCCCACTTGCCCCACCTGCTAAAAGTTCCATCTCCTCTCAGTGGCAACCATGTCTTTAACATGTGGGTTTTGGGAGACATTTGCTATCCAAACCCTAATAATTACATAAGATATTTTGAAATAATAATCCTTGACTGCAAAGACCTGTACTAACCTAAGAGGCCTGTGTTTCTGTTATTTGTGTCATATTTGTTGTGGGCTAGAGAGTCCGTAAACTCATTGTAGAACTGTACTAGGGGTCTACAAAAAGAATGAAGAATAAGTATGTCATATAGGGAAGTTTATCTTCCTTCAGTGTAAATTACATACAAACAGGAACACAGGATTCTAGGAGATGGGATATGCGGGACCAAGTACTCGCTAGCATCCTTTTTATTTTTGAGAGTCACCTTCATGATGGAATATACTGATTTTCAACTGTCTAGGTAAAATTCCAGTGTGGACTGGTAATGTCTGACCCACCATGCATAGCAAGAAGTAGACGTAAAGAATATGCATGTGACTCATGGGTTTTGGCTTCACTTTGTTTTTAAATTTCATTTTACTTTATATTTTTTAGGGAAAGTATGGTGCCTCAGGCAGAAGTTTGGTTGATGGAATTTAGGATTTTGTTGAAAAAATCCAACTACTCAGAGTTACCAAGCGAAAGTTCAAAGTAAGCCTTCACGTAAGATTCTATAAGAGTGAGATTAATCTTTTCCTCAGACTTCCCTTTCTTTCTCCTATTCTTCCTATTTTTTCCTTCCCAATTACTGTGAACTTGACTTTCAAAATGGTCTGCAGTTCACTGAATACTCTCCACTGTGATCAGCATTTGAAAGGTGGTCCCCCATATTATATGTATTTCAGGGCAGGGTACTCACTGAGAACCACAGGGAGAGTTCACATTCTGGCCAGGTTGTCTCCCACTGCTTTGGAAATAGGATTTTAGATACCATCAGGAACACTCTAGTGTTTGCTAATCACACAGTCAGCCACCCTTCTCTGTATGTGGAAAGATAAGGAGACTGCTAGAGGGAACAACCAGGATTGGCTAAGGGTCATTCATATGCCATCTCTTCTGTGCTCTATCAAAATGCCTTGGAACTTTCTTTTCACGGGGAGAACCCAGGGGTCAAGAATTAGGGCTCTACTTTTGGCAAATTATTTCTATTTACAGGCAAATAGTTGATAAGAGATAAAGGATGCAAAAGCCCTTTGTAAGAGGAGGAATTTAAGAGAAAGCTGAACTCAAAGGCTGACCAATGACATTACAAAATGGGTAGAAGATCAACCCAGGTACCTGCTCCTTGCCCACTACAACTCAATTTAATCACTGAGCTGCAAGGATTTATAGGTGCTGAGTTGTTGAGATCTTAAGATTAAACTTCTTATTTATTTTTACTGAAATTGTAATTCAAACAATTTAATTTGTTCCCACCTCCACACTAAGGTTGAGCCAGCTCTGCCAGAGTTCGCCACACTTCTGTGGCTTCATATTACAGTCTCTGCTTAGAGTAATAATTATAGACCTTCTTTCTCCCAACACACTGGGTAGTTTTCAAGAGTCACATCACATTCAATGTGAAGTGACTAATCAACTCATAAAATCATTGAGTCTCTCATTTTTCTATTGGTGAAAATTAGTTAATTTGATGTGCTTCAGTTGAATTATCCATAAGGAAGTATATAGAATTCCCCCTCTCCCTGATTTCGTTATGTTCTGAAAATCATTGTAATAAAAATAAGATCCTTTCTGTCTACTCCAAACAAGATAATAACGATGATAACTAAATAAATAAAGCAAAAAGGTTATGAACGAGAGCTCCTGGCTTATATGCCTGATAACAAAAGACTCTGCCAGAACCTTGATGACCCTGAATAAAGGCCATTGCAACTTTACATAAAGTATACTTCCACAAGGACCTCTGTCCCACAACTGCTTGTCCAATGTGTTAGCCAGATTTCTGTCACTATGGCAAAATACCGAAGGCAATCAACTTGAAGGAGGACAGGTTTATTTTGGTTCATAGTTTTAGAGATATCAGTTCATAGTTGCTTGGTCACATTCTTTGGTTCTGTCCATCATGGTGAGAGCACTTGGTGGTAGCTCATGGCAGTCAGGAAGCAAAGAGAGAGAAAGAAGCCAGGATCTCCATATCCCATTCAAGGACACAATCCTCCAAAGTCCTACCCTTATTCCATTAGACCCTTCCTGTTAAATGTCCCACCACCTCCCAATAGGACCACAGTCCAGTGATTGAGCCTTTAGCATGTGGGCCTTTGGAGACATTTAAGATATAAATCATGACATCCATCTTTGAATTGACACCATCCATGAACAGATTCAGGATTTGATATCTCAAATACGTCACCTTGAGATGAGAGAAAATACAAACAGTAGGAAAGTCACTCTCACTTTTCTCCTTTCTCTCTTGAAGCAGGTCTCAAACAATGCCTAGGAAGGATTTCTCTGGTCTTTTCCTGAAGTAGGTCTTAAGACCCTACTGTGAGAGGTGATCATTCTACATCCACCTGGAAGCAACTGCCTTATCTTCGAAGGCATAGTGCTATGGTTTGGATATGGTTTCTCCCTCAAAGCTTTGTGTGCTGGAGACTTGGTCCACTATGTAATGCTACTAAGAACTGTAATCACAAATAACCAAAAATGGGATCAGACGTCAAATGGATCAGCGAGCTTTCCTTTATTGAGCAACACAGTCAGCAGTCAGTCAGTCAGGCATCAGAGAGGCTCATTTTCAGGGTGGAAAATGGCCACCAGTTACAGAGGGGCTCTGAGTTTTATAGGTTACAATGATGATGAATTAATCAGTGGAGATTGAAACAGAACGCTTTGGTTTGAGCAGTCAGGAAGAGAGTTGAAACAGTCTAAAACATTGTTATTGGGAAGGGATGAAAGCTCAGAACTCAGTCGGAATTCACTGTTTATCTTTCTTTTTTTTTATTTTTTTATTTTTTTATTGTGGGTTGTTCAAAACATTGCAAATTTCTTGACATATCATATTCCACACTTTGATTCAAGTGGGTTATGAACTCCCACCTTCACCCCATACACAGATTGCAGAATCACATCAGTTACACATCCATTGATTTACAAATTGCCATACTAGTGTCTGTTTATCTTTCTCCTTTGGACCCAGTTGTTACCCAGAGCTTAGGTATTTGCTTTTCTACTTCCAGGACTCATTGTCAATGGGAAAGGGTGAAAGTTCATGGCCTAGCCTCAGTCCCTTCAGGACTCACGGTTACTGGGAAGGGTTAATTTTGCCTTATTTTTTCTCCCTCCTCCAGGGCCACGTTACCCTCCAGCTTTCCCCAAGGGGTGTCTTGGGAGATGTTATTTTCCATGATCCTTCAAGAACTGAAGGAACCTTTAAGAGGGTCCACTAGGAGGGGATGTGATCACTTTGTGCACCATCCTTGTAGGGATTAAAGCCCATGTCTTGAGTTAGATTGGTTAATGAGGAGGTGGGTTCTCCTAAAGCACCTTTTTTCAGTGTACTCCTTTATTTCCTTTCTTGCCATGTGACCCCATCTCTCACAGGTGCTTCTGCCATGTGTTGCTATTATCTTCCATGAGATCCTCACCAGAATCTGATACTAGCATCATACTCTTGAACCTCCAAAACCATGATCCCAAATAAACTTCTTTCCTTTATAAAGTGCTCAGCCTAAGGTATTCAGTGATAGCAATACAAAAGGAATAAGACACACAGAGATGCCAAGAAGAATCTAAGAGACAACTCCTACTAAGGTCCCTGGGTTTAGTGCCACTGGATCACATCCCATTTGTCTTTCTCATACTTCTTTGCCACAATCACTATTCATCAAAGTTATCAATGAAAAATACTCAAGTTTATGCCACATTTGGGGTCTTCATTTCCTTATGAAGGCTCCAATTTAAAATCAACCTTATTAAATAAATTTGTATGTTTTTTTTTTCTCTTGTTATTCTATTGTTATAGTAACCTTAGTCATGAACCTAGCAATGGATGAGGAAAGAATATATTTCTCCACTATGCAGATGACACACTCTCTCCTTGTCCAAACTTCAGCCAGGCTCCTTGTGCCCACTTCTCTGTTTGGCCTTTACTGCTGGATTCATCTTGTCTCTACCAGGCCCACCCATTATAGTTTCAGCAAGAATCCTGCTACGTCAGTTTAGCCTGAATCCCTCAACCCTGATATCTGACCAACCCATCAAGAATCTGATCAAGTTCCTAGTCCCCCACCTCTGCTGTACAAGTCCTAGGCCTGTCTTTAGCATCTTCAGCAAGAACCCTGTTAGATCAGGTTAGGAATTCCCCTACCTTGACTCCTCTTAGAAAATCTTTGTCCAGTGACCGACCCCACCATGCTGTTCATTGGCTATAAATCCCCAGCTGCCTTTGCTGTATTAGGAGTCAAGCCCCAACAATCTTCCCTATTGCAATACTTCTGATTAAGGTTTCTTTACCTGTTTCTCTGTGAGTGGTAGGAATTGAACTCAGGGCCTTACATATGTAAAGCACATGCTTCACTACTGAACTATACCACCAGCTCCCTTTTCTTACATTTTGAATGAATGCTAGAATTATTTTTTTATTTAACAGGCAATTTGTATTTGTCATACACTCATTCCTATGCTTGGGTTTGATTTTGACCCTGAATCCTGGGGTAGGTGCACATATTTCTCTGTTAATTCTCAAGACACTTAGATACTTCACATGGTGCAGTGTTTCCAAAGGGCAGACTCCCATGCACAGCAGGTACCAAGGCCCCTCCTGTATCAGGTCTGCTTATGATCTGGTGGCCAAGTGACCAGAAGTTTAAACCCAGAATCTGTGCAGGAGGAGCTATCAGAAGTGTGTCTTTGGGTGGCTGTTAATGAAATAATAAGCCACAACAAATACTTCTAGAGCCATCTGTATGACACAGCAGGCACTTTAAACTGTCTTCCTTCAAAAAAAATAGTAAGAGTTGTGGCAACATCTGTAGCAATCCAGTTGGAGGTACTTCCATTGTTAAACAGATGTTCTGGCTTTGTTTTGTGTAGCCTTGTGAGTGCTTTGACCAAGGAGCTTTGTGTCTCAGAGCTTGCCTTTCCCCATCACAGGATTTAGAATCTACGACATTTACCTGGCCAAGGAGTAGCCTTTATAAATGGTGTATAAAGCACCATGCCAGTGTGAATTATGATTGACAGAGAAGCAGAGTTAAGGAAACTATTGTGGCACATACTTTAAGGCTTGCTTTTTTTTTTTTTTTTTTTTATAGAATTTGTACAGGGAAATGTGTCCAAGCAGGAGCACCTTTCAGTTAAATATGACTAAAACATGATTTTATCAATTCACTATCCCAAAATGAGGAGCAAGAAGATAGGAGCTGCAGACCATGCTCTATCTATTGATTGAGGTAGAATAGAAGAAATTTAAAAATTCGGGGAAAGGAGACCAAAGGAAGGAAAAGGAGACTATCTTTAATCTGAAAGCCTTGTGCTAAACTTCTTCATAGGAATTTTGTTCCTCCCAGGCCTGTCACTCTCAAGTTACTGCGAAATCTACATTATCTATCAGTTTACTCATGTATGAAAATTGCCTTGTGCACTGCTAATTAGTTTATGTAATGTATTAACACATGCATTTTAATAGATTATACAAAGGGAGATATGCTGGTTTTTAAAAACCTATAACATAGGGTACATTCCAAACTTTATCCATTGATCAGATATGGAGACATCATCAACCCAAGAATCCTGAGAACAAACAGCCCATCATAAAACATCTTGTGGTCACCAGGCTGACATCAACCCACATACCTTCCCATGCCCACCCTCACAAAGATTCCTTTAAAAAAAGAGCCTGAGACCCCAAAACTCTTCGTCTCACACTCCAGGTAGCTCACATTCTGCTCTAAGAATGCACATCTTCACCATTTTGCTTTCTAATAAAACTCTTCCTTTTTGCTAAAACATGATGTGTCCATTAATTCTTGAATGTAAAGTGTCAAGAGCCTGGAATGTCTGAGCAAAGGTCTCCTCTACCTCTAGAGAGATTTCCTCAAAATCCCTCATGGTGACATAGCACCCAACTGCTACATGACTGGTGAGGCATGAGCTTCAGCTTCTCACCTCCCCAACACAGATAGCCTCCCATAGCCTGAAAGGACCTTTGCAGTGTGTACACATAAGCATGTGTTTTATAAAATTTGCCTTGGTTTTCTTGGAAAAGTGACAGATTTTTATAAATTGTCTTGGGGCTCAGCATGTATCTCCAAAACATGACTGTAGGAGAGCAGAATGTGCACCCCAAAATATATTTCTTTGGCATACTTTGAGCTGGATATTCTGAGAAACTAGATACACAGGAGTAGCTCTGAAATGCTTTCCTTTGTTAAAAAAATTACATTTCTAAGGGAAATCTACATCATTAAGATACCTTTATCTTCATAACCCACTTGAATCAAAGTGTGGAATATGATATGTCAAGAAATTTGTAATGTTTTGAACAACCAACAATAAAAAATTTAAAAAAAATAAAAATAAAAAAATAAAGGACAGGACATGTCTAAAAAAAAAAAAAAGATACCTTTATCAGAAATAGAGCTTCTGTAAGATAATGGTCTGCTACCTAAGAGACTCCATCTGCTTGGAAGGACAGCCCTTGCTCACCAATTACATCCTTGCTCTGCTCTAGCTTGCACTGACTCCCCGCCACCCACCACAAGGCTCCAAATCCCTACTCTGTCTTGGAACTCAGGATGTAATATCAATTTCAATCATTTGGCCCTTCTTCAAATCTCATATTTTATGGGACTTCCATGTGTATACTCATAATTAAGATGGTTCCTCTCCTATTTGTTTGTCTACTGTACATGTGTTTATTTCTTAGACTTAATTATGGAACCTGCTTCAGGGGGTAGAAGTGACAGTTTTTGTTTTATTTTGTTTTGTTTCCTCATCAGTTGCATGCCTGACAGAGCCTGCTTCCCACCCTGAATCTAGGATGCATCTTTATGGTCCAGGAGAAGCTGAAGTAATTCACAGCAAATGTGAACCTAAAGTGAGAAAAACACTGGAAAATGTCAAAAATTGAGGCCATGTGGGGTCATCTGATTGTCATATGATTGTCAGCATATGTCCCACTGAATCCCAGTGGGAGTTCTTATCTAGTAGACATAAAATGACATTACAGAATGGGTCCTGGGAATTGCTTGTAGATATTGTGTTTCAAATGTATTGAGGACCAAAATACAAGTCCTATGTCTTTGTGCCAAATAAGATTTAAGCTGCCTGTTCTCTAATTGACTTTATACCTTAACTTGAATTAACACAAAGCTGATAGATTCTTCCTGTTTGCTGAGTCCCACTGCCACATACAATTCATTTCCTATGACCATATAAAAAAGAGATTTTTTTTCCTTCAAACCCAGCCTAAGGAAGACAAAACTCCCACCCACACCTCTACTTCCCACATACCAGTTTTAAGAAATAAGTCTAAATTGAACTATGATTTATAAAGATAAGTATATAATCTCACAAATACACTGAGTCAGGTGGAGTAAATGCCAGAATCAAAGAGGGATAGCCCAGTAATCAGCCCTAGTCATCTAAGAAAACCTGAAGATTTGCTGGGCTGTGGGCCTTAAGTTATGAAGGGCTGTCTCTCTAAATTCCCATCTTTCAAAAGTGAGCAAATTGACCTGCTGCACAGGAGCAGAGACAGTGGCCATACATGTTTTCACAGAATCAAATCTTAAAACAAGTACAAAAAACCCTTAACTTACAATTTAAAGGTTTTTGTGAGTCTCTAAGATAAAACAAGTAAGAAAGAACTTCAAGGACATTGGAGTTTCCAGTGGGGCCTCTGTGAGTTACAACAATTGAATTCTCTGTGGAATTGAAGGCCATTTTCTCTGCCACCCTATGAGGAGAGGATCAAAACATGCTCCCATCCAAGCAAATGGGCCAGAAAAGTGGCCAGTTGGTGCTGCAAAGGCATAAGAATAGGACTTTTTTTTTTTAAGAGAGAGCGAGAAAGAGAGATAGAGAGAGAATTTTTTTTAATATGTATTTTTTAGTTTTCGGCAGACACAACATCTTTGTTTGTATGTGGTGCTGAGGATCGAACCCGGGCCACACACATGCCAGGCGAGCTCGCTACTGCTTGAGCCACATCCCCAGCCCCAGAATAGGATTTTTTAATTATTTCTCCACTGAGCAGGCAATGCCCCTCCTGCTTTGTATGCTGCTTCTTAGTGGAGTCACGAGCCAAGGTTGAGTTGACAGCCACTCTTGAAGTCCTGAATCTTCCAGCTACCAGAGCCCAGATAGCCTCTCTTGGCATCCTAGAAGCAGTCCTTTAAAACAATGCATACTTGCACTTCTTAATTTTTATATCACTCACAGGAGAGGTCCCTTGTACATGGGTCAGAATTTATCAACAAGATAAGCTAATCAGTCTCAATATAAAGATTTCATAGTTAATCATATTCAGAAAGACTCTAAAAGAGACAACAACGTGGTAACTAAAAGATGTTAATTCCGAGCACCAGAGATGAGCACTACCACCTAGTAACTTGTAGGTCTGAACAAAGAGGGCTCCAGATTCAAGGGTGCATCCCCTCCTTTCAAGTGTAAATTATGGGGAAAAAAAGGAGAAGAAAGATGAAGGACAAGCCTGCACCTGTTAAGCAGCAAGTGGGAGCTAAGATTAAAATCCACACGGCAACCCTAGGAAGCAGGTATTATTATCCTTTCTATTTTTCAGGTATTATTATCGTTTCTATCCTTTTCTATTTTACAGATAGAAAGGTGAGGTTCAGAGAAGATCCCTCAGCATGTAAAGATCCCTCAGCATGTAAATGGCAGAGCTGGGATTGGGTCCCTGAGATATGTGGCTGCAGAGACATAGAATTGTCCACTGAGCAATAGCTGTGGTGAGGGAGATTCCTTGGGGAGAAAGTGGCAATAGTTCTTAGGGGCTGTGGGAAGCTTGTCTGGGTTTCATCTTTTTAAGTAATAAGGTTTTTCAGTCCATTATTCTATCAACCAAATGTTATAGAAGTAGACAGAAGACCAAAGAATAGAAGTAGCCAGAATAGCAGTAGCTGGTTCTAAATGATCTTTGGCTCCTTTTTGGACCCAATTATAGAATTTTATTCCTCACTTTTCAATCTCCTCATACTAATGAGGAATAAAAAGGAAAGAAAGGCAGGGACATATTCTTTTGTGGAGCTCTATGGCGTAAGGTGTTTCTCTGAATTACAAATACTTGGTTCACAGTATGTAAAGAGGGGGAAAGGTCATATTTTAATTAATTAATCAATGTTTTGGTGCTAGGGAACCTTGCATAGACTAAGCAAGTGACCTACAATGAAGTGCATTCACTCCTTTACAAATACCATTATAGACTGAATGCTCATGTCCCAACTAAAATTTCATCTGTTGGCTGGGGACATAGCTCACAGGTAGAGCATGTGCAAGTCCCTGAGTTGAATTCCCCACATCCAAATAAATTAAGGAATAAAGTTCATATGTTGAATTTACTCCCAAATGTGATGGTATTAGAAGGTATCAGTGTTGCAGAGATGATTAGGTCATTAGGTGAAGCCCACATGCTGGGATTAATGCCTTATGAAGAGGAAATATGAAAACAGGAGCTCTCCCCATCTGCCAGGTAAAGTGATTTTCTGTAAACCCAGAAGTGAGACCCCACCAAGAACCCAACCATGCTGGCACCCTGATCTTGGACTGCCAGGCTCTGGAACAATGGGACATACCTGTCTGTTGTAGTCTACGGGATATTGCTAGAGCACTCTACACTGACTATGACAGACACCGTTGGTGACTTTTGCTCACTGGCAAGGCTCAGTTAAGCAAAACCACCAGAAATTTAAACAACCAGGATGATTAACAAATAAGTGTGTGGGTATAAAGCCAAAGATAAGCCTATCAATTTTCACAAACAACTCTTCTATTCCTGACCTACCTTATTTTATCTTGTTTGAGAAGGAATGTTCAACTAATGGTAACATTTCTCAATGACAAAGTTTATTACTAGAAAAGTTTCTGAATTCATAATGGACTTAGAGTCAAAACATATTCATCCTAGGAGACAAATCATCTCCCCCTTTTCATTCATGCCTTCCTGCATCCTGTCCTCAAGTCATGACTAAAGGATCACTAACAGAGTCACAGAGAATATCTTTTGCAGTCTTTGCACATGGAATATGACAGGTCAGGAGAAGAGTGGCATCTGTTTACCCCCAAGGCAGAGAATCCTCACTGCTGTATTCTGGGTCTTTTCCTGCCCACCACATGGCCAAACCATCTTTTGTTCTACACCCAGCCAGCGATAGATCCCATGCAGGAGTGGCCATGAAGACAGCTTCTCCAGGGGGCCATGAAGGGAACAGCAGGGGGACCAGGCAGATGCTTGCTGCTTGCACAGTCCCTCCTCAGTTGCATTTTAGGTCAGAGGCATGAAGAAAATGGGTTACTTTAAATACCAATTGAAGTCAATATAAGGCAGATCCACTTTATTTTACTAAGTTATTTTAAATTTGCAGCATCTGCCCTCAATTCATATTCCAGGTGGTTAAGCACCATTTCTAAACTCAGAGTTAGATAGAATTATGACATACATTTTCCTTCAATGAAATTGGATTTTACTCCATTTAACACAGTACAATTATTATAATAAAACATCTAATGTTTCCATTTTCCCTGAGAAAACTAATCTCTAAGATTGTTCCACTTCCTATAGATCATTTTCACATATTAAAAATGTACTTTTACCTGAATTATAAGAGGTATAATACAATTTATTGTGAAGTTAACTTTATTATTTACCTTGATAAAAATTAAATTTTTGTTTAAGAAACTATTATGAACCTTAAGTAATCAAGAGTCACATTATAGTTTTTCTATCTATTATTTGGTCTAGTCAATGAAGTGGAAAGAATCTTCTTCATTAAGTTAAAAAAAAAAGGTTTGCAAAGTTCAGAAAATTGGACCATTCTTCCTTTCATATAACAGTGAGAAAGTGGATACAATTTAGATATTCTCTATCAAGCAAAGCAAAACTGTAACCACATCAAGAAAAGAATTAAGACAAAAGAATATGACAATAAGCTTAAGCCTTCTGTTTTCATATCCACAGCTAGGATATTAGGGAAATTTCTAGGTTGGCAATCTTACTAGTGAAGCCAGAATTAGACAGGCAGTAGGTATAGATAGGCAAATTGAATCAGGTTGGATCAAGGAGGCCAATCTAAGATGGAGACTGTTGGCTGAGGGATTAAAATGCCTTCAGAGCCCTTTCTTCACCTTTATCAAGATAACCTGCCCTGCTCCAACTTGTTGCTAAGGTAACCTGTCCCAGGAATTGCCCCTCCCTACAGGGAGTTATAAAAGTTTTTAATTATGTGTCCTGGGCTGCTCCATCAGTCTCTTCCCCTGTCCATCTGCTTCTCACCTTTTGGCCATCCCTCCAGCATCTCCTGGGCCTAGTGACTTAGGTAGAATGGAAAGAGATAAGGGGAAGAGAGCAGGAGAACAAAGGTCTAAGACATTTAAAGAGGCAGAAGACTGTCACTTCTTGGGATACCAGGATACCAGCTATGGCCCACTTCTTTCTCCAGGGAAAAGTCTATGTTACCCGCTTTTAAATAAGCCCACTTTATATGTTTGCCTCAGCGTGCTTCTCTAATGTTATACTTCAACATGAGAGGGAGCAGAACTCGTCACCGGTAACCTGCGGTATCACTAGCCTCTACCTTTCTTCTTCAAAAAACATTTTCAAAGGGGAAAAAAAGTCACCAAATTTTGTTTTATAACTCACATCCTGATTTAGAACAGATAATCCAATGATATTTAAAAATTGGCTGTTAATCCTTAAAGTCTAAAATCTCAAAGAATGTTCTGAAAAAAAAAATCGCATATCAAGCAGTCTCCAAAATGATCAAGAAAGGACACTGTCTGTCAGTTCTGGAGGCCTCTGGCTAAGTCTTTTTCTTTCTTTCTTCCTTTCTTTCCTTCCTACCTTCCTTCTTTCTTTGTTTTCTTAAAGTGCAGTTATCATTAGCTTACCTATAATTATATTATTCTTGAGCATATTCATTAAACATGTAGAATTGTTTTTCCATATTGAATTATTTTTTTGAAAATGTAAATGCTTAGGAAATTACTTTAAAGTATAAAAGTAACTTTTAACCTCCTTGGTTTATTCATATAAATACATGTAGCTTCAGTATGTATGTATATATAGAAAAATAGATTTGATACTTGCCTATCTGATTTCATGTAATTAATAAGTTCATTAAGGGAGTTTCTTTCTTTGAGTTACTTTTAATACTAGGAAAAAATGCATGTTTTAATGTTTTAAATGTGGCCCAATAATTTAATATATACTTTAAAAACTACATTCACTATTCAAAGGACTCAGATTTTTAGCTGTTTTACAGTCCACTGCAAAGCACTTTGCAACCAGTTGTTAATGTCATGCTATGACAACAGCATGAAAAACTCAGGTCTATAATTTGCAAAGTTTATTTTTAGGACACATTAAAATTTTTTAAGAGTTAAGTCACTTGATGGTTTAATGCCAAAAGCAAAAAATAAATACATAAGAAGTCCTCAAAAATAAGGTGGGATAATATAAATGAAGCAAAGGAAATGTATTTACCAAAAGCAAAAACAAATTAACAAACAAAACAAAACAGTATATAAAAGATCCACAGCTACATTTTGACAGGAATACAATGGTCAAAATGTGAAAATAAGCTGTATAATTTAAAAACCAACTCAATGTGTATATGGTTTAGGCAATTAGTATCATACTATATCTCAGATTCATTTTATAGATTTGATTTTATTTGATTTACAGAAAATTTAAAATTCTGTTACTTTGTGCTAAAATGTTTTATTTTTGTGTGAAAACATCCTGAAAATGATCCTTTAATTATCCCTTTTAAGTATTTAAAAATTCTGAAGTATGTGTCAAGAGAATTACAAGTTTTATTCTCAACTATGAGCAAAAATAAAACCAGGGATTTTGTATGACTTATCAAGATTATGAGGAATAATATGCTCAGGAGGCTAGAATTATTCAAATAAATTTCAGCATCTATGTTATTTTTCAAGAGTAGTTTTGATACAAGGTTTGTCTAACAAACACTTGATAAAATTAAATTTCCATGTTTTTTTGTTGAAACCTAGTAACTGATTTTTTAAGACAAGAGATTATCTGGATTGTTTTAATCTATTAATGAATTATGTGGTGCTATGTTTTCTCATTTCTGTGAGTGAACTTGTTGGTTCAGTGTTGAACCAACAATGTGTTGTATATGTGAACATCCAAGGACTCTGAGAGCTTTGCCTCGCAGGCCGCTGACTGGCTTTGCATCTTTTGTGGAATGTCTTCTTTTTATCTTTATTTATATTTTGGAATTCATGTTTTATTAAGGGAGAATAAAAAGTTCTTTGGGGATAAACTGTATTGTGTCAGGAGGCAAAGGTCTGGGTTTTGTTGCAGTTTTGATTGTGAAGGATCACACTCAGAACCAAGGCCAATTCCCTTTGGGTTTCATGTTTTGAAAACCTTTAAAAGATGTGATGCCACGATCAAAGGGACAAGGTGCTCCACCATGAATAGGTGAGCATTCTTCTGTCCCCATATTTAGGAAGGTGAAAGGAGGAATGTCTGGTCCAGGGAGTTAATGTACTTTTGTCTGTGAATGGGAAATATTTTTTTTTTTTCCTGGCTGAAAAACTGATGCAAAATGCCCTGCACAGCCTTTGTATGTAGGGGGAAATCACTGGCCCTTACAGGGGCAGGTAGAGCACGCCTGTGACAGTGCGACTGGTAACTCCAGGCATGTTTTACCAAATAGGTTACAGAATCCATCACATCTTTCCTGGTGAATTAAGACTGGAACAGAGAGAGGCTTCATAAGGTGGCATTTGGTGAACAAATAAAGATTCTGATACTTGCATATTCATCCCTTTGGGTGGGAAACAGTTTGAAAGTGTTGAGGAATTCAACCACTCACTAGTTAGGCATTTTGGAATTTTTAGATTATTATTCTCGAGGCAGGAGTGAAAAAAATTTTACAATGAATCTTCATTCATAAGTACACTTATTCCAACTTTAATAGTAAAGTCCTCAGAGTAAATAATTTATCAGTGGGGAAAAGCTTGACCACAAGGCCAAAGAAACTTCTTTTCCAAATTGGAGCTTTGGTTCTGGATCCTGGAAGCTAAGGATCCTCAGTGTTAGTTGATGGGCACTATCACGGAAAGGACAAAAGGAGAGGGCTTTCAGATGTATCTGTTGCTTTAATTAAAATTATAAATTTCTCTAAGCTAAGTTTTAATAATTTGAGGATAATAAAATTAAGATAATTTGGTAAAAATAGATAAAACATTGAATTCTGGATGAATAAGTAAATTTTATTAACTTAATCAATTTTCCATCATTGTGACAAAATACCTGAGAAAAATCAAATTTAAAACATGATAAGTTTATTTTGACTCAATAGTCTCAGGAGTTTTACTCTATGGTCAGTTGGCCTATTGCTTTTGAGGTTGTGGAAAGGCAAAACATCATGGCAGGAAGTGGGTGGAGAACAAAATACACAGAGGAAGAAGGAAAAAGCCTTAGTGTTTGCCAAAGCAGCAGAGCTTTGTCATTCCTAGGCAGGGAATTCAGGCCACAGGCCAATGACCAATGACCATTCCCTAGTTACTGAACAATAACATTCCGTTTTGTCACTGGAAGGAAATTTATGGTTATACCGAAAAACACGTCCTACAGAAATGACTGAAATGTTTTGCCTTGTAAGTCAAAGAAGAGCTAATGAATTGTAGCATTACAATCATATATGGAAGCCGGGCACGGTGGTGTATGCCTGCAATCCCAGCAGCCCGGGAGGCTGAGGCAGGAGGATCATGAGTCCAAAGTCAGCCTCAGCAAGTTAGTGAGGCCCTAAGCAACTCAGTGAGATCCTGTCTCTAAATAAAATACAAAATAGGGCTAGCGATGTGGCTCAGTGGTTGAGTACCCCTGAGTTCAATCCCCGGTGCTCCACCTCCCCCAAAATCATGTTTGGAACAAATTAAATACATCCTGGATCCACACAGCATGAGAGAATGTTACACTTCTAAGTATTTAGAAATAATCAAAACTGTCACTTTTTAACCTTTTCTTTGCTTTTCTTTGTGAAAGATCAAATACATTCTCTAGCCATTTTTGTGGTGCTTCATTGCTAGGAGAAGGGAGAACACTACAATAACAAGTTGTTGCCATCTAATCCACTGACTTTCAGATGGGAAAAGTGAGGCACAGAGTAGAAGCACTGTCCCTGTGTGGTGTCACCCTGGGCTTGAACATAAGCAACCCGGTGCTACCCTTTTGGTTGGCATTGTCAGTGTGGTTCTGAAAGGTTAAAGAAATTGAAATGTAAAGGATAAGATTTGTTTCAAGTTCTGTAAAAACCACTCCCGGAAAAGCCACTGAAATGTATGTTGAAATCTCCTCTGACCATCTGGTTGCTCTGTAAAAACAAGCCCCCCTACCCAGAAACCGTGCAGTCCGGCACGTACACACCTCAGGGCTTAAGCCAATCAGTTCGAATGTATACCCTTCTTTGTGCTGACCAATCACCCCTACCTGACTTGTTCCCACCAGTGAATGTACTAATCATGGTTAAGAGTTGTTGTTTGATTTTCCCGCGGCGTGTGATGATTTGTTATGCTGTATGTGAAGTCCCTGCCCTTTCCAAAGAATGTATATAAGCTCTGCTCAAGCTGTTCTGGGGGTTCTTGGCTCTTTACCCCTGTGAGGTGAGCTTGGAGCCCCAGCATGCTGGACCCCCAATAAACCCTTTGCTGTTGCATGAGACAGTCTCTTGGTGGTCTTTTCCTCCGGCGTTCACACGACCTTTACAGGTTGGAGAAGGGGCAGGCCCAGTGAGAACCCACTTCCTAGGTAGCCATTGGATCATGTAAAAGTATGATCTAGTAAGTATTAGATGATCTAATAATCACTTCCTTTACAGCTGTTAAGACTAGTTAGCACTACTGAGACTCTCAGTGTTTCTAAGAAAATTATTCTGCATTTAGAAAAACAAAAATCCCAATGAGAATTTATCAGTTTGGTCAAAACATGATTTTTTTTTTTTTTTTGGTGCTGACAAACAGACAGCACAATGGGAAGGTGAACACAGGACATTACCAATACCTCAACTCAGTGAGTTCCAGAATAACCATTAACCATGCAGCAAGCTGGCACAGGAAATTGGAGGATGAGATGCACTCTGGGCTCTGTTCACAGTCCCCATCCTGGATGCTCCACCTGTCACCTGTACCCTTCCCAGCCCCAGCTACATCAGGGAGAAGAGAAATAAAGGTGAAGCAGATTTAAAGTTTAGAGAAATGTCAATCTTAAACTCAGATAGGTTCTGGGAACTTCTCTAAAGGACATGGTTCTAAATATGGAAAAGATTGTGTATAAAAGCATTCTCCAACCTGAAGATGTGAGCAAGCAACATGTTCTGCCAAGAGGCTGCAGGTCAAGTGGATTGTGGGCAGCTACTCACCAGATTCAACTAACATTTTCCAGCAGGCAAAGGATGCATGATACCCTGCTAAAGTGTCAGGCTGCAGATAACTTATTTAAATCTTTCTTTCTTTCCTTCCTTTCTTCTTTCTTCCCTCCTTTCTTTTTATCTTTCTTTCTCAATTCTTTCTAAATATCTATCCATCAATCTATATGCATGTGTGTGTCTATCAACATGGATTGTTTATTTTAACTATTTAAAAAAGACAACAAATAAATATAGGGTAGAATGTGCAAAAAAAAAGAGAGAGCCCTTGTACACTGTCAGTAGGAATGTCAATCAAAACAACTATTATGGAAAATAGTGTAAAGGTTCTTCAAATCTAAAAACAGAACAATCCTTTGACTCAGCAATCCCACTTCTGGGTATTTATCTAAAGGAAATGAATCAGTATGTCAAGAGTGTCTTCATTATCATGTTTACTGCAGCATTATTTAAAATAGCCAGGACAGGAAACAATCTAAATGTCCATCAACTGGTGAATGCTTAAAGAATACATGGGACACTGGCACAATGGAATATTATTCTGCATAAAAAAGAATGGAATCCTGACACGTGCAGCAACACAGATGAACCTGGAGACTGTGTTAAGTAAAGTGAGCCAGATACAAACACAAGTGCTCCATGATCTCATATGTGGAATCCAGGAAAGATGACTTGAAGTTGAAAGTCGGGTTGGGGTTGTGGCTCAGTGGTAGAGTGTTCGCCTAGCATGTATGAGGCCCTGGGTTCAGTCCTCAACACCACATAAAGATAAATAAATAAAGGTATTGTGTCCATCTACAACTAAAAAATATTACTAAAAAAAAAAAGTTGAAAGCAGAAGAGTGATTGCCAGAGACTGGGGAGGGAAGAGGGATAGGAGGATGAGGTTAATAGGCTTAAAGTTACAGTTAGATAGGAATAGTAGGTTCTAGTGTTCTACTACGTAGTAACATTACTATGGTTATTAGTAATGTATTACATATTTCAACATAGCTGAATTTAATAAGCACAAAGAAATGATCAACATTTGAGGTGACAGATATGCTAATTACCTTGATTTGATCATTGCATGATGTATCCGTGTATTGAAACCTCACACTGTATTCATAAACATGCAAAATTATTATGTAAAAATAATAAATAAATTTGTTAAAGACCAAAATGCTAAAAGTAGTTGTGTTAGGGTAGTAGAATTGTGAATGTTTTAGAAATTATTTTTCTTTTATTCCTATTTTTTTGGTCATAAATTTCTATTATTTTAGTAAGAAAAAGAACCCTTTCAATGATAAACTATTTTCAAATTTCCACACAGTAAGCAAAACATTTTCATTGTTTGTGAGAGCATTTTGTGAAGTCCACCCCACATTAATTTGGATTAAAAAGAAATGCTATAAAGACTCAAATGGATGTTACACCTTTAAATTATTCACAGCCTCACTTTTCCTGCTTTTAAAAAGAATGAATCATGAATTTTGATTACTTCACATCTAATCTCAAGACAATATATAAGAATCAACAAAAAGATGCAAACAAAGAAGAAAGAAAAAAAATCTCTTAATTTTGGTAATTGTTTTTTAATTACACTTTGCTGCCCAAATGTGTCAAGGAATCTAAAGTGAGACTGTATGGAGAATTAACTTGGAGCCACTGTGCACAGTCTAGGTTCTAGTGAGCAATTCCCAGGACAGTGCAGTCACTGTAAAGGCCTTGGACTTCAGCCAGTGGCTCCCCAGGATCATCACTGCACAGTCAGAACCAGAGAACCACAGACTCTGATTTGTAAGGGGTCATGGAAAGAATGAGGTTCAATGTTAGAATTCACTCCAGTGCTTTTTAAGAGCCTCGAATTCTTATCACATTCAGGGTATGGGTTCCCATCTCTCAGGGTTGTACATTCTGTCCTTTGCCAACTCTAATTTTTACAGCATGGTTTATGCAGAGAGGCTTTATGTTCCTGTGATAATATGCCCATGACAAAAGCATAGGCATATAACTACTTGGAATCCAAAACCACATTTCCCCCTCACTCATTTTAGTAAATAAAGAGTTTACTTTGGAGTATTTTGCAGGAAGTTCCACCATGAAGTTCAAGGGAAGAAATGAGTCCGTAGGAATTGTAACAATAATAATTATAACTAACACCTATGTGGTATTATCTTCTAGGTACTCTTTCAAGAACTTTGGATATAATTTTCAGAGCATCCCTGCAAAAGAGCGTCTTCTACTACCCCCATTTTACATATGGGGACACCACCGCCTCTGCTAATAGTGACAATAAATGATGGAGCCAGTATTCAAGCCTATACAGTTGGCTTGGACTTCTATGTCCACAGACTCTCAAAAGTCGAAGGGAAGTGTGGGTTCCTGGCATAGCACTCAAAAGTAGAGAGCAAACTGGGGAGGCTTCAGTAAAAGAACATGCTGGATGAAAGGAAGTCTAATAGAGCTGAGGAAAGATAATGGGAGTGGAGAGGGAGAATAGGAGATAAAAGCAAACTCAATAGATTTCCATCATACAGTCATCTGGGAACACTAAAAAACTCCCAGTGTATGACTTTACCCCCCACCCCCCAAAGAAAAAGAAGATAGAAAACAACATCTTCATCATCATTATTTGCCATTTGAACAGAGGAGATCATTTTGTTGACCTCAAATTTGAGTGCTTGAGAAATAGAGGAAAGAAACATTTTCTGAAGCTAAAATGGGCTGCATTTATTCAGACACACATTGGAAAAATTATGAAGGACCATTTAAGCATTCTAGAAAACATCAACTTGGTTCAAACATGGCAAAATTTACAGAGGCAACTGGAAATGTAATTTAGGTCAAAGGTTGCTGAACAAGCATATGGGAATCCCCTACCTAGTCCACCCAACAACCTGTGCACATAGAGGGGCCCTCCATGTCCCTCAGGGTCTTCTGAGAGGCTGCCATGAGAACAACATCATTTAAAACAGCCTAATTCGGGTGGACCAATGGTACAGAATAGAGGACACAGAAACCAATCCACAAAACTACAACTATCTTATATTTGATAAAGGGGCTAAAAGCATGCAATGGAGGAAGGATAGCATCTTCAACAAATGGTGCTGGGAAAACTGGAAATCCATATGCAACAAAATGAAACTGAATCCCTTTCTCTCGCCATGCACAAAAGTGAATTCAAAATGGATCAAGGAGCTTGATATCAAATCAGAGACACGGCATCTGATACAAGAAAAAGTTGGCTACGATCTACATACTGTGGGGTCGGGCTCCAAATTCCTCAATAGGACACCCATAGCACAAAAGTTAATAACTAGAATCAACAAATGGGACTTACTCAAACTAAAAAGTTTTTTCTCAGCAAAAGAAACAATAAGAGAGGTAAATAGAGAGCCTACATCCTGGGAACAAATCTTTACTCCTCACACTTCAGATAGAGCCCCAATATACAGAGTATACAAAGAACTCAAAAAATTAGACAATAAGAGAACAAACAACCCAATCAACAAATGGGCCAAGGACCTGAACAGACACTTTTCAGAGGAGGACATACAATCATTCAACAAGTACATGAAAAAATGCTCACCATCTCTAGCAGTCAGAGAAATGCAAATCAAAACCACCCTAAGATACCATCTCACTCCAGTTAGATTGGCAGTCATTATGAAGTCAAACAACAACAAGTGCTGGAGAGGATGTGGGGAAAAGGGTACACTTGTACATTGCTGGTGGGACTGCAAATTGGTGCAGCCAATTTGGAAAGCAGTATGGAGATTTCTTGGAAAGCTGGGAATGGAGCCACCATTTGACCCAGCTATTCCCCTTCTTGGTTTATTCCCTAAAGACCTAAAAAGAGCATGCTACAGGGACACTGCTACATCGATGTTCATAGCAGCACAATTCACAATAGCAAGACTGTGGAACCAACCTAGATGCCCTTCAATAGATGAATGGATAAAAAAAATGTGGCATTTATACATAATGGAGTATTACTCTGCATTAAAAAATGACAAAATCATAGAATTTACAGGGAAATGGATGGCATTAGAGCAGATTATGCTAAGTGAAGCTAGCCAATCCCTAAAAAACAAATGCCAAATGTCTTCTTTGATATAAGGAGAGTAACTAAGAACAGAGTAGGGACGAAGAGCATGAGAAGAAGATTAACATTAAACAGGGATGAGAGGTGGGAGGGAAAGGGAGAGAGAAGGGAAATTGCATGGAAATGGAAGGAGACCCTCAGAGTTATACAAAAGTACATACAAGAGGAAGTGAGGGGAAAGGGAAAAATAATACAAGGGGGACAAATGAATGTCAGTAGAGGGGGCAGAGAGAGAAGAGAAGAGGGGAGGGGAGGGGAGGGGGGATAGTAGAGGATAGGAAAGGCAGCAGAACACAATAGACACTAGTATGGCAATAGGTAAATCAATGGATGTGTAACTGATGTGATTCTGCAATCTGTATATGGGGTAAAAATGGGAGCTCATAACCCACTTGAATCAAAGTGTGAAATATGATATATCAAGAACTATGTAATGTTTTGAACAGCCAACAATAAAAAATTAAAAAAAAATAAAACAGCCTAATTTTCTGGGTACTTTAGAATAAAAAATTAGCATCCAGTTGGTCTTATTTTTGTTTTCTCATTTCTTCAATTCTTCTTTAAATCATGTGGTCACTGATTCTTTTTGCAATTTAAAGAAATATAATGAAGCAACATAAACTATTAACACACCAGAAGCTGACTGGGCTTTAGACTCTTCTCCAAGCAAATGAGGAGAGAAGGAGGATTCCCTCTTTGGGCAGGCAGATTGCTCACTGGGGAGCACAGTAAGTGCCTGAAATAAAGGGCACTATAAGGAAAGCATAATACTGCATCTCTCAGGAGGTGAATCTCAGATATCTTATACAACTTTAATCATTTATTTAATGAAAAACCTCATCTAGTTATGGCATGTTCTGATTCTCCTTAATTAATCCTGTATGCCCAAGCAATTTTTCTCTTTGAAGGTGATTCATTAAATGCACCTCTATACTTGTTGAGTAAAATATAGAGGGAAAAAAAGGAAGAAAAGAGAAAAGAAAACAATTAAGATTCATCCAACTGAAAGTTTAAATAATGACTCACATAGAAAATATAGTGAATTTTTTTTAAAATCATGGACTAATAATGACAAGATGTATCCCTGACAACACAGTAAAGTGACCACATTACTTTATTAAACATGCAATCTGGAATAATCCTTGTAGAAAACAGTTTGTTCAACTCATAGCAAAGACAGACTGATCCAACGAAAACATTTCTGAAAATCTATTTTAATAAAGAATATTACTTGTAAGGAAATGCTTTATAAACAAAGTGAGGACAGAATAGACTTTAAGTTTCACCTGCTAATCTGTCTCTTGTCACTTCAATTTTCAGGGCCTTGCCACTGAAATTAAGAGGACAGAGAAAAATATTTCTTCTTCCCATCATGATGAAGAGGTGGGGCCACAACCTCAAGTTTAGAATTCCAGAACGACTGAGAGGACCCAGGAACCTGGGAGGCACGTGAACTTCTTAACAGCTTGTCACTTCCAAAGACTCAGAGACCTCATCTCTGATAAGAGAAGTCCTCTTCTCTTATCCATGCACCGAAGTTTGCTTGCTGCTCACCCTCCAGCTCTCAGCAACTATAGCAGAGAGAGGCAGAATAGCTCTGCTTTCTAGGAGGATCCCCTCAATGACTTGGTCAGTGTCTATCCTATTGGGAGTGCCCAATAGACAATATTTGAAGAGAATGGCCCTGGTCCTTTGCCAGGCATTGTATGCATCTTTCACTTCCTGGTCTCCATGAGGTGAGCATCTTTGCTTTATCATATGCTCCCCTCATGGTATGCTGTTTCGCTGCAGGCCCAAAAGCAACAGTGCCCATGGACCATGGACTTAAATCTCCAAACTTGTAAGTCTTTTCTCCTTTTGATTGTCTCAGATATTTTTTCACAGTAAAGAAAAGCCAATTAATAAAGTCCCTCTGTGTGATGTAGTAACCATCAAATCAGAGTGAAAGCATATTTACTATGATACATAACATTTGTAAAACATTGCCATTCACACAAGCACCATATGACATGAGCAGGGGTTATGTGCAATATCTCAAAACCTTGTAGCCATAACATGCAGCAGGATCTGTGAGGTTGCCTGCTGGCCTGGGCACAGTTTTTCTTTCCAGAGACTAAAGAGGAGCCATCCACCCACTGGTGAATGAGAAGAAGCAGAATGAAACAAGGAGCTCTTAGGCACACATACAAAACTGTGGAACCAAGGGACTTCATTTCTAGCTATTGATAATATTACTAAAGTCCTTATCCATAAAATAGCTTTTGCCTCCGACTGTATCCAGAGCAGTGGTTCTGCCTTGAGGATGTAGCTGTTGAACACCTACTTCCTCCCTGACTCCAAAACACTGTGAGTAACCTTGCACTCAGATGAGGCCGGGCTGGGCTGGCAGCCTCTGGTGTTCACTGTCTCCAGGGTTTGTGCTTGTTCCCAATACTCCTTTTTCTTTCTTAAAATGTAGGTGAGCTTCATCTTTATCAATTTACCATAGACTCCACAGCTTTGTGTTTCAACCCATTTGTGCAGAGGAAGCATTCACCCACAACTATCCGCAATGCCTTTATAGCCTTTCTCCCCATCTTTTCTTGTCATCTGCAGGATGCTCAGTCTGTCAGTGTTATATGTAACATGCTGCAAATGAGCAAACACCCCACTGGAGATCTTCACTGAGTCTCCTTGATTTGGTGCAGATTTATCCTAGTCAGTTCCTTCAGATCATTAAGCTACTTGTAAATGTGACTGAGGCTACACTTTCATCTCTTCCAGGGACAGTAAAGTCAGCCAAGGGAAAAATACATAAATTATTTTTAATTTGCACCACTAATCTTAGATAATAGCATCCAGATATTTTCCACTGTCCAAAAAGGACAGGGAAGGAGAGGACGTGGCTCAGTTAAGTCTATCTCCAGGACTAGAAAAACACAGCAAACCTCATGTCCTTGCAGAGGGCCACTGCCCATGTTTGTCCATCATGAACTAGTCACTGCATGATCCATACTGCTGACCCAAGTGACTTTCAATGTCCTGGTCTATACCTTGTAATTTGTGGCTGAGATTGAAACAGAGACCCTTTAAAATTAAAAGCAACTTTCTTATAACTGCTTTTCTGTATCCAGAGTTGCCTCCACCTGAGAAATTACCCCAAAAGCCCAAGAATGCCAGAAAAGTTTGTAAAACAGCAAATATGACATATTCTCTGGCTAGCACTGCCAACCCAAATCTGTATTTGTATATTTTCTGGCTTTTGTTTCTATATATTCTAAGTTCTTCTATAGGACTGGAGGAGATAGGTTAGCTGCTTCTCCCTAGTTTGGCCAAAACTGCAAGCAAATTCACTTTCTTTCCCTTCTTACATTGTTCACTCATTTCTTATGTGGGCAGGTGATGGAATCCAGCCAGCTGAGATCCTCGCAGATTCCCTGGCTTGGCTACTAGTAAAAAGAGGACTCCTTCCTTTCTTCCATAAGAGTTTTACAGATGTGTTTAATAATGTGAGATCAGAAAAGAAGAGGAAAACTGAGACTTTGCCATTGAATAACGGGGGTCTTAGGGTCCATGCAATGTGCAGGACCAGGTTAGAAAAACCTATTTAGATTAGTCATAAGGGGCTGTGGATGTAGCTCATTGGTGGAACACTTGCTTAGTCTGTGAGGGCCTGGGTTCAATCCTTAGTACCACCACAAATCCAACCAACAAAAATAGTCACAGGGCTTCTGTGGAGTCAAAGCACATAGAAAGTTAAATTGCAGAAAAGTACAAAGAGGATTAAATGGCAAAAATGGGGTGCAAGAGGGAATGACCATCCCCTCTCTCTATTCCTTTCTTTTAAGAAACACACTGAAGTTCATAAGGACTGGTCTTCCCATGAGGTAGGGACAGTAGTGGGACAAGGAGTAAAGAGGGTAAACTGAGGAACATCCTTTTATTCTTCTACATATAGCTGTGCACAGCTCTTCCTTACAGGATTTTCTGGTAGGGCACATCTTATACTCCTAACCTGTTAGATCCTGTCAGGTTCATGCCAAGCTTTCTGCAGCATGTTTATGAGGGTAGTGAAGCCACAGACAAAGCTGTTGAGAAAGAGGGAGAGGCTAGGGCCCTCCTAGGCTACTAGGAGCTGGAGGTCCCAAGTCATCTGGCCAAGAACCTTGCTGTCTCCTCCTCCTCCAGGATTTCTGACCTGTCCCTGCAAGGGGTTATCTAAAAATGCCCGTTGCTTCATTTTAAAGGCATATTGGTAGAATATGACATAGAGTGAAAATGAGCCAGAAGGCTGAGAGATATATCCAGGACAAAAAGGGAAAAAAAAAGAAATGGGAAGAAATACAAAATGCAAATCTGACACCTGCCCATTTACAAACAAGTGTGTATTTACACATTATATCAATGATGTCACTAGTACAGAAAAGTTTCAATGCAACTTATTCTAATATTCACAACATTTGGACTTTATGGTTTTTACATAATTTTTTAAAAATTTATTTCTTTTTAGTTGTTGTTGAACACAATACCTTTACTTTATTTATTTATTTTTTTATGTGGTGCTAAGGATGGAACCCAGGGCCTTGAACATTCTAGGTGAGTGCTCTACCACTGAGTCACAACCCCAGCCCCCTTTATGGTTTTTGTTAATGTGTAGAGGAGAGGGCAGGCAGAGAGGGAGCATCACTCTCTTGGAAACTGTCCACTGAAAGCCGGCCTTCATCCAAAGGGAGAGGTGTTGCCTCACCTAGCCAGCAGGGGCTGTGAAACCCCTTCACACACCAGCCTGTGGCATTTCAATCCCAGCAAACAGGGTTTTCAAAGCTTTATTTGATGAAACAAGTCATATGCCTCCCACAGAGGAATGAAAAAAGTGGATATAAGTGTTTCAATCGGATTCATACTGAAACATGTTTGGGAAATTTCTAAAAAATATATTTTATTGTGTATATTTAAACTATACAGACTGGGGGTGTAGCTCAATATATATATATATATATATATATATATATATATATATATATATATATATATATACACACACACACATACATTAAAATGTTACTATAATGAAACAGATTACTGTATCCATCATCTCACACAGTTATCCATTCACCTTTTCCATGGAAAGAGAAGCTATGGTCTACACATTTAGCAAAAATCCTGAATACAATATACTATTAGTAACTACAACACTTATGTTGATCTTTTTTGACTTGTTTGTCCCATATATTTATAACTTAGTACCCTTTGTCTTGTATCTCCCATTTCCTCTCACTCCCACCCCCAATTTTGGATTACATGAAGCTAGTTTAAGGACTAAATTTATCTTTCTAATTCATTTAAGTAATAAGATCATTTGTTTATATCTTAAAAGCTTTTTTCCTGATGTGTGTTTTTCCCCAAACTGAAAAGTTAAGTTAGGTACTGCAGCCCTTCAACTTGAATTTTTCCTTTCTCGCCCCTGGCTTTGGGGACATAATCCTGGAGCTTTGTGCATGTTAGGCAAGTTTTTCACCATTGAGCTATTTTTCAGACATGGTTTCATTAAGTTCCAGATTGGCCTTGGACTTGCCATCCTCCTGCCTCAGCCTCCTGAGGGACTAGGATTACAGATGTACACCACTGCATCAGGTTCAAAGAATATCTACATTCCTGAGTTTGTATATTTAACTGTAAACTTTGCTTTCAGAAGTGGTCAAGGCTCGCTCGTGTAGGGCACTGACTCCAGCATGTCCTATGCTACCCTCATGCCCACCCATAAGGATTTCCTTTTGGTCAGCAAGGCCACCTCTTGAAGTAAGTAATCCTGAGCATGGACCTCGAATCTGATTAGAATGTACTTTAATGGATTAACTATTATTTCACATTATATCCTTAATAATACTGCTGTACCTATGACTAACATCACTAGATAACTAGCATTTTCCACCAACTTTATAAACAATAATAATGCATTTAGTCTTCATGAACCAAAAAGAGTCCTTAACTGAGCCCTTAGAAGTTAAATTAGCTTCTAGAGGTTAGATAATGTGGGAGAGTAAAAAATCCCACCCCAAACTTGTTCCTTTGTCATATTTTGTTGGTTATTCAGAGGAACTGCAGACTTCTGCAAAAAAGGGCATGACTGTGAAAAGGTGTCTTTTATAAAAAAGAAATCTACCTCTATCTACATTAGTAAAGTAAATCATAAACGCAGACAAGTTCCCATACACCTTCTGCATGGGTGGGATATTTCACAAAAAAAGAGTGCGGTGTCTGACACCTGGCACAGACAGAGATGACCATAGGTGGCATCCCCTGCATCACAAGACAACCCCAGCTGGTTGTGTACATTCTCCCCCAAATTTCCAGAATGGAGCACCTCCCTTCACCTGAGAATCACAAATCCCTATCCCTTAAGGGATATAGAGGGGTCAGCTCTTCTATTTATTTATTGGGTCTAACATGAAAGTAAACTTTGTGACTTCCTTTTTCTATCTCTCTATTGTCCATTTATTTCATATACTAGAACTACCTAACTTCAGAGGGAAAATGGTAAATTTAAGACATCCCAATAGGATCTTCTTCAAAGTGCCTCAATTAGCAAGTTGTGGATAGAGACTCACACATCTTAATGATACCAAAATCCATGATTTTAATTGCTAAAAATATTTATTTTACGGACTACATGATCAGTAATGGACTATTTCATTAATAGGTAGTCTATAACAAACAGTGGAAACTTTGAGATTCTACCTTTTCAGGCTTAGGTTGAAAATAAGCAAGCGTGTCAATGTGCTCTGATTTCTCCAATGCTCAAGCTGCTTGCATTATGAAGGCAGAATTGGCCCCAAGTAGTAATTAAGTTTGGAGGCAGGTAGAGCTAGACAAGATTGAAATAAAGTTTTTAAAGGGCTCATGGTTCCATTTTGGAAATATAAATTCATGGGATTGATTTTCTTCAACAACTTTTGTTCACAACTGTAAAACAAATTGTATGGGAGACCACTGTTTGGGACAAGCCTCCAGGACTAGGCGTGAGAAGATAAAAACGAACCAGAGTGGAGACACTTATGACCTATGAAACCAAACCAAACTTTAAAATGGGCCAGATTAGGCAAGCAAACAACAGCATAGAGGTTTCAGTTTACTTGGTCAGTGTAGTAGGAAATCAGTTTCAATACTACAAGAAAAGTAACTTTGAAACCATCAGTTTGCTTTCTGTACTGTTTCTGATTTTCTTCAGCTCTTCCCTACTTCACAGAATGAGGTGTCAAGGTTTATGGTAACCGGCCATCTCTTGGTTTACATTATAATGGTTGGTCTCTTTCTCCTCTCTTTCATTCTTATGTACATTTAGAAGCCACCTCAATGGGAAATTTGTTAGTCAAGTCTTTTTTTTAAATTTTTTATTGTTGGTTGTTCAAAACATTACATATTTCTTGATATATCATATTTCACACTTTGATTCAAGTGGGTTATGAACTCCCATTTTTACCCCATATATAGATTGCAGAATCACATCAGTTACACATCCATTGATTTACATATTGCCATACTAGTGTCTGTTGTATTCTGCTGCCTTTCCTATCCTCTGCTATCCCCCCTCCCCTCCCCTCCCCTCCCCTCTTCTCTCTCTACCCCCTCTACTGTCATTCATTTCTCCCCCTTATATTATTTTTCCCTTTCCCCTCACTTCCTCTTGTATGTACTTTTGTATAACCCTGAGGGTCTCCTTCCATTTCCATGCAATTTCCCTTCTCTCTCCCTTTCCCTCCCACCTCTCATCCCTGTTTAATGTTAATCTTCTTCTCCTGCTCTTTGTCCCTACTCTGTTCTTAGTTACTCTCCTTATATCAAAGAAGTGTTAGTCAAGTCTTTAAGCTAAATATATAACTTCATAACTTTGGCCCTAACTATATTTCCCTATGCAATTGCATTAAAATAAAAACAGTGATAAAATGATAGAGGGATTATAAAAGCATAAATTAAAATGGGCACAAAGTATTTAAGGAGAAATGGATGAAGAAAATGTGGCATGTACACACAATGGACTATTATTCAGCCTTACAAAGGAAGGTCTGACACATGCTACAGCATGGGTAAGAACTTTAAGGACATTATGCCACATGACAAACACCATTTGATTCCACTTATGTGAGTACCTAGTGTAGTCAAATTCATAGCAACAGAAAAGAGAATGGTTGTTGCCAGGGGCTCAGGGTATGGGAGAGGGGAATGGGCATTTATTGTCTAATTGTCACAGAACTTCAGTTTTTCAAGAAGAAAAGAATTCTGGAGATGAATGGTTGCTATAATTACATAACAGTATGAATATACTTAACACTACTGAGAGGTACACTCAGTTGCTAATATTGTAGTTGTAGTTATCAGAATTTTAAAACTTGGCGTGGGACTGCGGGTGTAGCTCAGTGGTAGAGTACTTTCTTAGCATACAGGAAGCCCTGGGTTCCATCCCCAGAACTGCTTTTAAAAAAAGACATAAAGAACTTCTTAAAATTTTCATTATGATTAACCTACCATTTATGCCCCCTGAAGTGCAGTAATGAAGTGAAGAAAGTGGACAAGAATATCATATACCTGATAAGTAAAATATCTGATGATTGAGTTGAAAACACCTGGAGATATGCTGAAGTCCTTAATTCCTATTGGTATTTAGAGTTATGCCACTTTTATGTCCCAATGGTCCCCTTGACACTGCTACTTTCATACTTGTTTTGTCTTTTTCTCTAGGCCCTGGGATCACAGGGTATGTAGAATGACATTGGTTCACTTCTCTAGACTTGACATTAGCTTGAGAAAAAACCACAGTTTACACAACAATTTTCCTTTCATTCCTTGGGTCTAACCACCACAGCCTTCTGTTTTATTTTTCAAAGGAAACCAAGAGCAGAGGAGGAGGAATATTCTGAGCCCAGTAAGAAATCCAACTTTCACCCTGATGGGCCAGTCTCCAGGATCCCACAGAGGCTTCTGGAACAGTCGGCAATAGCAAATGTAAATTAGCTTCTTATGAGTATGACACCATAATTCATCTAGGAGATAAGTCAGATGGGTGCCACCCTCTAGGAGAAAGCGCTCGATGTTGTAACATAGGCAGACAGATGATAATAATTCATGCAAACTTGGGACTATATAGTAAGTCCTGCCCAAAATCACAAAGTACAATTTTAGGCAAATGAGAAGATAGATAAGACTCCTCAAATGGGTGAGTGTGGATGTTTCTTACTTTTATTAAATTCACAGAGGGCTTAGGACAGTTAGCTGGTCAATCTGTATTTACAAAATAAATAAATAATTATTTTTAAACAAGAAAAAAAAAGGAAAAGGAAAAAGGAATGAAAAATAGAAGATGACAATCTAAATTATGCTGTCAGCTCAATGAAAACATTTTAGCACTGCTGTTAGTCAATTTTCAATGTATTTGTGTATAGTTACAGAGAAACAGTCTTCAAATTTAATTCAACATGACTACAGTATTAAGTGATACATTTTTAAAAACTATATTCTAGTTTAGGAACATCTACATTCAGTTACTCTGGAGTGTGTTTGTTTTGGGGACAGGAGGTTTCCACAGTTCACATATTGTTTCCCAAGCAATATTTCTCTCCTATCAAATGTCTTATTTATCCCATCATGAATGACTTCCAGATACTGTCAAAGCATTTTATTTTTATTTAACTTTATGTAAGTGTTAAATAATAAATCATGGCACTGAACTTCTGTGATGTGGTAAGAGAGCCTGATGAGAGCAGGGAATCTAGAGGCAGTGTCACTCCCAGAAAGCCTGGGACTAAGTCTCAGTATTCTCCTCTGCAACATGGATTTCTTAGCGGTTCCCCTCTGAAAAGACCTTAGGAAGGTTGTATGAAAGGGTACGTGTGCAGCCAGCCCAAGGCACGATCTCAGCAAGGGTGTGGGTCTTAACATAATTAATAACATGTAGCAGGAGCAAGAAGCACCCCTACATTATAAGCCATATTACCTAACATGAATTTAAATTACTTAAGCTCTCAATCTTATTTCTTCTTATTTAAGGTTTGTTTTTCTGAGTTTCAGGCTACCAAATGCTTAGAAGTGCCAACTAGAAACGTTGGGAATTGCACCCCTATGATAAAATGTAGGGTCACCACTCCAACATACAGGCACAGGTGAGGATTTTCTCAACAGACCCCTAAAGCTCAGGAAATAATGCCCAGAGTTAATAAATGGGATGGCATCAAATTTAAAAGTTGCATAGCAAAGACAACAAAAATGGGAGAAATCTTTGTTAGCTACTCTTCTGACAGAAGACTACTACTATCCAGAATATATAAAGAACTCAAAAAATGTTAACACTAAATTTAAAAAAAGAAAGAAAGAAAAGAAAAGAAAAAAACCCAATAAACAAATAGGCAACTGAACTAAACAAACATTTCTCAAAAGAAAAAAAAAACAAATGGACAACAAATATATAAAAAGTTCAACAACATTAGCAATTAGGGAAATACATATCAAATACACTGAGATTCATATCATTCTAATTAGAATGACAGCCATCAAGAATATGAACAAATTCTGGAAAGGATGTGCATAAAAAGAAACACTTGCACTGTTGTTGGGATTTTAAATTATAAACACCATGGAAATCAGTATGGAGGTGCCTCAAAAAGCTAGGAATGTAACCATTATATAACCCAGCTATACCACTCCTTGGTATTTGTCCTGAAGAATTAAAGTCATCACACTATAGTGACATATGCATTCCCACTTTTATAGCAAGACAGTTCATAACAGCCAAACTATGGAATCAGTCTACATATCTATCAACTGATGAATGAATAAAGAAAATATGATATATATGTCAGCCATAAAGAAGAATGAAATTTTGTCATTTGCAAGAAAATGGATGGAAATTGAGAGCATTATGTTAAGCAAAATAAACTCAGAGGATCAAGCGTAGTATGTTTTGTCTAATAGGTGAAAGCTAGAGAGGCAAAAGGAAAAGAAATGTGGTGGCAGGAGGGGAACTCATGAAAATCAAAGGGAGATCAGTAGAGGAACCAAAGGGAGGGAGGAGAGGTGGGAAAGGGGAAATACTGGGGAATGGTATTGTCCAGATTTTATTTTGTGTGTGTG
This sequence comes from Marmota flaviventris, assembly GCF_047511675.1. Lineage (NCBI taxonomy): Eukaryota > Metazoa > Chordata > Mammalia > Rodentia > Sciuridae > Marmota > Marmota flaviventris. The sequence goes on from NC_092499.1 coordinate 125,568,918, forward strand.
TACAAATATGTAACATGAATCCCACCATTATGTACAACTACAGTACAACAATAAAAGGTGAAAAAAAAAGAAACATGGAATTTCAGTTGACAATGGTGCTGACAGCATCATAATGATCACATTACAAGAGCAAGGAGGGACACAATGAAGTGATAAAGAGCCAGGCATCTGGGAGCACTGGTGCTGCAGCTGGCACTGTAGTACCCCAGGGGATCCTCTAGCACCACAGGATACCATGGAAGTCCAACCAGACCTCTATTCATGGACCACAGAGCAATTTTTATTTAATAAACTGTCCTTGAAAAGGCAAACAGAGCCAGGGTGGTGACAAGTGTCTGTAGTCCCAGCTACTGGGGAGGCTGAGGCTGGAGAATTGCTTGAGCCCAGAAGTTAGAGAGAAGCCTTAGCAACACAGGGAGACCTGTCTGAGAAAGAGAAGGATACGGACAAGAAGAAAGAGAAAAGAAGAAAAAAAATGAAGAGAAAAGGCAGAATTCCAAAAAAATATATATCAGAAAACGTGCTACCAAAAGGTTGTCATGAAATCTCTCAATATCATTTGGGGATAATATCTGTGTATTTATATTTACGAGTTCCATCCTTGTGGCTCTGGGTCCCAGAGCATTTGCTTAGTTCTTGTGGAAGTCTTCATGACCGAAATGGGGCACAGACATTACAGATCGCCCCCTGCATGTGGCCAGTTGTTAAGGACGGGGCTAGCTGGGAGGGATCAGGTGGATACTCAGCACTAGGACATTTGGGCCTATGTGGCTCTTGTATTTCCTCACAGGCTCATTTCTTTCCACATCTTTTTCTTCTTCTAGCTCTCATAACAACATAAATATATCCCCTCACATACTAGGACGGACTCTGGTAAGTTTCCAACCTTGCTTGTATTTCTACTTTCTGGCGAACAGAAAAATGGCCCTTAAGGACTGGTAACCTTATGTCCTGCCATCATTGTTCTGAGTTATCCTTCAAAGATGTAGATGAGATGACATTAGTTTCTTTATTTAGTATCCTCCTAGACTTCCAATTGACTCTAAGATTAAATCCAAGTTCTTTGTACCTTTCATTCACTCACTTAACCAATATTTATTTCACCTGTTATGTTCCAAATGCTATTTTGGTTAGGAGGAAATTCTAAATGGAAAAAAAAAGGAGAAAAGGAACCAAGATTTATGTCTTCTATGGTCTGAACCCTATGTTCCTTGGCTAGAGCCAGCTTTTCCAGCACATATAAGCTGCAGGGCCAAGCTCTCAGTGCCCACTCCTTTTTGGACTAATGAATCTCTCAAAATGTAAACGTTGCAGCCCCTTCGTGAAATTTTCCTTTAATTCTCAGCACATTCTTTCTTTCCCTCCCTCCCCTCCCCTCTCTTCTCCTCCTCTTCCTTCTCTCTCCTTCTGTTTTCCTCTCAGTGTTTAACTCTCTCCTTCCCTCTGTTTCTTTTCTTTTCTATCTTCCTTTTTTCTTTCCTTCTCCTCCTCCTCCTTCTTCCTCTCTCTCATACACCACTCAGTTAGATGTCATTCCCTGTATTCCAGTGGCCTCCTGTGGAACCCCATATGGCTCAGGGGGGACAGTAGCCATGCCCTGAAGCTGTGTGTCCTGAGGACAAAGGCCACTTCCAGGAGCCCAAAAAGTATTCAACTTAAAATAATTTCCTTTTAAACTCTGCTTTGGAAATCAAAACAGATGTGGTTAGTCAAAGACCAGACAGGGGATACAGATAAATATTCTGCTCTATTTCTCCTCTCCACTCTATATTTGTTTGGATTGATGGGGATTATTTCAGGAGAGCTGCATGGAGAAGGCTGGGCATCTATATACAGAATGTGGGAGACACTGTTCTTTGTGTTTCATAAAGTATGGATGAGCTAACAAAGCTGGAGGCAGCTAAAAGGAGTACGCAATGCAGGCAACATCAATAAAAAATTTAAAATGAAGTAAATTTGAAGACTTACATATGAATTTTCCTGGGGAATAATACCTAGAGCCAAGGGACAGCATACTGGGGCAATAATTTCTTCCCAAGCCAGGTTTATGAGAAAGGTTTGTTTGCGGACCCCACCATGCCCATCGCAAACACGCTCCTGCAGCTTTCAATACCTAGGCAAATAAGAGAACATGGGGCAGAAACCCCATGGTCCATCAAGCCTGAAGGATTTGCTGTCTGGTCCTTCATAGGGAAACTCGGTTGACCCCTCTAAGAGGTAAGAGGAGCTCCTCCTTCACCTTCACATGCCAGAGTGAGCTTCATGAAGAAGGAGGGAGTCAGCAGCACTGTGCTCAGGGATGCTGAGCTCCTGGGGAAGCAAGGTGGCAGTAGTCTTGATTCAGAGACTCGTACCAGAAATACATATACGATCTTCTTATTATATTTCACATAAAACTCCCCAAAGGGAGTATATGTTTTAAGAGTGAAGAGTGACAAGGTGGTATTTCTAACATGGCTCACAGAAGACCACCTCAAATTATGGCTAGATGATTTGGAGTGAGTGTGCAGTCACACCACCCCACGTTAACTACAGGTAACACGCTGACAGCTGTGCAGAGCCCAAATCAGCCAGCAGGACCTGACTAACTGCCTACCATGCCCATCCTCATGCTGAATCAGGCTGCGGCAAACTCTTGGTGCTAATGGTCACAAAGCAGTTGGCAGATGTTCATCCTATTTGTCATTTGATTTCTGTTTGGTAAAGTGCAATGTAGACACTAAAATCATGAGAGGGAAGGAGGAAGAAAGAAGAAGGGAGGAGAGGAAAGAAACAAAGGATAAACCAGTCACAACATTGAAAAGGTTTGTATTTTCCTTGGATCTGGAGTTTTCAGCCTCCCAGGGGAGGCACATCCTCTTTTGCCCAGGCCCCATGATATGAAAATCAACCCGGCATTTGAGATGTATTCTGGAAATTTTGTTTTGTTTCAATAAGAAACAAGTTCACTTTAAAATAAAGGTACATTAGGAGCAGACTAATATAACTGCTGTCCTGAACACATAATAAAAAACAACATTCTGTCAGCAAGTAGTTCTTTTGTTCCACTACACTTTGGCTTAGTTTGTCCTTAATCCTTCCTTTCTGTAAAATCTTACATGAGGTGTATATTTGATGTTCATGGCTCTTGTGCTTGATACCACCCCTAGCTCAGGCATGAACTCACTGGCTTTCTTCCTAGGTGGCATCAAACACAAGGGCTGCTCCTTCCCTAGCCAAACACAGCTACTACCTTATCTGCACAGCCTTGAAGTAATGGTAAATCCAGGTTCAAGGAAAATAGCAGTCAAAGGAAATAGAGTAACTGCTTGTTTTGCTACTGAAAGAGTTTGGTGTTCTCCTCAAAAGCCCTTTAATGAAAGCAACTTCTTACTTGCATAATGGATTGAAGAGGCAACTTTCATTGTGAAAGCTGTTCAGCGCAGATGTAAGTACCTAATATCTCAATTTTTAAATGGAAGGTACATTTCAGTCTTTCTAGAGATTTCATATAAGTGTATACCTGAGAGAAACCTGAAGGATCATTCCATCTACACCTTTCCTCGCCTTGTATTTCCAACATTGCAGTGTGACACTGTCTTTCACCGCTTAATAGCTGTGTGCTCTCAGGCTACTTGTTTCAGCTCCCTGAGCCTCACTGTATAGAAAGGCAATAACACTAAAACTCAGCAACAGCAGCAACAACAGAACTGACTAACCGCCTACCATGCCCATGCCTCATGCTGAGAGTTCTCATGCTTTGGCTCCTTGAAGCGTCACAGCAATCCTAAGGCTACTGCCCATATTTCAGGAAGAGAAGCTATGATCCAGATGGTCCTGCACCCCACCTAGCAGTGCTGAGTTGGGATTGGCATGCAGTGTTGACACCTCCAGAGGCTAGAGTTTGAACCTCTTCCAATATCTGCTATTTCGTGATTATCATGAACATTGAGTGAGATGGTGAGATTTAGGACATCACCAGAGCCTGGAATACAGCAGACACATAGGAATTAATGTTAAATAATAAGGTCTTCCTACAAATATACTGTCCTGAGAGATTTTTACTTTAAGAATAAAGAAAGCAGAGAGGCAATATGGAGCACATTTCAGAAACATAGACTTTAATTCCCTGAGAAGAAGCTTACACATAAGCAACACTCTGTGTTCTAAGCAAAGAAATGCCATGATTGGCACTATACTTCTTGCAATTGGTTCATCCATGGTGGGAGCTGCTGGTGGCATCCAGTGACCAGAGTTTGAGCAGATGATAGTTATTACAGATAGAGTCTGAGGAGGTACAGGCAGGAACAAGACGGTTCTGGGAGACCCTAAAAGCTCAACATTAAGGGTACTGACACTGGTATTGATAATAAGGTACATTTATAGGCAAATGAGCTGGCCAGGAAGGTTTGAGCAGAGTTAGGAAGAGCTGACACTCCACGCCACCCATCAGCACTGAGGCATTGGGTTAGTGTTCCATGCTTGTGGTCAGTTGGGGGATACTAGTAGCTACTCCTCAACAAAGGATGCCTGCTAAGACATATTACATAGGATCCAGAGTCTCCTAATATAATATTCAAACTTTCCAGACTACAAAAAAATTACTTATTATAATATGAACCACAGAATCACAAGGCATAGGAGAAAGGACAATCAACAAATGCAGACTTTGAGTTGACTCAAATGTTGGAACTATCTAATAAGGATCTTAATGCAGCCATCATTTATCTCCTGAGAATGCCATTTTTGCCACCAAGCCCTCTTGCTACTTGGTATCATAACAACAGAGACCAGGAAGAATGGACTTGAAGTTTGGTCTTCTACCACCTTACCAAGCACTTTTGACTACCAATGATTTGATATCCAAACAGTGAGAATTAAAACAATAAGGAGATGTGGCAACAGGGTAAGTTTTATAAAACATTTGGTAAACAGATAAACAAGAAGAAACAAACATAGGGGAAAAAAATCAAACACTGTTAAAGAAATGGAAAAAAAGGAAAAAAATGAAACTGGACATTACTGAAAGCTCAAGAAAATATATTTAGTTATTGAGGGAATGTAGACCAAAATTAGATATAGAAATCAAATGAAAAATCAGTAAAAAATTAAATTCTCTGATTGATACCAGCAGTTCAGTCCTTGTCTCCAACGCCAATCTAATAGTGTGAATGAGATTAAGAGAACAAAGGGAATTGTATTGATTTGCTAGAAAATAAAAAAAAGACATGAGCTGAGATCTTAAAGGCTGCAATTCTAACTGCCAGGGGGAACAGAGGACTTTTAAAGGGGGGACACTGTTTTCCTAGTATCAGCAGATATAATTAATGTCCAATTTGTATCCTTGAGAGAACTGTTGTTCCATTTTTCAGGTCCTGAGATTCTTTATTCCTGTTGGTAGTGAGCTGAAGAATAGATAACTAGGCTTAGGAAAAGAAGAATATTAATCTTGCTTACCCCATGGTTGGGGAGGGAAAGAAAGAAAAGAGGAAGGAGAAAAAATGCTAGTTTTAAAATAAGCCACCAATGGCTAAGCAGCAAAGTTTACATTTAAATCATGAAAGAGACCCTATTACAAAAAAGGAACCTCTGCTACATGATAATCTATTTAGATAAGAAAATAATGTAGGGCAAAAGACAAGGAAAAAGGAATGGATCAAAAGTTTAATAATTTCTACCTGGTGTTGTGGTACACACCTGTCATCCCAGCTACTCAAGAAGCTGAGGCAGAAGGTTCACAAATTTAAGGCCAGTATCAACAATTCAGTGAGACTCTTTCTCAAAATAAAATTTTAAAAGGGCTGGGAATATAGCTCAGTGGTAGATCATTTGCCTGGCATGTGCAAAGAAACCCTAGGTTCAATTCTCAGTACTGCAAAAAAAAAATTAATAATTTTTATTATAAATAAGAAATGAATTGTTCATGTTTCATGTATTTGTTATATTGAACACCCAGCTGAAACTTAAAATCTGCAATTTAAAACCACTATGGAGGGGCTGGGGATGTGGCTCAGTAGTAGGGTGCTTGCCTAGCATGTGCAAGGCCCTGAGTTCAATCCTTAGCACCACATAAAAATAAGTAAAATAAAAGTATTGTGTCTGACTACAACTAAAAAATAAATATTAAAAAAATAAAACCACTATGGAATACTCGCTAGGATTTCTGTAAGCCATTTTGTGTCTTACAAAACAATTCTAAAGAAAAATAAATAAATAATAAAAATACAAGCAATTATAAGTTCTCGTCAAAGTGAAAGAAAGAAAGAAGGAAAGAAAGAAAGAAAGAAAGAAAGGGCTTAGAAAATAGTCAAATGGAAATCATATTAAAATCCAATAAATAAAATTTTGAAAATTCACTAGATGGGAACAATAGCAGAGTGAAAATACTATAAGGTACATGCTGTAAAATTGAAGATGGACATTTTTCATAAATGATTCTATCTAAACAATAAAAAGAAAGTAGAAAACAAACAAATAAATAAATAAATAGGCTTGGGGTATAGTTCAGTGAAAGGAAATGTGCCTGGCACATACAAGGCCCTGGGTTCCATCCCCGGCACCAAAGTAAATAAATAAGTAAACAAACAGACAAACAATAAGCAAACAGAGTCTTAGGGAGTTATATGATAATTATAAGACTTAATTTTCAAGCTGGGCATGTTGGCACACACCTATAATTCCACTTATTAAGCAGGCTAAGGCAGGAGGATTGCAAGTTCAGGGCCCAACAACGCAACTTATTGAGGCCCTATATCAAAATAAAGAAGTAGGTAAAAAGGGGTGGGGATATAACACAGAGGTAAAATGTTCCAAGTTTCAATTCTCAGTAAGTATCAGAAAGAAAAAAAAATGTTAATTTTCATAGTATCAGAAACCCAGAAGAGAGAATGAACTGAAAATGTGACAAAATAATGGTTAGCAAACCTCTGAAACTTGGTGAAAGACACAAGCCTACAAATTCAATAGGCTGAACAATTACCAAATAAAATAAACTGAAAGAGCTTCATATCTTGAAATCAATCAGAGAGGAATGGCACATTGCATATAGGTGAACACTAATGCAATTGACAATACATTTCTTATCTGAAACCATGGATGCAAGATAGAGATTGAAGAAATATTTTAAGTGTTGAAAGAAAAGAACTGCCAAATCTGAATTCTATATTCAGTGAAAATACCTCTAGAGTCATAGGACAAAGTATATTCATTGACAATAATTAAAACACCGCAACCCCCAAATTAAGAAAATGTAAGAGTGGTAAATATCCCTTGAAGAATGCTAATGGAAATTTTCTGAACAGAAAGGAAATTATAATAAAGGAGAGTTTGAAATTTTCAGAAGAGAGGGGAGTAGTAGAATGGTTAAGGGTGAATATAAAAAATAAAATTGATAATCCATTCTCTAATGAGTTTTTTTATTTAATTGATTTTATTTTTTTAAATACACGACTGCGGAATGTGTTACAATTCTTATTACACATATAGAGCACAATTTTTCATATCTTTGTATAAAGTATGTTCACACCAATTCATGTTTTTATATATGTACTTTTTTGCATTACAATTCTTACTACACATATATACCACAATTTTTCATATCTCTGTTTGTATATAAAGTAGGTTGACACCCAATTTGTGTCTTCATACATGTACTTTGGATAATGATGTCTATCACATTCTGCCATCCTAGCTAATCCCCTGCCCCCTCCCTTTCCCTCCCACTCCTCTGACCTATCTAGAATTCATCTATTCCTTCCATGCTCCCCCTCTCTACCCCACTACGAGTCAGCCGCCTTATATCAAGAGAAAACATTCAGCATTTGTTTTTTGGGGATTGGTTAACCTCACTTAGCATTATCTTCTCCAATGCCATCCATTTACCTGCAAATACCATGATTTTATTCCCTTTTATTGCTGAGTAAAATTCCATTGTGTATATAAGACACATTTTTTTATCCATTCATCTACTGAAGGGCATCTAATGAGTTTTTATTTAATATTTGATGTTTAAATCACAATACCATCTGATGTGATACTCAATGTATGTATGTGAAATACCTAAGGCAACTATATTTAAAATATAAGGAGAGTTTAGGGAGCTAAATGGAAGGAGGAATTTTACACTTTACTCAATGTGTCAAGACTCAAGACAGTTACATATTAATTATGTATACTAAAATTCTAACAGTATCTATGAAGAAAGCTACACAAAACAATATAGTGAATCAGGATGGAATCCTAAAACTATTCAAGTAACCATATGAGGGAAGTCAGAGAAATAGAGGAATGAATTTTAAAAAAATCTTTTTCCTCCACTAGAATTTAAGCTCCATCAGAGCAATGGTCACATCTACATTTTCGGTACAACCAGGGTAGGAAATGAAAATATGTTCCCCCAACAGCCTTTGACAACAGGATTACTTTGATCAGAAGGCAACTGAGAAGAATCAGATACAAGAAAAGCTCTCTGCCCTCCTCCTATTTGCCTAAGAACAGGATTTCTTTAATAAATTTACAAAGGTGTCTTCCTCCCCCTCTCTACCAGAAAGAACATAGGTTAACCATTAAGAAGACTTACGAGCCTCATCTGCTTGGAGATATTACTGGAGGAAACTGCAAAATCAACTACACTAACCAGAGGTAATCCATCAGGGATTTGCCTTCCCTAGAGAAGCAAGGCACTTTTTGTTTATCTTGTCCAAATATTTATTGTCCTTTGTGAAGACTGATATAAGCTGGAGTATTAAGCCACTTGTTTGAGAATTACTTACTCCCTAGTATGTCCCATGTACATATGAAATATGCATGTACATAACCTTTTATTTTTCTCTTCTTAATCTGTATTCTTAGCCCCCAAATAAGAGTTGAGAGCTCATAGATTAGAGGAAAAAATTTCCTTTCTTACACCATCAAAGTGCCTGGATTTGAGTAAGTGGTCAATAAATATGTGGTGAATGAATAGCCATGCACAGGAAATTCTGGCAAAGAATATGGTATAGTACTGTGTGTGCAGAGTGCATGCAAAATACATATAGTAAACCAAGCTTTAAATAATCTGGTAGATATACAAAAAATGTGTTTGTCCTTGGGATGGGAATAGGATGATGTGGGTGAATGACAGGGTCAAAACTCATTTTTTTTCTGTGTAACATATTTCCTCTGTATGCTAGTTTTTCATTTGAGAGCACATGGTCATGCATTACTTTTGAAACTCAAAATGTTTGCCTTTTAAATAAACCAAATATGCTTCAGTTGTCAAATAAAACACACTTCAACAGTTTTTTTAACGTCCAGAGCCATTTTTAATCACCTCTTCACCTCCTTCAAAATAATACTTTTGTTAATTGAATGTGCAGTGTAGTGAATAAAATTACGGAGTGTGTCTTCAAGCCGCCTGGCTTTTAGTCAGCTCCCCCCTCCTTAGCTGTGCAGCCTCAGGCATGCAACTCCATCACTGGGTTCCCCCAGTTTCCCTGTCATCATCTCCTGGCCAGGAGCTAAATATAAGCTGCAAAGCCAAGCCTAATGTTTTGTTTTGTTTCATTTCCTCCTTTCCAGTCTGTCTGTGGCCCCAGGAAATAAGACAACTTTTTTATTACTATTATTTCTTATCATTCAGAAACATAACAGCACATCCAGATACATATTAAAAAAGAAAATAAAGCATGGTGATCATTCATTCAAAACTCAGTTTGATCATTTCTGTCAGCAGAAAAAAATAGAAAAAAAATCATCTATAAAATGATATTTTAAAACAAAGAAATCGAGAGTTTAAAGAAAACCACCACCTGCAGCTCTTCTCTCTTAAGATGAATTGATCATTCTCCATTGAAAACTGAAAACTCGTAAAAGAAGAAGTTTTATTTTCTATTTCTTGTTTTTGTTCTGTGTAGATTGACCTAAGACTACATCTGTAGCTATAAAAAGATGGTTTTGTAGGTTTCCAGTAACCATTAGTTGTCCATCAGCTGCTTGAGCTAGCAGCAGCTTGTTTAGGTCAAGTGGACATCCTGTTCATTTGGCTCTTGAGCCTCCACATTATCCAGTCCCCAGCAGGACCTCTTTTGATTCCCGGCAGTTGCAAATTTAGCTATGAAAAAGCATGTTCAGTAGAGCCACTTGACTTCAACACAAAACTCTTGTTGGCAGCCATGTGGGGGATGCTTTTCTGAGTAATACCAACTTCTCAGCTAAATGCCCCCCTTTTGTGTCATTTTATTCAACTCTAGGACCACACTGGGAAGTGGGAAACCTTACCTTCACTCTACAGATGAGGAGGAGAAGCAGAAGGTCTATAAGGTTATCAGTTTTCACATGGCAGATCCAGATTCATGGCAGGGTCTGTCCGATTCCTGTGTACACACCCTTGAACATCATTTACAAAAAATTATATATATCTCCCAGTCAAACTTGTACCATTCGTGGATTTGGTGGTCAAAGACTAGAGTATTTGGAAATAAAAATCTCTGGATCACTATAGTGACACAGCCACCTTAATGTTTATAGTAGCTCAATTCACAAGAGCTAGACCATGGAACCAACCTAAGTGTCCCTCAATAAATGAATGGATAAAGAAAATGTGGTATATATACTCAATGGAATATTACTCAGCTTTAAAGAAGAGTGAAATTGTGGCATTTAAACCAATCTACAAAACCAAAGGCTCAATGTTTTCTCCAATATGCGGACTGTAATTCACAATAAGGCAGGGGGGGGGACACTAGGGAAGAATAGCATTACCTTAGATTAGGTAGAGGGAAGTGATGGGAGGGGAGGGGAGGGGATGTGGGAATAGGAAAGACAGTAGAATGAAACAGACATTATTACTGTATGTATATATGCGACTACATGACCATTGGATTCTGAAACATGTACATTCAAAAAAATGACAAATTATATCCCATTTATATATGATATGTCAAAGTGCACAAATGCATTCTACTGTCATGTATAACTAATAAAACAAATTTAATTTTTTTTTTAAATCTCTGGATCATACCATTTTACAATCTATAATTTTGAAAAAAAGACTACACATTTATATAGAATAACACTAGTGAGTGGGAGTAAATTACTTAACTCCTACCTCCACCTCCTTCTCAAGCACCAGCCTGCATTCCAGCCTACAATGTGTGGTCTAAAAGTCAGTTGGAGAATCTGTAACACAATTATGCCAGGGACAATCTCCAGAGCAAAAGTGAAACAGTGTTTCAGAATCTGCATTTTATTGGCTCCCTCTTATCACTCTAATATCTGTCTACATCAATTTTGTCACTTTCTATTCACTACAAACTTTCAATAGGAGTTCGTTTTTTAAAAAGTTGCATTCAATTGCATGTTATAGTGTAAAGGCTATTGTTTAGTGGTGTTTGGTAGTTTGAAAAATTCACTGTGGTTTCTTATGTGCAGAGATAGATGGCAAATGCTGCTAAATACCTGGTAAAGTTTTGTTGGAAAAAAATTCCAAAAATATATTAGCTATGACCTTGTGATCCGAAAATGACCATAAGGCATCACTTTTGAGTTTCAGGATCTTTGTTGGATTCACTACTATTTACTTAACATTTATAACAATGGTTACACATTCACCAGCATGTGTTTCTTGTCTGAATGAATAATTATTTGCCACTAATATATAACAAAAAATAAGAGGGGGGCACAAGTCCCTCTAGAAAGATATGTCTAGGATGTCCAAGTACACATATTAGTGCATTAGCATAGAACAAATAGAATTAGAAATTCACTGAGACAGAAATCTTTGAATACTTCTTCCAGGTCCTATCATATGCCAGATCAGTTGAGCACAATGGCTTTGGGTGACTAAACATCTGGAACACAGGCTTCCTCATCTGGTGAGCCCCTTACCATTTGCATTAGGATACATGTGTTACACAGATCAGCCCCACAATCCCCTAACAGGAGTTTAGATAAAACCTCTGGAGAACAAGGGTGTGTTGGGTAAGAGGACTGTCTCCTGGTTTTCTCTCCCTCGTGGATAAGGTCTGGATTAAAGAACTTTGGGAACTTGATATGGAACAGCATGAAAATAGGTTCTCTACAGAAATGCCCTTTGATTGCCTGTACTGAAAGGGCAGCTCCTGTTGGTTCTTTCCCCTGTATACTTAACGGCTGCTCTTAACAAACTACTCCTAACACATGCCTGCTTGCAATGTCTTACCTCATAATGCATTGGTGTTATGGTTTGGATGTCAGGTGTCCCCGAAAAGCTCACATGTGAAAGGATGCAAGAAGGTTCAGAGGAGAAATGATAGAGTTATAAGTCTTAACCCAATCGGTGAATTAACCCCAGGATAGGGATTAACTGGGTGGTAACTGAAGTAGTAGTAATGTGGCTGAAGGAGGTGGGAAATAGGGCATGGCTTTGGGGTATATATTTGTATCTGGCAAGTGGAGACCTCTCTCTGTTTCCTGATTGTCGTGTGAGCCACTTCCCTCTGCCACACTCTTCTATCATTATGTTCAGCCTCACCCAGAGCCCCGATGAATGGAGACTGCTATCTATGGATTGAGACCTCTGAAACCCTGAGCCCTCAAATAAACTTTTCCTCCTAAAATTATTCTAGTCAGATCTTTTAGTCACAGTAATGAAAAAAAACTGACTAAAACAATTGGGTACAAAGTATAGTAAAATAAAGCAGATAAAGTCTGGTGCTCTTTACATAGTAGAAAGACTAGAGTTAAAAATAACGTGGTGTACAGATCAAAAGAGGTAGAACAGAGGTTTTTGAACATTCTCATCATAAAGAAATGATAAATAGGATGGTGGATATGTTAATTATCCTGATTTGATTATTATATAATGTATACATACATCTAAATATCACACTATGTTCCAGTAATTTGTACAAATACTGTGTCAACCATAAATACTTTTCTTTTTTAAATGTTGACATGTATAGATTTGATGACAAGCTGTTGATTACATAGTTAGTTTTGGCCTCATATCCATTTAGGCCCTAACTGTCCTTTTCCACACCATGAAGTTGAAAACTATGGCTCTCACAGGTGGAAATCAGTACATCCCAACAACTGAAAGTAACACTATGGACTTTTAAACCCCAAAATATTAAATCAAAAGAATCCTGTGTGCTATATTGGTTAGGGAAGTCTCAAGCCTTAACTACAGAGCGGATAGACAATTTACAGTGGCCACAGAGGGTGCACACATAATGGCAGTGATGAAGCAGAAACATTAAACACCTAGGCCAGTGGGCTTAGGGCCAGGGAGGACCAAGTAGAAAACAAAAGAATAAGGAGAGAAAACAGTGTTTTGTTTTGTTAAATTATTGCTGGAACTGACCATGGTTTAATGCATAATCCCCACTAAATACATAGGCTCACCTTGAAAACAGAATGCAAACTGGAGTAAAGCTAAAGGGTTTAGAGATGTTATAAAAGGAGAAATGAGTTGAGCTTGATGGTGTGAAACGAGAAGGGTTGCCCCAGGAAAGTGGGGCACTTGGTGAGTAGTGTAAGCTGAAGGCAAGGTACAGGTACAGGAGAGTTTAAATATTACTATTGTAATAGTGGTTCCTTCACCTTCTGAATATAGCTCTCATTGTTTTAAGGCTTGTTTAAAAAAAAAAAAATGTTTTTCTCTCTCTTCTCCCCTCCTCCTACCAACAAAATTAGGGAGGCAGTTTTCTTTTCTTCCCCTAGTTTTAAGGCCCTTCAATACACCCACTACAGGAAGGAGATGCTTGCTGAGGATTTGGGAAGTGAATATCTCTGAAATTAACAAGCGAATCCTACACTTCATCAGGGTGCCCTGGGACCCCCTATCAGAGCATACCTGGAATGTAACCCCTAAAGAGTTCCATTAAAACCCCTTCCCTCCTGAGGGGGAGAATCACAGCCTTTGGGACAGGAACCCCATATGTTTCTCTTTTGCTAGCAAAGCACTAAACTTTCTTTCTCATTTTTCTCAAAAGCCATGTCCTCATTATTAAATTGGCATTAATTGGCATTGCATATGTGGATCGTGCTTTCAATTACACTATGGGTTCAGAGTGGATACCCATCACCTAAAAGCAACTGACAGTAATAATTAGAAGAACTTCATTAATGCTCTTCATTTATTATCATTTTATTTTCCTTCATTCAGGTCATTTACATGTTTATTCTCAGTTGCTGTCAAAGTGGTACATCTAGTCACTTATCTACACCAATGGTTTACAAATCTTTGCTTAGATAGAGCTAAGGTATTTCAGAAGAAGTGTGTGTTCTTGGTGGATAGGCTCAATTCATCTCTAAATAACTTCTTAGTGACCTCTATGATCGTAAAAATTTGGCTATGAGCTTCATCATCTCCTGGGGAAAGCTGAGGACGCCTGGAGATGTTCAGTTATTAGGCAGCATTTCCATGGAAGGTAGGTTAGACCTCTCCATATAACAATGTGCATACAATGTACCACAACAGGTGCATGGCTGGTTAGGAACAACTTCCACTGCTCTGTAGCACAGGAAGATAACTGTGGTTGATAACAATTTTTTTTAAAAAAATATTTTATTAGTTGTAGATGGATATATCTTTGTTTTTATGTATGTATTTTTATGTGGTGCCAAGGATCAAACCTAGGGCCTCAGGAGTGCGAGGTAGGTGCTCTACCACTGAGCTACAATCCCAGCCCAGTTGACAACAATGTTTATGGATAATTTGAAAGACCTGGAAGAGAATGTTGAATGTTTGCAACACAAAGAAATTTTGTATGTCTGAGGTGATAGATATTACATTAACATTGTGTGTGTATATATATATTTATGTGTGTGTATATATATATTTATGTGTGTGTATATATATATATATATATATATATATATATATATATATATATTTATGTGTGTGTGTGTATATATAAATGCCACACTATATCCCATAAACATATAACTACTATGTGTCATTTATAAATTTAAAAAAAAACATACTTTAAAACCATACTGCATGGAATATATTTTTTTTCAAAGTTGTGCTGCAATTGTGTACAATGAATCAAAATGCATTCTGCTATCATACATACCTAATTAAAATAAAATAATAATAATAATAGTAAAACTGCAAAATAGAACTCTGTGGCTAGGCCCAGTGGCACACGCCTGTAGTCCCAGCGGCTCAGGAGGCTCAGAAAGGACAATTGCAACTTCAAAGCCATCCTCGGTAACAGCAAGGCCCTAAGCAACTCAGTAAGACTCTGCCCCTAAATAAAATACAAAATAGGGCTGGGGATATGGCTCAATGGTTGATGCCCCTGAGTTCAATCCCTAATACTCCATTAAAAAAAAAAAGAACTGGTATGACTTCAGAGCCATATCCAGCTACATCTAGGAGGTGATGGACTGACTGTGAACCCAGAGAACACTCTGGCAATAGGAGAGAAATATAGAGCTGATTTTATGCTCATAAGTCTTTGAGGGGATCTCCTCCCATCCACAAACCCTGAGTCTTCCAGCCCTCCAATCATCATAGTTTCTCTTTCCAAAGACCCGGTGTTTCTTCTGGCCTCCATTTTTACAATAAGGATGTGAAATGCATTCCATGAAAAAAATATCAGACAGTAACAAATGGGAATCAGACCTGACTTCCAAAGATACAAGACAAACTGGCCCCCTGGCAGGGCAATAGAACCCCAGGGTGCAGTGTTTCTTTGTATTCTGAAAAGGATGAATGCTGAACATTTTAAAACTGAGAAATGTTTGCTTGGGGAGTTCTTGCTTAAAATCTTTCTACTCTACCAGAGGGGAAAATGATAAATTTCTTAGAGTCAGAATAAATATCAAGCCAGTAGGATTTCACTATAAAAAAATTAGAATTTTCAAATGCAACAAGTTCATAGACTGAAAATAATAATTATGAACGTG
Source organism: Marmota flaviventris (assembly GCF_047511675.1). NCBI lineage: Eukaryota > Metazoa > Chordata > Mammalia > Rodentia > Sciuridae > Marmota > Marmota flaviventris. The sequence goes on from NC_092499.1 coordinate 125,584,773, forward strand.
GAAGTATTGCTATCCACAAAAAATGGCAAAAAGTACAATATACCTTATTTTTTAAATATCTTTTTAGTTATACATGGACACAATGTCTTTATTTTGCTTATTTATTTTTATGTGGTGCTAAGGATCGAACCCATGGTCTCACACGTGTGAGGTGAGCACTGTACCACTGAGCCACACCTTCAGCCCTTGTAACTTATATTGTATATGGCTAAAATACTATTTTCTCAGACACAAAATGAATGAATAATGGTCACACATGGGAAACTACAACCTGATTCTGCAAGGAAAGTGGACAATATTGTATCAGTAGTCTATTTCATGGGACATCATTTTAAATGGTAAATTATGTCACTTCATTGATGATAATACTTTAATTTAAAGAACAAGTAATATTTCTCTTTCAGTATTGGCTTGAGTTTCTGATGAGGGTTTTCAATTTCTAATTTTTAAGTTTGTATTTATTTCCATTGTTTTTTTTTTGAGAGAGAGAGTTTTTTAATATTTATTTTTTAGTTCTTCGGCGGGCACAACATCTTTGTTTGTATGTGGTGCTGAGGATCGAACCCCGGCTGCACGCATGCCAGGTGAGCGCGCTACCACTTGAGCCACATCCCCAACCTCAATTTCTATTGTTTTTACTGACGATATTATTTTTATTTATTTTTAGTATTGGGAATTGAACGAGAGGCACTTTACTACTGAGCTACATCCCAGTCCTTTTTTCTTTCTTTCTTCTTCTTTTTTTTGAATCAGGGTCTCTTTAGATCATAGATGTCCCCAAAGTTCATATGTGAGACAATTCACATACATTCAGAGGTGAAATGATCGGGTATAACAGCCTTAAATGTCAATGAACTAATCCCCTGTTAGGGATTAACTAAATAGTAACTGAAGGCATGTAGGGTTTGGATGGAGGAGTTGGGACTTTGGGCATGTGCCTTTGGGATATACAGTTTCTATCTGTCAAGTGTAAGTTCTCTCGGCTTCCTGGTAGTGTCTTGAGCTGATTTCCTCCATAGCACTCTTCTGCCATGATGTTCTGCCTCATCTTGAGCCTCAAGTAATGGAGCCAGCCTTCCATGGACTAAGACCTCTGAAACTTTGAGCCCCCAAATAAACTTTTCTTCCTCTAATTGCTCTTGTCAGGTCTTTTGGTTGCAGCAATGAACACACTGACTATAATAGTGTCTCTAAGTTGTTGAGGGTTTGACTATATTGCCCAGGCTGGCCTCTACCTTGTTATCCTGCTGCCTCAGCCTCTCAAGTTGCTGAGATGACAGGAGTGTGCCACCACACTTAACAGAACGTACTCCACAAGTCAATAATAATTGCCTTTTGGAGAATCCATGATTATGACAATCATGATTTTCCAGGATTTTATTAAGTTAGTCCTACTGGCAGCCCTGCAAAGTTTCTAAAAAGAGACTGACATGCCCATATGTGTGGTTATGGAACATCCTATAGGAAGAGAACCATAGAAACAATTCATATAGAAAGGTAGTTGTGACTGCTACAAACCCGGTCACCAACTCTTTCCACACAATATACCACTAATCCAAGAATTAGACTCAGCACTATTGACAAAACTTCTCTGTTTGACCAAACATTAGTCAGGCTCCTGAACCTTCTTCTAAGCCTCCTCTTAACATCCAGTTTTACAAGGCAATTGAGTTATAAGGGCTTCCTCTATGAATGGGATTAGGTAACCTTAAAGGATTTGACAAAGAGAGTTTGTCCCCCTTTGCCCTTCTGCTTTCTGTCATGTAAAGACACAGCATTCAAGCATCAACTTGAAAAAAAAAGGCCAACCCCTTATCAGATACCAAACCTGCCAGCAACTTGATCTTGCACTTTTCAGCCTCCAGACTGAAAAATAAATTTCGGTTCTGTTTAAATTACCCAGCTTTAGGCAATCTTCATAGCAGTGCAAACAGACTAAGATACCTATGCTGTATTCAGAGTTGAGCCCAGTTATATTTTGAGGTCCCTTCCCCAATTGCAATAGTCCCAAATAAAATCCATTTTTACTGTTTTCACTACTGCCCAGGTCTAGTTGTCTTTGACACAGTCACTGATGCTATTTGCTACCTTATTTAAAATCAGGCAGTGAGTTCATTGTTTCTAAGCTCTCTTTCCACTGGAAAAGCACATGCTAGTAAACGTACTTAGCCAGGTTGCCCATTCCCAACCTCTTCAGCTGCCCAGCATATGGCCAGGCCTTATGCCTTCCTTCTTCCTTCTTCCTCTCTCCCTCCACTCCTCTCTCTCTCTCTCCCTTTCTTTATTTATTCTTTCTTTCAAGATAAGACACAGCTTTGGACACATGCTTTTGGAAATGTGAACAATTAATTTTTAGAATAATTACACGTTAGGGGTTGGGGTGCAGCTGATGGTAGAGTGCATTCTAAGCATGTGTAAGGCCTTGGATTCAATTCCCAGCAACAAAATAAAATACAATAATGGCATGTCCATAAGATTCTGTTTGTGTTGGTAGCTAGAGATGAGCATGAATGGAAAAAGGGGGAGACAAGAAAGGGCAATGGTGAAGGGTCCCTGAACAGCAGCTAACTGACCAGAGGACCTATAATGTAATGTCACGAAGACATAAAATTCTCCCTCCCTTATGTGGGTGGAGCTATAGAAGAAATCCATCTTGGATAGGTAAATATACTACTCAGAACCACGAATGGCACCACTAGTCACCTCCAATTGCACCAAAAAGGACCATCATACTCCTCCACAGATTTATGGGTAAACATCATGGTACCAAGGTAATGCATGCTCCCACAGGCTGATCCAAGGGTTGTCATATGATCTTCCACTGGTGGCACACTGGACCAAAAAGGTCAAAATGACCCAAGTATGAAATCCAGGCCCTCAGTTTTCACACTGAGGCATGTGACTTCTCCTGGCCCAAAGAGGCTTAGTTACCTGCTACTCCAAGGCTTCTGGCACTGAAAATCCCCACCCACTGTTCTAACAAAAGCTCAAAGCCTAATCAAAGCTGTAGCTGATCTATTTGCTCACCCCTCTCTCTTTGGTGTATCACTTTCTCTCGCCTTTACCTCACTTTGTAGTAAACCTACTCTAATTGCTACCACTGCTTTGCTATACTTCTGTTTCTGGGATGGGTAAGGCCCTAACCTTAAGCAATTCATCCAATGATGGAGGATCAATCCAGAGTTGACTCTCAACCTCTGGTATCAATCCTGTACCACATAATAATGTGCCTGAATCTTATCTGCTTATGGAAAGGCACAAAGTCCCCAAATCTTATTAGTTTGTTCAATAGAAAGGAGGTTTTTCTTGCTGCTGGCAGGTTAATAAATAAAAAGGCAGCCAAATGAGATTGAAAGAAATGTCAAGAAAACTAAGCATCTCCATTAACTAGGACCTGTCCCTATACTGAACTTCTAGAATTTACAATAACCATATTTATAGAATGCTTTTTATGTGTCAGCCATGGTTCTAAATTCTTAATTATTATATTTTTCTTTTTCACTGACACATAATAATTGTGCATATTTATGAGGTACACTGTGATCATAGAATAGGAATTTAAAGACGATGTTTTTTGCTAAAAGCAGTGACTCTTCAGCGTGCAGATACCCTATGGATAACTAAAAGCAGAATAGAGCGTGGCATCTCTGACTTCATCTTGTATCTGTCTCCTTTATTACCTTAAACTTTGGATCAAGTTCCTGCTCTGCTCTGCATATAGGCATGTTAATCATATAAGGGGTGTTTATTTAAAAACTAGTAAGGCTGGGACAGTGGTGCACGCTTGTAATACCAGTGGTTGAGAAGGCTAAGGCAGGAGGATCACGAGTTCAAAGCCAGCTTCAGTAAGGCCCTTAGCAGCTCAGTGAGACTCTGTCTCTAAACAAAATACAAAATAGGGCCAGGGATGTAGCTCAGTGGTCAAGTGCCCCTGAGTTCAATCCTCAGTACCCCCAATAAATAAATAAATATCAACAACTAGTAAGACAAAAGTTTATTAGCCCTAAATTTATCTAACCTATGGTGCTCCTGTTGAAGAATGAGGCTAGTCTTGTAGCCTTCTGCTTCAGACCCCTGCAGTGGTGCCTAGAAGTCTCCAGCCATCTCTTCCTTTTCAGGATCAGAGGTCACATAGGCAAATATCATGAGCAAGAAGTGGAAAGTGTCCCCTCAAGTGATAAGGACTTCTCTGAAGCCACCTCCTTGCAGAACCAGAGGTGAGAGAATGATCAATCAGATGCAATTTGACCAAGACTGCTTAATTATGCATACCTCCTACTCCTGCCCCAATTCTTCCTCTGTTTAAATCTAAAGCTCCTCTCAGCACCCAAGACAGGGCTGAGATCTCAGGTCTCGTTTTCCTTTCCCAGTATAGCCATAGTGATTAAAGTTTCCTTTTCTGCTTTTCACCATTATATTTTATGTTTGGTGTTTGGGGTAAGTAGCTGGACCTGGTTCCTTAGGACCCTTGGAATCAGATGTCTGACCTAGGACTCCCGAAACAATAATTCAGTGCATCTTTTGCAACTTGCAATGACCAAATCAGGATAAGGCACATTTCCATCTCCTTGTCATTGTTTTATGCTTAAGGCCCTCAAGTTCTTCTCTTCTAGTTTTTCATAAAATATACAACAGATTATTGAAACTATTGTTAGCTTACTGTGCTATGGAATGCTGAAGTGTATTCCTATGATTTAACTTATTTTGACACACTTTTCAAAAGTCCCCACATCAGACTCCCATGATGGTAGCCTTCAACAGGATTTGGCCAGGGTGAGGGCAGTGCAGCCCAGCACCTCCTTCAGTTAAATTCTGAAGTTAAATTCTGGGACTCGGACCCTCTCTCAGTCATCTTCTCTTGGAAGCCTTCTTGACTGTCCATCACTGCAAATCAAATGGAAATGCCTGAAGCGACAACTGAATTGTCTTAGCACAACTGTCACTTGTTCCTTTAATTATGGCCCTTTATACTCTATAAATACTAGTATTCATCATATTGTAGCATAATGATTTATTAACACTCTGTGTCCTTGAGAATAAGGACCTGAGATTAAGTTGCTTTAGCATAATTAGCATGATGTAGAATGACACCAAGCTATTCAGGAGGCACTGGTTCAAAAAAATTAGGAGTTAAAGAATAAATCTTATTCCTTTCCTAAGCTCATATAGTTCTTTGATGATAATAAGCTTTATGCCCCTTATAGCATTCATTTTGCATTAGTATTTCTTGGGGGCACAGATTTGGCAAGAGGTGGACCTCTCAAAATAAGAGGTATAAAAAGGGCTGGCTGAGTGGTCAAGCTAGTTTGGATACTAGCTCTTTCTTTAAGCAATTCATAATATACATTAGCATAATGAAGGTTCTGTGATCTCTTAAAAATTGTGAAATAAAAACCAAATAAATAAATAATTGCAATTTACAGCCAAGTTTGATTCAAATCACATGTTTTGCTTGTTGTTACTTTTTTCAGCATACTTATTTACATAGGTCAGAATAAATTCCCCTAACACCAGCTAAAGGCATCAGGCCTTTTGGATACAAGATTGCTAACAGCAACCTCTCCAAGTCTTTTTTTTTTTTGGTGCATAATTTCCCCAGGAAGGCTGCTCTAGGCCACACTGAGGCGGCTCTTCAGGCTGCTTAAAGGAAGGGACAAAGGCTCTTTTCTTTCATTGTAACCAGCAGTTAGAGGTGAACTACAAATGTTTAAAGCAACAACTGAATTATTCTTAGCATAAAGGTCAGAAAGCATTGTGAGGAGAAGTGAATAAAAGCTTCCCTTCTTTGGTACAATTCCCAGAGGGATGTCTGACCTACCCAGAGTTCATTTGTAGGGTTTTATGCCATTTACTTTTGTTTTATTGTCTCTGTCAGGAACATGCCTGTAAATGTCTCCATGAGAGGCTTATGTCTATCTTGTGTCTAATCAAAGACTCTCTCTCTCTCTCTCTCTCTCTCTCTCTCTCTCTGTGTGTGTGTGTGTGTGTGTGTGTGTGTGTGTGTGTGGCACTGGGGATTGAACCCAGAGCATTGTGCATGCTAGACAAATTCTCTACAACCAAGCTATACCCTTAGCCCTCATACATTGATTTTTTAAGTAGAGACATTATTAAAAAGTGGAATCAGGACAGCTACGTCATTTCTGGGTTTCCCCAAATTCCTCCTGTAAGTCAAATGAATGAAGATAATGAAAACATTATTGGGCAGTGTCTTTAAAAACAAAGTTCAACTCCTGACACTGGTAGTGGGCCCCAGCACTTACATTAAGCTCTGGAAGGGGTGAGCATCAGGGCACCTGGGTGGTGAATGATACAAGGCAGTACCTGAGGCCCCATAGACCACCTACAAACAAGCCACACAAATTAGTGCAATTGCTCAGCACATGATGGCAAAACTGGGAGAAGTCTTTGTAGGCTCCACATTCCCAGTGGAGGAAGAACCTGCCTTCTCAAGCAGAGTAGGGACTCCAGATTAAATAAGATGGCAAGTTCCCTTGAGGTGGCAGGGGTACACAGGAAACGTATCCCAGGGAGATGGAGAAACATCAAAATTGATTAACCTCAGTGGCAGGCCCCATGGAGGGCCAGGGAACACAAGACTAGAGACTGACCTTAATCCTGATTGCTTTCTTTAAATCCTATCCATTTCCAAGCTCTGAACAGTAAAATGTTCTAGAAACAGTGATAGAATAATAGCAATACCCACCCCTAAATATTAGATGGTATTTTCTAAATGCTGGTCCCATATACGCAGCAGAACTCCTTAGAGTACTGACCAAGTCCAGTGCTTAGAAAAATAAGGAACAGAGATCATAGGATGAGGTGTGACAGCTAAGGACCAACAATGGCATATCTAAAGTCATGGAAGCCAACTTGCCAAAGATGGAAAAGTCTGATTCTCAGAATCAAAAATATTAATTACTACAGTTGACTAAAGTGCATTGAAAATATGAGGATGTTTGGGTTTATAAAATTTAGTAAAGAGACAGAGAGAGATAACTAGGGCACCATTCATTCTGAAAATTGTCAATTACAAGGAAAGATTTTAGCATTTATCTTCCTTTTTGTTGTGCACTTGTCTCGCAGGGAAAACAAATACCTCTAATTGATGAGGGAAAGTAGCTTTGTACCAAAGAACTCGGCTACTAAAAGAAATGACGTGATAGAATTCAAGGTATGAAATGCAGACAACTTTTTCTGGGAAATATAACACATTCAATAATACTAAAAGAAAGAAAGCAGACCACTGACTTCAACAAACCCATGCTCAACAATCAAAACACTCAAAAGACATGTGAGTATCACTAAATGCATTAGATGCTCTGATCCTGATTTACGCAAAGCAGCCACAGGACTGTGTTTGGAGGTGGCTGGGAATGATATGATGCCAGAAAAGTACTGTGAACTTTGTTGGTATTATAAACATATTGTTGTTAGGTTTCAGAAGTCCATTTTTTAAACAATGAATTCTCAAATATGAAGGGTAAAAATATTGAGAGGCCTGGGTTTTCATGAAAATATTTCAAGATTAACAAAATGTTTGAAGAAATTATTAAGTATTGAATCAAGTGATAGGTCTATAGGGTTTTATGATCCTGTTTTCTCTGGTAGTATATGTATTTTTTTTTTCAAAATGAATTTTTAAAAAATATTATTGCAAAGAAACAGCCCCAAATATTTTTGTGTGTGTGTATGTATGTAGGATTTATACACACAGTGATGCTTTACCACTAAGCTATACCCCTAGTCCTTTTTTCAAATATTATTTTGAGACAGGGTCATCTGGCAGTTGTGCAGGTTGACCTTAAACTTGAGATCCTCCTAACTCAATCTACTGAGTTGATTACAGGCAAACACCATCACCAGTCATGTTTATATAAATATAGGAAAACGTAAAAAACTCTAAAAGTATCTTGGATCAAGGAATATTATTTAGCCTACTAGGTTCTCTCTCAAGTACTTGTGCTCTCCACATCTATCTGTCTACCTATCTATCTATTCACACACACACACACACAGAGAGAGAGAGAGAGAGAGAGAGAGAGAGAGAGAGAGAGAGAGAGAGACTTTAAATAAAACTATACCCACCCATATCCAGAGGGCTTGGGACACTACCCAAGGTGCAGGAATAATGGAAATGTAGGTTTGGGTTAGAATGCAGACAGTTATCTGTGTATTGCTAATGGGACCCTAATTGCATACAACATTTCTTTGCATCCATAAACAGGATCACCTCTAGAACATTTTGAAATGAAATAGGTGGTTAAAATGCAGCAAGAAGGAAGCCCTGCCATATCAACTTTAGAGCTAGCAAATGATTATAGACTTTTAGAATGGAGCGTTAAGATGCCCTGTCACAAGAGATGAGTCTGACTGTTTGATGTGATGTTGCCCTCCTAATCCCTGAGCTAGGTTTGTAAGCAGAGGGAGTGTTTCTTGAGGTACATTTACAGATGTGTAAGTGAATTTCAGGACACTCAGATGATGCTGGGTATAAATCGCTGCTGGTAGCCTGACAGAGCCCCCTCCATCAGGACGCACTCAGGGTGGCTGGACAATTTGCCCAAAGTTGCCAGACTCACAATCAATCTTGAGGCCACAACTGGCCTGAGCGAAACAAGCTCCTGCCTTTGAGGAGTAACAACCTGGAAAATGGGATTGTCTACAGAGTCTCTAAGGTTTGGAATACTAGGGCCATCCTAGGATCCCTGGGGAGGTAGAAAGATGTCTGCCTAGTAATGACTCTTATTAAAATTTATCCTGTAATTAATTTCTCTCCTTGTTTATTTTCCCCCTTTCCCCTCACAACCTCTTATATGTAATTTTGTATAACAATGAGGGTCTCCCTACAGTAGATAGGGTAGAGAGAGAAGATGGGAGGGAAGGGGAGGGGGGATAGTAGAGGATAGGAAAGGTAGCAGAATACAACAGTTACTAATAGGGCATTATGTAAAAATGTGGATGTGTAACCGATGTGATTCTGCAATCTGTATTTGGGGTAAAATTGGGAGTTCATAACCAACTTGAATCTAATGTATGAAATATGATATGTCAAGAGCTTTGTAATGTTTTGAACAACCAATAAAAAAATAACCTAAAAAAAATCTACAATGAAAAAAAATTGGCTTTTTGTTTGGGGAAGACTTCTAATATTTTGGGAATGGAACTCTAACAAATATTTTTTAATGTGAACTTTAATCCTTAATTCAGAATGTCTGAGGTTTTTCCATCATTGATTTTTCTTTCCTTAAATAATTTTATCTTTTACCGAGAAAAGGAAATGATAGTAATCATTCAATTTTTTGCATATTATCATTTTTTTAAATTTACCAGATCTAATAAATGGTAACAGTATATACAGATACCAAAAGAGATTTAGTGGAAAATAAAAATAAAGAAAAAAAAATTTATCCTGGAAAATGGGAGTTGCAGTCATCCTTAACTTGAATACAAGAATGCGGTGAGGTTTATGGCTGACCTTGTTTGTGGTTGCAGGTGTATGTCTGAAGGGGACACTGTAGGAGGTGATGTTCACCCTGCCTGTGTATCTAGAGAACTGAGGATGTCGGGTACAACTTCCTGAGTGCATAATAGCCTGTGAAGTGGTCAGAAAGGGTTTTAATATGCAAAATTTCAGGATAATGATTTGGGGGGTAAATATTCCAAGTCATACATGTCAAGAAAAGTCCCCCAACCCATGAGTTTCAAAGGAAGAGAAGGTGATGGGGTCATTGTGGAAATCTGTCCTAACCATCCCGAGAAACTCAGTAACCAGGAAAGCCACCAAGTGACAACCATGCTGAGCACTAAGAAACCTTCCAGGATTTCACAAGGGTATTTCCATGGACACAAGCCAAGCTTCACTCTTGGGCAGCACTTTCTCCTATGACACACCTGTCCACATTGCCCTACACTGTCATGTGTTTTTCCTCTGCTTATACATATTTGTCCTTCGGATTCCTTGGAAACTAAGACACCCTTATTCATACTATGTTTACACTGTACCCAGAACATCAGTGCCTGTCTCAAGTGTTTTGCTTGACTTAAAACTTAAGTAACATATCTAATAATAGGCATATACACTTAACAGAAACAGGCAAAAACTGCTGAGCCAGGTAGCAAGGTAATAACTTTTTTCTTTTTACGATTTTCTTAATTGTTGCTATGATATCTCTCTCCCCCAACTCTTTCCACATAACTACATACATCCCATATAAATGCACAATTTGAGGAGAAAGACTGTGACATACAATATACTCTTGAGTACTTCAACAGGGAATGAGTGAGTTAACTAAGACATCTATGTGCAGCAGAATTCCTTGATTTCCACTTTTGCATTGGTAGGGGAAAGAAAAAATAACTTTCATTTAATGATGAAAAACATAGTTAACTGAAAGATTTTATGATTTAGAATTTGAAGCAGATACTCAAAGCTATAGTTTCCTTCTTAACTTGGGGACTTGGATTCTAAAATCTTAATATTTTATCAGTCTAACCAAAAAAAGATAGACTCTATATTAAACAGTAATGTCTTTATGCCCTAGCTCTGACATCAAGGCCACCCAGTGCACCCTTTGGGCAGAGTAACCATGAAAGATCCAGGCTGTGAGACCCGTCCTCTCTTTCCATTCCCCATCCCTTCTTGGCATCAGATCAGATGGTGCCCAGCTTCCTGCTGATCTGTCACCTGATGAATAGTCTGAGTCAGCTACAGAGCGAGAGCTAAAAGCCCAATCTGGAAGGGACAGACTTGAAAGTAGTAATTATATATTTTCAATTTGAAAATTGCTTGAGATGAGAGATTCAAAATCTATTTGGAGACACATAAATAATATACTGGTAATTGGCACATTTTTACATCAGCTTTCCCATTTTAAATACTCACTTAGGACAACTAAGGAAAATGCTAACAAAATGAAAATGAGATCCTAGTCCTTGCACACATCTTACTTGTCACTTTCTTTGTCTGGTTCATGTAATATACCTCCACCGTCATGTTCCCAAAATAATCAAGAGCACTAGTACCTCCAATGAACAGTTGATGTGTTGGACTACTCATGTGTTTGGTCCATTTACACTCAGTGTGATTACTGATGTTTCTGTTTGCCTTCCCTCTTGATATTTATTTTCTATTGTTCCATTTCTGTTTTGTTCCTTGTATTCTTCTTTTATTTGCCTCCTTTTGGATCAATTGAGTATTTTTTATTGAATCTGTTGTATTTGTGGTACTGGGGATTTGCTTATGCTAGACCAGAACTTCACTATTGAGCTACACACCCCATCTATCTCTCTTTGTTATTTTTAATGGTGAGTCTAGGATGTATGGTATAGTGTTAATATCTACTCTAAAAATACTAGATTATTTGCATAGTATCATTTATAAGAAACTTAACAATAGTGTATTTCCAAATTCCTTCTCTTTTCCTCTGTGCTATTGTCACATTATTTACATACATGTTACAAACTATATGCATTGTTATTATTTTTGCTTTAAATGGTCAATTATTTTTGAAGAAATTTAAAATTTAAAAAAAATCTTTTTTTTATTTGCTCATGCAGCTACATTTTTCGGAATGCTTCAAACCTTCAGTAGACTCCAATTTCCATATGATATTAATTTTCCATCAGCCTTGAAAAGACATTCATTTTTTTTGTAGTGCACTTTTGTTAGTGATAGATGCTCCTACTCATTAATTATAAAATACTTTTATTTTACTTCATTTCTTAAGTATAATTTCCTGAATATAGAATTTTTTTAGTTGAAAAGATTTTTTTCTTGTCAGTACTTTAAAGATGGTATCAATTGTTTCATGGTTTGCATTATGTATGAAGAAAAGTCAGCATATTTTAGCCAATATTATCCTTTGTGTGATTTTAAGATTTTTTCTTCGTTTTTTTTTTGTTTGTTTGTTTCAGCAATTTGATTGTAATTTCTCTAGATCTCCAGAACTGTAATAAATAAATGTATATTCTTTAAGCTGCCTAATCTGTGGCATTCTGTTGTGATGATCCAACTGACCAAGACAGGAAGGAATCAGGGACTGCTATAAAAGAGGTTGAGCTATATCCACTGAGGCAGGAGCACATGCTGTTCTGATAGCCAGTTACAACATTTCTCATGAAAGAAGGGATGTAAAACACAATTTTGATTACATTCCCATTACCATGTTTTGATTTCCAATGGTTTCCCAAAGCTTTCAGTCCCTACCAGCCGTGGTGGATCTATTCCCAACCAACCTCTCTAGATCCATCTAGGAACAACCCCTGATTTTAATACAGGAAAACGTAAACGAAAACACACACACAAAACTTATCACATGCATAAAGCATGAACATTTTAGGCTCACAGGGACAAGGGAAATGATCTTTACATAGAGCTTATTTCAATAGGGGCTTGGGTTTCTGAGGTGAAATGTGATGTTTCACTCTGTGGAAGTTTGGGGGAGGATGTGAACAACCATCCAGGGTTTTCTTGTGATACAACTGAAGTCCCCCAGGTAACAGCCACCTGTGGTAACTCTGTTTGGACCAGATATCAGACCTCTTGATGTCTTCTTCCTGTAGAAAAATCCTTCCCTGCTATGCACTCAGCTGACTCCTGTCTTAGCATTCATTCGCAAGAATTAAAATTGTTCTGAACTAAAGATATAGAGCAAAAACACCAGGCTTTTTTTTCTCAATGTAGACCTCCAACAGCTTGATTCTTAAGGAGGATCTCAGAGTCTTCTAATACTTCTTTTTTTTTTTTTTTTTTTGATAGTGGGGATTAAATCCAAGGACACTCAACCACTTAGCTACATCCCAGCCCTTTTTATATTTTATTTTGAGAGAGTCTGGCCATGTTGCCCTGGCTGATCTTAGTCTTGGGTTCCTCCTGTCTCAGTTTCCTGAGTCACAAGGATTATAGGCATGCACCACTATGCCCATCCTCTTAGGACTCTTGACCCTGTGGAGAGCCAAATGGAAAGCATTCTGCCTTTTTGTCTCTTTGTCTATCTCTAGAGGAGCCAGAAGTCTGTCTTCTGCGGTCTCAATACTCTCCTCTATTCTCCTCTTCAGTCTTACTGGCCTTCAGTGAGTTCTTTCAATAGGCTGTGCTTGCTCCAGCTTCGCGTCCTCTCATGTTGTTCCCTCTGCACAAGGCGAAATTCCACCGCAAGTACAGCTCACTTTCTCAATTCATGTTATTCCTTCAGATTCCAGCATATCCAGTTCTTGCCTGGGGGGAGACTCCTTTGCCTTTCCTAAACAGATTAAATTATCCTTTGTACACTTCATGAAATCTGACCAACATCTGCAAATATTTTTTGTGGATTTTTTTGTGTGAACAAGAGATTAATGGTTTACCCATCTTCTCCCCTTGCTCCTCAAGGACAAGGGCCCCCACATCTGTTTTGTTCACCAATGTATCCTCATCCTTTGACACAGAACTTGATGCACATATCTATTGTGAGCTCAATTTAGCAATTCCAATAGAAACATTAGTAAAGAGCAATGAGGACTTGAACTGTTCACACATATGAAATCATGGGTGTACCATTCTCTCTTCAGGACTGGGCTTTATTCCTTTATAAGAACCTTACTAAGTGGGTTATCTAGGTTTCTTCAAGCAGCTAGAATGAAATACCATGATTCAGTGGCTTATAAGAAACAGAAACTGATTTCTCACAGTTTGAAAGGCAAAGCGATTCAACATCAAGTGCTAGATTTGGTGTCTGGTGAGGGCTCATCTCATTACTCATAGAATCTTTTTACTGTAACCTCACATGGCAGAAGGGGTAAAGGGTTTCTGAGGGCTGTTCAATAAGGGCACTATTCCTGTATATAAGGGGTTCATTCTCATGATTCATCACTTCCCAAGACCCCATCTTCTAATTCTACTATCTCCTGTGGGTGAGGATTTCAACCTAAGAACTCAGGGGAGGGGGCACTCAACCCTTCAGTCTATCACAGGAGTCATACTGAAAAACAGAAAGAGAAACTTTTTAACCAATAACTGTGTTGTGCTTTTCTTGGGGGGAACTGCTTCATCACATGAGTTCAGTCATGTTACAAAAAACAATTGTTGAGAAGTAGACCATGGAATTTAGATAATGAATGAAGGATCTTCAACTTGCTAAATGTTAGGCCCCTTCTGATTGATTGATCTATTTATTTGTGGTGCTGGGGATCTAACTCAGGACCTCACACATGCTAATGGACCCTTCAAATTCATGTACTACACAAACCCCATCTCAACTCCATCTCATGACATCAAGTGACTTTGGACATCGAATCATTTGTTAGGTGTCTATACTTCTTCATTTTTTTTTTTTTAACTGAGAGCTGCTTTATGAGCAAGCTGGTGCTATCTACACAAGGAACCACGGACTTGGTAAGTTGTTATCCCCTCAGAGTCCTTAGTAAGCGCTGCAGTGAGATTCTAGTCCAGTTCACCTACCTCTCCTAATCTTATACTAACCACTGGACTGATGGTGAGTCTCTGTCTTCAATTCAAGGCAGCACTGGAGCCAGTACCTCCCATTGTGCTATATACAGAATGAACAGAAATGGGAAGCACATCTTTATCAAATGTCTTGGCACCTGCTGCAATGGAGTGTGTTGAATGTTCCTTACTGACCCTTGCAGCCTTGTCAGGAGTCAAGTTGTCCTCCAGTTTGGGAAGCATCTGTTGTGCACCTCACTGGGCTGTACTTTTGTATGGAGAGGAGGCTACTGAGTGACAAAACCTCACTGGAATGAGGACAGTGGAGGCAGAACAGCTATTTCCTTTGCTTTGTATTTCCTCCAGGAGACTCACTCCAATCAGGCACCCTGGAGAGAGATTTTAGTTTTGAGCTTCCACTAGGGGTAGGTGATAGGGATTCATTATTTTTAAAATGTTATTTGCTTGAGCTTTTTTTTTTTTTTTTTTTTTGATGAAGGACCTCACTGCTGCATTTCCCCAATTCTCTGTTTCACAACAAACCTGCACATGCAGACAGCTCTATAGAGGCTGTGACAGAGTTCAGAAGAGCCCAACAAGGATATCTTGGTATTGATTTGGGGTTCTGCACCTCAGATGACCTTTCTGTAAATGGGGACTATCTCCCACATGCTAATGGCCTCTTCAAATTCATGGAGGCCATAATTAGATGAGTTTAAGGAGAAGAAATAATTTTCAAATTATTAAATACTCTAAAGAACAAAATACAGATGTAGTAAGTCTTCTATATCTAGGGGTCCTTCCTCTGGAGATTCAACCAGCAGTGAATAAAAAATATTGGCGGGGGGATTGCATCTGTGCTGAACATGTACAGACTTTTTTCTCCATCACTATTCCCTAAACAATACATGACTATTTCCATAGAATTTACATTGCGCTGTGTATTATAAGTCATCCAGAGATTATTTAAATCATACAGGAGGATGTGTGTAGGTTCTGTGTAAATATGACACCATTTTATGTAACAGTGTTGAACATCCATAGATTTGGGTGTGCATGGGGGTCCTGGAACAAATCCCACACAGATACTGAGGGATGGCTATATATCTTACTGGAGCAGAAACAGAGAGAGAGGAAGAGAATCCTGGGACCCCATGATGGCAGAGGCACAGTGGCTGTGGTATGTGATATCTGCAGTCTTCCCTCCAACCATCGGCCCAATCAGCAGGTATGAAGCACTGTGGCTGAGCTTTGAGTAGTAGAGGAATTGGTGACAGAGATAAGCAGACAGCACTTGCTCTACAGGAGCACATGAGCTGATAATCCAGTGACCTGGAGAGAAGGTCTAATAGTTTAAGAAGTGTTAATTCAGAAGAGCTGAGCTATCTGGGCAAGGTGGAGTGCATCTATAGTTCCAGCTGTTTGAGAGGGGGAAACTGGATTATTGCTTAAGCCAAGTTCAAGGCCAGCCCAGGAGATATACCAAGACCCATCTCCAAGGAAAAATGCCTGAACAAAATTAGTGTAGGTCACACTGAGCTGCAGATTTAAACCCTGGGAGAATAAGGCTCCATTTCACTTGGATTTTCAGTTGAGTCTTACTGCAGCTTAAAGTTCCCAGAAGTAACACAAGAGTAGGTTTCAGGCTTGAAGAGATGACTTCCTCCACTGGGTAAGATTTTAATTTTTATTTATATACTGTATTTGTAATAATATGTTTAGTATCTTCATACCTCAGGAATCAGCAGGATCTGTTTGCCTCTGCAATGCCAGCAGTGACATTGGGTGCTGGAACATCATGGGCATGGCCAGCGTTGGCTGGTGCCACAGGTGGGCTGCAATGCACAGGACCAAGAGGCATCATCCCACATGGTGTTCCCCATGTGTAGGCCCAGGCAGGGTAACAGGTAGGAGCATCCTTACAAGAACTTGTCCTACTCTGAGACTCCTCCCAAGACACCCCTTGTCAGGAAAGGAGAGAAATAAATGCCTTTACCTATTCTACAAAAGTCTCTAAAACCTAAAGAAGAAGGGTTAGGTTATTTCTTAATGTTTGCTTTATTTTGTTTTTTGTTTTTTAGAGCAAAGACAAAAATAAAGTGGAATTAGTGGTGATATTGTTTCCAGTCAACTGAGGAACTATATATTAAAAAAGGAGATTTATGTATTTTCTTTTTTCCTCTTCAATATATCTAAATATTAGTTTAAAAAGTACACTAAGACATATGTAGAAATATACAATGCATTTTCTGTGGTTCATCCTTCTAAAGGTAAGTTTATTTCTGTTACTACTCTGTAATATGAAGCTTATTCTGTAAGCTTCCTATTACCTAAGGACATGTTTGGAACCACTGAGACAGATTCAATAGCCCCCCCTACGTCTCACAGCTTCTTCTCTATCCCATTCTTCCACCACCCTACATTTTCCAATTTTATAGCTTTGCTTATCTTCTTACATCCCCCTCCTCCAACACAAACACAGGATTTATGCTCATCCCATTCCTTCCTAGAGGATACCCATTCCTCCAACAGAGTTGTGTTTTTGTTATATGAAGCTGCCAACCACCTCCTTTGTTAGGTGTCACAGACATCCCAGTGTGCTGCCATCTTACTGCCATGAGCATCTTCTGCTTGTCTGATCTTTCACCTACTTAACTGTGAGCACCCCTAAGGATGAGAAGTCCACAAAGTTTCCACGTGCCTGGTGAGTGTGTGGTGTTTGAGGAAGGAATTGAGAGTCCAAGTGGACTAGAACATACATTTTCACAAGGAAGAAAGTAGAAAGCACATATGCAGGGGACGTAGTGGGAGTGGCAAAAAGAGCTTAGGATATTAAAAAGGGAAAAGAAGATTCTCCTGAGAACACAGAACTGTCTTCACATATTAGGTAGATAAAGCATTATAAGAACTAGAAACTGTTGTTTTTTGTGTTCTTTATATATTCTAGATATTAATCCCCTGTTGGAGAAGTAGCTAACAAGATCTGTTCCCACTTGTGTAGGCTCTCCCTTCCTGTTCTTGTTTCTTTTGCTCTCATTAATTTGAATTTGATGCCATCCCACTTATTGATTCTTAGTTTTATTTCTTGAGCTTTAGGGACTTGTTAAGAAGTTGTTTCCTGTGCTATGTTAGAGTGTTGAGGCTGTGTTTTCTTCAGGCAGTTGCAAAGTTACTGTTCTAATTCCTATATCCTTGGTCCACTTTGAGTTGATTTTTAACACCAAAAAAAAAAAAAAACCCAATCAATAAATGCGCAAAAGAACTAAACAGACATTTTCAAAAGAAGAAATACAAATGGTCAACAAATAAATGGAAAAAGAAAATTCTTGTCACCCCTAGCAATCAGTGAAATGCAAATCAAAACTACACTGAAATTTCATCTTGCTCCAATTATAAGGGCAATCAGTAAGAAAACAAATAACAATACAGGTTGGTGAGGATGTGAGTGAAAAGGTATACTCATCAATTGTTGGGAAGACTTCAAATTAGTACAACCACTTTGAAAAGCAGTATAGAGATTCCAAAAACAAACAAAGAATGATTCCACGATATGACCCAACTATTCCACTTCTTGTTATTTATCCAAAAGAACTAAAATCAGCATACTACAGTGATATTAAGTACAAGAATATTTACAGCAGTACAACTCATGACAGCCAAGTTATAGAACCAGCACAGGTGCCCATCATCAGATGAACAGATAAAGAAAATGTGACATATGTACACAATGGAGTTTTACTCAGCCATGAAGAAAAATGGAATTCTGACATTTGTTGGTAAACTGATGAAACTGAATAATATCATACTACGTGAAATAAGACAGACTCAGAAAGTCATAGTCAAATGTTTTCTCTAATATGCAGAAGCTAGACCAAAATAAGGGGAAGAAAGGCAAGAGGAAAGGGAACCCATAAACATATAAGGGAGATCAGTGGCTAGTGGAAGGAGTTTGAAGAGGAGAGAAGAAGGAACTGGAAAAGGAAGGAATTGTGTAATGAAATTGACCAAATTATGCTCTGTACACATATGACTATATCACAGTGAAATATATATATAAAGCATTAATTAAACAAAACAATAGATAAATAGAAAAAACAGTAGAGTAGAGGAAAGGGAAACAGGGAAGGAGGAGGGGAGGGAAAGAGGAAATATAGGGACTGAAATAGAATAAGCATGTATGATTATGTCAAAATGAACCCCCACTATTACACCAATAAAACATTTTTAATTTATTATTTATTCTACTTAGTTGTACATGACAGCAGAATGCATTTCAATTCATTGTACACAAAAGGAGTGCAACATTCCAATTCTCTGGTTGTACATGGTGTAGAGATGCACCATTCATTTAATCATACATGTACCTAGGGTAATGATGTCCATCTCATTTCACCGTCTTTCCTATCCTCTTAACCTATCCCCACCCTCCCCTTTGCCCAATCCAAAGTTCCTCCATTCTTCCCATGCTCTCCCCCCACCATATATCAGCATCCACTAATCAGAGAAAACATTCAGCCTTTAGTTTTTTGGGATTGTTTTACTTAGCATAATATTCTCCAATTCCATCCATTTTCCTGTAAATATCATAATTTTATTCTCTTTTAATGCTGAGTAATATTCCATTGTGTATATATATCACAGTTTCTTTATCCATTCATCTATTGATGGGCATCTAAGTTGGTTCCACAGTTTAGCTATTGTGAATTCAGCTGCTAAAAACATTGGTGTGGCTATGTCACTAGAGTATGCTGATTTTAAGTCCTTTGGTTATAGACTTAGGAGTGGGATAGCTGGGTCAATTAGTGGTTCCATTCCAAGTTTTCTGAGGAATCTTTACACTGCTTTCCAAAGTGGTTGCACCAATTTGCAGTCCCACCAGCAATTGGGAGCAAATTTTTTACCACACTTACGTCAGATAGAGCACTAATCTTCAGGATATATAAAGAACTCAATCAACCCAATCAATAAATGGGCTAAGGAACTGAACAGACACTTCTCAGAAGATATACAAGTGATCAACAAATATATGAAAAAGTGTTCAACATGTTTAGTGATTAGAGAAATGCAAATTGAAACTACTCGAAGATTTCATCTCACCCCAGTCAAAAAGGCAGTTATCAAGAATAAAAACATTTCTTTAAAAGGAGAAAAAATAGCTATAAACTCAACTGATATGTGTAAACAGTGGGGAAATGTTTATGAAAGGAATTTTCTAATATTTCAATGGCCAGTGGTGCCACAGCAAGGAGACCTTGGTATCTGGGGTAGGGGGGGGTGGCTTCACTTAGTAGGGGGTATCCAGATCTCAGCAAAGAGTTAGGGTGGGGGAGTCAGAAGGCTAGAATGCATTACCTGGCAGGTGCCTTCCAACTGAGAGTCTGTTTGTACATAAACATATTATCAATCATATGAGACTCTACTATGAAACCCTACTCTATCCACCTCATATCAGACAAAGGGGAAAGAAAATGAACCAGAAGAATAAAATAGCCCCTAATGATTTCTTTCTACCACTATTAGTTTCTGTTATGTCAAATTCTGGATTTTTATTTTATTTTAATATTTAGAGGCACTGTTCTATCCTAGATATCTTAGAGAAGATATATAATAGCAATTTGAAAACAAAAAAAAATTATGATCCAAGATTGATTATTGACCTGGTTTTGGAACTGCATTTCTAAACCCTTCAAAAGCAACACCAATTTTATAGGAGAGATATCACTTCCATTCACAGGAGGTCCACATAGGTTAACATCTTTTCCATATTTTGCAGAAAGCTAATGAGCACAGTCAGATTACAATGCCAAGACTCCCTTTCACAACAGCAATCAGTACATTGGCATTTAATGTTTAATCTAAAATGATTTCACTCTTATATATTTCTACAAAATAAATGTCCAGTGTAAATCTGATCATTATGAAGAGATCAGGTATTCTAGAATGTGGAATGAATCTATCATTCTTGCAGAAAACTGGCCTTCAAAATAGTAAATGCACAGCAAATACAACAAGTCAAAGCGAAGGGTGCCAGCCTAGATCAAAAGCCACGGAGGAGACATAGTGAGTAAAATATGAAGGTATGATCTTTGATTCCTGGATCAAAAGAATACAGCTATGAAAAACATTTTGTACACAGGTGAGAAATTTAGACTGTATACTAGATACTAAATGATAACTTTGATTTCCTTGGTTTGTGAGTAGGTAGGAAAATGTTTTCACCCTTAGGTGATGCATGTGAAATTCTCAGGCCTGACATGTTGTGATGTCTGCAATTTATGTTCAAGGGATTACCAAAAGAGGTGTGTAAATGTGCCTGTGCATGCACATATTTGTGTGTGTGTGTGTGTGTGTGTTCAAAGCAAGAGAGAGTAATTGTATTAAATTAGATTAAAATGTCAGAGTTAGATTAAAATGTAAGACTTAATCTAGGTGAAGAGTTGGTGGATGTATATTGTACTGCTTTTTCAGCTTTTCTTTTGAAAATGTTCTAGATAGAAGTGGGGAAAAATATTTGGAATCTGATGCATCAAACATGTTGATTTCCAGTAAGTGCAATGACAACAAAATTTATTTGAGGACATTAATATGGGTCCCTCTGGCATTTCATTTTTCCTGTTCCTCCAAAAGCTGGATCAGATAAGAGTCCACACCAAAGGTGTCGCCAAGCAGTTTTAGGGGGATCACCTAGGATGCTGGGAATGGTCCCCTCCACATAGTAGGTAGTCATGCTTAGGAGAGAGATGCCAAGGAGATTTTCACAGTCCCTGACAAATGGAGTGTTCTCCTTTGGGAGTGTGAAGGTAAGCAAACCCAGTAACACATAATAGAAAGCTTGGATTGCATTAAAAGAGAAGACAACACTAGTTCACAAAAGCTTTAAGAAACTAAAGACAATAGAAACAAACAACATGAAAATGTATCCATAGATCCAGGCTCTGGAATGGAATCACCTGCTGAGAGAGTAGGTGAATCTCATCATCTCCATGTAACCACATGCATCTTCTCATCTTGGAAATACCTGCAATCTCTTGCATTATCACAAGGATGAAATAAGTTAGAGCATTTAGATGTTTAAATTCTAAGAATGACACTGTCTTAGACTTATGACTTCAAGGTAATTTCCTGCTTGTCCTTTATCAAAACTACTAATGTGGGATCCCTACATCTCCTGCCACCCTTCCTATGTTCAAGATGATAGGAGTACCCAAGGATGTTTTGCAAATGCCAGCAAAAAAGCAGTGAACTCTGATAAATTGGTGTTGTGTTTTGGATATGGTTCCTCCCCCAGAGGTCTGTGTGCTGAAAGTTTGGTCCCTAGTTGTTAGAGTCTGTAAACAAGTCAGGATGGTGCCTGGAATGTTAGAGTCTGTAAACAAGTCAGGATGGTGCCTGGCATTTTGCCAGGGGAATGTTAGAGTCTGTAAACAAGTCTGGATGGTGCCTGGCAAAATGCCAGAGGGAGTGGTTTGTGAAGTAAGGCCAGCGAGCCATTAAGTGTGGAGATTTCTTATTGGTTGACTGATGTATCTAGTTTATGCTAATTAAGATAAGCTGTGTGGAATGTATAAATACTGCTCTTGTCCTGCAATAAAGGGCTCCTACTCCTGCTGTATCAATGTACACAAGTTGCTCGTCACCCCCCCCACCCCCCGTTATATTGCTGCAGCTATACTCCCGCACCTAGTTGTGTGGTAGAGAGGTGGTAGAGTGATTGAAATGTGGAGCCTACTAGAAAGTAATTAGATTATGAAGCTCCATCCTCATGAATGGGTTGATGCTGTCTTGGGCGGTGGATCAAGTTGAGTGGGAATGGATTCATTCCTCTGAGAATAGATTGTTAGAAGAAGAATAACTCTGGCGGCTCCTTGGTCTCTTACTTCCTTGCTCATACACATGCCCTTTCTGTATGTATCTGCTTCTCCTTCTGCTTCTCTTTCATGTTGTGATGCAAACAGGGGGTCCTTCATCAGGTTGCCAGTGCGATAATGTTCAGAACTCTCAGCCATCAGAACCATAAACCACAACTTTTTTCTATGTAAGTCACCTAGTCTTAGGTATTTTCTTATAGGAACAGAAAACAGACTAAAACAATTACCATGTGGTGCCCATATTTTCTAGAAAATTGTGGCTACACTCTTATGTTGGACATGCTTTATTCATTGGTTTCATTTCCACTATCACTGGATATTGCTATCCTTGAACCTACCATATCAACAAAGGACCACTATTTCCACTTAGCTTTCTGGCCCTACTGCTCTTAGAAGAACAATGCTGCCCAGTGGTCAGTAGTAAAGTAAGGAAGAACTAACTTCACTCTTTTATATAGACCCTTATGGTCTTTTATATAGACCCTAAGAAGTCCTAATGCAGGGCTGCTTGAATCAAAATGTCTTACCACAGTTTCAGTGAAATAGCATTAACTGTGTCCTCCCTGCCTTTTTTCTTAGGTATCTTAGAAGCAAATGGAGTTCCAAATGGTACACTCAGAATAGTACCTTACTTCTGTTAACCAAAGCTTTGTTAGTGAGTCACATTTACTAGGTGCTGCCTGAGTTGTGTTCTCTCCCAGGGAAATTCTCTAAGATGTCATGGAAAACAATTTCTTAATTTTCCCTAAGTGTGCTCAAATATTTTGGGTCAGATGAGACAATTTTAGTATTAATAATCATATACCCTTGGAGCTGTGAATAGACTAAGAGAACCATGTTATCAGTTCTACTGTAACAATTTCCCTCCACTTTTATAAATAATAGTGGATGTGTAGAACTTAATGCTATCCATATATTTATAAGCTCCTTAAAGACAGGAAGGAGATCTTTCATCTCTTTTTCCTCCCCTTGAACAGCCTAATCTTCATTGATAAGCATAAAATAATGGCAGCTGCATTTGTTCTCACATCTTTTGTTTCTAGATGCAATGATGTATTAAATACAGTATCACCCTCCCTTAAGATGTTCTTTCCAATGGGTTCCCTGTAGTGACTGACATAATTATGAGGAAAAAAAGTGAACCTTGACTCCTATCTCATACCACAGATAAAAATTAATTTGAAGTGGATTACAGGTCTAAATGTGAATGCGAAAATATTCCAATTTTTAAAAGAAAGCAAGTGGAAAAAAATTCCTGATCTTGAGGTCAACAAATATCTTTTAAATGGAATATCAAAAGCACTAAACAGAAAAAGAAAAAAACAAAATGACAAATTGAACTTCCTTAAGATTAAGAACTTTTCTTTACAAAAAAAAATCATTAAAAGGTATATAGATATTTTAAAATATTGAGGATTTCAAAGCTCATTGTTTCTCTACAATGACACCATTCCTTGGTTACTTCACATTGCCCCATGGAACTTTGGGGCAAGAGAATCAAATGCAAACAAGAAGCTCATGATGCCTGCGCTAAGCCACGAATCATGAAGTTCTTTCTTTGTCTATGTCACAAGGATCTTTTTTTTTTCCTTCCTTATCCCAGTGGGGGAAAAAACAAAGAGATCCTTGAAGTGCACAGGACTTGGAGTTTCCAAATACCCCTAGTCAGTAACTTGCAATTAGTCCAGATGTGAGAAAGAGAAAGTAAGGTGGTCCATTTTCAGAATATAGTATTTAGTCTTAATTGGATCCAATTGCAGCCATTTTAATTATAGCCCTTTCCTTTACCCAATCCAATTTTAAAGATTAACTAACTGGGTAGATTGTAACCCCTGAGCTCCTCCAATCTGGGCAAAGTGCAGCATCGAGTTATGATCGCACAATCTCCTTTCCCTGATTGGCTCCCAACATTTGGTCCACAAGTTTTCAACTTTTTATACAACAACAACAACAAACAACAACCCCAACACCATAACCATCACTTCCATCTGATGAAACTAACAAGCAAAAAACAAAAAAACACCTAGAAATCTTAAACATCCTAATTTCCCAGTTTCACCCCAATGTTAATCTCACTGAGAGTGCTAGACAGCTCTGAGTGTTTTATATCTATGTATTAATGAAAAGCCAGTAGGAAAATGTGTTATCATGAAAGATGTACCCCCAAAACAGAAAGAAAGCATATCAAAGGATACAGAAGCAATTGAGACCAGAAAACTACAAAGAAATTACAGTTAATATCCTCAGACAAAGGAATGAAGCAGATGATACTTTGAAATAACAGATGATGCTGGAAAAAGGAATATTCCAAAAATACAAAGATCCTTTGGAAATTTCAAAAACAATCTGTAGAATGGGCTCAGGGCGGTGGTGCATGCCTGTAATGCCAGTGGCATGGGAGGCTGAAGCAGTAGTTCATGAGTTCAAAGCCAGCCTCAGCAAAAGGAGAGCACTAAGCAACTCAGTGAGACACTGTCTCTAAATGAAATACAAAAAAATAGGGCTGGGGATGTGGCTTAGTGGTAAAGCATTCCTAAACTCAATCCCTGTTACCTGCCCCCCCCCCACCAAAAAAAAAATCAGTAGGATGATAGGAAGGTAATTTTGAAAGGATTTCTCAAAAAAGAGCACAAAAGCAAAAAAAGAAGCTGTATAAAAGATATTGGTAATAATATAGAAGACAAAAATTTATCAGAGAAATAAATACACAGACCCCATGAAAATCAGTATTGAGGTACCTCAAAAGACTAAAAATGGAACTACCATATGATCCAACTATACCACTCCTTGATATTTGTCCAAAAGAATTAAAATCAGCACACTTGAGAGATGCATACATATCTATGTTTACTGCAGCACAATTCACAATAGCTGAGTTATGGACTTAATCTAGGTAATCAGTGGGTTACCTAGGATTTAAAAATGTGGTATAAGGGGCTGGGCTTGTGGCTCAGTGGTAGAGTACTTGCCTAGCAGGATTTTAAAATGTGGTATAGGGGCTGGGGTTATGGCTCAGCGACAGTGAACTTGCCTAGCATGTGTGAGGGCCTGGATTGGATCCTCAGCACCACATAAAAATAAATGAATAAACAAAACAAATGTGTTGTGTCCAGCTACAACTGAAAAGAAAATATTTTTTAAATGTGGAATATATGTACAATAGAATGTTGTCTAGCTGTAAGGAAGGATAAAGTTATGTCATTCACAGGAAAATGGATGGAACTGGAGAGCATCATGTTAAGCAAAATAAACCAGACTGAGAAAGTCAAGTGCCATGTGGTTTCTTTCATATGTGGAAAAAGAAAGGAACAAAAAAGGACATCATAAAAGTAGAATGCAGACAATAGGGTAGAAGAAGGGGACAGGGGAAGGGAAAAGGAAATGGGATAGGGAGGAACTAGGCCATGACATTGACCAAATTATGCTACATGTTTGTACCAATAAGCTACAATGAAACTCTCCATAATCATAATTAATATGCACCAAAAAAGAAATAACACAAATTTTCATAATCAAAACACTTTACAAATAATAAAGACATGATTAGTGCTTAATACAATGAAAGAAAAGAAAGCAAGGAATATCTATATTTAAAACACATCACCTTGGAGTTGGGAGGGTAACTTAGCAGCAAAGTGTGTATTTAGCATATGAGAGGCCCAGGGTTCAATTCCCAGCAACAACAACAACAAAAAAAACCAAACAGGACAAAACAAACAATAGTAACACCATCCAAAAACAAAAGAACCACATCATCACAAAATTCCAGAATGCCAGGGGAAAAGATGGAGGGAGTAGATGGAGGGAAAGCCATTGGAAGGCTGTGGCTATAAAGGTTACCAGAAGTGTTCAAACCCATGCAGAGTTGCCAATAGAACACCACAGTGCTAGCATATTAGGAAGTAATTAGGAGACTATCACTTCCTGTATAAATACTTCACCTTGTGAGCAAAGTAAGCAAACACTATGCCATTTTGCCGAGTCCAGTAATTACATGATTATAACACTATGAATGGGGAATATGTATTTAACCAAATTTTGTTTTATAATTGTTTTGGGAGAATATGGGAGGTGGGGAGACAATGTGAAAGAAATAAATTTTAGATTTCTCCAGTAGGCACTGAAGACAATATATATTATCTTATAATACATAGTATGGAAGTTTTCATAAGTGTATTACTAGGAAAGAGAAGGAAAAGAGAAATTCCTAAGGAATGGCAAGCAGACTCAAGTTCAGGCAAGGTGCAGCACGAGGAAGCTCTGCTTCTAATTCATTTTACTGTTATTTTATCCTTAAACCATGAGAATTAAATTTCTTTCATGAATATAAGTTTTAAAGTAACAAGTCAAAGGGGAGAAGAAGTAGGGAGAGGACAAGGGGGAGGGAGAAAATCAGGACAAAGAGGAAGACAAGGAGGATGAGAAAAAGAAGGAGAAAGAACATGTTGTGGTTTGGATGTGAGGTGTCCCCGAAAAGCTCATGTGTGAGACAATGCAAAAAGGTTTATAGGAGAAACGATTAGGTTATGAGAGCCTGAACCCAAACAGAAAGTTAATCCCCTGATAGGGATTAACCTAAAGGTGGGTAGGGCTGGGCTGGAGGAGGTGGGTATTGGGGGAGGGGCTTTGGAGTATATATTTTGTATCTTGTAGTGGAATCTCTCTGCTGCCCAATCATCTGTGAGCCACTTCCTTGCACCACACTCTTTTGCAAAGATGTTCAGCCTCACCTGGAGCCTGGAAGAATGCCTGTGGACTGGGACCTATGCAATCATGAGTCCACAAATACACTTTTCCTCCTCTAAAATTATTCTTGTTGGGTCTTTTAGTCACAGCAGTGAAAAGCTGACTAAAACAGAGAGGGGGGATGAGGAGGAAGAGAATAAAACAGAAGGTCCTTGGCTGGTGGATAAGCAAAGTGGGGAATTTGGAGAGAAACCTACCCTGACTTCATGATAACGTGACCTTCTGTTGGAGGAAGTAAAGCATTTTGGTGCACTGTGTGTGGAGGAAGAATATGTGAATTATAAGGTCAATGCCTTTCAAATCTGACAGAATTGGAAAAAAAATTCCTAATATTCAGAGTTATTTCTCCATATGAAAAATTTTAGCTGCAAAATACCTTTATCTAAAAAGGAAGTACTCCTCCAAATGCCATGGTTTATCAGGGAAATAAGGGAGGTTTTCTTTTACTTTTATCCTTTGTATCTAACAATAATGCCATTTCCTTGTCATTACACTTTTAATTTAGAAAAATAGTGGTTTATCCTAACCTCTGGCTCATTATTAAAGAGGAAACTCAGCCCAGGTCCATTCCATTGTGAGGATAAAATGATGCATCAAACTCAGATAGAAACCTCATGAAAGTAGGTGTGAGGAGCGTAATTCTTTTGTATTGCTGATATAATTGGAAAAAAAAAATGTTTGACAAAGCAAATTTAAATAGTATTTGTGAATGTAATTTGAAAATTAGGTTTAAGTGTACATGGAATTAAAAAAAAATAAAAGGGGCTTTGACAGCTGTTTTAATTGATTGTACTGATTATGTATTAATAAAAACCCAAACTGAGATGCAGGATCAGTTTGGGTTTTGATTAATACATGCTCAGTCCCAGATTTCAGGCATGAGAAGTCCATTGCCACCATGGGAGCTATTCTTCCATTGGTGTTCAGTGGTTTATGGCTTCAATGCATTTTGACTTTCCTTGGCCTCTCTGTCCTGGTGGAATTTACCCAAAAAATCAACCAGACTTTATTCTAAATGAATTTTAAACACAGGCCTTCTTCCTCACAACTGTATTTCCCATTCCATCTGTATCCTTGAAGTCCCTGTCCACCTGCAAACCTTGCCTGATCCAAAGGGACAGAGAAAGATACCCAGAGAGCCAACCTGAGATCTGGTGCACTGCTTCATATCCAGGGCCTTGCCTGCTCAAAGTGCGTGCTTGTACACTGACCAACAATGTGAAGAAGTCTACCTGTCTTATTCAGCAAAGCGTAATAGGAATTCCAAGCAATGTGGATGACTACACATGGAGGAGGCGGGTAAACATTCAAATTCAGCAAGAGAGCTCTAAGCATAGGGAGTTAGAGGAGCGACTATCAAACATGAGAAAACCTGATGCCATACACATATTTTTACATATTTTACCTTGTATGTTGTACTAATTCACTCTATCAGTAACTGTAATGACCAGGACATACACATCTCATATTGGAAAATTCCTGAGAATTATTACTATTATAAAGAACATAATATAATTATCCTCAGTTAGTAGGTAAGAAAATGGAAATGTGGTAAGATTAATGTCCTACTTAGGGCTATCTTTTGGATGTGGTTTGTCTTCCAAAGGCTCATGTGTTCCTGCTTTAGTTCCCACTGTAAAGTGGCAGCTGAAGGAACCTTTAAATAGTGGGATCTAGCTAAAGTTCTTTAGGTGTTTGGAGAATGCTTCCCAAAGAAGAGAATACTTGTTAGCTAGGGTGAGTTCTTGCAAGAATGGTTGTTATACATAGCAATATATAATGATCTATATCAATCTTCAAAATATTCTTGAGTTAAATAAAAAAACACAATTCCAAAAGATTACATTGTCTGTTATTCCCTTTATATAATATTCTGGAATGAACAAAGCCCCAGATATGAAAGACAGATGAGTGATTGAGATGAGTTAAGTAGGGAAACATGTGCAGCCGTACAAGGGCAACAAGAAGAATCCAGTGGCAAAGGAAATGATGTGTATCTTGCCTATGTCAATGTCAATATCCTGGTTGTAATACTGTACTGCAGTCTTGCAAGATCTAACCACTGAGAGAAAGTGTGTAAAGGGTACAGGGTTATCTTTCTATATTATTTCTTCCTATTGCATATTGATCTATAATTATTCTTAAAGACAAATTTAATTTAAAAACCTCTAAAGTATGTTGGGAAAAATCAGTAAGGTTGTGAGATGCTTCAGAGGATTTCTTAATTAGCACCTGAGACCCAGGGGGAAAAAAATCACTGCTGAATTGTTTCTTCTGAGAGCTGATAGTGGATTCAGCAGCTAGGCCAAATTCCCTACTTCCTGAAGTGGGTGTTCCTTTCCAGGCATCCACAACACCTTGTGCTACCAAAGATCACCCTCAGGGAGGCAGAGGTGTGGGCTCCATCAGAAAAACAAATAGGCTGAGAAGTCCAGGTCCCTCAATGGCATTCTGCCAGCAACAAATTGGGCGTGGTATTAGCCATAAAATGACCAGGCACTCAACATGCATTGTCAGGACTAAAAAGGAGTTAGTTGGGGAATGGTTAGTGTTAGGAGTGAAATCATTTTGCATTTTGGCTATGATCAAACTACTTAATGGAGTTCTTTATTTATTTATTTATTTATTTATTGGGTAGTCTTAAATATTAAAGTTGTTATGAGTGACTTAGGAAAAATTAATGTTATTTGACAATGGAAACTGGCCAGCCCACCTCCACATTTCTTTTACTTTCTTTTTTTCCTTACTATTTTTTTCCTAACTATTTTCAACGGACTACATTTTGGAAAATGCAGAACTAGATAAAATGAAGGGATGTTAATACTGTTTTATAATGTATATTTATTATTTTTTAATTTTAAAATAATGATTGGTGCTTGTAAAACATTATAATACTATACAAGCACAAAAAAGTTCAAAATGTAAATACTATTTCCTTTTCACATCCCAGAAAGAAATCATTTTAACAGTTCAGTGTAAACATGTTCGCATTATTTTTCTGTATGTAAAAATATTTTGGTTTTTAAAATGAATAACTGCTATAAAAAGGAAAGAAAGGAAGCCAATCTTTTCTAGTCCCACAAGAGACATCCAAAGGATGTCCAAATCATACATGAACTCTCCAGGAAGAAGGAATAAGGCATAGCTATTGAACTGCTAACATCATCTCAAGTTACTCTTGTCAGAAAGATATTATTATTCTCATTTTACACATAACAAATCTAAAAATCAAACATATTAATTGATTTGTTCATGATCATACAATAGTAACAAATGACCACTTAGTATGTGTTAGATTCTAAGTCAAGGAAATGTTTAAAAGCATCTTCCTTTGGAATACTTATGACAACCCTGTCGAGTAGATACTCCTATCATCCTTCTTCAAAAGGAAACTGAGGGCTCCAGTAAGCCAGATTATTCTTTCCTCCATTGAATTGTCTTGAACCCTTGTCAAAAAACAATTGGCCATACATGTAAGAGTTTATTTCTGTATACTCAATTGTATCCAATTCATATGCATGTCAATCCTATGCCAATACCACACTGTTGTGATCACTATGGTTTTGCAGTAGATTCAGAAATAGTGAAGTTGAAAGTCCTCCAATTTTGTTCTTTTTCAAGACTGTTTTTGCTATTCTGATTTGCTTAAAATATCCATATGAACTTTTGAAGCTCCTTATTAATTTCTTCAAAGAAAAGAATAAATTTAAAAAGGAGGCAGAATAGTGATAGAATACCACTGAATCCAAAATCAATTTGGGGCTATTGTCATCCTGAAAACATTTGTCTTTCAATCCATGTACATAAGTTTTCTTTCCATTTATTTAGATCTTTTCATTTCTTTCTCAATTATTTTTCTAGTTCACAGAGTACAAGTACTGTATTCATTTTCTTAAATTTAATTCTAAGTATTTTAATCCTTTTGATACTATTAGAAAATGGAATTATTTTCTAAATTTTCAGATTGTTAATTGTAAATGTATATTTTATTTCATATACTGATCTTGTATCCTGCACAACTGTATTGCTTTAATTTATTATTTCTAAAATTTTCAGTAGGTACTTGTGACTTTTTATATAAAGGAGTATGTCAACTGGAAATAAAGATTGTTTTACTTTTTTATTTTCAATTAGATAACTTTTATTATTTTTATATTAAAAGATACCCAATTGCATTAGTTAGAACTGCCAGTAAAAATGTGGAATATAGATAAATAACAGGATGCAAGCTTTCAGATTTTCATTAAGTATTATGTTAACTGTGGGTTTTTCATAGTTTAAGTTTATTGGGTTGAAAAAAGATATCTGCTGTTTCAGTTTGCTGGGAATTCTGTTTTTTTTTTAAATAATGAAAGAATGTTTGACTTTATCAAATTATTGTTCTATATGTAATGAGAATAATGTGATATTTTTGTTTATTCTATGAGTATGAAATATTATATCAAATGATTTTTGTTGAAACATCCTTTCATTCTTTAGATAAATTGTATTTAGTCATTGTTGTACAATCAGTTTTGTATGATGCTGAATTCAAATTGCTAGGGTTTTGAGAATCTTTGCGTTGATATTTATGAGAGATACTGAATAAGTTTTTGAACAAGTTTTTATTTCTTGTGCTGTCTTTGTGTGGCTTTGTTATCAAGATAACATTGGCCTCATAGGATGGGTTTAGAAGTATTCCCTTCTCTTCAATTTTTTGGAAGCATTCCTGAAAGAACAGTGTTAATTCTTCTCTAAAGGTTTGGTAGAATTCACTAGTGAAGCCATATAGATCTATTCTATTCTTGATGGAAAGGCTTCAGTTACTAATTCAATCTCTATTTACTGAGATTGTTATTTGTTATTTTGTTATCTGTTATTTGTTATATATCTATTTTACTTCTTACTGAGTCAGTTTTGGTAATATGTGTTTTTGAGGAGTTTGTAAATTACACCTATGTAATTTAATTCATTGAG
This sequence comes from Marmota flaviventris, assembly GCF_047511675.1. Classification (NCBI taxonomy): domain Eukaryota; kingdom Metazoa; phylum Chordata; class Mammalia; order Rodentia; family Sciuridae; genus Marmota; species Marmota flaviventris. Next base: position 125,616,768 of record NC_092499.1, read on the forward strand.
ATACAATTGTTCATACTACTCCCTTATAATCCTTTCCCCTGTGAGATCAAGAGTAATGTCCCAATGTTTATTCTATAATTTAATAATTTGGATACTTTCTATCTTTTCCTTGGTCAGTACAGCTATGGATTTGTCAATCTGGTTGATTTTTCAAAATAATAACTTTTGATTGTGTTACTTCTTTTCTGTTACTATTTTCATTTATTTGTCATACACTCTTTATTATTTCCTTATTTTTATTTGTTTGGTCTCATGCCACCCTTCTTTTTCTACTTTCTTAAGATGGAAGGTTATCTATATGTGGTATTTCTTGTTTTATATGATAGATATTTGCAACTATCCATTGCCAAGCAGTGATTGATGTTGCAGCATCTCATCAATTATAGAATATTGTGTTTCTGTGTCCATGTATACCTGAAAAGAGTGTGTATTCTGCTGTTGTTGGATTCAATGGATGTCTGTTAGGTCTGTTAGTTTACAGCATTGTCCAATCTTCTCTTTCCTTTTTCATCTTCTATCTAGTTTCTCTATTATTGAAAATGAGTATTAGTATCTTCAACCATTATTATTGAATATCCATATCTTCCTTCAATTCTTTCAATTTTTGCTTCATATATTTTTGGGGCTCTCAGGTACAGGTACATTTTTTATCTCTTGTTGATGGATTGACTCTTTTGTAATTATAAAATTTTTTTGCCTCTAATAACATTTGTCTAAAAGTCAGTTTTATCTAATGTTAATAGCTATCCTCTTTTTATAATGTTAGAATGACATATCTTATCTCTATCCTTTCACATATAATATTAGATTTGTTTTTAAATATAAACCATGTCATATTGACATTATTTATTTGGGTCAAATCTTTTAAAGTCCATTCTGCTAATCTCTGTATTTTGACTGAAGTGTTTCAAACATTTACATTTAATGTAGTTATTGATAAAGTAAGATTTATGTCTGTCATTTTTCAATTTATTCCACATGTTTGTGTTCCTATATTCCTGTTATTGCTTTCTTTAACAGTTAACATCTTAATTTATAGTAATTTAGTTCACATCAATACCAACTTAATTTCAGTAATATACAAAACATTGCAACTACATAGCTCATTTCCCACTCCACCTTTGTGATATTATAGTAACATTAATTGCATCATTTTACATTATGTATATCAACAGAGAATATAATGATTGATTTCTGCATTAACTAAATGCATAAACTAAATTTAGTTTAGATGGGAGATAAAATATAAACATAAATGCATTTGTACTGGGAAGGGAATTTGCATTTAAAAATTTAGCTACCTCTACTAGTTATTTCTTCCTATAGAATTTAGTTATTCATTATTGCTTTTTCCATTAAGTATCAAGGATTATTTTAGTATATCTTATAAATAAACATATTAGTGATCATTTTTTAAAGTTTTTGTTTATCTAAGTCTAAATTTCTTCATTTTCAAAGAAGAATTTTGTGGTATATAGAATTATTATGTGATACTAGGAATTTGTATCAATTTCTATAAGGTCTTTTTATATCCATGACTTTTCTTTTTATATCAGGGATTGAACCCAAAAGTGTTTTACCGCTAAGCTATATCCCCACACCTTTCATCATTACTATTTTTTTGATACAGGTACTCACTAAATTCCTGAGACTAGCCTCAAATCTTTGATCTTCCTGCCTCAGTCTCTCATGTAGCTGACATTAAGATGTGCACCACAATTTCCTTCCTGATTTACACAATTTGTTTTTTATAAGAAATTAACTGTTAAGCTTACTAAGAATCCCTAGTATATGAAAAGTTTCTTCCTTTGCTGCTTGCAAGTTTCTCTTTGGCTTTTTTCAGGTTAAACTGTATATAGTATTAATCTTTGAGTTTTTCTATCTAGTGTTTATTGAAATTCTTAACTGTAGATTAGTTTTTCAACAAAGATGGGAATTTTTAGCCGTGATTTATTTCAAACATTCTTTCTGTTCCTCTCTTTCTTTCCACCACTTCTGATATTCCTGTTATGCATATGTTTATGTAGGGTAAGTAGTGAGTCATAGTTCTCTGAGACATGATTACTGTGTTTGTTGCTATTTGCTTATTTAGTGATTTCCCTAAAGTAATTCTGTAAGGGCTATATTTTTTGTTGTACATGACCACTGACATATGTCTGCTAAGTTGTCTTAATGGTACAGTGTAGTGGTTGGACAGAGAGTTCATTAAATGCCTAGAGGTACCTACCAGCTTTTGTCAAGGTGCTTTCTGTCACTGGGGGCACAACTTCAATGTTCAAGTTGACACATTACTCTTCTGTCTTAACATTCACTAACTACTATGTAGAGCTTCAAGATCAGTCTGAGGTGAAAGCTTAAGGCCTTCTTAGGTCACTACAGGGACTGTACAGCATTAAGAATTCTCAAAGCCCTGCTAATATACCATATATGTGACCTAGATTTCCAGGAATATGCTCAGTCTTTTCAAAGTCTCTTTATGTATATATCATTTCTCATATTTTTCTTTAAATTTTTTGAGAGTTTTGTTAGTCACAACTTTTGTTCTGCATCAGGCAGGTGTTGTGTTAAATAATTGTTTTCAACAAATACCTTTGGGGAAAAGTATATTTGCACAGGGAAAGCTATGATTTAGGTCAGATAAAGACATGACCAGTGAATGGTAGCTTCCTAGGATCTATCAAACAGTTTTAATAATGACAATTCCCTGAGACTATGCTTTAGGAAACTCTGAACCCATTCTGCCTCTTCCAGTAGCTATTAGGAGTCTGATTTTTACCATAATTTCAGGGATGTTGGTTTTTAAGGCCACTACAGAGTTGAAGAGGGGACAATGAGAATAGGGAAAGTCTAAATGCCACAAACTCCATGTTCTCACCAAAATTGAGTCATTTTACTTTAAAAAAAAATGCTAGTCATATTATTGTAAGATTTGGGTTAGTTTCTATTTCTGTAATAGGTGATTTGACAATTTTTGTCAGTATTCTCATTGATTTTATGAAGGTGTGTAACTTTGAAAGTCCTTGCTTCATCATTCTCAGGACAAATCTTAGGGTTCTTAATATTTCATAAGCCCTTTTAATGATGACTCTCCATGTTGTATTGACATGCCTTTTAACAAGTGACAAAATATTGTCTTTCATGCTGAGAAATAAGTTTTCTCTTTTCTAGTTATTTCCCTACATTATGAAAGAAATTCTATTTCTCTTCATCACAGTAAAGTTTATGGTGATTTCATTTATGAGAGATGATTGAGACACAGATGCATAAATATCCAAATCCATTTTTACATAAAGATATATATATATATATATATATATATATATATATATATATATATATATATACATATACAGAGATACATAAATATCAAGAATCCAATGTTATTATCAATCCAACTTGTTATTTTTTAGATGCAGTTATATTATAGTGAGTCATTTAACATTTTACATTATTATTATGGTCACTCTCCCTAATACAACCTTCCAATATTCACACATCAGTCATTTCTCAGGTCTGTAGAAAAGATCCACTCACAGCTTTTCACACCATCATCTCAAATGCTGTTGTGAAATATCATCCTGTCACCAGAATGTATGATTTGCTAGGCCCTTATCTAATAGCATAAAAAAATTCTTCAGTAGAATTCTCTTTTGAAAATAGAATGAATCTGAAACTGGTAGAATGACTGACAAGTAGTCATGAGACTAATCTGATCTTTGGGGCAGAATTGCACTGAACACTCTCTTGCTACATCTTTGTAAGAAAACCAAATTACCCTTCTCTGTGAACACAAAAGGGGCGGACTAAGGTGATAAGACTCAGTAGTTTGTAGGAAAGACTGTCTTATCCAAAACATTGAATATCTAACCATATGAATTCAATCTGGATGAAAAAGTCTTGTGCAACCGAGAAATTTAAGGTGGCCATGATGTAACTCATTTATAGTAAAATATTGATCAGAGAAAATATATTAAGAATAAATCATCAAATTAAAAGTTAAAAAGTCATATGGATTTTTAAAGTATTTTATTTATATATGACAGCAGAATGCACTACGATTCTTATTACACAATTTTTCATATCTCTTGTATATATGGATTTTACAAAATACAGGGACTATCTAGAAAAATGTTATGAAATTATAAATTATGAAATAATGATATAAGTTCAAATTTAAAAGTAACCTGAAATAGTTTTAAAAACAAGGTGGAAATATAAAAACTTTTCCACTCACTTCTTTTCTCAAAAAAAAAAAAAAAACCTCAAGGAAGAAACAACTCTAGAAAAGTACAAACTTTACCAAAACTAGAAATATTTACAACCCATTCAAATATTGAAAACAATGCAATGGCAGAGATGAATAAAAGATGACTGAAGGGCAGAAAAAGTACACAATTCATAAAAGATAGTGTATTGATGTAAACAGGTCTTGAAAAAAGTAAGATATATTTATGCTCTAGTACTTCTGTTGGGCTTTTAATATCTTTATTATCATATTCTAAATGTGTACCTATGCTGTTCAAGATCAGAGGGAGATTTCTGATTAAATACTTTACATTAAATATTTCTGTTTCCCCCCTATACCCTAGATCTTAACCCTACAGTGATGGTATAAGAGAAATGTCAATCATCCCTTTTATGTGCTGAGGGCCTTAAAGGTAAGAAAGAACGAAAATTGACTTTTTCTGCTTATAAAACGGGAAGGAAGAAGCTGTCGCTCATACACCCTCAGAGTTGTATGGAAATGTCATGGAACTGAGTCTCAAAATCAATCCCATGGTATGTGAAGCCCTAGAGATATCCTCCAAACTCTCCAGTTTATTCTTCCTTGAAATATGAATATCTAAGAAGATGGATATTGCAGTCCTGGTATTTTAAATTGTAATCCAGCATCTAGTCTGAGTTAACCATTAATAGCCATCTTTATAGAGATAAAATCTGTTTTATTGTACTTTTAGATCAGCACAATTTACTAGAAAAATGGCTAAAGATCTAATTCACATGATATGTGAGGGCTGGGGCTCTTTTACAGAAGCAAAAAGAATTACAAGCAAGTTTTACTCCTCCATGATGCCAAAAGCTGAGTACATCAGATGTGAGAACCTAAGCCTCCTTTCCTACTATTCCATCAAAACACCCCTCCAAGGCAGGACACTGGAGCCCATTTTTCTGAAAATATGAGCACAGAGCAATGGTAACAAGAAAAGAAATCCTACAAAGGCTGACCGTTTCGGATCCCAGATAAAAATTTAGGGGGGAACTCCCTAATACCATTATAATACAACTCACTGGTCTCTCCATCCTATCCACCAGCAAACATGCAAATATTTTAATGTCTCACTTGTCAAATGGGCTACCAAAAATCAGGGAATCAGAAACATGAAACAGAAATAAAAATACACAGACAAATAATACAAAGTGCATACAAAAACATTAAAGCAAATTTTAGTATCCTCTAAGAGATAAAAAAAAAAAACTTGGTACATTCAAGAAAAAAGAACAAACAATTTTAAAAAGGAACAATAGTATTGCAAGAAAATAAATTTTAGAATGTACAAGATAGAAATTTGAAAATTAAAGTGGGAGAAATTTCCCAGAAGGTAAAACAAATAGAAAAGCTATGAGAGTTATGTGGATTGGGCCAAATCCCAGTTCTAGAAAGGGAGACCATAAAGCAAGTGGCTTTTTTGGGGGAAAAAAATGTCAGAACAGAAGAAAAATACCTGTGATTTTTAATTTTAGGTGTCAACTTGACTCAATTAAGGAATAGCCATATAGGTGGTAAAGCATTACTTCTGGGAGTGTATGAGGGTATTTCTAGAAGAGATTGGCATTTAGGTGAGTGGACTAAAAATAGAACTGTGTTCACCCAATCTGAGCAGACACCATCCGATCAACTGATGTCCTAGATGGAACAAAGGCAGGGGAGAGGCAAATTCACTTTCTCTCTTCTAGAGATGGGACCCCATTCTTCTCTGTCTTTGGCTATTAGAATTCTTTTGTTCTCTAGCCTTTGAACTCTGGAACTTGCTCCTGTGGTGCTCCCCATCCCCCAAGTTCTCAGGCCTTCAACCTTGGACTGAGAATTATACTATCATCTTCCCTAATTCTGATGCTTTTAGAATTGGATTGAGCCACACTATCAGCTTTCCTGTTCTTCAGGTCACAGACAGCCTTCTATGGACTTCTCAGCCTCCATGGTTATGTGAGCCAATTTCCTTCATATCTCAACATTTCTCCCTCCCCCTCCTCCTCCTCCTCTTCTTCCTCCTCCTCCTCCTCCTCCTCCTCCTCCTCCTCCTCCTCCTCCTCCTCCTCCTTCTTCTTCTTCTTCTTCTCTCTCTCTCTCTCTCTCTCTCTCTCTGAATGTGAGTGTATTATTTGTTCTTTTTCTTTGTAGAATCCTGTACGGTATCACATCCAAGATAGAATGTTTGCCTAAAATGCTCAAAATCATGAATGAGGGAAAAAAAAGTCATTCCCATAGTACAACTGAAGAACACCAAAAATTCAGGAAAGTTCGCAAAGTCACTAGAGAAAAGAAAAGCCACACAAAGGATAATTGATACAAAACCTTATAAGTGATAAAGAATTTTCAGAAAGTAAAATCAAGAGACAACAGAATAATACCCACGGATTATTCAGTTCCACTGAAGGGTTGATTCTCAGCCCTTCAGTGGAACTTCACCAAGGCTGAGGAAGGCCACATTTCAGGATAAATGTGCCCAGAACCAGGGATGGAGGCAACAGGAATCCTTGAAGATTATAGTAATCAAAAGTCTACAGGAAGCAGGAGAGGGCTCTAAGAAGTGGAAATGGATATACCATCAGTCAGAATCAACTGCATGGAAAACTCTTTTGAGAGATATGTCAAAACCTATGGAGGAATTGAGAAGATTTAAATGATGTGTTTCAAGAAAATTTGCCCTACCGTAGGAAAAAAGACAAGTTGCATTTCAAGAAAAAAAATCAAGGAATTTGATGAGAAAGGTCATATAACTCCAGTACACTATTTAACCCAAGAGTGACCAACATTACATGGTCACACAAATGAACTCTTACTATATGCTTACCCAGTTGAAATGCAGTGATCAGGAAGTGTTGAGGGAGGGGTGGTGACTTACCCACAATCCTTGCAACTATAAAAAAAAAATAAAGTGGTTTTATCTAAAATGAATCAAGGAAGCAGAATATGTAGATTATTCGAACTACAAAGATAAATATCAGGAAAAAGTAGCTGAAAAGTGAAAGATGGAACAATGGGAAGCAGGATTAAGAAAGGAGGTCTAATTTTTTATTGTTATGCTTTTAAAGTATTTGCAGAGGTAAAGTCATGCCCCCTTCATGACGTCTGGATTGTTGCTGAGAGCCACGGCTGAGTCTGTATGGCCCCTGGCATTTTGCCAACAGTATTGATTGACAGGCGAGGCATTACTATCCGTGTCTGCCGCAACTTTTGAGTTCTCGCACTATTTTGGAGTTCTAGTGGGGATTTCCGGGGATTCCCCGAGAGTTCCCATTGGTTGGGGAAGTGCAGGAGGAGGGATTTCCGGGGGAGATATTTCCGGCTGGGGGTTCCTGGACAAGCCTCGTGGCGTTCAGGACGATTCCCCGGGAGCTGTGTGAAGTGTTTTCCTGCAGTTTAAAAATAAAGTTTGTTCCTGCTTCAGTGGCTAGTGATTTGTGCCCAGCCAGACTGCGGCAGATTGTCAACAGAACATATACATGACAGTGGTCCTATCATATCACCTAGTGACACAGCCATCTCAGTGTGTGCAAGCTCACTCTGTGGTGTCCTATACAGAATCCCCTGACAACACAACTCTTCAGACAGAGTCCGTCCTTAGGTGAAACACAATGAAAATAAAGGTAGGCATAACAATTAAGTTATATGAACAAAAAAGTGAATTTAGAAAAAGTATAGGCATCTTCAAAAGTGCTGTTGTACCACCTTCATTCATGACAACGGGAGATGATATCAGATCCTAAAAAAGTACTTTGTAACAGTCCTCAAGAGATTCAGATCAACAAGCGGAGAGTAAAAAGTTTATTTACCCTAGAGAAAACTGAAAGCAATTTTTGCCAACTCATCACCACTAAAAAAAAAAAAAAAAAAGTTGAGAAAGACAAGAGGAAAAAGTTACCTGAGCACGAGTTCATTTGTCATGGAATATCTAAGACTTTATAAAAGGGAAAAACAAGAGACAGCTACAAAATCCTGCAAATAGAGATGATCAACCTTTCTCAATTCTTAAAAAGTAAAAAAAAAAAAAAATATTGAGTCCATATTATTAAATGGTGGTCACAGGACTTCTCTTAGTATGATACAGGCCCAGTATATCATGCTAAGCTCCATTGTCCAGAAAGGATGCAGGATGCATGCAGAGTATTTAGAAGATTTAATATTAAATGGATATTGATCTTGTTATTAAACAAACAGAAGATTACATGACTTTGTTTTTCTATGTGTCATATAAGTGAAGTTTCAAACTTACAGGTATAATGTTTCTTAAACAATCTTTTCTTTTCTAGGATACAGAAACCATAAACAAACAAGATAGTAGAGGAAGAACATGGCACTGGATTAGTTTCTTTCTGTAATAATTTTCAGACTTGTGTTCATATTCCTTCAGACCACCCAGAATGTGATATGTAATTACTTATGTGAGGGAAAGTTGGGTGTCATTTTCCTAGTGATATGCTCATAGGTATTGGATCCCCTCTCCTCAAAACTGCAGTTACCTCCTTTCAGCCTAATCCCATGTTATTTCACACTACATATCTATTTCTCCAAAATTCATTCAGAACTTAGCCTTTATTTTGAGACTTTTCATCTACTGCTTTTCTTCATCACAACCCAATCATGCATTTCCTCAAGCTTGGGGTTATATTGCAGAGAAAAATCATTAATTTATGCAGAAACCTAAGTGTCATTAATTGGAGGCAGCCACAGGGATTATGATCGAGTTTATGATCTAGTTCAGGAGAAGCAAATGCTACTATTAAATAGATGCTCTTAAAGAAGTTATAAAGACTAACTTTGGAAGTGTGCAGAAGGGTTCAGAAAAGACTTCCTGAGATGCTCATTACTGAACCATGAAGACACAGGTTGGGAGAACGCCCAGGCAATAATCCAGGTTGTTAAGTTAACATAAAACCTCTATAGGCAGTCTGGGTCTGTTTGGAACTCAAGAAACTGGAGGAGTGGTGAGAGGTGAGGCTTGATTCGGGTAAAGGAGCATCTTGCAAACTCTGGTCGGACACAGGGACTTTTAATGAAGAGGTAAATGGGAGATGTTGTACTGTCTTAATTAAGGGTGCATCTGGAGGTGGGTGGATCTGGAGGAGTAACAAGGGATCAGACCATGTCAGTCTACCGGGAAATGACAAGGTCTGGTAGAGGGAGGGCAAGGCTGTACTGGGTGGTATAATTGTGAGACCTTGTGACCTACTGATTGATGTGGATAAGAAGGAAGAATCTAGGACCCATTCACATTCACATTTTCTTTCCTTTTTTTTCACAGCTTAATTGCTCTATGCATTTTTTATCTATCATTAATGCAGAAAGAGGGGACCAAAAAGCTCACAGTCAATCCCAATAATTTCACAGGATGCATAGCAGTATGAAAAGTGACTTAGATGAATCAATAGTATTCTAGGGTCTTGATGGACACATTCTTGGGGGAAGTGGTAGACCTTTAATTCCTTGTGGTGGGGGCCTTATTTCAGGAGAGAGTATGCCTATTGGCATCCCTTAAGCAGTGGGATGCCTAATTGGTGGGCCCATGTGTGGTCTTATACCAGTTGAAGGGTCCACAATGCCTGGTGGTGGGGTTGCTCTACCTATAGGTGGGGGATGGAGTCCTTGGTCCTGGTGGGTATAGCCCATTCACATTTTCTAGGCTAGGAAATAAATTTGGGATATTATATCCAAAAGAACATATTGGGAAGTGCCACTTTTTAATTCTTTAAGAGGATTTATACCCACTTCTTAATAATCAGTGTGAGGCAACTCATCTAGGACCACATTCCAAGAGATCATGTGCCTGAGAAATGATCTTCACTGTCCAGGACTTATGCCATCCCTTGGACACTATCACTTAAGCATTTGGGAAAATGCAAAGAAGTGCATGGATTCAGCATAGTCACTATGCCATAATGTCAAAAACTGAATTTTGTCTGAAAGTGATTTCAATTATGTTCAGTAATAATTCAGAGATATTAAAACATGAAGTAGAAAAAAGAATTGAAAATCACTTTTTCAAAGCTTATATATGTCAATTTTATATCCCATATCAGCCATTATAGAACTCATTTTCAAATATTTACTTTTGAAGACCAGTCTAAATGATCCCCAATGTGGCAGTCATTCCAACAAATATAGCTTTGCAGACCCTAAAAAAAGGATAAAATGTTTCATCCTTGGGTTCACAGCTAATTCATGATCTTAGCATCAATTTTTACCTGGAATGGCCAGAACTAAAAGGAGGGAATTATTAATAAAAATTATTACTTTTGCTCTAGGACACTCTGTGGTTGTGGACTTCCAGCCCTCCAGGTCCCACAGTGCTTTTAGCTCTTTAGAGCCCCTCTTAGAGGAAAGGGAGGAACTAAGGTATACTCTGGTACAACACTGCACCTTTTGTCCTTTAGTTCTTTTAACTATAACAAGAAACAAAGTCACTGCAGGGAAGTATGTGGCATTGTGTGTTGTGGCTCATACAGCTAGCACTGAGACAGGGTCTGTCTGAACATTAAAATAATCCCTCTTGAATGTTTGGACTAAGTGCTGGGCAGCCAGAGCTACAGGGAGGGAATTGCTAAAGAAATCAAGACAGGGCACAGAATGTCCCTTGCTGCTTATGAGAACAGATTGGCTTCCAGTATACAAGAATGGCCACATAGGAAACAGCCTTCATGTATTCATTCAAGGATGATCTACCTGGCCATTGACCACACGTTGTTTAATTTTACCTATTAGGGTTCTTTGTGTGTGTGTGTGTACTGAAAATTGAACCCAGGGGACTCTACACTGAGCTATATCCCCAGTTAATTTTATTTTTTGTTTTGGGACAAGGTCTCACTAAATTTCTCAGGGTGTCCTGAAACTTGCAATCCTCCTACCTGAGCCTCCTCAGATGCTGGGATCATAGGCATGCATAAGTTCTGGTGTTATACTGTATACTATAACTCTAGTAACAATAATGTATTATATATTTTCTAAAAAACTAGGAGAGAGGATTTTCATCACAAACAAATGCTAAGTGTCTAATTCAACATATGTGCTAATTACCTAGATTTGATCATAACATAATATAGAAATATATATCAAAATATATTGTACTGCACAAAATTTTATTTATTGCATATTAATCAAAAATAAAAAAACCTTAATTTAAAAATATCAGTTCTTAGTTAATTGATTAAATAAGTAGAAACACAATACCATGTATCCACTGCACTTATCTAAACTAGTGAAATATGCTGTGATAGAAAAGAGATGTCTCTCCCTATATAAGCCACCTATCATTTTTCTCTTCACCATAATTGAAAACATGTTTGCCCATCAATATCATAAAATGTTAGAATTAAAGTTTTCAGAGGAGATTATTAATCTTGCCTTGTGTAATGCCTGAAAATCATGTCATCATCCCTCATGGTCATCATTGCTCTCAGCCCACACTGAAAACATGACTCTAATGTGGGGAAGTCTATTAAGGCACTCCTGGAAATGCAATTCAGAAGTATAACACAGTAGCTTCAGAAGTGGATCTCTAGCTTCCAGGACGTTTTCATTTTCTTTGAGACAAAATTGTTCTTTCATCACATCACATGCTTTGGAAAAGGTGTTAGAGTACACCATGCCAACAATGAGCCCAGAGGATGAGACCAACATAGACAGTAGAAGTCCAGGAAGGCTTCCTAGAGATGGAGGGATGACAATGTGCACTGAGATCATTCAGAGGCAGCTGTGCACACTGGGAGGGGAGGAGGTGAAGGCAGAGGCTAGGCATCATTAGGATTATATAGTGCCCAGTGAGACTCTGGGACCTCAGCAATTGAGGGTGAAGAGCAGGCATCTGTAGGTTAGTGGGCCATCACACTGCAGGAGCCAAACAGAGAAAGCTAAGCAAATGGCCACTGTGGTGGTTGATCTTGAGAAGGAGAATGAGGCTAGAAAAGGGAGCTTTGGAGGATTCCCTGGCAAAGAACTGGAGATGGGAGAGGTCCTTTCAGGATGGTAAGGAGAAGTAGCAGAAAATGGGTGCACTTCAAGAACTAGGGCTGTTTTTTCTCTTGGACAAATTTTGTGCTTTGCATATGCTATCTACTTTTTAAGTGATATGCAAGTTAATGACATTTATTTTTCATTCTTAAAATTTAGGCCAATTAGTATGCTTATAGCCAAGGTCATTTCCTAGCCTTTGCAAACCCCCCTCCAAAATAAAAGCAAGTGAATGTCTATGAACAAACTCAGCCAAGTAAGATGGCTTTCCGTAGGTAGTAAGAGGTAAGTAGTAAAGTATTTCCTTACAGGGAAATACCCAGATAACCTTCTGGGTCCATGTATAGGGGAATCTTGATTTTTTTAATGCAATTAAATGATTAAAATGTAAGTAGCCCAAAGATCTAGAGATATTTGTTATTCTGTGAGAATCATTTTACTTGCTGAGGTATATGAATATGTTTGAAATGAGAAATCTGGTAAATGGATACTATATAAGAAACTAGACAGTCACATCAACAAAAATAATTTAGCAAGTTCAAGTTGAAGTAAACAGCCTGACTGCATTTGTAGCTTATAATAATTTGCTATCTGCCAAAGTGACAAATTCAACTAACTCCTGACAAATTGCCTAATCAAGAAAAAGTCATTGTCAGAGGAATTAATAAAAAGCTTTCCCAGATACATTTGTATTTGAATTTTAAAAAGCAGACTATACATTTGTAAGCAGAACAATCAGCTTTTATCAGTATGAAAGGATTTATTAGGAATTTGTTCCAAGGATGGAAAAGCATAAGGTGGAGAAAAAGAAGAGGCAGGAAATGCATTGATCAGAACTGAGTTGTAAGTAATGCCTTGTGTATTGGGTATAGGAAGCCATCCTGTAGATTCTTTTTTTTTTTAATTTTTTATTGTTGGTTGTTCAAAACATTACATAGTTCTTGATATATCATATTTCACACTTTGATTCAAGTGGGTTATGAGCTCCCATTTTTACCCCATATACAGATTGCAGAATCACATCAGTTACACATCCATTGATTTACATATTGCCATACTAGTGTCTGTTGTGTTCTGCTGCCTTTCCTATCCTCTACTATCCCCCCTCCCCTCCCCTCCCCTCTTCTCTCTCTGCCCCCTCTACTGACATTCATTTGTCCCCCTTGTATTATTTTTCCCTTTCCCCTCACTTCCTCTTGTATGTACTTTTGTATAACTCTGAGGGTCTCCTTCCATTTCCATGCAATTTCCCTTCTCTCTCCCTTTCCCTCCCACCTCTCATCCCTGTTTAATGTTAATCTTCTTCTCATGCTCTTCGACCCTACTCTGTTCTTAGTTACTCTCCTTATATCAAAGAAGACATTTGGCATTTGTTTTTTAGGGATTGGCTAGCTTCACTTAGCATAATCTGCTCTAATGCCATCCATTTCCCTGTAAATTCTATGATTTTGTCATTTTTTAATGCAGAGTAATACTCCATTGTGTATAAATGCCACATTTTTTTTTATCCATTCATCTATTGAAGGGCATCTAGGTTGGTTCCACAGTCTTGCTATTGTGAATTGTGCTGCTATGAACATCGATGTAGCAGTGTTCCTGTAGCATGCTCTTTTTAGGTCTTTAGGGAATAGACCGAGAAGGGGAATAGCTGGGTCAAATGGTGGTTCCATTCCCAGCTTTCCAAGAAATCTCCATACTGCTTTCCAAATTGGCTGCACCAATTTGCAGTCCCACCAGCAATGTACAAGTGTACCCTTTTCCCCACATCCTCGCCAGGGGCTGGAGCTATAGCCCAATGATTGGGGGCTGATCTGGAAAGTGGGAGGCCCAGGGAAAATAAATAAATAAATGCAATATCACCCAGGGAGAGGGGTTTCTGTGAATAACAAATGGTTAAGTATAAAAGGAGCATTGATATGGAGAATCTGAATTTTTATAAGCAAGTATTTCTAATAAGTGGTAAAACTAAATCTGTTATTTTAAAACATCCTAATTTGTCAATAGGCTTTCCTATCGCATCCAGCTTTATTTTAAGATTAAAGCATGGGGGCTGGGGTAGTGGTTCAGTGGTAGAGGGCTTCCCTAGCACATGTGAGGCACTGGGTTCGATCCTCAGCACCACACACACAAAAAATAAACAAATAAAATAAAGGTACTGTGTCCATTCATTAAAAAAAAAGATTAAAGCATGGTCATATTCACTTTTCTGTTATAACTCATTTGGGGAGTGGCTGTTAATAATAATGAAATGGAACTAGAAATCAAAAGCAAAAAGAAAACTGGAAAATTTACAAAAATGCAGAAATTAAATAACATACTCATAAACAACCAAGAGGGTCAAAGAAAAAAACTCAGAAAGGAAATCAGAAAATATCTTGTGATGACTGAAAATGAAAACACAACTTACATGATACTCATGGAACATGTAGAAATAGTGCTAAGAAGGAAATTTAGAGCTATAAATGCTTACATTAAAGAGAATGATTATTTCAATCAAAAACCTGAGTTCACACTTAAGTAACTAGAAAAAGAAACAGTACGAGCAGGTTTGGGCCACAATGTCCAGATAAATATTATCTTGAAGGACACTGGCTTTCTCTTGTGCATGTTGGGAAGTAGAGCACATTAGTGTTATCTGAAGAAACCTGCTCTCTAACTTGCAGGCTGGTGCCTTGGGATGCTAATTGTACAGTGGGACAAAGAAAGAAAAGCTGGTAATGTCACTGTTTCAGTAGCCTAGCTTATAAAACCCCTCTCCTTGAGATAATTGGTACAGAATTAAGGGCACTAAGGAGAGGACAAGTGTCCCTCATGCAGAAGGTTACCACCTGACAAGGCATCAAGGGGAATGGAGATACTATTTTCTGAAATAGTGTTTCCAGGAATGGAAGTACCATGAGGGGTGAAACTGCTAATCTGTCCAGCTTGTCTCTATTGGACCACCCCTATAAGCACTTTTCAATAAACTTTATACCTAACACCTGTCTCCTGGTATCTTTGTTTTGTTTTGTCTTTGGTCTCTTGGCAACCTATCCCTTGCCCTAGCACAACTGGGCTGTGCATGGTATACCTTTTGAAGCTGAAATAAGAAGAAATAGAAAATCTGAAAAGACCTATATTAACTAACTAAGAAGATTAAATCACTAATCAAAAACCTCCAAACCAAAACCCAGGACAAGGTGCTTCCCTGGATAATTCTACCAACATTTGAAAAAAGAATTAACACCGATCCTCCTCAGAATCTCCAAAATACTGAAGAACAGGGAATACTTCCAGACTTACATAAGGCCAGGATTATCTTGATACCAAAAACCTGATAAAGACACTTTATGAAGAGAAAACTACAGATTAAGATCTTACATAAATATCAATACAAAAATCCTGAATTTTGAAATAGTATCAAACAATTCAGCAACACATGAGAAGGATCAGAAACCATAACCAAGTGGGATTCATTCCTAGAAAGTAAGAAGTGTTCAACACTATATTAGCAGAATGAAGGAAGGACCCACATGATCATCTCAGTTGATACAGAAAAAGCATTTGAAAAAGTCAACGCTCTTCATCACAAAACACTTAAAAACTAGTAACACAAGTTAATTACCATAACATAATAAAATCAATGAAAATCCCACAGCTGATGACTGAAAGCATTTCCACTAAAATCAGTCAGAAGACAAGGATTCCCACTTTGCTACTTCTCTTCAATGTAGTATTGGAATTTCTAGAAAGAACAATCAGAAAAAAAAATTAAAGGCATACAGGTGGAGCATGTTAGCACATACATGTAATCCTAGTTGCTCAGGAGGATCACAAGAATGAGGCCAGCCTGACAACATGAGGCCTGAACTCAAAATAAAAAATAAAAAGATCTGGGGATGAGCTCATTGGTAGAGCATTTTCCTAGTACATGTAAGGCCCTGGGTTCCATACCTAGTGCCACACACAAAAAAAAATAAAATAAAATAAAGGAATAAAAACAGGCAAAGAAACTGAAAAACAAGGAATAAAATTATCTCATTTCATGCACAACATGATTTCAAAAGTAAACATCTAAAGATTCCACCCACCAAAAAATACTATTAAAACTAATAAATTCAGAAAAGAAAGTTGCAGAATACAAAATCAATTCCTCAAAACCAGTTGTGTTTCTAAATAGTTACAGTAAATAAGCCAAAAAAGAAATCAAAGAAACAATTCTATTGATGACAGCACTAAAAAGAATAAAACACTTAGAAATAAATTGACATTGAGACTTGTGCACTGAAAACTACCCAATATGTATTACTGACAAAATAAAGAAGTTACCTATAAAAGGAAGCACATTTCCATTTCTATTTCATGGATTGAAAGACTCATTACTGTTAAGATGTCAATATTCCCCAAAGTGATGTACAGATTTAATACAATTTCTATCAAATTTCTCCATTTCCACTAATTATTAGAGAAATATAAATCAATGCACATTGAGACACCACTTCATACCCATTACAATGGCTATTATGAAAAAACACCAGAAAATAACAAATACTGGCAAGAATGTGGAGAAATTGGAACCTATGTAAACTGCTGACACACGTATAAAATGCCATATTGCTATGGAAAACAATATGAGGTTTCTCAAAAAAAAAATTTTTAATTATCATATGATCCCTTAATTCTACACAAAAGAATTGAAAGCAGGCATCTTGACAGATATTGTGACCATGTGCTCATTAGCAATCTTTTTCACAACAGCCAAAAGTGGAAGCAACAGAAATGTCCATCAACATATGGTGTTCCGCCTTAAAAAAGAAGCAAATTTCAGTACTTGCTGCAACATGGATGAACCTTGAAGACATTTTTTTAATGTGAAATAGCCATTCAAAAAAATAAATAAATACTGTGTGATTCCACTAGATTTCAAAAAAGAAACTGTTTTCTGCCAACAAAGAGACATAAATTCCAATGAGACACAGTATTCATGAACAGCCTTGTTCCAGGGTTGCTGGCAAGGGGCTGACAATGCTGTACACTCAGTGGCCTCTGACAACCCAAGCCATCTCCTGTTGATGCTCTGTCCACCTGCTAGGGCTGCCTGAGGCTGCTTCCACCTCTTCCTCTGGGGCCCAGACTGCTGGTACTTCACTCGCTTGTACGTTATTTCCCAGGTCAGAGGAAAAGTGAACTCTAAAGGGTCTCTAATTGACAAGTAAATATGCAAGTGACATCAGTCTTGATCTGACCTGGTCCTCCAGCCCCACTCAACTACATGAGTCTGGGAAATACAATTATACCATGTACTAGAAAGAAAGAAAGCTAACAATACTTGATGAAGGCTCTCAAGTTACACAGTTTGGCTTATCCTCCTTCCTGAAAGGAAAACAAACTCATTCCGTTTACAAAAGGAGACAATTCACAGCTGTTTATTTGAAGTTTCAAGTTCCAGAGGTTCTGTGCAATGTTGAACAGTCCACTAAGTCCCAGATGCAGTTTTTCTGGATGGGGACATTTAAAACTAAAAAGACCAGTCACCTTCCTTGTCTCTCCAACACTAGGTCACAACACTGAACCCTAGAAGACAGCAGTAACTGTTCCATGTCAATGGTGTGAGGGTTGCTAACCTTAGGAAGGATACCTGCTAGTCTCTGAACAGAGAGTCCCTGGTTCAATGCTCCAAAGTCCTTGCTTTTTTTCCATTATCTTACTTGGTGTTTCTGCATTGGGCATCAAAGAACATTCCTTTTTAAGGGAGATGAGAAGCTTTCCTATTCCCTGCTTGGAGAAGTTGCATGGGTCGTTTAAATTGTAAATAATCTCAGAAAAATTGCTTGTGATTTGTGTGTCTTTTTTTTTTAGCAGCATAACTCTCCTGGAATCTAGCAGATTACTTGCAGCAAGATTCCATTAAGAACATGTGCCCACAACAGGGCCATATTGCTCTTTCTAGATATGCTGGTTAATTGTATTGTTTCTTTGCTTCCTCTTCCCCACCACTTGAGCCTCCTGGACTTCCTTTTCTCTCATGACTTCAGTGCAGAGCCTTTGAACTATCCAACTTCACTGGAAGAACCACAGCCATAGTTCTTTTTCTGAGCCATTAAATGAGTTTGGTAGGTTTACCAGATGCAGCAAGTACAACAGCCACACTTTTTTTTTCTTCAAATTTTTTATAGTTGTGGGTGGACACAATACCTTTATATTATTTATTTATTTTTATGTGGTACTGAGGATCGAACCCAGTGCCTCACACATGCTAGGCAAGCACTCTACCACTGAGCCACAACCCTGCCCCAACAGCCACACTCTTGATGAAGTGCTTGCCAATGGTCTATTTTAACCCACCTGTGTTCATCAAAACATCTCTGAATGCTATACTGTAGAATTTAAATTTGATAAAAAATTTTTCCTACCTTATAGCTTCCTAAATTTTGCACTTTGTAGAGCCTTATACTTCTACTTGCAAACAACCACTTATTTTTATGTCCATACATTTTTATTTTTGTGACATGATGACCGTCTAAGCCTTTTTTCTTTTCTTTTCTCCTTCCTTCCTTCCATTTCTCCTTCTTGTTCTCTTTCTCCCCTTCCTGTTTGTTTAAACAATAATTAAAGAAATATTTATTTCCCACAGTTCCGGAGACTGAAAGTCCAAGATCAAGGTATCAGCAAATCTGACCTCTGCGACGGTTTCCTTCCTGGTTTGCAGATATCCACCTTTTTCCTGCTATGTCCTCACATTGTAGAGAGCAGAGAAAGAGAAAATAAGCTATCTGTGTTTCTTCTCCTGCTCCCAAAGTTTTTATTGTATTGCAATGCAATGAAACTTAGTGTCAAAATCAATTTGTTTTTCAATATTTTTGATTGAACTCAGGGCTTCACACATGCTAGGCAGCTTTACTACTGAGCTACATATGCAGCCTGTTTTATATTATTGTGAGATGAAGTCTGGCTAAGTTTCCCAAGTTAGCCTTGAACTTTCAGTCTTCCTGCTTCAGACTCCCAAGTAGCTGGGATTACAGATGTGTGCCACCATGCCAACAAAACCATTTTTTAAGTGTATAGTTCAGTGGTTATAAATACACTCCTAATGTTATGCAGCCATTACCACCACCATAATCAAAGATTTTTCGTCTTCCCAAATGTAAATTCTATGCCCATTAAACACAAAATCTCATTCCTTCCTCCCCTAGGCCCTGGCAACCACCAGTCTGCTACTTGTGAATTTGAATACTCTAGGTTTTTCATGTAAGTGTAATCATCCAATATGTGCCTTTTTTTTTCTTCTAAAGCCTTGTCAGAAACAATCAATACCAAGCAATGTGCACTACTGACAATCTGTTTTGCAATCTCTTCCCTGGCCATGAGGTCTGTAGTACCTGATCTGTCCAAGTTATTGTACATCAAAACTGAATGTTACATAAATGCATACATGGATTACTGAGCCCTAAGACTCCCTGGGTCTCCTTCATTATCCACCCTCAGCCCTGAAACCAATGAAACATTGCCACATATGTTAGACTTTGGTTTATTACTTAACCCATTCTGAGGATCTATTCATGAATCCATCCTAATTGGCTAGATTTACAATATGGCAAAGACAACCCCACAATTTCAGTGACCTAAACAACGAGTGACATTTCTGCATTGCTCTGCACTGTGCAGGTTGGTGAGCATTCAGAGCTATGTCATCCTCACTGTGGATTTGCTCCACCATGGAGAAATGACTCACCATGGCAAGGGTAAGAGAGCTCAGAAAGGCCTCCATCATCCATTCAATGCTCAGGCCTAGAAACAACCCCCATCAGGTCCATGGAAAATCCATGACCTCACCTAATCAGGTGGCCACATCCAGTGACAGTCCATGCACAGTCAGGAATTTCAGTCCTGAAAATGGTAAAAAACTGGAGAACCAGAAGAACATTGAGAAGAGTACCACTCTTAGACTTATCAGAATGAGAGACTGACTAAACACACCTCAATGCAATTTTGGATTGACCACATCAGACAAGTCAGACAAGACCTGGTTGGCAGTCCCATTTCTGTTGACATAACCTCTCCATGCCCCAATTTTCTCATCTGTGAGTTGGACAATAATATTATACACCTCTAGAGTATTTATGGCGATCTAATAAGATCATGTATCTAAAGTGTTTAGTAAACTGAGAATAAAATTAAAAGTTCTATCCTCTCAATTTACTATTAATTGAGCTTATGTCAGACTGCTGATTGATATAATCACCTGATATTTTCTTAGTGGAATTGACTTAAGAAAAGGCCCCTTTATCACCTCTGCAAGTATACAGTAGTTCTTTATTTTCTGCAATATATAATTCTGAAGCTCTAAATATATCATATTATTTGCTCTTGCTCTGCCAAGGAAAACTCAACTACAAAGTTGAATTTGTTGTTGTGTTTGCTGATTAAAATGATCCCAAACAGGCTCTGGGATGCCTGTACAGAGTGCACTGGCCCAGCCTCTTGGCTGCTGAGGAACCCTATTTCTATGTGGCATATGGCTACTGTCACCATGTTTTGAGCTGAAATACAACTTCCCTCTTGGGAATGTGGCACTCCATCTAACAAGACTATTTCTTTACCTACTCTAAACTACCTTTTATCACCCAACAGCGGCTGCAAAAATCAGTGCTATATTTCACTTTGGCTTTGTTTTTCTCCTAAAAAGAAGTCCTTTGGCATATCCTCACACTGAATCTCATTGAGATGAAAAAGATAATATAATTAAATGGCGATGTTTAACTGGTTCCTGTCATTAAAAGCCAATGTCTTATGAATATTTGGGGAAAAATAAGCCCACACTAGTAAGCAAGAATGAAGAATCATATTAAAAAGATTAAATGTTGTAGAAAAGAAAAACCAAAATTAGAGTGAAAATGTAATTAGAAGGCATCAAACAGGTAGTCTCGATACAATACAGAAAAAGAAAAAAAGGTAGGACAAGCTTCCAAATATTGTATTTTTTTAAGGTACCAGAGGATCTTCCTATAGGGTTTTTGTAAGGGAGAAAACCTCTAGTCAGCCTTGCCTGAGGCAAGGAGCTGATGTTGTGATCCAAGTTTACTCAACACACCCACAGCTGTTCCCACCAGAGAGTTCTCTATGCCTTCTATCCCTCCCTCCTCCCCTCTAAGAGATGTTATCCAAAACAAGTAAGCACTTAGTCACACACTGAAAGACTGAAAGACGGATACATTACCATGGTTCATGAATGGTTTCCTTTTTAATTGAAGTCAAAAGGCCGTGATAATTAATCAAGGATGACAAGACTTCAGCAGTGACCCTGGTCAAGGCTCTATTGTGGGTGGCCTCATTTCTCTCTCCATTTCCCTGATCACACTAAGCAGCAAGTCCATCAATCTTGTCTGAATGGAAAGATTGCTTGGCTCTAGATGCTGAGAGATAGGACAGTTTGACTGTGTGCAGCCTTGACTTAGAGCCATGAAATACTGATACTGGGCTTTGGTTCAGTCCAATCTAACTCCAACTTTCATTCCCTCACCTGTAAAGTGAGTATAATGAGAACTCACAGGATTGTTGTGAGGTTCCCAGCAGACAAAGCTCTGGCAAACAAGACACAATGAGGTAAATATGATTTCTCATTACAGTTTTTCAAATGATTCCGCTTTACAAATGTGTTTAATAGTGACAACCATGGCTTTACAACATCAAAAAGTGTGTATAACTATGTCAATAGAAATCACGGTCTTCAGCATTTGCTCCTAGACTCCAAAAAGATACAAACACAGACCATTCCATTTGACCTTATGTTGAGTCGAACTGGTGAGAGTTGGCTTCTTCATGATACCCTATACATATCTCAGGCACCTGACCTTTATCAGTATGGATTGTAAGCCATTTCACTTAAACATAAGCTTCCTAGTCAAGTCTACATTGGTCATCAAGAAGAATGTGGCCAAGCTATGTTCAGAAAATATCTGGTGAATGAATGAATGGGTGAATGAATGACTCCTTCCAGAACAGGGTCAAAAAACCCTTTTCCTTATCCCTTCAGTGACTGTGGGCATAGATTATACCACAGTGACTTCAGTGTTCTACCTTTACAAGATGAGCAACCTCAAAAGAGTAAAGGTTTATTCTGGCTCATAGTTTTGGGGGTTTCAGTTCACAGCCCCATTGCTTTTGGATCTGTGCTGAGCCAGACCATGATGGCAAGAGCATGTGGTAGAGCAGCTGCTCATCACATGGCATTGGGGAAGTAAAGAGAGAAAAGGAGGGCAAGGGTCCCGTTAACCTTGTCAAAGGCACATCCCAATGACCTAACTTCCTCAGTAGTGCA
Source organism: Marmota flaviventris (assembly GCF_047511675.1). Classification (NCBI taxonomy): domain Eukaryota; kingdom Metazoa; phylum Chordata; class Mammalia; order Rodentia; family Sciuridae; genus Marmota; species Marmota flaviventris. The sequence continues at coordinate 125,639,291 of NC_092499.1, forward strand.
AGAAGAGAGCAAAGAAAGTCAACCTATTTAAGACCCAAACAATAGCACTCAGCTTCCTCTTCTGCCTACACTCACTCCTTTGAGTTCTGTTTTATGCACCTTCAAGATCTAAGTTATTATTTTTTGTGAATATATTTCACTATAACTGAACACTTAAATATTTGAAAGCAAGGGTTGGATACGAGTCATCTTTATTTTTTTCCAATGTACTAGCCATTCATTAGTTGATTTAGCCAGGTTTTTCATTACTATGACTAAAGGAACTGACAGGAACACTTTTAGAGGAGAAAAGTTTATGTGGTACTCATGGTTTCAGAGGTCTCAGTCCATGGATGGCCAACTCCATTGTTCCATGCTTGAGGTGAGGCAGAACATCATGGCAGAAGGGTGTAGTGGAGGAAAGAAGCTCAGGACATGGCAATCAGGAAGCACAGAGACATCTACTCACCAGGGACTAAAATGTATTCCAAATGTCTTAATACATCCAAATCTTCAGTGACCTACCTTCTCCAGCCACATTCCTGAAGCCATTTCCTACCTTGGTTTACACACTCAACAGAACTTTTAGCATCAAGTCCTATTAATACTATTGGCAGAAAGCTTTCAACTGGAGGTCGTGGAGACAGATTAGACTAGTGCAGTAGAACAACAGATTTCCTGGCACAGGAATTGTGTACCTCCATTCTGTAAGAGAGGATATTCTCTGAAATGTTGGTGCTTCGGTTTTCTGTATTTGTTGCTTTTCTTTTTTTCTAAATGCGAAGTAAGGTGACATGGGTGAATAAATTCTAATACACACTGAATGATCTATGGTATATTGACTAGCAGTTCAGATGCTGGGTTTGAACCCACTTCCAGTTCTGGGACTCTGAACAAGTTACATCACCTTGGAAACTGTTTCAGTTTCTTCATTTGTAAAAGAAAAAGATAATAATAATATTATTTCTCATTTTACAAGGTTTCTCTGATAATCAGTGAGTACTACGTATGGAGCACCTAGTGCAATGTCTGGTAAATAAGTGTTTGAATTTGTATTCTGTAGCTGTGTTAGTCAGCTTTGCATCACTGTGACATAAGTAACCAACAAGAATAACTTAGAGGAAGAAAATTTTGTTTTAGCTCACGGTGTCCAAGATTTAGTCCATGGTAGACTGAGTCCATTTCTCTCAGCAGAAAGTAACGCAGTATATCATGGCAGAAGGGCATGGCAGAAGGGAGCTGCTCCCCTAATTGCAGCCAGGAAGCAAAGAGAGGGCGAAGGGGGAAGGAGTTGCAGGGAAGATGTACCATTCCCAGGCAGACCACTAGTGACCCCCCTCCTCCAGTCACACTTCACTTGCTTACAGTTAACACCCATTCAGTCCATTTAAACTAGGGTGACTAGGTTACAGCTCTCATAATCTGATCATTTTACTCTGAATATGTCTGCATTAACACAGAAACTTTTGGGGGACACCTCAAACCATAACAGTGGTCAAAGCAAATCTTATATATTGAATGTTTTAGGTTTATAGGTAATATTGTAGTGTAGTCAGACTGCCTGAGTTCATATCCTTGCTCAAGTATTCTTAAACTTTATGACCATGTGCAACTTCTATAACCTTTCTAAGAATGTAAAGAAGTTAGAAGAGTAGGCATCACAGCATTCACCACTGTGCACAGGGGTGGTTAGCTGAGCATCCCTGTGTTATAGCCTTTATAGTTAACATTAGTCACATTAGCTATACAACCCTAGATTCATTCAGTAGTTATGCTATGGCTACTGACTGAAAATCTGAAGTACCATCTGCTCAAAGGCAAATTAGAAAAGATGGAGCCAGTAAGGGCATCATCAAAGGGAAACTGAGCCAGGTTTATGATTTTGACTCTCTGAAACTGTTAGTTACAAGTCAGAGCACTCTCTAAGGACAAAGGCATCTGGAGTTTCTAAATGTCTATTTTAAAGCAATCATAAACATCTCACTCATTTCATCTCCAAAGACTGAGCTGAAATGCAGGTTCCATTTTGCTAGTATGAAAGTTAACCAGCTTCCTGAATAAGTAGATATTTGAATCTTTTTAAAAATTTGTTTATTCTAATTTGCTATATGACAGCAGAATGCATTTCAATTTATAGTACACACATAGAGCACAATTTTTCATGTCTCTGATTGAACACAAAGTAGAGACATACCACTTGTGTCTTCATACATGTACATGGGGTAATGATGTCCATCTCATTCTACTGTCTTTTCTACCACCATGTTCCCTTCCTTTCCCTCCATCCCATTTGCCTTATCTAAAGTTGCTTAACTCCTCCATGCCTCTCCATCCCCGTTATAGATTAGCATCCACATATCAGAGAAAACATTTGGCATTTGTTTTTTTTGGAATTGTCTTACTTCACTTAGCATTATATTCTCCAATTCCATCCATTTACCTGCAAATGCCATCATTTTGTTCTTTTTTTTTTTTTTGAGAGAGAGATAATTCTTTTTATATTTATTTATTTATTTTTTAGTTTTCGGTGGACACAACATCTTTATTTTATTTTATGTGGTGCTGAGGATCAAACCAGCACCCCACACATGCCAGGCGAGCGCGCTACCACTTGAGCCACATCCCCAGCCCATTTTGTTCTCTTTTAATACTGAGTAGTATTCTATTGTGTATATATACCACATTTTCTTTATCCATTCATCTACTGAAGGGCATTGAAGTTGATTCCACAGTTTAGCTATTGTGAATTGTGCTGCTATAAACATTGATGTGGCTGTATTGCTTTAATATACTGTGTTTTTTAAGTCCTTTGAGCATAATCTGAGAAGTGGGATAGCTGGGTCCAATGGTGGTTCCATTCCAAGTTTTTCAAGGAATCTCCAAACTGCTTTTTATACTTAATGCACCAATTTGTAGTCCCACCAGCAATGTATGAGTGTGCCTTTCTTTCCACATCCTTGCCAACACTTATTGTTGTTTTATTCTTAATAGCTGCCATTCTGACTGAAGTGAGATGAAATTTTAGAGTAGTTTTGATTTACATTTGTCTAATTGCTAGAAATGTTGAACATTTTTCCATATATTTGTTGACTGATTATATATCATCTTCTGAGAAGTGTCTGTTTAGTTCCTTAGCCAATTTATTGATTGGGTAATTTGGTTTGTTTATGTTAAGATTTTTGAATTCTTTTTTTATTGATTTAATAAATAAATAAATAAATAACAGCGGAATGCATTACAATTCTTATTATACATATATACCACAAATTTTCATATCTCTGTTTTGACAGAGATTAGTGTTTTCATACATGTACTTTGAATAATGATGTCCATCACATTCCACCATCCTTACTAATCCCCTGCCCCCTCCTTTTCCCTCCCACCCCCTTCCCTATCTAGAATTCATCTATTCCTTCCATGCTCCCCCTCCCTACCCCATTATGAGTCAGGCTTCTTATATCAGAGAAAACATTGGGCATTTTGGGAGGGGATTAGCTAACTTCATTTAGCATTATCTTCTCCAGTGCCATCCATTTACCTGCAAATGCCATGATTTTATTCTCTTTTATTGCTGAGTAAAATTCCATTGTGTATATATGCCACATTTTTTTATCCATTCATCCACTGAAAGGCATCTCCACAGTTTAGCTATTGTGAATTGTGCTGCTATAAATATTGATGTGGCTGTGTCACTGTAGTATGCTGTTTTTAAGTCCTTTGGGTATAGTCCGAGGAGAGGGATAGCTGGGTCAAATGGTGTTTCCATTCCCAGATTTCCAAGGAATCTCCATACTACTTTCCATATTGGCTGCACCAATTTGCAGTCCTACTAGCAATGTATGAATGAACCTTTTTCCTCACATCCTTGCCAACACTTATTGTTGTTTGTCTTCATAATAGCTGCCATTCTGACTAGAATGAGATGATATGTTAGAGTAGTTTTCATTTGCATTTCTCTGATTGCTAGAGATGATGAGCATTTTTTCATATATTTGTTGATTGATTGTATATCCTCTTCTGAGAAGTGTCTGTTCATTTTTCTTCTCTTTGTGTTCTTTATATATCCTAGACATTAGTACTCTAATATCATATCATATCATATCATATCATATCATATCATATCATATATGTGTGTGGTAAAAATTTGCTCTCATTCTGTAGGCTCTCTAATCACCTCACTTCTTGTGGCTTTTGCTGAGAGAAGGTTTTTGGTTTGAATCCATCCCATTTATTGATTTTTTTATTTTATTTCTTGTGCTATAGGAGTCTTATTAAGGAAGTTGGGGCCTAATCCAACATGATGAAGATTTGGGCCTGCTTTTTCTTCTATTAGGCGCAGGGTCTTTGGCTTAATTCCTAGGTACTTGATCCACTTTGAGTTTTGTGCATGGTGAGTGGGGTTTAATGTCATTTTGCTGTGTATGGATTTCCAGTTTTCCCAGCAACATTTGTTGAAGAGGCTATCCTTTCTCCAATATGTTTTTGGTACTGTTAACGATAGTTGTATTTGTGTGGGTTTGTCTCTGTGTCCTCTATTCTGTGTCATTGGTCTTCAAGTCTATTTTGGTACTAATATCATGCCATTTTTGTTATTATTGCTCTGTAGTATAGTTTAAGGTCTAATATAGTTATGCGACCTGCTTCACTCTTCTTGCTAAGGATTGCTTTAGCTCTTCTGGGTCTCTTATTCTTCCAGCTAAATTTTGTGACTGCTTTTTCTATTTCTATGAGAGATATTATTAGGATTTTGACTGAAATTACATTAAATCTGTATAGTAAACTTTGGTAGTATAATCATTTTGATAGTATTAATTCTGCCTATCCAAGAACAAGGGAGATCTTTCCATACTCTAAGGTCTTCTTTAATTTCTTTGTTTAGCGTTCTGTAATTTTCATAGGAGGTTTTTCACCTCTTTCATTGATTCCCAAGTATTTTCTTTTCTTCTTTTCTTTCTTTCATTTTTTTTGAGGCTATTATAAGTGAGGTAGTTTTCCTAGTTTCTCTTTCAGAGGATTTTTCACTAATGTACAGAAATGGCTTTGATATGGGTGTTGATTTATATCTTGCTACTTTGCTGAACTCATTTATAAGTTCTAGAAATTTTCTGGTGGAATTTTTTTGGATCTTCTAGGTACACACGCATATCATCGCAAATAGTGATAATTTGAGTTCTTCTTTTCCTATTCGTATCCCTTTGATTTCTTTTGACTATTTAATTGCTCTGGCCAGTGTTTCAAGAAATATGTTAAATAGTAATGATGAAAGAGGGCATCACTGTCTTATTCCACTTTTTAGAGGGACTGCTTTCAATTTTTCTCCATTTAGAATATTGTTGACCTGGGTCTTAGCATAGATAGCTTTTACAATGTTAATATATATTCCTGTTATCCCTAGGTTTTTTTTTTTTGTTGTTGTTGTTGTTTCTTTGTTTGTTTGTTTTGTTTTAAACATGAAGAGGTGATGTATTTTATCAAATGCTTTTTCTGCATCTATTGAGATGACCACATGATTCTTATCTTTAAGTCTATTGATGTGATGAATTACATTTATTGATTTCTGTATGTTGAACCAATCTTGCATCCCTGGAATGAACCCCACTTAATCATGGTACACTATATTTTTGATATGTTTTTGTATTCAATTGCCAGAATTTCATTGAGAATTTTTGCATCTGTGTTCTTTAGAGATATTGGTCTGAAGCTTTCTTTCTTTGATGTGTGTTTGTCTGGTTTTGGAATCAGGGTAATATTGGCCACATAGAATGAGTTTGGAAGTGTCCTCTCTTTTACTATTTCATGAAATAATTGGAGGAACTCAGCTGATTTTATCCATCTGGTCTTGCCTGGGCTTTTCTTGGTTGATAGGCTTCTAATGGTGTCTTTTATTTCATTGCTTGAAACTGATCTGTTTAACTTGTGTATATCATCCTGATTCAGTTTGGGCAAATCATATGACTCTGAAAATTTGTCAATGCTTTCAATTTTATTGGAGTACAAATTTTCAAAATAATTTCTAATTATCTTCTGTATTTCTGTAATGTCTGTTGTGAAATTTCCTTGTTCATCATGGATATTAGTAATTTGAGTTTTTTCTCTCTCCTTCTTTTCACTAGCATGGCTAGGAGTTTACCAATTTTATTTATTTTTTCAAAGAACCAACTTTTTGTTTTGTCAATTTTATTCACTTTTTTCTTTTGTTTCAATTTTACTGATTTCAGCTCTGATTTTAATTATTTCCTATCTTACTGCTTTTGGTGTTGATTTGTTCTGCTTTTTCTAGGGCTTTGATATGTAATGTTAAGTCATTTATTTGTTGACTTTTTCTTCTTTTAAGGAATGAACTCCATGCCATGAACTTTCCTCTTAGTACTGCCTTATAGTGTCCCAGAGATTTCAATATGTTGTATCAATGTTCCCATTTACCTCTAAGAATTTTTTAATCTCCTCTTTGATGTCTTTTGCAAACCATTGTTCATTCAATAGCATATTATTTAGTCTCTAGGTGTTGGAGTAGCTTCTATTTTTTTTATTTTATCATTGATTTCTAATTTCATTCTATTATGACCTGACAGAATGCAGAGTAGTACCTCTATTTTTTTGTATTTATAAAAGTTACTTCATGGCACAATATATGGTCTATTTTACAGCATGATCCATGTGCTGCTGAGAAGAAAGTGCATTCACTCATTGAACGATGAAATATTCTACATATATCTGTTAAGTTTAAGTTATTGATTGTATTATTGAGTTCTATAGTTTCTTTGTTCAGCTTTTATTTGGAAGATCTATTCAATGGTGAAAGAGGTGTGTTAAAATCACTCAGAATTATTGTTTTGTGGTCTATTTGACTCTTCAACTTGAAAAGAGTTTGTTTGATGAATGTAGTTGCTCCATTGTTTGGGGCATATATATTTATAATTTTTATGTCTTATTGGTGTATGTTTCCCTTAAGCATTAAGAAATGTCCTTCTTTATCCCTTTTGATTAACTTTGGCTTGAAATTTACTTTATGTGATATGAGGATGGAAACCCTTGCTTTTTCTGAAGTCCATGTGAGTGGAATGCTTTTTCCCAACCTTCAGTCTGTGGATGTGTTTTCCTATGAGCTGTGTCTCTTTAAAAAAGGCAGCATATTGTTGAGTCTTTTTTTTTTTAGTCCAATCTGCCAGTCTATGTCTTTTGATTGGTGAGTTTAGGCCATTAACATTCATGGTTATTATGGGGACAAGATTATTATTCCCATTCATATTTGTTTATTTTTGATATTTAACTTGATTTGGTTTCTCCTTTGATTAGTGTTTCCTTTAGTGTAATACCTTCTTTTGCTGATTTTCATTGTTGCTTTTCATTTCTTCCTTGTGGAATATTTTGCTGAGGATGTTCAGTAGTGCAGGCTTTCTAGTTATAAATTCTTTTAACTTCTGTTTATCATGGAAGGTTTTCATTTTGTCCTCAAAGCTAAAACTTAATGTTGCTGGCTATAAGATTCTTGGTTGGCATCCGTTTTCTTTCAGAGCTTAGTATATGTTGTTCAAGGATCTTCTAGCTTTCAGGGTCTGGGTTGAAAAAAATCTGCAGTTATCCTAATTGTTTCTTCCCTATATGTAATCTGATTCTTTTCTCTTGTGGCTTTTAATATTCTCTCCTTATTCTGTATGCTAGGCATTTTCATTATACTATGCCTTGGTGTGGATCTATTGTGATTTTGTATATTTGGTATCCTGTAAACCTCTTATATTTGATTTTCCAATTGATTCTTTATGTTTGAAAAGTTTTCTGATATTATTTCATTGAATAGATTTTTTCATTCCTTTGGTTTGTAACTCTATGCCTTCCTCTATTCCAATAATTCTTAAATTTGGTCTTTTTATGTTATCCCATTATTCTTGAATATTCTGCTCATGGTTTTTTACCATCTTCACTATGTGATCAAAATTATATATTTTGTCTTCTTTGTCTGAGGTTCTATCTTCCCAGTGATCTAATCCATTGGTGAGCTTTTAATTTGGTTTATTATTTCTTTCATTTCAAGGATTTCTGTTTGGTTCCCTTTCAGAACCTCTATCTCCTTATTCAAGAAATCTTTTGCTTCCTGTATTTGTTTATGTAGCTCTTTAATGAAATGATCTTTTGCTGCCTGTATTAGCTATCTTATATCATCCTTTAACAGAACATTTTAATTATGTACATCCTTAGTATATGTCATTTCTTCTGTTGTGCTGGCCATGTCCAATAATGTAATGTCTTGGTTTGTTGGGAGCACTTTCTTCCCCTGTTTTTTCATGTTGTTCTAGCACTGCAGATCTGACATATTACGGTTTTTACCCTACAGGCTTTTAGTGTTCCTGCAGGTTTCCAATACCTCTCCTATAAGGGGGAGAACAATGTGATCAGATCCCAATACAAACAATATACAACCTTAAATCAAATAACTGCTATGTACAGTTTTGTCGCAATATACAGAAATGGTAAGTTCAATTATGATCTACAATAAAAACAGTAGGTTTGCAAAAGGGTCTACAGTTTCTGAGGGTGGACAAAGAACCTGGGGGAAGGTGTAGGATGAAATGTTTAGGGGGGAGGAGGTAAGGATATAATTATTAGATCTTAGAAAGCATGAAAGAGGAATCTAAAGAAGTTGGTTTCTCTTTTCAGGAGAAAAGAGTGGAAGTGATTTTTGAGAGACAAGTAAGTGGAAAGATAGTAGAGAACAAACAAACAAACATAAATACTAAGAAAAGTAAAAAATGTAAAAGTGGGAGATAAAAGAATATACAACATAACTGTAATATACAATTCAGACATTCCAGTCCTCAGTAGCCTAATTGATGCAAAGTATTTGTTTCATGAATGTTGGGGATATGAGGGCAGGAGAAGAGAAAGAGAGAGGGAAAAAAATTCTCAAAGGAAGATACAAGGATTGTTTTTATTGAAGATCAGTATCTTTCCAACTTTACTTCTCATCCAATAGGTGTGGTTGTCTCTTGTTTGTTTGTATCTCTAACCTAAGGATGGTGAAGGTTATTAGGGTGGGATGGTTGGTCTTGGGGGCATGATTCCTAGAGGTGGGGTATAGTTCTTGCTGTCCAATGGGAGACTGCAATCCAAGGATATCCCTTGGGGCCCACTCGTGTGATGTGGACACCTGGTCTTATCTGCTTATATCACCTACAGACCTCTCAATTCCTGGTCTCTAATTTAGTCTCTAAACTGTATCTCATTCACCCCCTCCCTTTCTACTTCCCAATCAGGATCCTTTCTCTCCAGAGGTCTTGTGAGGTGCACTCTGGAGGCTGTGCACCTGTCTTGGAGAGCTGTTTTATACTGGGAAGTTCAGGACCTGGTTTTGCAAGCTATGGACTGGCACTGTGCCAGGTTAGAAGCTGCTGGGGAGAGGAGGTGTTGAGGGCTTTCCGTACCTTTATATTGTTTCTAAGCCCCAGCTGGTGTTCCAAGCTGGGAGTTGCCCCAACTAAAGATTGTGACGAACTGGTCCCAAAATGGAGGTGGCTACTTTCAGCGATGGGTGTAGGGTCAGGTGGGGCCAGCGGTGGTGTTGAGCAGCATGTTCAGAGATGCAACTCTGTGGCATGCAGTATTGTGTTTGGCGGCTGTCACCAGACCCAATGCAGTGTCCGCAGGTGCAGGCTACTGCATGCAGAAGTGGCAGTGGTTGCAGTGCCCCAAGATGGAGGTGACCAGAGTAGCGAGCCCCATGTTGGTAGATGGCAGTCCACATGGAGTGGCAGCTGGAGCTCCTGTGCATGGGCTGCAGCCAGGAGTCCTGCGTGGATGCTGATACCAGTGTTCCTACTTGAGCACCTGGAGGACCTGTATGGATGCATGGCTGGGAGTCCTGCACTGACGCTGGGGCCTGGAGACCTTCATGGCATGGTGGCTGTGATTCCGGCGCAGGAGCAGCTGTCGAGGGTTCTCTAATCACTGGCAGAGAAACAGTATTTCCACTACTTAAATCCCAGATTCCAGAGCCATACAGAATGCAGCCTCCCTCTAGACTGCCATCTTGGTTCTCAATATTTGAATTTTTATATAGTCGCCATTATGGGCTCATGCTTGCAGGCCACCAGAATGATATGCTACTCTGTAGAAATGCCACCTTCTTGCTGCCTAAAAGAACTTTGCTAGCTAGAGACAATAAATAAAGTGAAACTGTATTCCAAACATTGAACAACATTTATTCTCTAAGGTAGCACTCTCTGAATTCTAGGTTCTGGATGACATCAGATTATATACCTTGTTATTTAAGGTGAACTAAGTTTAACATAAGCTTGAGCAAAAAATGGCTTAAAAAATAAGCAGAATATCCCCCAAATATTGAGATATTGGCAACTGGAGAGATTAACTGACATTTTTATGACAATGAAGCTAATATTTCCAGTTATATTTGACTAAAATGGATATGTATACTGAGACCTATGCAAATAAGTTAGAGATTTCAAGGAGTTTCCTAGAAGTCAATCCTCTAATAACAAGAATATGTGCTTTTAGAAGTTGGCCCCATCAAAAACAATATTAATTGGCAATAAACAATCGAGCAGCCTGGATCTGGAAATCCCAGTCTAAGAACAGTAACTGACAAGTACAGGGCCCATTCATAATTAAAACTTGCTTTTCTGCTGCAAAAAATAAAATATCACAACCTTCTCTACAATAATTGCCACAAACAAAGGCCAGAATTCTATAAGCACTAAAGGTGCAGTGAGCATGCATTCCTAGGGAAGTAACAGCACACCTTTAGGTTAGGCCTGAAATAATACAGATTCAAATGCCAAGGGGCCAACGAGATAGCACATGTACCTGAAGCAACTAGAGATAGGAAAAATGACTCTGCATGCATATTGATAAATGGCAACAAATAATAAGAGAAGAAATTACCGCGAAGAAATGAGAAGAAATAGACATTTTCAAAGGGAATCACTCTTTCTCAACCCACACAAATATTTGCTATGAAAAAGTATACCTAGTATCAGGCTTCTTAGGGCAGCACACAGATTTTTAATAAGAAATTTCCTAACATTTAAGTGGTATCCACAACTTTAATTACTTAAACATTATGGGACAAGATAGGCTCAAAGGCAGCCCTTAATCATTGCCACCCCTGGTGTTAAAACCTGCCCAGTCCCTACTCTTGGGTGTGAACAGAACCTGTGGTTTCTGACCAGGAAAGCATGGTGAGATGATGGGATGATTCTATTACATTGCATAATACTCTGCCTTATTAATAGACATGCTCTAGAGACTTTCCTTATTGGGAAGGCCCAAGGAACTGCAGGTGTCCTCTAGGGACTGCAGTACTTCTCAGAGCTGAAGGTGATGTCTGGGAGTTGTAGACAGTCTCCCACTGATTTACAGCAAGAAACCAAGGATCTCAGTCCTGAAAGCACAAGGACATCAACAACTTGAGTGATTTTAGAAGCTACTCTTTCTCAGTTGAGCCTCTAGGTGAGAACACAGCCCAGCAGCACCCATACTACAGCCTCATTATACCCTAAGTAGAGAACCCAGAAAAGCCATGCCAGACTCCTGACCTATAGAAACTATGAGATAAAGTATGATTGGAGAAAAGAGGGTCTGATCTAATGGTAATAAACTAGTAAGAATTTAGTAAGGCCTGTGAGTTCAGACTCATCTTGGCACTTCTGTATCTTCATTTGTTTTTCTTTCGGGTTCAGGAAGGGCTTTGGAAAAAGGGTGTTATGACCTACGTTAGTGGAAGGTCAGATAATTCTTTTCTTGCCTGCTCCAGAGAAGAAAGTTGGAGAAGTTCAAAGTAACGTTCCTGCTTTTCCTATTTCCTCAAACGCCAAGATGCCACATTTGGGGGCAACAGGTACTGAACTCCATCAGACAACTAATTTGCAACACTTGTATTCAATCAAACCTAGCATTGCTACTTGCCAAAATAATAAAATTCTCTACACCGGGATTTGTAAGCATCTATAAGAAACAGATGAACCCTGAAAGTCATAATAGAACATAAAAGGTACATTTTTTAAAATTCCACTTCCTCATTAGTGAATCAGATGAATGAGTGATAAGTGACCCTGGATTTTACGATTTGGTAAATTTATTTTACTTGATAAAAATTTATGTAGTCCTTTGTACCCAGGAGACTACTATGGCAAAAATAATAAAACAAACACCTTTAGAATGGAATTCTTAAGGGACTGAGTGACTCACAAAATTAATGGAACCAGATGCAGAGCAATTACACATTAAGTAAATGCACATATGATATTTAACGGACAGGTGCTACCTTGGCAAACCTTAGGTGCATTTCTTGTTCCATACATTTAGAATAACAGAATTAGTAACCTAAAACAGAAGTTCTGGATACCAGCTTCATGAGTGACATATTGTTTGGCAGAAAAACAAATGAGATGAAATACCACATTAGGTAATGTCGTCTTCATTACTGCATTTATCATGCACACACATGAGCCATGCTATCAGAAGATCATTCATCTCAATTCCAGGCCTGGGAGAATCAGGTTCAATTTGGATAAGTACCACCAATTAGAGCCCATCTGGAGAGGTCAAGCCAGCATGGCAGCACTGTTAACAATAAATGTTTCCTGAATAACTACATTATGGGTTGAATTAATGGATGTACTGTAAACTAAAGCCATGAGAAACTATTTGTAAAAGTGATATGTTCAAACTGGTAAGAGAAGCTATAGTGACAATTTAGCTTGTGGTTATAGTGTACTGGTTAAGTAAAAGAGCCAAGTGATTAAGGTTCAAATCCCAGTCCTGCACCTATACTTACTAATTTAACCCTTTACTCTTATGTTTCCCTATCTGTAAAATGAGTTTTAGAATACCAACACCCATCTCAAAGAAGGCATATATGAAAACATAATGTGTTAATACAAACAGGTTAGATAAAAGTACAGGACCTAGTAGAATTAGCAGTGTACATTAGTGCTTATTATTAAGATTGTTTTTATTAACTAATGACATAATAAGAAGTAGGCTTGTTGCCGAAAGCTCAGTCCTCATCCCCAATTTCAATCCAATAACAAGGACATGGTTTTGAGAAGAAGGAAAAAGAAGGTTTATTGCTTTGCTAGCAAAGGAGAAACACAGGGGACTCCTGTCCCAGAGGCTGTGATTCTGCCCATCAGCAAAAACAGGGCTTTTAAAGAGGTGATTCAAAGGCTACATTCCACATGTTCTCTGTTGGAGTTGTAATTCACTTGTTAATTTGGGAGATAGTCATTTCTGGATTGCTTCCTGCCTATGGTACAATGTACTAGAGGACAAATAAATCTGCCTAAAATGGGGAAGAAAAGGTAATCCTGTTTCCACTGAGATTAGAGAGGGAGAGAGATTAGGGAGGAGCTGGAAGAGAGGAAGAAAAAGAAAACGTGTCCATTTTAAAAATAAGTTGCAGTGGCAGAGTAGCAAGGGCTATAATCAAAGCATAAAGTAGACCATTGATACAGACTTAGTCTAAATCATTTCAAAGATCACAAATGATATCACTGGATGAATGAAAACTTTCTAATAATCTGCATAGTACTGAAATGTAAATAGGATTGTTTAGAAGTAAAGAACATTTCACCCCTAGAAATCTGAAAATATTTCTCCATATTATTTTAGAAACACAAATTTATTTCAGTGACTCAGCAATATTTCAGTGTCTCTCTGACACAACAACCCTGACCTCGTGCATCTTGGGGAGAAGGCAGGAATGGCATGACCAATTCAGAATATGGAGAGAGGACCTACTTCTCTGTGGTCTGCTAATATTTACATCTAAGTAATCTCAAAATCCTGAGTGTTCTTATTTAGGGGAGAAGACTCCAAACTGAAAGGTGGGGATCAGACTCACAGTAAAGGAAGAAAATAAAGGAAATTTACATATGTAAGACTTACAAAGAGTAAAGTTTCAAGGAAAACACTTCAGTAAATTGAGTTTTGGGAAACAAAGGGAGTTCAAAGTAAGAAACAAAGAACTTGAGATTTAATGTCAAACCATCTGGGCTTAAATTCTGTTCCTTTTCCCTATTAGCTTTGTGATATTGAGTTATTATCTACTTCTAACTGAATTAGCTTATCTAAAAATTCATTAAAAGTATTTATCCCATAGAATTGTTGTGAGGATTAAAGTGTCTTAGTCCATTTTTGTTCCTATAACAAAACACACACAACTGCACCATTAATAAATTTTAGAAATATATTTCTCACAGCTCAGGAGGCTGGAAGTCCAAGGTCAAGGTGCCAGGAGATCCAGTGTTTGTTGAGGCTTCTCTCTGCTTTAAGGATGGCCTTTCTTCCTGGATACTGACTGCATCATCCCATAGAAGAAGGGATGAACACTCTTATTGGTAGATGGCAAAAAAGATGAGGAGCAAAAATGCTGAATGCTGTGAGAAGCCTCTTTTATAGGGCCTTAATTTCTTCTTTTTATTTCTTCTCTTTCTCCTTTTTCATAGTAGAAGTATATATAAATATATCTACCAATATTACTTTAGTAGAATTCTTCCTTATTCACAGTATCTGCCTTGGATAAAATAGGTAGACAGTAGATCTTTCTAGTTTATTTTATCCCATGAATGTCCTTAGATAGAGAAATAAAAGTATGACATATCCCAGGGATGTGTGAGGAAATAAAAATTAAAATACAAGTTGAAGAGATTATGATTTTTATCCATAAAGAGGAAAATGATGAGGGAATAGTGATAAATTCTCTTTTTGACAAAACTTTAGTCAGACTCTAACTGTCCTTGGGCATGTCTTCCAAGAGCTTAATTCTGGCAAAAATCCTGCTAAATCAGATTAGTAACTTTGATATATGACCCAATCCCTCATCTCTCACCATCTACTTGCTAAGGTCTGATTATACTGGCCAGTCCTTAGCAGAAATTTTATTAGGTCATCTTAGTCAGAATCTTCCTGACCCCCCAGGTTTTCTTTTGGTAATTTTCCATCCAGTGACCACCCACCTGCTCTTTGGCTATTAACTCCCGTTTTCTTTTTCGCTTTCAGAGTTCAGCCCAATTCTATTCTGAGGTCTCTTTTCCCATATCACAATACTTGTTTCTGAGTAGCATGTTTTTATCATGTTACTGTGAAATTCTGGTTTTCCTTTGACAAATGTCACCACCAGATCCTATTTTCAAAGATTTGTAAATCACTACCTTGATTTGAAAATTGAGAATTTTGAAAGTATTACTATTTATAATTGTATGAAATATATTTGATAATATCGCCATTTTGATGATGTTAGTTCTGCCTATCCATGAACAGGGTATATTTTTCCATCTTCTAAGATCTTCTTCTACTTCTCTTTTTAGGGTTTTGTAGTTTTCATTATATAAATCTTTCACCTCTTTTGTTAGGTTGATTCCCAAGTATTTTATTTTTTTTGAGGATATTGTGAATGGAGTGTTTTTCCTCATTTCCGTTTCAGAAGTTTTGTCGCTGATATACAGAAATGCCTTTGATTTATACGTGTTGATTTTATATCCTGCCACTTTGCTGAATTCATTTATTAGTTCTAGTAGTTTTTTTGTAGACCCTTTTGGGTCTTCTAGGTATAGAATCATGTCATCTGCAAATAGTGATAATTTAAGTTGTTCCTTTCCTATTTTTATGCCTTTAATTTCTTTCGTCTGTCTAATTGCTCTGGCCAGTGTTTCGAGAACTATATTGAATAGAAGTGGTGATAGAGGGCATCCCTGTCTTGTTCCAGATTTTAGGGGGAATGCCTTCAATTTTTCTCCATTGAGAATGATGCTAGCCTGAGGCTTAGCATAGATAGCTTTTACAATGTCAAGGTAAGTTCCTGTTATCCCTAGTTTTTCTAATGTTTTGAACATAAAGGGATGCTGTACTTTGTCGAATGCTTTTTCTGCGTCTATTGAGATGATCATATGGTTCTTATTTTTAAGTCTATTGATGTGGTGAATAACATTTATTGATTTCCATATATTGAACCATCCTTGCATCCCAGCCAATCAAAATCCCAACGGCATTTCTTGTAGAAATGGATAAAGCAATCATGAAATTCATATGGAAAAATAAAAGACCCAGAATAGCAAAAGCAATTCTAAGCAGGAAGTGCGAATCAGGCGGTATAGCGATACCAGACTTCAAACTATATTACAGAGCAATAGTAACAAAAACAGCATGGTACTGGTACCAAAACAGGAGGGTGGACCAATGGTACAGAATAGAGGACACAGAGACTAATCCACAAAGCTACAACTATCTTATATTTGATAAAGGAGCTAAAAGCATGCAATGGAGGGAGGATAGCATCTTCAACAAATGGTGCTGGGAAAACTGGAAATCCATATGCAACAAAATGAAACTGAATCCCCTCCTCTCGCCATGAACAAAAGTTAACTCAAAGTGGATCAAGGAGCTAGATATCAAATCAGAGACTCTGCGTCTGATAGAAGAAAAAGTTGGCTCCGATCTACATATTGTAGGGTCGGGCTCCAAATTCCTTAATAGGACACCCATAGCACAAAAGTTGATAACAAAAATCAACAAATGGGACTTACTTAAACTGAAAAGTTTTCTCTCAGCAAGAGAAACAATAAAAGAGGTAAATAGGGAGCCTACATCATGGGAACAAATTTTTACTCCTCACACTTCAGATAGAGCCCTAATATCCAGAGTATACAAAGAACTCAAAAAATTAAACAATAAGAAAACAAATAACCCAATCAACAAATGGGCCAAAGACCTGAACAGACACTTCTCAGAGGAGGACATACAATCAATCAACAAGTACATGAAAAAATGCTCACCATCTCTAGCAGTCAGAGAAATGCAAATCAAAACCACCCTAAGATACCATCTCACTCCAGTAAGATTGGCAGCCATTATGAAGTCAAACAACAACAAGTGCTGGAGAGGATGTGGGGAAAAGGGTACTCTTGTACATTGCTGGTGGGACTGCAAACTGGTGCGGCCAATCTGGAAAGCAGTATGGAGATTCCTGGGAAAGCTGGGAATTGAACCACCATTTGACCCAGCTATTGCCCTTCTTGGACTTTTCCCTGAAGACCTTAAAAGAGCGTACTACAGGGATACTGCTACATCGATGTTCATAGCAGCACAATTCACAATTGCTAGACTGTGGAACCAACCCAGATGCCCTTCAATAGATGAATGGATAAAAAAAATGTGGCATTTATACACCATGGAGTATTACGCAACACTAAAAAATGACAAAATCATAGAATTTGCAGGGAAATGGATGGCACTAGAGCAGATTATGCTTAGTGAAGCTAGCCAATCCCTAAAAAACAAATACCAAATGTCTTCTTTGATATAATGAGAGCAACTAAGAACAGAGCAGGGAGGAAGAGCAGGAAGAAAAGATTAACATTAAACAGATACATGAGGTGGGATGGAAAGGGAGAGAAAAGGGAAATTGCATGGTAATGGAGGGAGACCCTCATTGTTATACAAAATTACATATAAGAGGTTGTGAGGGGAATGGGAAAATAAACAAGGAGAGATATGAATTACAGTGAATGGGGTAGAGAGAGAAGATGGGAGGGGAGGGAGGGGGGATGGTAGAGGATAGGAAAGGTAGCAGAATACAACAGTTACTAATAGGGCATTATGTAAAAATGTGGATGTGTAACCGATGTGATTCTGCAATCTGTATTTGGGGTAAAATTGGGAGTTCATAACCAACTTGAATCTAATGTATGAAATATGATATGTCAAGAGCTTTATAATGTTTTGAACAACCAATAAAAAAATTTAAAAAAAAATGAAATATATTTGAAAATACTTATTAATAAAACATTTACTTAAAACATATACTGAAACAATATTAACATCAAAGTTATGTTGTAAGGAATAATTCCAGACTGCTTATTTTACAACAAATGCACTTTTAGAGTATTAAAACCTAGTCAAGGAATGCAACATAATAATTGAAAACAATGATCAAAAACACAGATCTTAAGAAAATTGCGGGGTTTGCACCAACTTTTCATCATTGTTCATTGATAATAATGATATTGATAAGTCACACCTGCACACCAGAAATATCTGTTATTAGGGTTGGAAGTGTGGCAGGAGAATGCCCATGTCACCAGAAGAGTATAAACAAATCCTGACTAATTTCTATAGATCCAAGATGTTCTGTACACACATCAGTGGTCCCTGATCTAAAAGAATATGTACCAACCAAGCCAGTAATTATCCAGCTTGAATCTCATGTTTCATAATCAGATTTTTAAAAAGAGATAATGGTGCAATTTTCACACCAACCCATCTTTTCGTTTTCGAGGATTTTCAGTGTTGGCATGTTACCCATTTATATAATCTATTATTATAACCATATGTCATCATCATCTTATTTCATTGTGGAAACACATGATAGCATGCATATGGCAAGATAGAAGAAAGAGTTAGAGGAACAGTCACTCAGTCCAGAAGCCAGGGCTTTTTTCCAGACCCCACTCACCTTCATGACCCATGTCCACTTACATACAACTACTAACCTCCTTGAATCCATTCCTATGATCTATCTTAATTTTTATATTTTAGCTCATTTTTATCTACTCAACCAGGCATCTTGAATGGTAACAATGGGATAGAAAATTAAGGGGAAAATCTAAGAGCTTTTAGAATGAGGAGAAAATTAAAGTTTACTAATGGAATATTTTAACAATGTAGGAGAATCAAATCATACAATAAAAAAACAAACAACAACAAAAAAACTTTTTCAGGACAAAAACCCAAGAGAGAGAAATAGGTGACTAAAAGAAGACCCAGCTAAAAACAAGGGAGAACTTTTTGACACCATAAGAGTAGAGCAAAACAGTGGTCAGGGTCATGAAGGAGGGGAAAAAAATAGAATCTCAAGACATGCAAGGACATCCATGACGTGCCATATTGGATTTGAGCTGTTTCATTTGGTTAACAGAGGCAGACACAGACTCTTAGGAAATCAGCAAGTAGACAAAGGGTAATGAAGGGAAAGGAGAGGAACAGGAATAGGGAAGACAGTGGAATGAATCTGATATAACTTTCCTATGTACATACACCACAGTGAATCTCCATACCATGTACAACCACAGAATGAGATCTTAATTAAAAAAGTTATACTCCATGTTTATATAAATATGTCAAAATATACTATTTTTGTGTATAATTCAAAAGAATTTTTAAAAGTCACAAAAAAATAAATAAAATTTAAATGAAAAAAAAAAGAATATGTGTTTTAATATGGCTAAGTGGAGCTTGCACCTGGCCATTCTGGACCTGTGAATACCCTCAGACTACAAAATGTAGTCTTTCTTTAATATTACTGTTAAGTTAAAATCATGTTCCTCCAATAATAATAATTATTATTATATCTTTATAATCTTGGCCATTTTGGGTCCTCTGAGGCTCATTGGCAAGAATTCTACCATCATTAGTGAAAAAGTGCAGACTACTTGCAAAAAATAATAGTATAGAAATAGCTGTTTTCTATTTGCTCTTTTTAAAAATATTTTTAATATGGCCTGGCTGTGATAACATGAAAGTAAACTAAGAATGATTTCAAACATCAAATAGTTATCAACATAAACCTAAAATTATTTCCAAAATTCAAAGGACCAATAACATGCATCTGCTTATAGACTTTGTCTATGTAATAATAATAATAATAATAATAATAATAATAATAATAATTTTGTTTTGCAATGAAACCTAATATTGTTACTTACATCTGAGTTCTGTGTGATGGTACATTTCTACAGGCAAACAGAACAAATCTTTTGAGTACACATTCCTTATTCCTCTTTTATTATAGAGTTGATTAACTTTATCTTCTGCTTTCAACTTTAATCACTATTCTCATTCACAAGCTAAAACTGTCCTGAAACTTAGAGCAGAATGCTTACTCATGTTCATTCAGCTATTTTCAAGACTATTTTTTAAATCACAATTTGATTTACAGCTGGGTGTGGTGCACACCTGTAATCCAGGTGCTTGGGAGGCTGAGACAGGAAGTCTGCAAGTTGGACACCAGTTTGGACAGCTTAGTGAGACCCTGTCTCAAAAAATGTGTCCCGGGCTGGGGATGTGGCTCAAGCGGTAGCAGCTCGCCTGGCATGCGTGCGGCCCAGGTTCGGTCCTCAGCACCATATACAAAAACCAAGATGTTGTGTCCGCCAAAAACTAAAAAATAAATATTAAAATTCTCTCTCTCTTGCTCTCTCTCTCTCTCTCTCTCTCTAAAAAAAAAAAAAATGTGTCTCACTGTTAAAGAACTTGTCTAGCACGTGTGAGGCCCTGACCCCAGTAAATCACTCTGACTCTAAAAACACTTATTTTCCAGGCAGAGTACTGCAAATGACTCTTGAGAATTCAAAGCAAAGCAAATTTAAAAAGAACAAATCAAAAACCAGTACTTCTTGGTATTATTGTACTGGGACTATTATGCACATTGTGGAACAAAACAAACGAGGAATTAAGTCTGGGAACTGGGATCTTCATTCATGGGAGAGAGAATATACTGCTATAAAACTGATAAAGTTATCAGGTAGTCAAATTTGAATTAAAATAGTATGAACTGATGATATATTTTAGTTAAAAAGTACTTATTTGCTAGAAAATACTACAGAAAAGCCTAGAACCAATATCTAACCTAATGTCAATAAGTATGCCTCTAAATACTATTTAGTGGTAAAGGGAACATGTAATGCTTGAAGAAATGATCATCCTATGTTTAAGGCAGGAAATGTACAAGATAGGCATAGAACATTGTGTTCTAATGGAATGCAAATAGTGTACTAAAGAAAATTGAAAGTGTGCACAAATGTCTTAGAAGAAAAATTCTAAATATTCCCACTAGCTAAAATAAGTTTCAGTAACAATAAGTGCAACGAATTGAAATATATACTAATGATAATATATATTTACAAACATTTAATAATATATATTTTATATAGTAGGTATATATTGAATAATTATATGTATTTATCTCTTGCCTTTGGAATATTTTTAAATATATTGGTTGTCTATGCAAAATAATGAGTTGGTTCCTTAGCAGCTTCCAGCTGATAAATTAACATCAAACATGTGTCCACCTTTCACATTGCACCAAGGTATCTAGGCAATCAAATAACTGATAAGAACTTTTTCAATATAGAAGCATCATACCCTCTATTGCTATAAAACATAATTCTGATTATGTAGAAGACCATATTCTAAATCAGTTTTTAAATTTTGGTGATCAAGTTTCTCTTGAAAGTGAATACCCAGAGATGCCCATTTTTCAAAAAAAGAAGCAAAAGTCCTTGGGTTTCAGGCTCAAAAGACACACTTGTTCAGCTAGGGGCACACACCTCTACTAGAAATGCATTAGGATGTGATTGTCCAACACAGCTACCTGACTCAATTCTCTGCTCAGATTTTTAAACTCAACAATGTATTTTTGCCAAATTAATCAAAGCTTTGCTGATTCATGGCCAGGATATGCCTCCAAACCTCCAACTGAACAGCCACACTGGCATGTGACTTCCTCCATTCATCTCCCAGTAACTCACTGCCTGATATTCCAGGTAATGATATAATTTGGATCTGTTTATTAAAAGCTCTATGATTACATCACAAAGAATCACCAGAGAATTCAAAATGAACAAATGCGCACACACACACACACACACACACATGCAAAATATAAATAAAATAGGAAGAAAAACAGGCATGGAGCAAATAAAAACAAGGCCCAGAGAAATGGCACACAATGAACCATTATTAATAATTTCAAAGAAATGAAAGAAATTATTGTATTGAGATAAATTTTTCATTGATTTTGATTGATTTCATTGATAATGATTTGAATCAATGCAAGAGTAGCCCCAAAACAGAAGAGGAAAGAATTAGTGCAGTTGAACATAGTTAAATATAAACTTCTCCAACGGAAATGAAAATGTGGTGGAGGAGGGGAGATAAAAACTGAATAGAATATCCAAGAATATGCAACATCATGTATGGATGGAACACAAATATCATTTGAGTATTAAAAGGAGAAGAAAGCAAAAGCCTATTTGAATTAACAGCAAAGAACTTTCCAAAGTTATTGACAGATATCAAATCATGAATCTAGGAAGCTCAGAGAACATCAACAAGTATAAATACCAAAACTAGCAAACCTAGGCTGTCATTAACCCAACCATTTCATCTCTAAACTTTATTGCACTGTCTCACATATGAGCTTCTAGGCAACTCCTCATATCTAAACCATGGCTGGCAAGGAACACCTAACTAAAGAGGAATAAGTTAGAAATTACAGTGGTTCATTACGAGGGACCATGCAAGCAAGAAGAGTGAAGTGGAATATTAACAGTGTTGAGAGACAAAAACCCACCACTCAAGTTTCTATATGCAGTGAAATAATCCTGTGAAAATGGAGGAAAATAAAAACTTTATCAGCCAAACAAAAATTGAGGAAGTTTTTGCTAGCATATCTGTCCTACAAGAAATATTGAAAGAATTTTAACAGGCAGAAAAATTATACAGGTCAAAAATTAAGATCTATATAAAGAAAGGTGAACATTAGAGGACCAATTAATGAAGGTAGAATAAAATATTTTTATCATTTTTAACTGTTCTAACAGATAACATGGAAGAAATAATAGAAATAATGGATCAGTATTAATGTCTAGCATATATAGTGGTTAAATCAATAACAATAATGTATGAAAATGAGGAAATAAAATTTAGATTTTTTTTAGAGACAGAAAGAGAATGCAATGAATAGAAAACAGTTAAAAGAAATTAGATGTATATCTAACTATATTAATAATCATTTTAATGTGAATGGTCTAAAGCAATAGTTAAAAAAGGAAGAAAAAATGAACGTAAAAATAAAAAAAAAAGATCCAACCAAATGCTTTCCATTAGAAGATCACTTTTATATATAAAACTCAAGGCAGTTAAAAGTAAAAGGAAGAGAAAACTGTGAAGAGATTGAAAAGGTCAGTCGTTTCCAGGAATTTGTGGGGAAGGAAGGATAAATGTGTTGGACATGGGGCGTGGGGGCTGTAAAAAATTTCTGTACAATACTGTAATAATGGTAGACATATGCCATTATACAGTTGTCAAAATATGTAGGATATATGACAAAATTTGTAGGATATAACATCAAAAGAGTGAATCCTAATGTAAATCATAGACTTCAGTTAAAAAAAAGGTATCAATATTGGCTCATCAATTATAGCAAACAAACCAGGCTAATGCAAGATGTTACTTGTAAGTGGAACTATTTGTAGGGGAAGAAGAAATATATGGGGACTCTGTACATTCTGTTCAATTTTTTTTCTACAAATCTAAAACTGCTCCAAAAATCTATTAGTTTTTTAAAGTACATATCTAAAGAGAGACTTTTGAGTATGGATATATTCTATAACCCTAATTTACAACAAACTAAATGCCTAACAACTGAGAAGTACTTAAATAAATTCTGATATATACATCTTATGCACACATGAAAACAAGTAGAGAAACTGTTATTAATCTCAGAAAATCAGACTTCAGAATAAAGATCATCATAAACAGGTAGTCATTTCATTGTGATGAAGGCTCATACTCTCTAAAGAGACTTAATAATCTTGTGTATATAGAAACGCAAATATGGAACATCATACTACATGAAGGAAAAAACCTCTAGAAATAAGAGGAGAAAGAGACAAGTTCATTGTTATAGTTGGTCAAATATCCGCTCCCCCTCCCGCCTGCCATACCACTAATTGATAAATGGAGCAGGCAGAAAATCAGTAAGGCTATACATGATCAGGGAACACTATCAATAAATTTGATCTTTTTGACAATAAATGAAAAATGCCATCAAACAACAACTGACAAGCATCTTTCTCATGGAATGTTCAAAACAGACCATTCACAGGACCAAATGTGCATCTCAATACATTCACAAAAATAGAAATCACATGAAGCTTATTTTCATACTGCAGTAGAATTGAACTTGAAGTCAGTGACTGATAGGTAACTAGAAAATTAACAAATATTTCAAAATTAAACAATGTACTTTGCAATAACCTATAAATAATAGAGGTCTCAAGGGAAATTTGAAAATAATGTAAACTAAATGAAAACAAACATAACTGATAAAAAATTTGTTAGCGACAATTTAAGTAGTAGGAAAAGGGAAACTAAAAACATTCAATGGATATTTTAGAAAACAATAAAGTGTCTTAAGCTTATACTTTAGGGAATTAGAGAATAATGAGAAAATGAGACCTTAATCAAGCAGATGAAAAGAGATAATGAAAATTAGATGAGAAACTGGTCAAATTGAAAATAGGAAAACAACAGAGAAAAATCAACATAATCAAAAGTTTGTTCTTTGAAAAGATGAATAAAATTGTTAAACTTCTGTTCTATTCTAGTTTAGCCAAGAAAAAAAATGGAGACGATACAAATTACTAATATTAGAAATGAAAGAAGGGTCATTGCCATGGATCCATAAATATTAAGGAAATAAGGAAATGCTATATACAATCCTATGTGCACAAATATAATACTGATGACATGAACCAATTCCTTTAAAAATGTTAACTACCAATATTCATTCAATGGAAAATAGTCAACCTGAACGGCCCTAAATTTGTCAAAGAAACTAAATTAGTAATCAAACACCATCCATAAAAAAATGACCAAACCCAGATTATTTCATTGGCAAATTCCAGCAAGCATCTAAGGAGGAAATAACATCAATACTTTACAAACATAGAAAGTGGAGGCTGAGGGAACATGTGCAATTCATGTGAAGAAGTAAGTGTTACCTTAATATCATAATTATTAACAAGAAAAATCAGAGGTCCATATATTTCATGAAGATATATGCCCAAATCATTTCAAAATACTATTAACAAATTGCATCCAGAAATATGGTCCACATCGAATTGATGTTCATTTCCAAAATGTAAGCCTTGTTCAATGTTCAAAATCTGTCAATATAAATCATATATGAATATATCAAATAAGGAAAAAAACACATGATTATACCATTAATGCAGAAAAAGTATTTGACAACACTGAACACCCATTCATAAAAACATCAGAAAACTAAAAACAGAAGGGAGCATCCTTATATAATAAAAGGTATATATGAAAAATCAATACCTAACATCACATTTAATGATGACAGATTGAAATATATTCCTTTAAGTTTGGGAGGGATATAATAAGGGATAAAAGTAAGGTGGGGATATAATTTCTCACCATTACTTTCGACATCTTAATTGAAGTCCCATAGGGGGGTAAATTAAAAAAATCTAATTGTTTTTATTTTCAGAAGACACAATCATCATTTATGTAAAAAACTACCACATTTACAAAATCTACAAAAATTCTCACATAAATAGGTAAGTAAATACAGCAAGATTGCGAGAAACAAAGATAATAAGTCAATTGCTTTCCTATGTACAAGGAATAAACAATTAGAATTTTAATTTTATAGATATAGATGTTAAATGTAGATGTCAATATACAAATAAATATAAGTTTATACATTGGTTTGTGTATGTGTGTGTGTGTGTGTATATATATATATATATATATATATATATATATATATATATGCATTTATTTTCTTGCTCTTTCAGTGGAGAGTGTCTAAACACAGTGATACTTCCATATCAATGAGCATATTTCATACTTAGCTCCAGAAAGTAAAAGAGCATTGTGTGGGGAGGTAAGAAAAATCAACTTAAAACGGAGATATGACAACTAAGGTTCATGTGGTTTCCTGAATGGGATTCAGGAACAAGAACAAAAAATAATGAGAAAGTATAGAAGTCACTGCTTTTTATATTCTGTTAGAAAATGCAAATAAAGTATAAACTTGAATTACTAATTTGTCAATATCAGCTCATTACTTGTGATAAATGTACCATATTAACATAAGATGCTAACAATGAGGGGAACTGGGCATGTAGTAAATAGAAACTCATGGTGTTATCTTTGTAACTTATATGTAATCTAAACTTTCCTATTTAAAGTTTTTTTTTGTAGAAGTCAGAGATGATATGATCCTGATTCTATTTGCTAGAAAGATTGTAAAATTGGAGCAATTGTATAGCATTGTTCTGTAAAAACTATCTTGGCTAAGATATTTCTTTTAGGAAAGGATTGTAATCACAAATTAAATTCCTTTAATGGCCATGGGGTATTTTAGTTTGTCTAATTAATTCTGGGGAAGTTTTGGTGGTTGTAGTTTGGAAAGAACTAAACCATTTCCTTAAGCTGTTAAATTTATGAGAATAAGGTTGTTCATAGCATTTTCTTAGTTTCATTTCAATAGCTACATTTCTATAGATTTCACTGCTGATAACACGAATTCATACGATCTCTCTTTTTATTTTTGACAATCCAGCTAAAGAGCTGCCTATTTTATTGATTTCTTTTAAGAACCACCTTTTTTATTTTATTGATTTTTCTCTATAATTTTTCTATTTTCAATTGCAATGATCTCTTCTTTTACCTTTAGTTTTGTCTCCTTGTTAATTCTCTATCTCTATATTATTTAAGTGTTTTGCTTTATATTTTAGATTTTACATGTGAGATCATAAAATATTTATGTTTCTATGCCTGACTTATTTCATTTAGCATAATGTCCTCCAGTCTTATCTGTGTTGTGGCACATGGCAGGATTTCCTTTTTTTTTTCAAGGCTGAATAACATTCCATCACACAAACATATAACTTCTTTGTCCATTTACCTATTGATGGACACTAGATTGTTTCCACATCTTGGTTATTATGGAAAATGGTACAATAAACTTGGGAATGCAGATATCTTTATGAAATGGTGATTTCATTTACTTTGGGTGTATACCCAGAATAGAAATTGTTGAGTCATATGGTAGTTCTACTTTTAATTTCTTTATAAAATAAAACAATTTGTCCATGATTTCACAAAGCCTCTGGAAAGCAATAGCATTTGGACTTGTGAATTAGCCTATCCTTGCATCTAGCTCTCAATTAGTCCATTGTCATAGGCAAAAAACAAAAAAGAAAAAAGAAAGAAAGAAAATGTGATATAAGGCAGCAATAAAATTATTGAAATCTTTGTTTTGAGGTAGGAAAAAAGCTGCACACCCCATAAACAGGAGCTAACAAGGGCTATTTTTCAGGTGATTTCATACTTCATTGGTAGATTTTTTTTTTCTCCAAACACTAAAAGGCAAGGAGCATTTCATTTTCTATGGCCGCTACATGTTTGTTTGGTGCAGTAAAACTCTTCAACTTGATACTTTTCAAATATCAAGCCCCATAGTTCCATAGGGTTCAGGCTGAGCTAGCCTTTTGTCATTAACACAAGTGCTTATTTATTTTCCCACTCACCATTAAAGAAAGTTCCCACCATGGGAAATATATATGTCAAAAGACCATTTAAAAGGTAGTTATTTAAAAGGCATATAATTCTATATTTGAAGGCATTTGCAGGAGCAAGTAGAAAACTGTGGGTAGACATACCCCAAGCTATTGATAATAGTCACCTCGGGTGGGCAAAACTGGGGAGTGGGGAGGGAAGTTGATTGTCTTTAATACACCATTGTATTTTGTGCTTATTACAATGGATGTGTAAAATGTTTGTAATCTTAAAAAAAATGAATAAAGAAAGATTTAAAGGGAGGGAAATTATTCCTTTTGCTTTATTCTCCAAACATTCTGCTCACACTTTGATATTTATAAATGTGACTTTGTTGTTTCTTCTTCACCTCTGTAGCAAGAGCATCCTTCTATGGTCTGGTGCCAACAGGCTGGCCATACTGTGTGGACATTAGTGGGAATATCTGGGGGTCAATGGTCCAACACCTGAGCATCAGACATTGACCTGAGGCTTTGGCTGTAAAGAATTTATCTTTAAGACTTAAACCCAGTTTAAGTGACTTTACTAACACCTGACTCTTTATCAAGAGCCAGTCCCGAGAAGCAGGATTCTGGAACAAGGCAGATGGGTGTGCATGGTTATGATACCTTGAAGAAGAGGCAAGATCTCTGGGCAAACCTGAAACCTAGGGCTCTCATGGAGCACCAATGAATGAGTTACTACAAGATTAAGATCATGTGACTCTCCTAAGTATCTGTTAAATCTTCAAAATTCATTGAGGAGTAGGAAAGATTATGGATATGACTAAGATTTACTCCATAATTCGTCGGGCTGCATATTTGGCACTATCATGGTTCTCTATTTCTTAAAAGATAGTAATATGAAACAATTAAAGAAAACATTAGTGATGTGTCATTTTTATCAGTTGCAGTTTTCTTTGTTCTTCCTGGCATTTTTTTTTTCTTTTTGTGGTACTGGGGATTGACCCCAGGGGGCACTTTATCACTGAGTTACACACCCAGTCCTTTCTATTTTGAAATTGGACCTCACTAATTTACCCATGCTTCCCTCAAATTTGAAATCCTCTTGCCTCAGCTTCCCAAGTAGCTGGAATTACAGGTGTGTGTCATCATGCCTGGCAGGATTTTCAAAATTGAGACAGTGAATTTTAATACAGGTACAACCATTGGAAGTACTATGCAGGGTAAAGTACATAAGCATGCACATGTTACATATTTATATTATTAAATAAGAATTTTGAACCCACACACACTATATTTAATAAGAATTACTACGTATGTGCTGTCAGAAATTTTAAATGGAAAAATAAGCTCATTAGTTAATGGAGTAGAAATTCTGTAATTCAATCCATAGCATCACATTCTTGAAGCACATGATATAGAACACAACACATATAGTTATGTGACTATAGAATAATCTCACCCAAAGATTTTATAAGTTGAACAAATAGACTTTGTTCTATTTGTAAATAGAACTTTGTAAAATCATCTTTCCCAGATGGCATAAAGCAAAATGATTGTCACCAAACTTGGTTTCACAAAATATACTATTAGAGGGTAATGATGGATGAAGAAGAGGAAGAATAGCAGCCACCAGGCCAGGACATTTATCTGAACACCATCTCTGAGAAGGAATATGCCTCCCTATCATTTTATAGAGCTCAGTGTCTAGCTGATTTCAGGGGGAATCCTGAATTGAATCTTTCCAATAATGAATGAAGCCATGACAAAACCAAAGGCTCTCATTTCCAAAACTGTGTAGAAATGCTAGTTATACCAATTTGTATTTTTTTAGATTACAATGAACTAACAGCTCTTCCAACTCCTAACATCAGAAATAGCCCACATATTTAACTTAATACCTGAACTCAGCTGAAACAGCTTGAGAATGACACATCTACTTTCAAGACATCCACACAAGGACATCCTATGACATCTTGGATGTGGACATAGGGAACTCAGACATGACGTATTTTACAAAATTTATTTACAGTTAATTTTTTATATAAGGTGGGAAGTTAAAGACTAAGGTTTTGTTTTTATTTTGCCTATGGATTCCCAATTGTTCTTGCACACTTCTTCCTCTAGTGAGGCAAAAGCTACCTCAGAAAAACTATGAGTTTATTTCTGGAATTCTCCATTTTGGTTCTTTGTCATACCTTATGTTCTTTTTTGTTAAATTAAATTATTTATTTATTCTAATTTGTTATACATGATGGCAGAATGCAATTCATTTCGTATTACACATATGGAGCACAATTTTTCAAGTCACTGATTGTACACAAATTTATTTTCACACCATTCGTGTCTTCATACATGTACTAAGGGTAATGTCTTGATTACTGAAGCTATATAAATGGCTTGAAATCAGGTAGATTAATTCCTCCAACTTCATTCTTCTTTTTCAAAATTGCTTCAACTTTTCTAAATAGTAAATTATTCCATACAAATTTTCAAATAAGCTTGTCTGTGCCTATAATAAAACATTGATGGGATTGTTAGAACTGAATTAAACATACACATCAATAGGAGAAAATTTATGTCTTTACTATGTTAACTCTTCCACACCATGAACAAATATATCTCTCCATTTATTTAGGGATTCTCTGGTTTACTTCATTAACATTTTGACATTTTATATTATGTGTTTAGTTGAATTTATACTTGTATATTTTATTTTTAGAGCAATTTAAAATACTGTAGTGATTTTAATTTGTTCTCCATATATTTTTCATTTTATATAAAAGTGTTATTAAATTTGCATAAGATCTCTTTATCCAGAAACCTTTTTGAATTCAGGAAATTTTTTAAGAGTCATCTTGTAGGTTCCTTGTGATTTTTATGTCATCAACCAGATGATCTAAAAACTGAAGCAATCTATTTTTTTTTTTTACTGTTTAATCTTTTATTTTACTGTTTCCAATCTGTACTCTTATTTCTTGTTCTTGCCCTATGCAATACTGAGGACATCTAGTACCATTTGAACAAGACTAGTGGAAGCACACATCCTCATCTGATATTGTCTTTTGCCATGAAGTATGATGCCAGCTGTAGTTAGTTTGGATTCAGCAGATGCTGTGCATCAAGTTGAGAAGTTTTCCTCTTCCTAGTTTGATAAGAGGTGTTTTTTTTTTATCATGAATAGGTGTTAGATTTTGTCCAGTTCAGAGATGATCAAATGGTCTTTTTACGTTTGTCCATGATATGATAGATTACACTAATTGATTTTGAAAGTTGAAACATTCCACCATACCTGGATTAAATCCCACATGATCATGACAAATAATTCTTTTCTACTTTGCTGTATTATTTTTGCTAATATTTGTTGAAGAATTTTGCATATGAACCCATTAAGGAAACAGCTTTATACTTTTTCTTTCTTTTCATTTTGTTTGTTCTGCTTCCATCTTTATTTCCATTGCAGATAAAACCTCAAGGCCTTACATATGCAAGACAATTGCCCTACTACTGAGCTACACCACCAGCCCTTTGGTTTTCCCTTTTTTTTCTAATTTTGTATTAGGTAATATTAGTTTAAAAATATTTTTTTAAAGGTTTGGAAGTGGTTCCCCCTTTTCTATTTCCTGGAAAAAAACGGTAAGATTTTAATTCTTCTTTACCTGTTAAAATTATCCAGTTAAATGTTATGGGATTTGAGATTTCTGTTATGGGAGCTTTTAATACTAATTCAATTACTTAATGGTTATAAGAATATTCAAGTTTTATCTTTTTTTGTGTGTGTGTGTGTGTGTGTGCTTTTTATGATAGTGCTAGATTTTTAAAAACTGGTCCAACAATTCTGATTCTCAGAATAAAGTTAAGTTTATGAGTTAAACATTGCCCTTAGCACTCTCTTACTATCTCTTTAGTGGCTGCAGAATCTATAGTGAAGTGCCTCCTTGTTTTCCTGACACTGGTGTTTCATGTCTGTGGTTTTCCCCACTTTGTTTCTCATACTTGTGTTTCTCTTTTCTTGCTAGCGATCCTTGAACATTTTTAGATTCTTTGTTTTATACATAGTGCCTTTACTCAATTTCTTGTTTGGTTTTCCTTGTGGTTGTTCTAGATATGGCCACATGAAGACATAAACTTGGTGATCCAAAATTATACCCCCTTCAAAATGCATACATTGAACTCCCTGTTCCTAGTACCTCAGAATGTGACTGGATTTGGAGACAGGGTCCACAAAAGGGTGACTCATTAAAATCAAGCCATTATTGGATGAGTAAGTCTTAATCTAATATCACTGATATCCTTATAAAAAGACAGAACTTGCTCACAGACACATTTGGATTGAGAACAATGTGAAGACACAGGGAGAAGATGGCCATTCAAAAACTATGGAAGGGACCTCAAAGACACCAAAACTGATGATAACTTGATCCTATACTTCCAGCCTCCCAAACTAACAGACAATATGTTTCTGCTGTTTCATTTTTGTTGTTGTCTTCCCAGTCTGTGGTACTTTGTTATGGCAGCCCTAGCAGACAAATATAGTAACTTATCATGCTTTACTGGTACAAAGTGTTTTTAGCAATTTGGGTAAAGTATAGAAACTTATTTCTGTTTTGGTCTTTTTACCTTCCTCATTTTAAAAATAATAATTTTCTAAGGATTTCCTCTCCCATGACATATTTCTTGAATAAATGCAACACCATATTCATCCTGGTGGTTGCATCTATTATTCTCTTCTCTCACTCAAGTTGATATTTTCCTGTTATATTATTGACAAGTGAATTTGGTCGAATCTCTGCCATGTTGGATGTCATGCTATGGGGCCATGGCTAACATATCAGGCATCTTAATTCTTGAGTCCTAAGGTCCTCAATAACATACCTTCCTTTCACACTTTTTGGTTTTTCTATGCTTGTGTATTTTGTTTCACCCAGGGATTTTTCAGCAGTGAGAAGAGGGGTCAGAGGAATGGGTCTGCTCTTTGTTAACTGAAACTCAAAAGTCTCTAAATTTTTTTAAGCATTTTATCTAGCACATGGTGTGTTTTTGCCCTTCTTCAATCATTTCTTCTTGTCACTTTCCATACAGAAATTTGCCATATCTGAATTCTGTCAGAATTTCTGATTTATGTGAGGAAAATCTCTGCTCGTCCTTGGGGAGATCTTCATTTGATATCTTTTAAAAGACTGAATCTCCTCCTTATTTTTTTCAGACAATATGAAGATAAAAAGTACTAAAACCATGATGTCAAAATTACTGAAGCCTAACCCTACCTGTGTGACTTTATTTTTAATTTCTTTCTCTTATTATTTTTTTTATTTCAATGCTTATAATATGTGTGATTTTTAAAATAATACAGTTAAGAAGGAAAAAAATTTTAGCTAATAACAACAGGCTTGAAATATCATCATGATGTCCTTTATCTAGGATATAATTCTCCAGGGTGGCATTTCTCAAAATCTTGACACTGTTGACATTTTGGGGCCAGATAATTCTTTGAATGGGGTAGGGGAGGTTGTTCTGTGCACTGAAGGATGTTTAGCAACACTCTTTCAGAGGCTGGTAGCAATCCCACACCCTGATTGCCACAACAAAAGTATCTCCAGAAACTGACGCGATGTCCTCTCTATTAGGGGGGTGGGGCAAGAAGGTAATTATTCCAGTTAAGTATCTTTGCTGTAAGGTGAACAAAAAAAATTAGAGAATATTAAAGTTTAAACTGAAGTCTTGAAAAAACATAAAAAGAAATGATTGGAGAGGGTGATGGAGAAAGGAAGGAAGGAAATAAAGCAGGAAGAAGGGAGGTGGGCAGAAAGAGAGAGGGGAAAAGAAGGAAGAAATGAAGAGAAGAAGGGAGGAAGGGAGAAAAAAACTAAATACATAAAAATTTTCTGTGTGTCAGGAAAAATTGTGGATGATGTGAGCTGTATCCACAGACTCACTCTTCCTAAATTTTTTTTCTACCTTCTACCTTATGACTTCACTCCAGGTAAATAGGTACTTCTTTTTAAGCCCTGTGTACCCAAGGCTCCCATTAGCCCATGCCTTTACCTCAAACCATTTCTATCCATTCATCCAGGGCCTTCCCTAATCAGCTTCCTGTGCATTTATGTTTCTTATGTACCAGAGTCTCCAAGTACCTGCCCACTGGAGATCAGAACTGGTAGAAGGCACCAACACAAACAGTGTGTTAGCATGAGGTTCACAAATGCTTTAATAGAGAGATGGACACATACAGCAATAGAAAGCCAACAACAGCACCAAAACGAAAGAGATAGGATCCAACAATTACCCCTTTCCTAAACCAGTTTAAATTTACTAATAATTTAAAGGTGGTCCTGGATTTCAAAAATACAATTACAGAGATGAATTCGTGCTTCATAATTATTTGTCCCTCCAAGAAAATAAATAAATGAAATACATTCACAGAGCTGCACAATGAGAAGATAAATGCTGGTTCTAATTCCATACATTTTTTTGTTGTTGTTATTGTTGAAGATCTCTGTCTTAAGACGAATTTGAGCCTCAAGCCCAGCATCCCAGCCTTCAAAGTGCAAAGATGTAACAACTGTGAGCACAACAAAGGTGAGTAATCATTTCATCATCTCTGCACTATAAGATTCAATTATTTCTGACCTCTCAAATACAATATAGGTGCAATTACTCATCTGGTTTACTAGATGTTTGTGGACACACTTCAAAAGTATGAAGTATCTAGATACTCCTGAAGGACAGTGACTTTCTCTAACCAACTTCAGTATCCTGTAAAACGCTGAGCATAGAGCCTCTACACAGTTGTGTTCAATAAATATTTGTTAAATTGAATGTCAAACATGAGGACAGAACACATGGGAACCAGAAATCTGCTATGTATGATGGCATCTACTGTGAATCCATGAAGGAACAATTTGTCATGGTTTAGTATGAGCCAGTTGTCTGTATTTTGCTGGGAACTGTATGTAATGAATTGGAGCATTTCCGAATGCAAGAATCTACAGCCTGCCAGGGTGGCCATATGGTAGCTGTTCATCAGATGTGATAACCCAGGTCAAGCTGAACTGCTGAAAATTGAAGAACTGTCACGGGCACGTAGGAAAGGGAGATGGGGCCCTGGGGGGAATACAATATCTGGGAGGAACTCAGTCTCAGAACATAGAGAAGGTATCAGGCATCTGTGTCTGAGGTTGGTGTGAAAGAGGAAGGCAAAAGAGACAAAGCCAGGAGGGATGTGTGTTCTTTCTGTCTTGCAGCTCTTGTGGCAGAAGGCAAAGGTGTAGGCTGCAGAGTCTGGGGTCTCTCTTCCTGTGAAGATTCTGAAGGATTCACTGTGATGAAGCTAAATTCCCAAATGCCTGCTCCCTGGAGTGTAACATCCCAAGGGGAAATCCTAAATTTAGTGAAAGAAAGGCTGGAAAGCGGATGAGATCATCCTAATCTTCTTTCCTTCTCCTGCACTGCATCATCCTCTGCTAGAAAGTTATGAGTAACAGCTTAGTGATGAGAATCATGGAAAGGATTTACACATTATTTAGTTATGAGAGACAACCATATGTGCTTCTGGAAGGAAGGACACTCACTGTTGGATTCCACTCTCTTCCTGCACATCACCAAATATTCAAAATTGAGACAGTTTTACTCAAGGGAAATATTTTTAAATGAGAAAGCTTGCATTTCCCACATTTGATGCAAGAAAGTGTGTAGTGATAACCACTGAGGCTGGGTGGATTGGATCCCCAAAACTCTCCTTTGTCATTGTAGAAGAAAATGTCTATGTGTGTGTTTGTTCAGGTGTGTCTGTGTGAGAGAGAGAGAGAGAGAGAGAGAGAGAGAGAGTGTGTGTGTGTGTGTGTGTGTGTGTGTGTGTATCAATTCTTGCACAGGTTGAGCATCAAATACTTTGGACCAGAAGGTTTCAAATTTAGAAATATTTGTATATACATAATAAGATTCATTTATGTTTCTTGCACATGTTATGCATGTAACTTAATTCTATACAATATTTTTAGTGTGCCTGTATTTCGAAGTCAACCCATCTTGAGATCAGGTATGAAATATTTTTATTTGTATCATTATGTCAATACTCAAAAGAGTTTGGGATTTTATAACATTTTCATTTGAGGACTTTTAGTTTAGGGATGCTTAATCAGTATTTCTATGAATTTCTGTAATATCCATGCACATGAGCCAAAATAACCACATCAATGCCCTCATTCAACAGAGATGCTGAACCAGCCACACAAAGGCCTGAGCCGACACTGTTGATACCATGGTGACAAAACAATCTAAGTCCAAGCCCTTGCAGAATTTATTACTGAAATGTAATTAAAAAAAAAGTTGACAATGGGAGACATTGATGTGGCAGAGAACCCAGCATTTTTTGTTTGCAGATATATCTACCTATCAGAGGACAGAGACTATACTGGGTTCATATGTACAGGCCGAAGCTTTGACACATGTCTGTAAGAAAAATGGTGTAGAAGATATTTCCACGGATACTTATGATGTGTTTTGTGCACAAAGCATACTAGAAAATTCTATTTTCAGTATAAAATATTAGTTTGTGTCTGTGTGGTATATGTTGTCAGTGTCTGTGTTGCATATGTTGCCATTATAGATACATACACACAATTATAAAAAAACTCTGCACTAAAATGTAAAGGATGTTTCTAGGACCATCTTTGTATCTCTGCTTTTCTGTATTATCATACTTCAAAACTAATCATTTGTTACTTTCAGAATCAGGAAGAAATTTTTCATGACATATTTTTTAAAATTACCTTTAGAGTTTAGAATAAATGTAAGGAGATGAGTATTTAGGTTCAGTTCCATCCTGATAAGAAGACTCTCACTGCTCAGAGCAAAAATACATCCCTCTACTTATGTTTTCTGGGTCCCAAGAACCTAGGCCTTCTCTCTACAGGACCAGGAGCGTTTTTTTAGAACCCAGGAAAGCCAGTCCCACCTACATGGCCACACACCAAACATATCAGAATGAAGTCATTTATTTCTCTTCATTGAGAGCCGGAGACACCACTTTCTACATTAAACACTTGCAAATATTACGATAGATGGTTGTTCAAGAACGCAATTGGGTGCTGTGAAAGCTGTAGAGTCTAAAAGTCCTCATTTGAAATCCCATTTTTCCCTCAAAAGCTTTGAACCATGATCTCAGGCTCTCTGAGCCCTGATTGTCAAAGGAATAACAGGAAGTAATGGGAAGCTTTTCAGCCTCTGAATAATGAAACAAGAAGAGCAAGGACATGGGTCCTTGGCAGAGAGCTCTGGGAGAGGCATGCAAAGCCAGCTTAATAAAGATGTACCTTGAATGTAACACCACTTATATATGTTTATCAAGTGCCAAGCACTTTACTAGATGATTTACATGCTTAAAACAAATTTCTGTTTGCAGAACAATTATGGGAAGAATGTACTATCTATCATCTTCATTTTTCTCCCAAGGAGAAATGGGAATTAAGAGGTTATATATTTACTCATGATTCCACAGAGTTGGCCTTGAAATCAGATCATGGGACCAAACTTCCAACTACTATGCTGTGTCCTTTCCCAGTATGAAATAAGATATTAATGAATGCAATAACACATTGAAGGGATCTCACTAGATAAAAGTAATAGTGCCTATACCATTTGGAATTCCCCTTTTAGGTTTTTTAAGTCAATCTTTGATTTTTTTGAGTGTCCATAATACAGGAAATTGGATTTTTAGTTTGACTGAGCAAATATTATTGTCAAAATTGCCTGGTCTGGTATATTTATAAAATTTTTAAAAGTGAAACTTCTAAATGTCTTTATTTTCAAAAGAATATTCTAATCATGACCATAAGTAATATTTGTGTATGTATGATAGGAGGATGAACAGTACAAACAAGGAGAAAGTACATGGGGTCATTCCTATGTATAC
The DNA here is from genome assembly GCF_047511675.1 of Marmota flaviventris. NCBI lineage: Eukaryota > Metazoa > Chordata > Mammalia > Rodentia > Sciuridae > Marmota > Marmota flaviventris. The sequence goes on from NC_092499.1 coordinate 125,676,512, forward strand.
AGTATCCATGGTGGATTAGTTCCAGTACCCACCTCTCCTTGAATTCCAAAATTCAAAGATGCCCATGTCCCTTATAGAAAGTGGCAAAGAATTTGCATATAACATACCCATATCCTCCAGTATATTTTCAATCATCTCTAGATGACTCAAGATACCAAATACAATCTAAATGCTATGTAAATTGTTTTGATATTGTATTGTTGAGGGAATAATGACAAGAAAAAGAAGTCTGTACATGTTCAGCACAGACACAATTCTTTTCCAAATATTTTCAATTGGTGGTTGGTCAAACTTGAATATACAGAGCCCTTGGATATGGAAAACTAAGGGTACTGAATAGCAGAGTCCCTGATTCTACCAGAGAATTTACTGTTTGTTCACATTGTTTACAAACATTAAATCTGAAGTGATGGCCACTAACAATCATTGAGCACTCAATGTACTGTTCTAAGTGTTTCATTTTTTATGAATCCTTTTCGTTTTATTGTTATTAGCTTCACTGTATAGATGGAAAAACCTAGGGGAAGAGCATCTAAGTGGTCTGCTCACAGTCCCAAGGCAAGTGGCAGAGCAGGATTTGTTTCAGAACCATCTGGCTGGCTGGATCCCCTCCAGCTTGATCACTGCCCTCCTGTCCTTAGCTTGTCAACCCCACCAGCCTGCTGGTGGCCTGCTCCTCTTCCATGTATATTCTTATCCCTTCCTGTTTCAAGCTGGGCCTTCAACCCAGCACCAGACACAGGCACCACCATAGGCTGATCTCCTAAAAAGCGCTCACTCATCCCAACCATTGAACATCCTTGTTTCTTTGAGTGGGGCAGCAGGCCTGGAAAATGTGTTAGGGAAGCCAACACCTCTTTATTTCCCAGGAAATCACACCACACAAGAATCTGAAATCCTGGATACCAGACCAGTGTAGTGAAAACCCAGTAGAAGGACTACCCTATTGGAGACAGCAGCAATTACCTGCAGCGAGAGGTGCACTTGTCTGAAAGGGAGGGGTCTTCTGCCTGAAGCACTTCTGTGAATTCCATTCTCTAGTCTATTAAATAATGACACTAACAGGTGATCTCAAAAGTCCCTTTCTGTTCTGAAAACGCTATAACTCAACTTGCACACAAATAAAACAAATATTTAACAAGTGCATCCTATAAATTTCCATGGCTGGTTAGCCTGTTGTTTGCATCAGCATTAAATTGTCAGAAATTGAGTCCAATCAGTTGTACAAGCTGCCACTATGTACTGGGCAGCCCAGCAGGGAGCCTGCAGAACGTAAGTGGTTGTTAAAATAAACAAGAAAAACCATTAAGTGTGCATGTTATGGATCCTTCAGTGGCTATGCATTGGCAAACAAATTTAAAAAGCAGGCGTGTCAAAACAGAAAGAAGTCTGAAAAGTGGAAGGTCAATGTATGTGGGCAGTCCAGGAATTTCTAAAATTACAGTAAGAGAGAAATTCCATGAGAAAAATCATTCCCTGCAGCATATGCACATATATTAAGAACTTCCACACACAAAGAAACATTCTTTATAAGACTCAAATCAGAGCGATCATTTCCCCTAAGGTAGACTCCCAAAGAAGAAAGAACTGGTAAACCAAGTCACATGGTTGGTATGATCCAGACCAGAAGCCATGGATAGAATAGAATGCTTTCAGCAGATGCTCATGTAAGAGAGGAAAATGATGAAGATTATCTAAAAGTCTAGATGAAAAGAACTGATGTTAAAGAAAGCAATGACTATGTAACTAAATTTTATTTAATAGGTGTGACACAAGCAAAAGTGGTGTATCACCGCTAGCCTGTTTCTCCCCAAGAGACTTGGAAACCTTGGGTAAACTGTCTGAATCAACTTTATCTGAATGATCAAAGATAATCAGAGGTTTACAGCAACCTAGAGCACATTAGACACTGAAAAAGCAGGAGAACACTGTGGCATTTTAACCTGCCTTTGCTCTACCCCGACCCAGTCGGACAGTGGTTCCTCATTTTTGTACTTGGTTTTGGAGGGAGCAGAGTAGACTTATACCCAAGGAGTCACGTTTGTTGGTTTTGATTTGACAGGTTTCCCTTAAGGACTGATGCAAGGGTTTGCCTCAAAAAGAAAATAGAAAATCTGAACAGAAATAGAACTAGCAAAGAGGTTTAATTTATGATCAAATCTGTTCAAAACAGAAAAGCCCACAATCAGATGGCTTCCCTGATGAATGCTACAAATATTTAAAGAAGAATTCATACCAATTCTTTTCAGGCATTTTTTTAAAAATAAGAGAAGCAGGATCACTTCCTAACTCCTTCTGTGAGGTCACCATTACAAAGCTAGACAGACACAGCACAAGCATCAAAAACTAGAGAACAACATCCCTTATAAACATACAGGCAAAAAATTTTAACAAAATGCTATCAAACAGAATCCAGTAGCATATTAAAGGGATTATACATCATGATGAAGTGAGATTTAGTCCAGGAATGCAAGAATCATTTCATAGACAAGCTTAATATATAATACATTACATTAGACACAAGGAAAAAATGAAAGAAGATATAAAGAAAATCAACACGATAATCTCAACTGATGCAGCAAAAGCAGTTGATAAAATGCAGCATCTTTTAATGATAAAAAGACACTCAAGGTGCTAAAGATATTGCTCAGTTGGTAGAGTGCTTGCCTAGCATGCACAAGGCCCTGGGTTCAATCCCCAGCACTACCCCCCCCCCAAAAAAAAAAAGATACTCAGTACAGTAGATATAGATGAAATATACATAATACATACAAAAATATCCTCTATATGATAAAAAGCACATGTGAAAAACCTGAAGCCAACATCATACTCAGCGGCAAAAGACTGAAAGCATTCTCCCTAAGATCAGGAACAAGACATGAATGAACTTTCATCAATTTAATAAACATTTTAATTTAAATTTCTAGCCCATATAATTAAGCAAGAAAAAGAAAAAAAGTATCAAATCTGAAAGAAAGAAGTAGAACTATTTTTATTTACATAGGACATGTTCCTATAAATAGAAAATAATAGAATTTTCACACACACATACATCCAAACCCAGAGTTAAGGACTAGTAAAGTCTGCTATTATGGACACAAAATCAACTCTCCAAATGTTATTGCATTTCTATAGACTAGCAGTAAACAATCTGAACAGGTAATTAAGAAACAATGCCATTTACATTACCATAAAAATTTAGTAACAAATTTAATGAACAAAGTACAAGTGTTACATACTGAAAACTACCAAACATTGCTTAAAAATTAAAGAAAACACAAATAAATTGACATAGATGATGGGGTATCTTATGTTCATGGATTGGAACATTTAATATTGTTAAGATAGACATACCACTCAAAGCAATCTACAGATTCAATGCAATCCCCAGAAAACACCAAAGGTCTATGCCAATATGAAAAAGATGATTTCAAATTCATATGGAATTTCAAGGGAACCCAAGTAGCCAAAACAATCTTGAAAAAGAACAGATTTGGGTATCATACGTTGCTCGTTTTCAAAACTAACTACAAAATACAATAAACAAAAGAATATAGAATTGAAATAAAGATAGACATATAGATCAATGAAAGAGAATTTAGAGTTCAGAAATATACTCATATATGAATGATCCATTGATTTTTCAACCAATGTACCAAGATCATGTAATAGAGAAATACCAGTCTCTTCAATAAATGGTGCTAGGACAAGTGAATATCTACTTGTAAATAATAAATCTGGATTCTTTCCTGACACCATATTAAAAAAAAAAAAACTAACTGAAAGTAGATCATAGACCTAAATTTAAGAGCTAAAGCTATCAAACTCTTAGAAGAAATATGGATAAGTTTTTATCACCTAGATTTTGGCAATTTTTAAAAATAAAACACCAAAAACCACAAGTATTAAGTGAAAAAAAATGCTATATGATTTCATCAAAATAGTTTACTTTTTGCATTGAAGGATGCTACTCAGAGAGTGAAAATACAACCAAGAAAATGGAAGGAAAATTTTTGCAAGCCATGTATCTGATAAGTATCCAAAATATATCTAGGAGAGAAAATAATTCTTGCAACTAAACATTAAAAGCAAGTCCAATTTTCAAAATGGACAAGGAACTTGAAAAGATATTTCTCCAAGGCAAATATACAAATAGCAAGTAAGCACATGGAAAAAAAATGTTCAATGTTACTAATCATCAGGAAAATACAAATCAAAAGCAAAAGATATCACCTCATACCCACCTAGATAGTCACTTACAATAAATAAAATAACAACTGTTGTGGAAAATTCCTTGTTGGTGGAAATATAAAGTGATGCAGGTTTTGTAGACAATTGTTTGGCAGCTCCTCGATGACTGAAGCATAGAATTACTCATATTGACCAGAAATTCCACTACTAACATACACTCAAAACAAAACTGAAAACAGGTATTCAAACAAGAACTTGTAGACCAATGTTCACAGTAGTTCTATTGACTATAAAAGTGAAAATAACTTAAATGTCCATCAATGGATAAATGGATTTTTAAAAATGTGATAAATTCATACAAGGGAATATTACTCATTTACAACAGGGAATGAAGTCCTGGCACCTGCAATAACATGGATGAACCTTGAAAACACTATGCTAAGAGAAAGAAGCCTGACACCCAAAAACACACAGTATATGAATCCATTTATATGAATTATTCAGCATACAGGCAAAAAACAGATTAGTGTTTGCCATCCTGGCAAGACAGCCTCCTGCCTCCTACTCACATTCTTTCTGCACAATCTTCTGGTAGGCCCAGTGCACAGAATTCTCCAGTCTAAGATCTGCTCTCCACACTTCCCACCTCAAAGGTTGGAAGGGGTTTCTACTCTAGTCACCCATGAGGGAATGCTGTGCAACCACAAGCTTCTCTCTGAACTATCTATGAACTCCAAGTCTAATTAAGGGTTCTGGAACTTGGCTGTAACCAGAGGCATCAGCGGAGATTTCTGACCCACACCAATGCTCTGGAGATTAGACTGGCATAAAATGGGGGTCAGAGGGACAGTGATATGCTCCATAGAAGAACACAGTAGCCCACAGCCTTCCACAGGGTGATTCTTTGATTTCCCAAAGCATTTGTGCCACAGGTAAAGGAAGGGCTTGAGGCAGCAGGGTCCTCCTCATTCCTCCCAGATGCCCCCAAACAGGCTGTCCTCTCCAGTCAGAAGGGAGATCTACACCTTATGGATTTGACCTCTACTTTCCAGACACCTGGTCACATCATTTCCTTCCCTGGGGGTTCTTCCTGTCTTCTATATCTCCTCTTCTGCCTCATTTTTGGGTTCCAGGAACCTGGTCTTTCCAGAGTTCCTCCTGAATCCTGGTTCCAAGACTTGGAGCCCCTCTCTGCCCAAGGGATCCTGATCACTTCCCACTAGTCTGGCCTTGACATTCTGCATCCTGTTTTTGAACACCTTCTTGGGGCTCCAGGATTGGTGCAGCAAACCTGTGACCCCTCTAGGCCCCTCAGGCTGATAATGAATTCTTACTGCCTTGACCTCATCTCTCTCTCTCCCCAAGGAGTTTGGCGTCCTCTCCTGCATCCTTCCACTACCTGCCCTCTTTTTCTTCATTGTCTTTTACTACAAAAAGCAAAACAGCTTCCTCAGACAGTGTGGCCTGTCCCACACATGGCATCCCAGAATGGCAAGAATAAAACACCCTGGAAAGGCACAACATATCCAAGGCACCATTCCTCCTGGATTTGCACAATTTTTCTTCCAGAATTTCACCAGGGTGCTCAAGGGCCTTTGAACTATAATTACCCCTCTAACTAGAATATCTCTCTCCATGTACACTGGTCTCTGTGCTGTTCTGGAACACTTTGGTGTGTTCCCATCTCAGAAACAAGAGTCAATTTCAATGCTGTTTCTCTAGAGCCACATAATTGTCCTGTGACCGCTTCAGGTCTCTCTTTATATGGATGAATATATACACACACACTCATATATACACATGCTCACATATATACACACCCCACACTCTCTCACATACTCATGAATACACCTCATAAACACACATGCATACCACACTCTACAATACTACATACATGCCACACACTTATTCACAAACACCAAACATTCACAAATACACTCATGCACACTCACATTCATGCAAATGTTTTCACACTCAAACACACATGCATGTGCACCCAAGCTCACACAAGCATGCATGCACATACATATACACTTATACATATTTTCAGATGCCTACACACCATTCACAAGTATATACACACATAGTCACTTATACACTTTAGGCTTTCCTTATTCCCATTTGTTATGATTTGAGGTGCTTTCTGCTCCTGATTATAAGAGTAATGAGGTGTCCCTGAAATGTTCCTGTGAAGTAGGCTAAATAATTAGATCATGAGAGCCATAACCTAATCAGTGGGTTAATCCATTTTATAGATTAATTTAAATGGATGACTGGGTACTAAGTAGGCAGGTGAGGTGTAGCTGGAGGAAATGGGTCAATGGGAGTGCACCTTGGGATTATATGAATCTTGTCCCTGGGTCCCCTGCTCTTTCTCTTTCCTGGCTGCCATGAGGTGAGCAGCTTTCTTCTGCAATGCCCATCCACCATTGATGCTGTGTCTCACCATGGGCCCAGAGCTACGGAGTCAGCCAACCATAAACTAAACCTCTAAAACCGTGAGCCTAATATTAACTTTTCCTTCTCTAAATTATCCTTGTCAGGTGTTTTGGGCACAGCAATGCAAAACTAATACACCATTTTTTGCTTTACTTTTCCACATAGATTTTATCACTGTTCCATTGAAATCCATCATTACTTGAGGTCTAATCAGCTCAAAAGTTGTTGAAGATATAAACTGCAAGCGGCCTCCAAAGTCATCTAAATCATCTCTCTTCCTCCAGTGAACAAACCAAAAGTAGAAGTTTAACCCAGTGCAACATGTTATTCCAGAAGATATGGGGATTTGTGAGGCAACAGCTCAAAGACATGACTTAGGCATGGCTTATTTCCTTTCATCTTTGAGGTCATTCTGAGAAAGTAAGTCCTGGTTTCCCCCTGAAGGTGTGATTATCCCATTGCCTGTCTCTGTCCTGGATCTTGATAAAAATATAAACATACACACAGAGGCCTACACAAACAGCCTGGAAAAAAGAACTTGTCTTATCAGGGGTCTGAGACGTTATGACATTCAGTCAGAGGAGGCCTCCAGAACTGAAACTCTACACACTAGAGACTAGCACAATGAGCCATCGAATTCAAATACACTAGAATATTTTTGCATACTTTATCTAGCAAATAGCAATTTATAAATTGTCTACTAAAGGTATTTAGAGTACACTAACCTAAACTCATAAAATGTGTGTTAGTAAGCTTTTCATTACTATAACAAACACCTGAAGTTATCAATTAATAATGAGAAAGAGTTTATTTTGTCATGTAGTTTTAGAGTTTTCAATCCATGACTGGGTAGATGCATTGCTTTTAGGCCTGTGGTGGTAGTGCCAGATAGCAATAGTGGGAGTTCATGGTGGTACAAAAACGTGTACCTCATGGCCAGGAAGTGAAAGAAAAGGAGAGGCCATGGTCCCACTATTTCCTTCAATGACTAGGGAGCACAGCATTCAGGGGTAGTATGGATATTGCTGGAAGCTTTTAACAGAGTTTACTCTTATAATCAGGAGCAGAAAGCAGAACATTAAGATTTGAAAAACTTACAGTTTTGCCAGATACTTGTGAATAAAACTGAAACATAGGAAAGTGTGTTAAAGAGATTATAGCCATTAAAAAAATATGCTAAATACCCTACTCAAAGACAGTAGGAAGGATGACTTAAGGGTATCTCAGGAATTGGCAAGACCACACCCATCACAGCTCCTGGGTATAAAAGAAAAATTCCTTTGATAAGAGAACAGTGGGGTCTCCTGCTTATTACACAGGGGGCCCCCAGGGGAGTTGCTCCACCATGCTCAGCCACCCAGGCACTCGGAGGCTGCCGCAGCTGTGGTCCCAGAAGACTTGACTACTGCTTGAAATGGTGGCAGACCCAACCTTCCTGATGGCCATGTCCTGAGTAGCTTCCCTCTGTGATGTCTTTCCTCCATGATGTTCTGCCTTACCTTGGACCCAGAGCTATAGAGTTTGGCACCCATGGACTGAACCTCAAAAACTGTGAGCCAAAATAAACTTTTCCTCCTCTATGTTGTTCTTGTCAGGCCTTCTGGTCACACACAAAAAAAGTTGTCTAAAACACTTAGTTTTCAATAAATCCCAGAAAAATAGATGGGGTAAAAATTGTTATTCTCATCTTCAGAGAAGAAGTTGGAGCTTAAGGTCAGTAGGATAAGCCACTCGTTCAAGTTATGCAGACACAGAAATGGAAATGGAATGTACATCTTTTAGGTCTCAGTGCAGCACCCCATGGTCTTCACAATAGGAACAGGTTGAGGGGCAACTGCCTTCCCTCTCTTACCTCTTGCCACTAGGGAATTTCATAAGTTTCCAGAAGCAGTGACAGATATGCTCAGATCCACAAGTATTTCATTCCTATACCCATGTCCTTATGGAAGAAAGAGAACTCTCAAAACTACCAAAAGTTTGATTTTTTAATTTCATATAATTTTTAAATTTCATATAATATTTTATCTTAAGAATCAAGGAGGAGAAGCTGGGAAAACAAGTTCTTACATCGAGTTCTGCTACTTTGTGATATACATTTAGAGTTTTGAGGGCTTTAATGAAATGTTTAGAATGTTAATTACTTTATAGTTACTACACAAGTCACTATTTCCCATCTCAAATCAGAATACATCCAAATAGCATAAATCAGGATTTTAGATTAAGGAGAACAGTAAACTGGAAAGTTTGAAGACCACAAGAAGGTTACACAATATGTTGAAATACTATATGCCGGGCATAAATATGTGGCAGAGAATTTTTAGTTACATTTAAAATTGACATTTACTATTTTTAAATTAGCTGAAACTTGTTGCTGCCTCTCTCTAATGCACAAGTATACAGTATTACATTTATCTCTCTACCACAGGTCATAAGCAGAAAAAGGATCATCACTGATCACTAGATTAGCAATTTCTAAGTTAAAGGGCATAAAATCCAGTAATTGGGATAGGGGAAATAGTGACCTTCTACACTGCTGATGGGACTGATTTGAGACATAAGTTTTCAAAGGCAGTTTGGCAATAACTGTACAAATTCAAATGCACAGACCTAGAAAAATGATAGTTGTATTATTGGTATGTCTCATACAGAAATGTCCACCACATGTATACTAGGTGACTGTGTACATATATTTATTTCTAACAGATTTGTTTGAAGAAAAACTGGGAACACCAGTTTTTTAACATACTGGTTAAAAAAAAAACACTGTATCCTTGCTATAGAGTATTTTAGTAGAATGGGCCAGATCTATTAAATTAATATAAAAGATGATTTATTGTTTCAAAACCAAATGGGCCTTAATGTTATTTGATGCAAACAAATTAACAGTTAAAAAAATAGAGCCAGCAACTTGTCATCCCATGTGGTTGGACTCCATTCATCTCTAACTCTGCCTCCAGGGGGATCAGGATAATGTAATATTGACTACTCAAACCAGTCTCAAAATGAAATGTTTTATGTGGTGTGTGTCTATTTGCATTCAAACTGCACTTGCTGAGTAAGAAATAAGATTCAAGTAGTTCTTGACAAATTCTGCCAAAAATCACTCCTATGAATTGCTGAGATTAGAGATCCTTCAATTATTATAAATATTCTAGGGACTGTGACAGGCTCCAAGAACTGAATAATCAGACAACTAAAAAACACCAATAGTGGACCAAGAGTCATGTTTATGTTAGATGCTCGGATTCACCAGTGATGGATACCAATGATCACTCATTAAGTACAGCCAAAATAGCTTAGTGTCTTCTCCATGTAACTGAGGGTTGTTTTCCTACATTGTGTTGAAATTTGTTAGCTATTTATTCCTGTTCCCCAACTTACAATGACTTGACTTCATTTTCATTTCCTTTTGTTATTCTTGTTGTTTTCTTTATAATGTTGTAAAAGTAGAAATTCAGGAAGAAAATCTTTGCTACCGACACCTCAGAGAATTAATTTGCAGAATATAATAAGAAGTCAAAAAACTTAACACCAAAAAACAAATAACCCAATCAATAAATGGTCAAAGGAATTGTACAGGCACTTCACAGAAGAAATACAAATGGTTAACAAATATATATAAAAAGTTAAACATCTCTAGCAATTTAATAAATGAATATTCCATCTCACTCCAGTCAGAATGGCAATTATCAAGAATATAAGTAACAGTCAATGTTGGGAAGGATTGGGGAAAAGGTTCATTGGAAAAAAGGTTCACACATTGTCAGTGGGAAAAAAAGGCTGTCAAATAGTTGCAACCACTATGGAAAGAAATATGGAGAGTTCTTAGAAAACTTTGAATGAAATCACCATGACCCAGTTATCCCACTCCTCATTATATACCCAATGACTTAAAATCAGCATACTTCAGTGACATAGCCACATCAATGTTTATAGCTGCTCAATTCACAATAGCTAAGCTATGAAACCAACTTAGTTGTCCTTCAACAGGTGAGTGGATAAAGAAAATGTGGTATATGTAAAAAATGGAATATTACTCAGACATATCAAAGAATAGAAATGTGCCATTTATCAGTAAATGGATGGAACTGGAGGCTATAATGCTAAGTGAAACAAGCCAATGCCCCCAAAACAAGGTAAAATGTTCTCTCTGATATATGGATGCTCACACACAATAAGGGGCAAAGGAGGGAAGAATGGAGGTTCATTGAATTAGACAAAGGGGAATGAAGGGAAGGGAGAGGTAATGGAAATAGGAGAGACAATGTGATCAATCAGACATAACTTTCCTATGTTCACATGGGAATACATGACCAGTGAAACTCCACATCATGTACAACTCCAAGAATGGGATCCTAATTATAACAAGTTATACTTTATGTATGTATAGTATATCAAAATACACTCTATTGGGCTGGGGTTGTGGCTCAGTGGTAGAGTGCTTGCCTAGCACATGTGAGGTCCTGGGTTCGATCCTCAGCACCACATAAAAATGAAGTAAAGATATTGTGTTCATGTACAACTAAAAAAATAAATATTAAAAAGTACACTCTATTGTCATTTGTATCTATCTAAAAATAACAAATAAAAAAGAATAGAAATTCAGATGCATTTGGTAGAAGCTAGACCTTGAATTTTGAATTTTTTTTTCCCAGACTAAGGATGTTATGATGCTCTCTCAAAATGTGGCAGTGTTGGTAAACAACCGCTCTCAGTCAGCTATAAAAACACCAGAAGAAACAACCATTACTGTATAGTATAATGGGCTGCTAAGCTATGTTAAGTAGGTTAAGGGTATTAAAAGCATTTTTAATTACATTACTTTCAGCTTGAGTAGGTTCATTAGAACATTACTGCATTTTAAGTCAAGGAGCATCTGTATTTGGTTTCCATGATCTAAAAAAGACATAATTAACTTGCTCACTGATAAGCATTTATCAGGTGAGCCTTAAATTTTCTAAAACCTTCTGACTCTTGCATCATCCAGCCCTAAGCTATCCCAAAGTATCTACCCCGTGTCCACATTGGTCCTGATTTCTGTTTGCTTGTTTATCTCACTGCAAAAGCTCCTTGGAATAAAGCCCAGGGTAACCTCAACTCTATGCCACTGATGTAGCTCAGGGTCAGAGAGGAAGAGACATCTATTTCCATTTAGAGGGACGACAGGTGCATGGAAACACAGATATTAAGAATTTCATCTTATCCAGAAAATGAGAAATGTTTTCAGGAAGCTAAAAAGGAGAGGATAAACACTGCTACCAAAAGGTCTCAGAAAGATACAGTAGCCTGTGAGAACTGAGAACTGAAAGACATCAGACAGGGATAATCAGACAGTCTCAAGGGCAAGATAGCATCTGAATCTGGACTGAGAGAATGAGCATTTTCAGTGGGGTCAGTTTATTCAGACAGGTTTTCAATTGGAGGAGGTATGAGCAAGGTGACTGAGGCAAGAGCAACACTGGATGTGTATAATATGATCCTACTTGGACTCAGGGTCCCTGAGGGCTAAGAGAAGCTGAGCCTCTCCACTATACCCTCAGCCCAGTTATCAAGCCAGGCTTCCCTTCACACAACTTTGTTATGGATGATGTAATGGACAAATTAGTACAGGCTGAGCAACTCTAGTCCAAAAATTATGTCTGCAATGCTCCAAAATGTGAAAGTTTTTGAACTTGGATAATATGCCACAAGTAGAAAATGCCTCATCATGAAACTTTGTTTCATACTCAAAATTATTTAAAATATTACACAAAATTACCTTAACATGATGTATATAAGGTGTGAAACACAAATGATTTTCATGTGTAGACTTGGTTCTCATTCCCAAGGTATCTCATTATGTAGAAGCAAATAATCTAAAGTGAAAAAAAAAATCTCAAACCCAAAACACTTTTGGTCCTAAGCATTTTGGATAAGAGATAGATGCTCAACCTGTGTAGACAGATTGTGATGGTATGGACAGGCAAAGCTTAGCAGTTTGTCTTCACAGCATGTAAAAATGAGGTTTGTTGAATAAATATCATGAAAATTGTAGAAAGCAAACATTTACTTAAATTCTATTCACAGACTCTTAAAGCACCCATACTCCACATTTATGGCAAAATGATACTGCAGATGGAGTCTGATGCTTTGTGACACTCTGAAAAGAATCTATTTGGAGACTTTGACATCCTTCATGATATTGCATTTGTTTGGCCTTGCATCTAACTACATGTATTAGAACTGAGGAAAATGTCTTTAAAAAAACAGCCAATGGCTCTTATTTTTCAGTAACTCAAATTTTGCCACCCATCCATTCAGATGACTAATATGTTGATGCAGTTATGTAGCTTCCTTTACGAATAAATTCAGGAAAAATAGACTTTGTTAAATGGAGGTTATTTGCTTGTCTGCAAGTATTGTTTTACTAATAAAAACTGTCTTCCATTTTTTTCCTGTCTCATTTATCTTACACTACATAAGCTCACTTTGTTAATATTAAACACACACACAATATATATTTTAGATGGTTTAGGCTGGTTTGATATTTCCTGACAGTATAAATTGTAATTATAATGATAAAGCCTAATGATAATGATAAACCCTGTATGAAGAGCAGAGCTAAAGGGAGCTCAAAGGCACTCTATCCTGCAGGAGACATGGCAAAGGAAATGGAGGACATGGAGCAGGTACTGCCAGGGAACCAAGCCCTAGCATGCTCATCAAAATGCCTCCTGCTATCTTAGCTGGTTTTTATTCTCCAGGCCCATGGTCTACTGAGACTTTCATTGCAGGGAACTTTAAAAAGGCATCACATGATTTCTAAGTGTTGTTTGTCATCCTTCTGACTATGAGCTAAATAAGCTTTCTCTCTTTATCTGCTCCACATAAATCACATTTTCTGCCCACTATTTAATGACTCTGTGGTTTTGCCTTGATCGTAAATGCTTTAGGACATGCTTCTTCAGCTGTGGGGGTGGGAAGCAAGCCCAGCCCTGTATGAGTAACTTTGAATCAGGCTCCACTTAATGCGGGCACAGTTCATCATGATTCCTCTTAAAACATTTGTAATCAGAAACTTTGCTCACAGAAGTTTCTTGTTTTATTATTTTCAGAATTCAGTTATGGTGGCTTAGGAGGCTGAGGCAAGAGGATCGTGAGTTCAAAGCCAGCCTCAGCAATGGCGAGGCGCTAAGCAACTCAGTGAGACCCTGTCGCTAAATAAAATACAAAATAGGGCTGGGGATGTAGCTCAGTGGTTGAAAGCCCCTGAGTTCAATCCCCAGAACCCCCCCAAAAATTCAGTTATGAATGCTAATGAATGTCATGCCAGCTCATGTATTTATTGTTCCCCAGATATATAAAGTTATGCATTAAAGAAGCCTGGGTTCTTCCTTCTATAATTATACCTGCAACTTCATTATTGACTAAAAGCAGAATAATATCTTCAACTTCATTTGAGAATTTAGGAAGTTTTTAAGACAGAGGTAACACATACTGTGAGTCATTTTTCCACAGTGTTTTTGTGCCTGGTACTATATAGCTCAGCAAGGCAACAAGCAGGACTGCTTCCATCATCCCAGGACAGGACCTCATGCCAGGGTCAGAGCTCAGTCTAGACTCTACTAATCCAGATTGGGATTCAGGAAGAAAGATGGGCTTCTCAGAATGACAGTGAGGCATGCTCTTTGCAACGTGGTGTGACTGGTTTCCTTGCCTTACCACTGAAAATTCACCAGGAGATAATATGATAAAGGCTATAACCTATCACTCTCTGGGTCCTCAAGATAACTCTCACTGAGGATTAAAACTCAATTCAGTGAAGTGTATCCAGTTGACAGTCATTGGAGGGATTTGCCACACCAGCAAATACAGTTCCAAGGGCCTTCTTTGAAATTAAAAATATATTTAATATCCATGGGGTGAAGTTATGAAACATGTCTCCCCCAGGGAGCAGGGTCAGTCATAGCAGATAGGTTCAGTAACAGCTTGTTAGACTGGTTCTGAGAAGAGTGTGCTATTGATATTATAACAGGATAGAAGAGTCCTCAGTCCTGCCTGATCACCCAGCATTTGTCCCAACTTCTCTCCCTCTTGGCTTGCAGAGCAGAGGAGTGTTTCACATCATGTATGTGCTCTGACATCCATCAGGGGACCAGCTTCTTCTAGTTCTCTGGTGGATAATATACATACACAATGCAACACTATTGAGCATAAAAAAGAAGGAAATCCTGTCCCTTGTAGCAACATGGAAATACAGTACATTTTATTAAATGAAATAAGGCATAATTTATTTATACAGTTCCAAGGGCCTTCTTTGAAATTAAAAATATATTTAATATCCATGGGTGAAGTTATGGACTTTTGAAACATAGAGAAATACCACATGATCTCAGTTGTATGTGGAAGCAAAATAAAATGATTCCATAGAAATAGAAAGTAGCACAGAGGTCACTGGAGACTAGAAAGGGTAGGGAGGGAGGACATAGAGGAAGGTTGGTTAATAGATAATAAAATACTAAAGAGAAGAAATAACTATGATTGCTCTGTAGCACAGTAGGGTGACTAGAATTCACAACTTAACTATAAAAGAAAAGCTGAAAATTTTCTAGCACACACCAAAAAAAATGATGAATGTTTACCTAACCCATAAATATATTCAGTTAAAATATTAAATTAAAAACTTTAAAGGGTGAAAAATATATAAAAATAATGTTGTCACTTATCACTCATTCCCCAGGGGGCCTTTCTAGACAATTTCTTTAGCAAGTAGTCCCCCAAAGGTTTGCAATCTTCAGAGAGAATGAGTCTATTCTGGGAAGATTACTTTCTTCCAAATGCATTTGATTCCTTTGAAATGTTAACATGCCACCTGGCATTTTACCTCATCCCTAGAGACTAGGCTTAGCCTAAAACTGATGCCCTCAAAAACTTAACCTCTATATGCTGAGAGGTAGCCAGGGTTTATTTTAGGATGATACTTTTCTTCCAGGAATAGGATCAAGGGGAAAGTAACCCTAGAGGGTGAGAGGTGATCCTTATTTAATTTTCCAATCCATCCTTTGCTTTTAAGTGTCCCAAGAATGCTTTGTCTGAGGCTGGCATGAACCAGTTTTCTGGATGCTTTGAGACAGTGTCTGAGGCTGTGTGTGCAATTTACATTGCTTTTAAGCAAGGTAAGCCTTAGTTCTTTTTAATAATGTCTATGAATAGCAGGCCCTGAGGCTGGGTCTCACTGCCTGAGAAAGCCCAGCTTGCTGCCAAGTTCTTTGAAGACCCCTTCATGAAAGGGCTCCACTGACATTCCGTCCCCTTTCATCCCAGCCTGCCGGCCGCTGGATCGATTGTTGTCCTTTGCCAAGATGTCAGTCTTGCAGTGAAATCCATTCATAGCATACACACGCACACAACACCTTCTGAACTCACTCTGTTTATGGCTTTTGTATGAAAATCATAATGATGAGCTGCTTCTCTAAACATCTGTACTTGCTTGACCCCATTGTATTTTACATCCTACTTAACTTAAAAAGTGTCATTATGACTTCCAAAAGTCCTTCAATTTTATAGAAAACATTTTTCCTTTTTTCTTTCTTTCTTTTTCTTTATTTTATTTTATTTTTATTTTTATTTTTTGGTTACCTCCCTGTGGTAATTTCTGGCTTCTTTACTTTTACACTTGCATTTTCTTCAGCAAACATCAGCTATTTAGGATGTGAGGAAATATCTCACTGTTTACTATGCATTTCTTCCTAAGTGTCAGGGTTCTGCTTACACCTGGCCTTTTCCGCTGTGCAGAATCAAGGTGTTTGTGACCGTGCTCTCTCAAAGATCTAGGGGAGAAAAATTCCATGTCTTTCTTTTAGATCTTATGTTGCCAGAAACCCCCTTTTTTTCCTCCATGATGCATTGTGTCCTCTCCTGTATCTGTGTTTCCTCCTCTTCTCATTAGAATACAAGACATAATGGATTAAGAGCTCAACCTACTCCTCCAGTGTGACCACATCTTCACCAATTTCTTCTGCAATGACCCTATTTCCTAATACAGTCATACTCTGGGGTTCCGGGAAGAACACCCATTTTGAGAGGACCCCATCCAGTCCAGTCCAGGCCTCTTTATTTGACCACCTAATGTGAGCCTTTAATGATGAAGTTCTGAACAAGACCTCCTTTCCTGTTGACAACACTAGTCTCAAGCCTAGCCTCCACACCTATAATTATAATTATAATTCCCTATATACAGTTTAAAAGACTGGGCAGTGATCAGTGATGACTGGCGTGACCCTCTACAATGGAGGTACTTTTCTTTTTGCAGCTTCAGTATTCTACGCACGGCGTGTATTCTAGTTTCTCTGCCATTCTTTCATCTTACTTCTAGATAGTTCTTAATATGTTGGGATATTTTTCCTTTTATAAAAATGGACTTTTCCATATATCATAGAATAGCTAAAAACTTGGCTTTCCAACTTTAGAAATATCATAAAAACTGTGTGCTATGGTTCAAATGCCCCCTCTAAAAATCATGTTGAAATCTAACTGCTATAGTAACAGTATTAAGAAGTGGGTCATTCAAGAGGTAAGTAGGTTATGAGGGCTCCACCCTCATGAATGGGTTCGTTGCACCTGCTATCATGGGGATGGGTTAGTTAGGAGAAGGTTCCTGAAAAAAAAAATGTGTTGGGACCAATTTCTTCTTGTTTTGTGCACTGTCTTCCTTGTAATGTGACACCATCTGCCACATTATGAGGCTGCACAAAGGCCCTTCCCAGACGCTGCACCATACCTTGGACTTCCTAGCCTCCACACCTATAAGAATTTTCTCTTACTTACAAATTACCCGGATTCAGGTATTTTGGTAGAGCAACACAAAACTGACTAAAGCCGTAAGTAAATTATCAAGACCCCAAATAATAAAGTGAAACAAGTTTTATTAGTCAGAATTCTCCAGAGAAACACAATCAATAGGTATCTTCAAAGAGAGATGTATTATAGGAAAATGGCTCACACAATTATGAAAGTTGGTAAGTCCTAAGATCTGCCGGGTGAGTTTGCAAATCTAGAGACCCAGGAGAGCAAATGGTATAGTTTAGGGGAGGATCAGTCCTTCTGTTCTATTCAAGCCTAAAACTATTTGGATAGGGCCCTCCCACATTGGGGAGAGTAATTGCTTTACTCTGTCAACTAATTCAAATGTTGATCTCATACAGAAATACCTATGTTAGTCAGATTTCCATTACTGTAACAAATTCCTGAGATAATCAGCTTATAAAGAGAAAAGGTTTATATAAGCCCACAGTTTTGATGGTTTCAGTCCATTAAGGTTGGCCCTCATTGCTCTTGGGTCTGTGGTGAGGTAGCACATCATAGAGGCAGTAAGGAGCAAAACCATGAATTTCACGACAAAGATAATGAATGACAAGTGAGCTGAAGAGAATAGGGTCCTGCAGTCTTCTTCAAGGACATGCCACTCATCCTGTCATGAGACCACACCTATTAAAGTGCTTATCACTCCCAAATAGTGCTCTAGGTTGGGACCCCAGTCTTTAATACATGAACCTTTGGTGGACACTCCAGATCCTCATAGCCATTTCCAGAATGTCTGGCAACCCTGTGGCCTAGTCAAGTTGAAACAAAACAAAACAAACAAACAGAAATGAGGATCACACAAGGAAGACCCACAGCATGTGTATTAGGCACCACTAAGAGACCTGGGGAAACATAAACCACGGCATATGTTTTAATACTAGAAAAGACCTCAGCTTAACACCAAGTTGAGAGGCCTTGACCAGCCTCTGCAGGCCCAGGCCTGACCAGTGCTGTCTACTTGTTTCACAAGGACCTGCTGGGTGAGTGATGCCCAGAACTGCCCTCCAGAGTGCTTCACTCTGAGTGCTGTCTTTCTTGCTGGTTCTTGCAAGACTGAGCCTTAAACATTGTTTAGGAGACAAGAGCAATGTCCTTCTTTTGATTTCCAGAGTGACCCACAGCTGAATAGGAGGAGTGATGGGGTGATCATTACAAAGCCTGGAAAATCACTTGCCATCCCAGAACATGATTTTCTTTCATTTTTACCCAATTTCCTCAAAATATCCTGGAAATTGACAGGGTGACAGGGAAGAAGTCTCGCAGAGACCTGAGGAGGAGGATGTTCATTTTCCTGCTGGCTGCTCTTCCCCACAAAGGTCAGTGCAGGAAGCAATCAATTAAGCTGTAAGGGGCATTTGCAAATTAATCCCCATTTGTCTTGGCATTTCTAAAGATAATGTACCCCAGAATAGAACAGAATAGAAAAAAAAAAAATAATGAGAGAATAAGAGGCCAGCTCATCAGGAAAATGCAGCAGACTGGAAGGATCCTAATAAGCCAGTGTGTGGCTCCTCGGGCACATGGATGCATGTGGGCCTGTTATCTCTAATTGTCTTTAAAAGAAAGACCTCATGAAACAGAGAGATGCTAAGCCAACTAGAACCAGACAGAAGATGAAGTACCCACCAAACACGTCTGCAGCACAGTGCCTGCCTTCTGAGGCTTGAGAGGCAGGAGCAGGCTGGAGACTGCACCTCTCCAGCAGATGCTGCTCCACCAACATCAAGCCACTGTCTTGCTAAGACTGCCCACTGATTGGCCTCAATGGATGGCCTAGTCTGGAAAGTTGAAAACGAAGACACACAAGACAGTGTGTATCTTTGGCAGAACTACAGAACCTAAACACATAGGCCTATTTACGGTCTACCCAGAGGGAGGCCTCAGGTTGGGGCAGGTCACCTGAGCTCTCTGAAACCAGTTTCTCCATTTGTCAATAAAGAAAATGTATTAGCTTTCTGTGGTTGCCATAATAAAATACCACACATTTGATGGCTAAAAGTAATAGAAGCTTTTTTCTTCCTCATAGTAATGAGATGAGGTCCTCCATGAAGTTGTTGGCAGGGCCATATTTGTCCAAAAGGCTCTAGGGCAAGACCGTCCCTGTCCTTTCCCAGCTTCTAGTGACTGTTGGTATTTCTTGACTGACAGACACATCACTCCAAGCTCTACAGTCACATTCTCCTTTCCTATGGGCTTCAGATCTTTATAAGCACACTTGCCATTGGATTTAGGGCCCACCACATAATCCAGGATGATCTAAAGATGGTTAATTCAATCCCATCATCAAAGGCCCTTCCATATATTCATTAGCACCCCCAGTTTCTGGCACACCCAGGTAGGTATTTTTGGCCTCTGGCAAAGGATTGGGTAAGAAGATCTGTAAGACATAGCATAGGGACACCTAAAACTGTACATCGGAGCAAACACTAAGAGCACTTCCACGGTATGAGTTTCATTTCCTGGATAAAGGCACTAGCACACAGTAGAACAGGTACAGATGCATCTGGGCCACAGTTCCCATCATCAGGACCTTCATACTATGGTTACTATCATGGAATCTCTCACACTTCCCAAGATCTGATGGGAAACTTGACCTTCAAGCACAAATATCATCCCCACTGAGAAGGCAACATAGCACTTCTACAGCAAATTTAGCTTTTCCTCAAAAATATGACTTGGAGATCCATTGACTAATAAAGCTCACATTTCCTTATTATGTGTCTTTTAAAAAACTGTTCAAATTATATGACTTTGACTATCTTTCTAGCTTACTTCCTTTGTTTTTGGATTATTTCACTTATTCGATCTAATGAATTATTCAGAGGACAGAATGGATTTCTTATGCAGACACCACGAAAACGTTCTCTGCTGGCTTTCTGTTCCTGGGGTCTGCCTTCATTTTTGTGCTTGACTGAGGATGCATTAAATAACTTATTTCTTCCATGAGCCAGCATTGAATGCCTATGATGTGGTAGACATTGCCTTTGATGCTGGGCTGCAAAATAAACAAGATTCTATTTTTTTTCCCTGTTGATGCATCCTTCAACCTAGAGCCTGTGCACTTAAGAATTTGCAAGTAAAATGATTTTTACAAGTTTTTATAGCCTTTAAAATTGACACAAACCTATCCCACTACATGAGATGATTTGCTCAAAAAAGATAAACTTGTTTGTAAAATAATTTTCATATAACCTGAAGTATCAATAGTTAGTTACACACTCCAAACAAATGAGAAAAAAATAACTGATAGTTAAGCAAATTGTTTAAAAAATGTTTTAAAAATAATGTTCATATTTCACTTGAAGTTGATCATTTCAGACTCATACACTGGTATATAGCAAAAATATTCTTCTACCTCAACTTGAATATAAGCTGTGAGATGTGACTATGTTTATCACTTAAAACTAATTGAGGGGGGAAATATTCAGTCCTTCAAACACAACAGCTTTTTCAGGTGCTTTGGAATAAAGCCTCAGTGTGAAATTCTCTACAAAACAACCCCAGTTCTTTTCAGCTTCACCTCCTTGTACTCAGTTTCTACCTGTTCCCTCCCAATTACTAAACACACACACACACACACACACACACACACACACTTGAATGTGTTACACTAAATTCTAAACTGGAACCCCAGCTACACAAGATACTAAACAATATGAATTTTAATTTTTCTTATCTATGAGATAAGAATAATAATGGTTGTTTCAAATTTTGTCGTAGAAAGTAAATGCCAATGTAAATAGTCACACATAGTAGGTTATCAATAAAGATTCCAATAAACTTAAAAACAAGAATCATATGATCATCTCAATAGACATAGAAAAAGCATTTCACAAAATACAGCAAGCACCCTTTCATGTTCAAAACACTAGGAAAACTAGGGATAGTAGGAACATATCTCAATATTGTAAAAGCTATATATGCTAAACCCAAGGCCAGCATCATTCTAAATGGAGAAAAAACTGGAACAAGACAAGGATGTCCTCTTTTACCACTTCTATTCTACATCATCCTTGAAACTCTAAACAGAGCAATTAGGAAAAAGAAATTAAAGGGATACAAATAGGTAAAGAAGAGCTCAAACTATCACTATTTGCTGATAACATGATTCTATATCTAAAAGATCCAAAAAAATTTTCACCAGAAAACTTCTAGAACAAAATAATTCAGCAAAGTAGCAAGATATAAAATCAACACCCATAAATCAAACACATTCCTATATATCAGTGATGAATCCACTGAAAGAGAAATTGGAAAATGACTCCATTCACAATAGCCTCAAGAAAAATAAAATACCTGGGAATCAATCTAACAAAAGAGGTGAAAGACCTCTATAATGAAAACTACAGAACACTAAAGATAGAAATTGAAGAAAACCTTAGAAGATGGAAAGATCTCCCATGTTCCTGGATAGGCAGGATTATGATTGTCAAAATGACCATACTACCAAAAGCATTATACATATTTAATGCATTTCCTATTAAGATCCAATGACATTCTTCATAGAAATACAAAAAGCAATTATGAAATTTATTTGAAAAATAAGACACCAGAATAGCTAAAGCAATCCTTAGCAAGGAAAGTGAAGCAGGAGGCATCACAATACCAGACCTAAAACTATACTAAAGAGCTACAGTAACAAAAATGGCATTATATTGGCATTATATTGGCACAAAATAGTCTTGTAAACCAATGGTACAGAATACAGAACATAGAGACAAACCCACATAAATACGGAACACAGAGACAAACCCACATAAATACGGTTATCCCATATTAGACAAGGGTGCCAAAAACATTCACTGGAGAAAATATAGCCTATTAACAAATAGTGCTAGCAAAACTGGAAATACACAGGTAGTAAAATGAAATTAAACCTCTATCTTTCACCCTGCACAAAAATCAACTCAAAGTGGATCAAAGACTTAGGTACCAGAACAGAGATTCTATGCCTACTAGAAGAAAAAATAGGCCCAAATCTTCACTTCTAGAGACACAGATGTGAACTAAAAATGTAAATGACTGCAATACAAAAGCTCATTAAAAATTCTCAAACACAGTAGGATCGGACTTCCTTAAAAAGACTATAAAGTGCAAGAAGTAAAATCAAGAATCAATAAATGGGATGGATTTAAATTAAAAAGCTTCTTCTCAGGAAAGAAAACACTCAATAATGTGAGGAGAGAGCCTACAGACTGGGAAAAAATCTTTACCACATGCATTTCTGATAAAACATTAATCTCTAGGATATATAAAGAACTCAAAAAACTTAACACCAAAAAAAAACCAATCAATAAATGGGTAAGGAATTGAACAGACACTTCGTAGAAGAAGAAATACAATTGATCAACAAATATATGAAAAAAGTATTCAACACCTCTAGCAATCAGAGAAATGTAAATCAAAACTACTCTCAGATTTCATCTTACTCCTATCAGAATGGCAATCATCAAGAATACAGGCAACAATAAATGTTGACAAGGATGTGGTGAAAAAGGTACACTCATTTATTGCTGGTGGGACTGAAAATTGGTACAACCACTATGGAAAGTAGTATGGAGATTTCTCAGAAAATTGGAATGGAACTACCCTTTGACCCAGCTATTCACTCCTTGGTTTATACCCAAAAGACTTAAAATTAGCATACTATAGTTATGCAGCCACATCAATGTTTATAGCAGCTCAATTCACAATAGCTAGACTATGAAATCAACCTAGGTGTCCCTCAATAGATGAATGGTAAAGAAAATGTGGTATACATATTCAGTGGAATATTACTCAGATTTAAAGAAGAATGAAATGGAGCATTTGCCAGTAAATGGGTGGAGTTGGAGAATACCATGCTAAGGGAAATAAGCCAATCCCCACAAAACCAAAGGCTGAATGTTTTCTCTAATATGCAGATGCTAATTCATAATAAGGCAGGGAGAGGCACTAGGGAAGAATAGCGTTACCTTAGATTAGGTAGAGGGAAGTGATGGGAGGGGAGGTATGGGGATGTGGGTATAGGAAAGATAGTTGAACGAAACACACATTATTACAACTGTATGTATATATGTAACTGCATGACCAATATGATTCTTCAACATGTACACTCAGAAAAATGAGAAATTATATCCCAAACTATGTATGATATATCGAAGTATATAAATGCATTCTACTGTCTTGTATAACTAACTAAAACAAATTAAAAAATTTAACAAATAATAAATAAGTAAAGGCTCCAGGCTGGCCAGAAGTTACATCCACTTGCTGGTCTGCCTGTCTTGTGTAGTCCTTTCCCTGTAGTATGGGCAGGATCTGAGATCTTTTTTGTTTTAAGCAGAAGCATACATAGAGTAACAGAATACCACTGCAGTGACTGATTATAATGTTTGTCTTGTTGGGACACTCTTTCCCTTGGGGCCTCTGAGGACACAGCCTTCTGAGAGGTCCAGGTAGCAGATACTGGCCAAGAAGCTATTGCCATAGCCTGAGAGGAGTCACATCAGGATAAGTCACCTGGGTTTGTCAGTAGATCAATTCTCAGTGGAGGCTTCAGATGAAACTCAGCCCTGGCTCTCACCTTGAACTCAGCCTTGCAGAGTACCCAACACAGCAGTGCTTGAACTCCTGTCCCTCAGATATTGAATTAATAAGTGGGTGTTTTCTTAAACTACCAAGCTGGTGCTAATATTATTAAACAGCAGCAGTATACTAGTTTGCAAGGTGAGTTCCTTCAAATATAGCACAAAAGCAGAAATAAATGTTGAAGACAAAGGGAATCTAGGAATGTGGGACCTTTGGGGACAGTAAAATCAACTGCTTCTAGAGACACAGATGTGAACTAAAAATGTAAATGACTGCAATACAAAAGCTCATTAAGAATTCTCAAACACAGTAACTAGAACTTTTTAAAAGATTAGGTGAAGTGACATCTTTAAATCAAGCTTCTGTTTTGAATGGCTTAAACAGCCACCACCTAGCAGAAGCACATTGTACCAGCTTATACCACATTGTACCAGCTCTAAGGAGGCTTGTTGCCAATGTCACCTCACTGGAGGTTGTGAAGGATCTCAATCAAGACCTTGGACGAGGACAATCCCCTAGAAGCAGAGCTATATTGGGGGCTTTCTCTTTTTCAGGGCAGAGATACTTCATGTCACATGAGGACAGATTCCTGAAGGTTGTGTGTATCTCTGTCCTTTCTTTTCCACAAAGGAGTTTTTAGAGATAAAACTGTCTCTGCTGCCCCATGGCATATTGGATGGATGTGCTAGGGGTCATAAACTTCTAGGAATGAGTCACATCAGACTGGACAAATTCCCCAGCAGCTTGGGCCTTGAGCTGGAAGCAGTACTGAACAAGAATGTGATAATCAGTTTAGGAATGTTCTTGTGCTGTGTCTGATATTTGTTGGCCAGAAATGGAACTGTTACAGTGATGGCCAAAGACTCATCAGAAGTTCATGTTTCTCAATCCACTGAGTATGGTTGTCCTTAGGAATTGACTTCTAAGGCTGCCTTGCAGTTGGATGAGTCCATTGGTGGAAGAGAGGTGTGGCTCTTGCCTGACCCAGAACACCCCTTGCAAATTCCACTTTTTCCTTTGTGGTGGCCTGGCATTGAAACAACACCAAGGAAAACCTCAAAAGCCTCCCGCAATGTCAGTTGGTTGAACTGCTGCACCATTGATCTGTTGTTCACTAAAATGTGACTTCAGCAAGAAAGAGACTTCTGTTGTTTGAACCACTGTACACTTTTGGATCTATTTATTACATCCTAATTAAAAGGATTCCCAAAGTCTGATATTAAATGACATGAAAATGTCCTCTGAGAGCAGTGATATTTGGGACTATTTTGAATGCCCTGCAGACTCCTAGAATAAGATGAATATGCAGGTGGTTGGGAATGAGTTTCAAAGAATGAGGAGAGTGTTTCAGAGATACATGATAAAGACAAAGTTATCTACTTCGTGATATTAAAAATTACAATGGGTCCAGACAGAGTAAAATTATTTTCACAGAATAAAACACAACTAATGTGTTTCCTTGCAGGTCAGAGTTTTTAGATGGAAAAGGACTTAGGAAGATAGCACCCGTCCTTCAGAGGCCTAGACAAGGAGAGGTAGAGAGCTTCTAAATAGCATAATGGAGAAGACTGCTATAACAGGTTCCTACTTCAAAGGGTAGGATGAGAAAACAATGAAGTATGAACTAAGGTCCAGTTTTGTTTATGGCTTAAATGCTGTCCTGATTTAGTAGGACATGACCCAATTTGTCATTCATACCCTGAGGCTGGGCAGTGGATAGAAGAATCAGTGAGGTTTTCACTTGCATGAATCTTACAGCCTGGGAGGAGGTGTCAAGACTGTTTTTCCTTATTCCCAAATCCATGAAAGAGTAAAGTCATTACTATTCACCAGAAAATTTGTATCAGAACTCCTGAGTAAAATGTACAAGCTCTAAGACACACTTTGAGAAGGTAGCATCTGAACAACTCAAACTCAGAGTAAATATTTATATCTAATTGCACACATGACATCTTTGACATCTATGGAAAACAGGTCTTCAGCAAAATTAGAGTGCATATTGCCTTATTATGGAGACAGAAAAGTCCACTCCAACCGTTCTAAACCCAGAAGAGGATTAGAACTGCTGGCAGTGTTCTTGTGTTTGTCCTTCCCATAGCTTGCAGACTGTCCCAGTTAGTGACGAGCAATCCCGTTTTGGGGCATGGCATTGAAAATCAGACTATTTTTCAAGCTAGAGTGCCATATCAGGACTGTAAAATGGCTTCCCTAACTAGGAGCACTTGAGTTTGCCACATCACTGGTATATTCACCAATGAAGACAGTAAGGCAGAGAGGAGGGAAGGACATCAGTCACTACAGAATTACCACAGTACCCTCTCAACCTCGCCTTGCTGCAGTTTGGGGCCACAGGACTAGACAAAAGGAAAAGAGAGGAGAAGGGGTAGGACTGATAATGTCCCACTTTGGTCTCCATGTGCAATACAATGCCACTAAACAACACTGAGTACTGGCATCTTTGGATCCTAAAGGTCACAATGACAATATCAACACAGTCACTACCAAGAAACTAGGGTTATGATATAAACGCACAGGAGGCCTCTCACTCTAGGTTATCCCTGCTCCAAATGGTTGCCTAGGATACAAGGGAGCCCAGACTCTGAAAAACAGCACATACACTGAATGCAAGATCAGACTTCTTTGAAGTTAGTCAGATGGAAGAATTACAATGCAGCAGCCAAGCAATTCTCTGGTGCTATGGGAGAGCCTTAGGTGGAAAAGGAACTTGCAGTTCTGTTTGCATTTGGAAAGTGGAGCTGGCTTAGCCAGTTGTGGGCAGCTAGGAGGGTCTATGTTAGAACACAATGAAGTCAAATGAGTAGTAGTTTCTAAAACACTCAGAATAAAATATGGCCATCCATCATTGAGACATTTACTTTAGTGATTTATTCCAAATAGTGTTAGTTATTAAATAAATACACCATGCCAGTTCTCTCCATGTCTGGCTTCCCAGATACCTCTAAAGTCATTGCTTACTTAAGGTCAAGCAGAAACAGATTCTGACATTTTCATTTATAGTCATGCCCTAATGGAGATACATTTTTAGAAATGCTTTGTTGGGTACATCTTCTCATTGTGTAAATATCTAGGCTGTTACTGAAGCTAAGAAGGGCTTCAATATCACCATGGGACCACATCCAGTCATATGTTGCATGTGACATATGTGGTACATGACTGAACACCCATGATAATAAACCTTAATATTTCATCAAATCCTTCACTTTA
Source organism: Marmota flaviventris (assembly GCF_047511675.1). Lineage (NCBI taxonomy): Eukaryota > Metazoa > Chordata > Mammalia > Rodentia > Sciuridae > Marmota > Marmota flaviventris. The sequence continues at coordinate 125,703,779 of NC_092499.1, forward strand.
AGCTCTAAAGTAAGAAAGGGAAAAGGATGTTAACTGAATAAATGTTCTTCAGATTCTTGATATCAAGCATGGTTCCATTCCCTAAGATGCAGGAGAAGAAATTTTATGAATGCAAAAAATATATTTAAAAACTCACTCATGTTATAGAATGAGTCTGATTGAGTAGAAGAAAGTATGACATGGAATGAGTTCTGAATGATGAAATAGTCACAAATGAACAGCAGACCATACCACTTGACAGTGTTCCAGAACAACCTGTGCTGTATACCAAATGCACATCTTACCAATGAGAAGCAATATTCCTAATTGATTTTCTGTCTCCTTTTTCATAACACTAAAAACACAAGGAAAGTTCTGAGCTACATTCAGAGTGTTGCAAAATGTTCTGCTGTGCAGATAAGTGACATTAGTAAAAACTGGACACTTTCCTTTGGTTATGTTTTTTAATATATTCCCCCAAAATATGTGTGTTGAAAACTTAATACCCACAATTTATATGTTGACAGTATTTGAAGGTGGGCCTTTTGAGAGGTAATTGGGGTTTGATTAGGTCATGAGAGTGGGATTCCCATGATAGCATTAGTGGATTTACAAGAAAAAGGAAGAGAGATCCAAGCTTGCATGTTTACTTTGTTTGACCACGTGACACCCTCTGCTATGTCATGATGCAGCAAGAAGGCCCTCATCAGATGACATGCCATGCTCTTGGACTTCCCAGCTTCCAGACCAGGAGCTAAATAAGTTTCTATTCTTTAAATTATCTGGTCTCAGTTATTTTTTCATAGCAGTAGAAATAGACTAAACTAAGACACCTTTCCTCACTTGGGGGATGACTCCCATCCAGGGTTACTGGATAGCCACTCTTCCTCCTTAATTTGCTTGCTTTTCATAATTCACTTAAAACACTCTTTCTCCCTCTGTTAACTCACTTTTTCTGCTTCTCCTTGGAAGGACAGCCTGTATCATCTTCCCATGGGAATGATGGAATTACCAATGAGATAATAAACAATGGAGAATATTTGAAAGAGGCTTCTTTCTAGAAAACAAAATGATATATGGAGAAAGGACAGATCTACAGGCCCTGTTGCAAGTTTTCTGTTTGGATTCTACCAGTGAGTATGGATGATCAAGGCTTTTGATTTTTGCACAAGTTTTAACATGAGTAGATATGCTCTACAATGTGATGAGGTGAATATTAATTCTAGATCAGTTCTACTTTTCTTTTCATAATTGTGATGCATCCAGATTATGTAACATTTGGAAGATTTTGTAAGGTATACAGATGGAAATTTAAATCCTACATAACCCTACATCCTAGAATAACTTCAGTTAACATTTCTTCTATACCCTGCCAGAAGCCTTTCCCTCCTAGACTTACAGACATGTATGCACAGAGAGTAAGTGAGAGGTGGTATATGCAGTTTTGAATCTTACACTAGGCTTTCTAATAGTGTACAAGTTCTTGATACACAAACTATGGAAACACATGAAACCTTAGATTTTCTTTAATACATCTCACTCATTTTATGAATGCAACAATAAAAAAAGTTGAAAACAAGAGGCTTTCCAGGGTGCCCCAGCTGAGAAGTGAGGCTATCACCTCCCTCCAAGTCCAATGCTTTCCCAACTGTGTGAATGTTTGGGCCAGGTGTCTCATGTGTCAAATTTAAACTCAAGAGGTATGACTCACTGTTAAAAAGCATCAAGGTGCTTAAGGGTTCTGTAAGCAGACCCATGGCTCAAGGTACCCTGCACCTAGTTAGCCACTTCATAATACAGACCTGCAAGTTCAAAAAATAAGAACAAGGGCAAAATGATTTCATGCAAAGAATGAGTGTTCCTCCTCTCAGTTATTTCTCTGGAGAGATCTATTTGATAGGCGGAGAAACAATGTCCAACTTCAAGGTAGGAGTTTCAGCAGCCATACCTGAACTGTGTTTGCTGGAAAACAGTGGTTATATGGCATCCAGACCACTAGGTGTCATCAATCTCAGAAGTCTTAGAGAGATTGGCAAAGGGAGAGATTAAGTGGTTTTGAATAAATAAAATGCTCTTATTAGAGTTCCAAGGTAAATGTTTTCATGGTTTTCTTCCTTCCTTGTTTCTTCCATCCACACCTCCCTTGCATTCCTTCTTGGGTTAGGGATGACATCTAGGTCCTTGTGCATGCTAAGCATGTAGTCTACCATTGAGGTGTAGCCCCAGCCACTTCCCTTTTTAAGAGTTATAACTTATCTCCTTAAATGTCCTCCTCTTTTGTAATTCCATTGTGTATTTAACACAGACACCCTATCATATGTGTGACCAGGTAAGAGATCCTGTCAGTGTATCATGAGAGGAAATAAGACACTGCTCCAGTTATCAATTTATTATCTCTCAGTTCTGAATTCATCTTTCATTGCCTGTTTCATGAAAATAGATCTGGGCCCTATAAACATATTTTCTTTGCCAATGGCAGTACGTTTTGTCAGGAGAGACAAAGGAAATGGGCATGTGCAGGCAGATCCCTGCAACATGACTGGTTTCTCTAGTTCCCAGTTCCTGTAGCATGGCAATGTCTTTAGTGCCCAGCTCTTTTCAATGGACATGGCTTCTCCATCTCCAGACTCCTTCAGCACAAATGGTTTTCCTCAGTGTTTGGCTTCTGCTGTGTAGTTGGCTCCCCTACCTCTTATACCCTGTAGTTCATTGCAGTCAGTAGCACCTGGTGACAAGCAGTCCCCCTCCCATCGCCTTCCTTGGGTGGTTTTCTAGTGGAGTGACTTGCCAGTGAAACACCTCCATTTCCCCAGCAGCTTGGATGGCAGATGTCTGGTGAATTCCATGGGTGCAGCACCACAGGGGCCCCTCTCTGTCATCCACAGAGCTACAGTGATGACCTCTCCAACAATGTCTGGAAGTCAACCCTGGGAGTCTTTACCCTCAGGATCTGTCTCCTTTTATTTGCTCCTTTTATCTACAATTCCTCTAGTTCTTTGCTCTCTTTACATCTTACTAGAAGGTACTGCTTTACTCCAATCTCCTATTACAATTAGCCATTCTCTATTAAATGTTCATGTGCTGTACAGTTTATCTCTCTTGATCTGACCCTGATAGATACAGGCATAAAGCTGTTAAAGTTCTGTGATTGCAAGCAAGAACTGTCAATCCTAAGTAACTAAGAACAGAAAAGAGATTATCAAAAGAATTTGGTCTTTTACAGAATGAAGGGGAAAGCCAGGCTTCCAAAGGAGAGACAATTGGCAGATGGAAGGTTCCAGGTATTAAAGATGACAAGTGATCTCCACCTTGTACCAAACTCCCTGAAAGTAGGCCTGAGATGGGGGTTTCAGGAGAGTCAAGAGCAGAAAAGTAGGATGAGGGATATAGGGTGGGAGCAAGAATGTGACCCTAGCTCGAGGTAATCTGGGTGTTCTAGAGGTACATGGGACCATAGAATTATCCATCTATGGCAAAGTGGCAGCCTTGTGCCCACTTACCAGTCCAACCCTGACTGTCGACTACCCTGGAAGGGTAGTACAAAACCTCTCAGGCATGTTGGCTTCATGTTCTCTGGAGAGGGGCAGCAGTGAGCTCTTTGCAGGCAACACAGCTGCAGCTTCCTATAAAATACACTACGAGAGTAATGAGATGGATCCAGGTATGGTGGTGCATACCTGTAATCCCAACTGCAAGGGAGGCTGAGGCAGGAAGATGGAGAGTTCAAAGCCAGCCTCAGCAAAAGGAACATGCTAAGCAACTCAGTGAGACCCTGTCTCTAAATAAAACACAAAATAGGGCTGCAGATGTGGCTTGGTTGTCAAGTTCCTCTGAGTTTAATCACTGGTATGCTCCCCACCAAAAAAAAAAAGAGTAATAAAATGGAAATAAGGAGCCTCAATGGGACACAGAGGATGGAAGGCATAACCCTTCCATAGTCAGCTATGAAGTGAACACAGACATGATTTTGAAACAAATGCTCATGGTTGAAATCCTTCTTACCCTTCTTGGTTAGTTTTATCTGGTTGAATCAAGGTCTCTTTGGCTTTAGGGGGCACTGAGTCTTTAATAAGCCTTGGATCCTCTCATTGGGTGGACCATACAGCAGTGCTCCTTTGGCAGGAAAGATGGAGTTACAGGAGGAAGATTACTGAGGTTGTATTATGTTCTGATGTGTTTATGTTATTTAAAAGTCCAGACATATTTAATTCATGTATCTATCAGCATTTTCCTTATTTGTGGCTAGAAAGAAACTAGCATTCAAATGAGTCCTCAGGTTCCTCGAAGTCAGTTTCATGTTGAAGTTATCTGTGTGTTTGTTATTGGTTTTGGATTTTGTCTAGCACACCCTTAACATGCTAGGTGTCAACATTTCAACAAATGCCATGATTATACCTGTTTGATATTTTAAATAAATATAAATGTATTCACTCCTAGAACTTGAACTGGAGAATTTGACAGGATAAAATCAGGAAAGGAATGATTCTGGAAATACGCAAATTAAATTTATGTCCTTTGGGGAGATAAAATGGAGTGGGTATCCAGGAAAAGTGACCCATGTGAGGCACCTGGATTCTGATTGGGCCCACACCTCTCTTCCAGCTAACACTGCCTCTCCTCTGATGTGATGGTTGGCCTGCCAGTTCTATAACAGCCACTCTGATATTATGAGTTCTTTCCCTGCAACTGTGGGCCCCACTTGTCTTTTCTCAAAGTCCTTCAAATAGCCTGGAGTCCATTTTTGAGTGCTTCCATTCTGATGGTGCCAATCTTCCTTTTTATTCCAAGAATATTTAAGGTGCAACATAAAACAGGTATTAGCATCTCATCAAAAGCAGCTCCAACTCTTCCAAAATATTAGTGAAGAGGTTTTGGTTTGTGTTGTTTTGTTGTTTGTTGTTGTTGATGTTTTGCCGAGGTGTGGAGCAAATCACTCTTTCAGAGCATTCAACAGCCAACATTTAAGAAGCACTCTCCCTCCAAAGCCATATACACAGAATAAAATGTCACCATGAATACATGAACATTCAGAAAATGATGGGATACCTACAACAGAGGACATCTTTGATACTCAAAAGATACACAGTTAGTATTAAACATGGTTCATACAAACATAACTTTATAGCATAGTAAGAACTTCTAGCTCTATAAGGGTTTAGGAAAAAAAATCTCAGGGAAATCTGAAATATGAACATAAATAATCAAAGGATGGTTCCAAGAAACCTAACTTTTAATCCTTGAAAATAGTCAATACCACTTTAGCTCATTTTTTTAAGCTATCATTCAGCAATAATATAGGGTTATGATCATGCAAAATTATTCATTTCTGAGAACAGGAGGCAAATGCCACCTTCCCGCAGAGAATGTTTTTCCCTTTTAAAGTATAAATCCAAGCTGACACATCTAAATTGACCAGGATTTTCTCTATATGAAAACTAAAGTCCACACAATGTTGTAGCTGTCTAGTTAAATTCCCCACAGAGGATTCCAGTGGAGATAAAAGCCAAAAGAATGCACAGGCTATTTTTCTACTATTTTTCTAAAAGAAGCAAGTGAAGTGCTGTTACCCATGGTGGGCAGTTTGGTTGTTAACAGTAATATCAAGGGGACCCCAGTGACTCCAGAATGTTGCTTGGAAGACAGCTAAGTTCTGTTTTATCTTCTTTTCTTTTCTTTTTACTTCCTTGGAAACAAAAATCTTATACCACCCACCTTGGACCAAAACAACACAAAACATATAAAGATTATTTAGGTTGACTCCCAATTTCCTTATAAAACTTCTGGTCCAAACTCATGTGGTGACATGGATGGAAGGAACAATCCCATCTGTTATTCAAAACAGTTTTTCAGGAAACCAAGAGAAAGGAGACAAATTGGCCTCTTGAACCTTCACCAGGTATTCACCAAATATTATGGTTTGAGTATGAGCTGTCCCCCAAAAGCTCCTATGTTAATTCACCGAGATAAAATGATTAGATTATAAGAATCATAACATAATCAGTGGGTTAATCCATTTGATGGGTTAATAATTCAAATGGATTACTGGTGGTAAATAGGCAGGTGGAGTGTGGCTGGAGGAGCTGGTTCATTGCAGGTGTGCCCTGAGGATTGTATATTTGTCCCTGGCTCCTCACATTCTCTTCTGCTTCCTCATTGCCACCAGCTGAGCTGAGCATCTTTCCTCCACCATGCACTTCTACCATGATGTTCTGGTTTACCTTGGGCCCAGAGCAACAGAGTTGACTGACCATGGACTGAACCTCTGAAACCATAAGCTAAAATAATTTTTTCCTCCTCTAAGTTGATCTTGTCAGGTATTTGGGCCACAGTGATAAAAAAAAACTGATTAAAAAAATATCACCAAACAACCAAAGGAAAACTTACATATTCCTGGAATTCTGCCTTAAATTTTTGCCATAATGATTTAACAATTTACTATCATTTCAAGCTTTAAAATTTATAGATGGATGTCTGCCAGTAGGTTTCTGAGGAATCTATCTACACTCTGCATTAGCAGAAAGCTCCAATCCAAAAGCAACCAGCCAAGACCTGCTTAAGAATTTTGCTGTACAATTAATAAAGAACCAACTGTGCACCTTCATTTACTCAGAGTTGCATTTATTCATACATTTTTCTAATCCATTCAGTATGACAAGTACAAAACATGCAGCTATTTCATTTTGAAAAGATTAAAAAATGAATCTTTTCTCCTAAATTTATCAGTTGAGAGGGGCTTACTCTTAATTTTTTTAAGTTATAAAGGAAACAACAGGTGTGTCAAAGAGACTGTGTGAGATCTATGTGTTATAGTTTAGATTTCATGTGTCCCCCAAAAGCTCATGCATGGGACAATGCAAGGAGGTTTAGAGGAAAATCTTTATGAAAGTCTTAACCCAATCAGTGAATTAATTCCCTAATGGGATTAATTGAGTGGTAGGATGTGACTGCAGGAGTTGGGTCATTTAGGGCATGCCTTTGGGGTATATATTTTGAATCTGGCAAGCTAAGTCTCTCTCTCTCTGCTTCATGATCATCATGTGAGCTGCTTCCCTCTGCCACACTCTTCCACCAGGATGTTCTGCCTCACCTCGAGCTCCAAGAAATGCAGCCAGCTCTCTATGGACAGTTACTCCTGAAATCGTGAGCCCACAAAAAAAAAAAAAACAAAACAAAACAAAACCTTTTCCTCCTTCACAATTGTTTCAGTCAAGTCTTTTAGTCACAGCAGTGAAAAGGCTGACTAAAACCCTATGTCATGGAATTTAGGCCTTCTTAGAAGAGAAGACAATTTAAACCCCATACTAGGATGAGTGACTAAGGAAACCTAAGATAAGCAGGTAAGATAGGAGGGCCCGCAGGACATGACAACTGTCATCCATTGTGTAAAAGACAACTGCTACTGATAGGTTATATTTATTCTGTAAGAATGTAGAAGGCAAAATATAGAAACAGTGGATGGAAGGAAAAAAAGAAGCACATTTCAGTTTCAAGAGAGAAATTTTTTAGTAATTAGAATAATGCAAGATAGAAGTGTCTCCTACAAATGCTAAAACAGAAAGCAGATGATACCTCTCAGAGACCGTGCAGTGGGCTTTCTGCACAGTGGAGGAGAATTGATGCTGAGGCTTCCTCCAGGGCTGAGATACCCTTTAAAAACGGGCTTGCTGCTGGAATGTAATTTACTCATGGTTATCGACTAAGCTGGGTCAGAGCTGGCATTTCAGTCAGCAGGGAAACACTTCTTTTTTTTTCCCCCTTTGGTAGGAGAAGCAGTAAGAGAGTAGGTAAAGATACTGGTTCTTTTTTTTTTTTTTTGGTGGGGGCAGGGGGTACCAGGGATTAAACTCAGGGGCACTTGACCACTGAGCCACATTCCCAGGTCTATTTTGTATTTTATTTAGAGATAGGTCTTACTGAATTGCTTAGCAACTTACTTTTGCTCAGGCTGACTTTGAACTCATGATCCTCCTACCTCAGCCTCCCTAGCCACTGGCATTACAAATACGCACCACCGCGCCCAGCAACACTGTTTGCATAAATCAATTTGAGCATTAAAACTGATACTGACTATAAATCTTTACTCTTTCTGACTGGCATGTAAGAACATTACTAATAAGTGCTGGGATTAAACTGGAGAGAGAGATGCAATATAATCTGTATATAACATTTATGTAGTTGAACAAACTGTTTTTTAATTAGATGGCGAAATCTGATATTTAATTTTAACAAAAAAAATGCATTTACCTAAATGGAACATTGTTTTGTTAGCATTGAAATATTAAAAATCATTTGGATGGGCAGAGTTCAGCATGCAGTGGTATAAGGCCAAATAGAGAAGTGTTCTGCTGCCACTAACCTCTGGAGCTTCCTTCACTGAGCAATAAAACTAGTGCTCATTGCACTAGTGAGATAGGAACATATGTTTGGTGAAAGTTCTCATTATTACTACAAGTATACAGAGAAAGGTCTCAACAAACTGACTGTTCACTTCTTGTCAATCCAGGTACACTCTTCTATGTATTTACCCTTATTGGAAGAAGAAAATATTAAACACAGGAAGGCAATGGTGAGTTGCCTTGTTCTTAATATATTCCTATTTTGCATTATGACCTTCCCATCTATTAAACTCAAAATGTTTTATTTATGGTTTCACACATTTGAACTGTATGGAGGCACTTCCCATTGCCTTATTAAGAAGAGTTCAGAGTATTTGACTGTATTTAGCATTTTCCCTAGAAATTCATGGGCCTATTTCAACCAAGTGGGAGAAACAATAGAATTCTAATCAGAACTGCTACAAGGATTCAGAAGAGTTGAAGAGAGAAAGACAAAAATGTGTCCTATCTTATCATTCCCTTTACAGAAAGGAGGGAGCTCTGTGGCTATTTTCAATCACCTAAAATAATCAGTGAGATTGGCAACATGGAGTTGCCCAAGGAAAACATTTCTCCCTTATGACTACACAACTCAGTCCCTGTACTTCTTAGCACATGACACTTTCTGCCTTGTAACTGATGCTACTTTTGGGTCAGGGACACATCATCCTAGCCCCACCAAACACTTAACTCAGAGTAATTCCACAAATGTTCATTGAATTGCATTAGCTCAATAAAGCATGTATCCATTGACATTCTAGAAGTCCCAGGGACCTTCTCAAAACTGAGAGAAGTCCTTATGGGAAGGGACTGTTTTGCAACATGTGGTGATGACAGTCTGTTAGTTCTGAGAGCCTGCAGGGCTGCCAGCTGTTTTTCTAAGAGCAGTTTCCTGAGCAGCAGGCCATGACTTTATATACTTGTGGGCAAAGTGAAGCTTCAGCCCTGCTCAGGGGCTAGGGCAGCCAATGAGGAATCAGGCTGGTAGGCTGGCAGACACACTCAAATAGGTACCACTCCATCCCTTTTAGCAGCAAAAAAGAGTGGGGCTTCCCCTTGCAGAAAGTGCTTAACAGACCCACCCAGTCCCTCCTGGGAAAGCTCATGGCCTCAAATGGTCTGATAACAAAATTTTACAAACCAACTGTATTTTAAATCCCTTCTCATGTCACCAAAATTTAAGTACACATTTAAAAATAATGTAGTCGTCATTTTTCTTCATTGTTTGGTTTACAGTCACCTTGTTCACAATTTGATTTTATAGCATTGTAAAAGGTTACAATTAATGACATCATCTGTTCATTTTCATTTATGAGAAAAAAAAACTAAAAAGGAAACTTTTTTCAATAAGTTTTGATGCTACAGAGATACATTTTTGCTACCATGGACTACAAATAAAGAGCAAACCTTTGCAACATTTTTGGTGATTGGTGAGGACGTTTATATTCTATGTGGTGTCACCTAGTGGTTAGGTCATCTAACTGCATCTTTATTCAGTCTCAGGGAAAAGCTCTGCATTTGGTTACAAATTCTTTCACTCTGTGTTGTACAACCATCCCATCTCAAGACTCCAGTCTTGAAATACATGTTTCCTCTCTTGGATATCTCAGGTAGAAATGAAAAAAAAGTTATTAGCCAAATATCTTTAAATTTCTTCACAAGATAAAGTGCACTTGGTATCAAAATACCAATTGTCAATAGAATTCTAATCTTGTCCTAAGGAATAGTCATTAGAAGAACCATCTGACTAACTTCAATGACATCAAAGAGATGTTGGCTTTGGTCATCCACATCCCCTCTGTTAGCATAATTTAAAAATAGATTCAGATGATCTGAAAACAGTCAGTCAAACCTTCACCAACACAGTCTTACCTATCTGGAAGCTGTGGTGCACATTGCCAAGGAAGAAATGAAAAGGATTCAGCTTTGCCAGATGAGTTGGTCTTGAGGGCACCACCAGGGGTCACTGTCACCACTACACTGGGGATAAGATCAACTTGAGAGTGGACAGTGAAAGAAGGGGTACTGAGCTCAAGTTTACACGCTGTTATAAGATGTTAAACTGGTGGAATGAGACTGGCCAAATTATGCTATGTATATAAGAATACGCCACCGTGAATTTCACCTTTATGTGTATCTGTAACACACTTATTCAAAAATAAATAAATAAATAGAAGGAAGACCAGACTCGAGGAAGGAAAACAGGAGGAGGGGAGGGAAAGAAGAAGTACTGGTGACTGCAGTGGAACAAATTATATTCCAAGATTTTATGATTGAGTCAAAATGAATGAAAATAGTATGTATAAGTAGAATGCACTAATAAAAATTGGAGACACATTATTGATTTGGAAATACATATTTAATTTCATATTTATTGACACAAATTTTCAAATTGGAATAAAGGTTGAAGTTATCCTAGTATGAATAGCAATTTAGAATTCACAAACAACATAATATTCTTGTAACTTGGATTTAATCTATAAAACAATTCAACAGTGGTGGAGACTACTATCCAACCAAGATACACTTTCCTCATTTTCTGTAGTCATCAGGTTTCAAGTGGGAGGGAGGAATTTGCCAGGCAGGAATAATGTTTCCTAGATTCATAGGCAGCTGGTTGTAGCTGAGTACTCTGCTGGATTTAGTCCTCCCTGAGTGCACATGCTCAAGGCCTGATAAAGGAAACTGTGCTTGTAGGTTTTCTCTCTGGCTGTAAAGATGACAGAGCAAACTCATCTTGGAAATGATGGAGCCTCCTGTCTTCCCCGAATGGCTGAGGAGACCAGAGCAGCCTACCAGCTTCAGAAATCTTATTGAAGAATGTCGATATTCTTTAAATTACTAAATTACTCTTGAATCTCCTGTTATAGCATCTTAGCACTCCCTAACTGACTAATTGAGCTCTAAAATTATTTTCAAGGTGGCCACATAATCCAAAAGTTATTTGTGTGTAAAGTTCCTTAATTTTTTATTAGTCACAAATGGTGACAGTGGTTGCATGTATCCCAAGAGCTTTTAAAAAAAATGTACATTGCAGAAATACAAAGGCAGTTAAGAAACGTAATTTTATTTTATACAAAATGACAAAGCCAATGACCTTTCTGGATTACAACAGAGTGAGTTAATCTTAAGAACTTCAGATAGGACATCCATAATCTAATTGCTTATGAGGTAATAGAAATTGGTTTTCAATATGGCAATTTTTATTTTTAATTTTTTGTCTTTATTATTTTTATTTTTTGATTGAAACAATTGTACATGTACAGAGTATAGTGTTATGTTTTGATACATGAATACATTGTGAAATAATCAAGCAAAAGTAATGAGTATACCAACCACCTTAAACTTTTAAAATTTCTTTGTGATTAAAAAAAATCCTCTTTTCTAAATATTTTGAGATACATAGTGCAGGATTTCCACTTACATTCATCCTAGTGTGCAATATATCACCAGATATATCCCCAGATAAATCTAGTTATAACATTGTATACATTGGCCAACATTGCCTCATCTCCCTCTACGTTCATCTCCCCAGGTACCTAGCAAACACTAATCTACTCTCAACTTCTATGAGACCAGCATTTTAAGATTCCACTAATAAGTTAGATATGTGATATTTGTCTTTCTGTGCATTGCTCTTATTTCACTTAATATAATGTCCTCCAATTTCATCCCTGTTGCAAACAGCAAGATTTCACACTTTTGTGTATGGCTGAATAGTATTCCATGGTGGATGTGTACCACATTTTCTTTATCTATTCATCAGCTGATGGACACTTGGGTTGAGTCTATATCTTCACTGCTGGGAACAGTGCTGCAATAAACACAGGAGTGCAGGCGTCTCTTCAACACACTGATTTCATTTCCTTTGGATATAAAAGTACTTTCACAGATTACAATAGATCAAAACAATAAGCAGACATTGGACATGTAGGTGGAGAGTTAGGGAATCATAAATTAATTTCCAAACTACAGAGGTGCTGTGTCTTCTGAATGAGCATGACAGCTCACTTCCTGTTCAATAGGTTTCTCAAAGCTTAGTCAGTCACTGTTTCAGATCTCTGTTGAGCATTTCACCCATTAGACTTTTAAGTTTAAGCATCCGAAACTGAAAATTTTAAGCATTCTAAAAAGTCTGTACCCTCATCCACATTGATCAGCAGGGTTCTGCGATCTGCAATTCCACTGAGCACAGCTCTGTGGAGAGTGCTGGACATGGATCCTTGTCATCATGGACTTTGTTCTCAGATAGGTATAACCTGACACCTGGACTTGCTGGGAGAAATCCGTATTTCTCTTGTTCTATCCCTGAATATTTAAGATCTATGTGGCTTGATGTCTTATCACTGTGAGTCACCACGGGAATCCAGTAAGACAGGACTTTAAATTTAAAGGCTGTTTTTGCAGATGGAGCAGATTAGCACGCTCTGCAATTAGAGACCATGGCTTCGTCATCTGTTTGCAAAAATCTGTATGCTTCTTCAGCTTTGGGAACTATCCTCCCAGATCCACAGCAAGCAAAAATAAACAGGACACTTCTCAATTGATCCCATGCACTCTCACATCATGAAACAAACTAGGCTGTGTGAGGCAGAGCAAAGTCCGCCTGGAGTTGCAATAGAAGCTAAGTAGAATGACTTTTGTCCTGGATATACATGGAAACTTCTTTTATTTTTGTCACTGGGACATTTTCTAGGCTTTGCTTGTAAACTTAGCCTTGCAATGATTAAATTAAATGGCAAACATGTTGAACAGCATGTAGCCATTACCTACCAGCATGATAGGTTTCTAATGAACAAGGACATGGTACATATTATAAAGCAGCACCACATTTTATGTGTGGAATACCACAAAGGACACACACAAGGACTGAGAGTGACCTCATGATTAAGGCACATTCTCTCCATCTCCAGCTTTCTCTGACCCAGAGGGTCTTTTTAGGCAGAATAGACTCATCATTTATAATTGTGCAGTCCTATAGATGTACAAGACACCGGAAATTGAACAAACCTCAAATGACACCATGATTCATTCTCTTGAATTCTTTTGTTTTAATAAATCTTAGATGATCTACTTATTTGTCATTTGCCATTTTCTCCTAAAAGCCGAAAGCATAAAAAAACCATAGACATTAAGTCTGTTTTAATTAATTCAAAACATTCTCTTCTGGAACTAGAAAAGCAGATTTTTTTATTAGTTGTCAGTGGACACAATACCTTTATTTTATTTATTTACATGTGTTGCTGAGGATCAAACCCAGGGCCTCACAGGTGCTAGGTGAGTGCTCTATCTCTGAGCCACAATCCCAGCCCAGAAATGTTTTAATCTGTAAAAAACTGTATGCCCAGTGACATTTGTCCTGACTGGCTCAATTAGTAAATATCTTTATTGAAGTTCTTGGATACTTCTGAGCACAAAAAGTTGAAGGGTTTCTTCTAGATCAAATCAGTTCCATGTATTCCCAACTAGGAAGGAAGAACTACTCTTGGGAAGAGTATCAGATAAAAATCTGGTAACTGGGCTGGGGATGTGGCTCAGTGGTAGAGCACTCGCCTATCTCAAAGCCATGGGTTTCATCCCCAGCACACAACATCCTGCCCTCCCCCCGCCCCCCCCCAAAAAAGAAACTGATCGCCAAGAAAATCAAGTACTGAACCCTTCAAGAAGGATCTTGGGTTATAAACTTCTGGTCACTTACTAGGGTTTATTTTTTCATTTAGACAATGCCTATGGGAGAGCAATATCTACTCAAGACCTTGTCTCTACATTCTCAATAAGCAGGAAAGTGTACAGAGCTGTAGAAGGATAGAACTGGATAACATTTTCATAGAATGTTTCTTTATGAAGGATGTGAATACATGTAGGACAGAGAGTCACTGGGTGATGTGCTGTTAATTTTTCTTGACTTAGGTCTGGGGTCAAGGGAGGAGTCAGTGAAGAAATCAAGAAGAATGTGCCAGAGCCACCCTTGAAAATCCACTGCATATTTAGTTTTATTTATTGAAGAATAAAGTAACAACCTAATGAACAATCTTATCCCTACCTCTCCCATCCTGCATGTCTACTGGTTTTCTGTTTGCTATAGATACCACCGTGGGAGGGCAGGGTCTCAAGGACTTGCCATTCACCTTGGGCTTAAAGTGCCAAGGGACATGACCTGAGCTACTTCCAGGTGGGGGCTTCTGGAAATTGACCTTCATGAACTACAGTTTTATTCTCCCAATAACACTGACCACTTCTCAGTTCTTTCCAAAACCGTTTCTCTCAGGCTGAATGTCGGGTGTTAATTTTCATTTCAGCATCCAATACCATGGCTGACTCAGAGAACGTTTACACATATAATTTCTAAATGAGTGACTTTCTTTGATCAGCATTCTCAGTGTTTATTTTCTATTTGTGATACTTCTCTCACATTTTTTTCTAAATATATTTCCTTTTGTTTCTGGGGTGACAGTGTCTTTCTCCTTCACTTTTGAAAGTTCTTTTATTTTGTTCTCAAAACTTTTGATAATGTATATCATTACGCAGTGAATTTATTCAGTTCCCAAAACACATAATCAGATAGCAAAATACCAGGATTTTACAATTAATTCTCAAAGTTATGCTTCTTATAGTTCAGGCTACTTTTTATTGATTCATCTTAGCATCCAAAAAGATCCTATGAGCCAAAGGTAGTATTATAGTTTGGGAAACTAAATATGCAGTGGAATGTCTCCCGAAGTCTCTGGAATGTCACTGAAGGCTTGGTCCCCACCACAGCCATGTTCAGAGATGGGGCTCTTAGGAAGTGACTGGATCAAGAGGACTCTGTTTCATCCGTGGACTGATCCAGTGAGGAAGTCATAGCTGAATGCATTGTAAGATGGGGCATAGATACAGGGAATATGTCCTTGGAGACTGTATTTTACCCCCTGTATCCCCTTCTCTATGTCATGGACACCATAAAGTGAGCATCTATGCTCTGCCATGATCTTCCACCAAGATGTTCTGCCTTACCACAGACTCTGAGAAAATGGAGCCAGCTGATCAAGGGCTGAAACCTCTGAAACTGGGAGCCAAAATGAACCTTTCCCCCTCTAGTTTTTCAAGTATTCTTTCACAACAACAAAAAGCTAACTAACACGGGTAAAATGCTGGGGTTCTCTGGAGTAGGTGCCAGTAAACTATGAAATGCCAAATAGCAAATACATCAGGTTTTGTAAGGAAGAGTCTCTATCACAGGTTTTCCTTTTGTTTGAGACTATTTGTTATGTTATTCTTATAGTTTTTATAATCCTTTAAAAATCTAAAGATTATTCTTAACTGACAGACAATTTAAGAAAACCAGGTCTCAGTTGGTATTTGGTCCTTGGGCTGAGATTCACCAACCTTGCCCAGATTCCCTCAGCTTTGATGGCTTTGCTTCATTCCACAGAAACTCTTCTCTGGTACTTCTCAGAATGAGGACAGTAACTTAGGGTTTGGAGTTGATCTCAGTGGATTTAAATGCTTCCTCTTTGGTCTCACATCTTTGATGTGTTGCAGGGTTGCTCCTTCTATTTCAATACAAACCTACCATACAATCATGATGAAGTCCCTGGGATCCACTGCGTATCTTTTCAAGGTAACATGGTGTTTTCTTTTCAAGCATCATTCTTTGCATCCGCTGTGCTCTATATTCATTCTATTAGATGATCTGCAGTGATGCATTTTCCATATCAAGCTTCTGTATGTGGGTCATGATAGCACCACAGGAAAAACAGAAGCATCTTCCCCATCCTTGGAATGTTTCATAAAGGTACCTTGAGAGGGTGGATCCTGAGAAAAATCTGAAAACCATGAAATTGACTTGCACAAATTTATTGTGAGAATTCTTAGATTACTTTTACGATTTTTTCCAATATTATTGTTTCCCTCTTCTCTTGATCCAAGTTTTACAATTTATCTTTTCCCCAAATTTTCCATTTTATCTAGACATTTCAAACTGTTAGCATAGCTATTCACTGATATTTTCTTCATCTATTTTCTGATTTTTTGGCCACTTATTTTTGTTTGTCTTGATAAGTAAAATTGTGTTCTAGAAGCAGTAGGGGAAGTAAGAGATCTGCATCAAGGAGAGTTTGTGGGCACTGGAAGCTTTATCAAGGAGTTTCAGGAAGAATGTTCTCAAATGTTCTGTGATTCGATAGGATTAACGTTCCAACTTGGACCATGGAACATTGAATTGTTCTTCCTCTTGGGCCACATCCCAAGGCTGTCCTTGGTGGCAGTGACTGAAGACTAAGTCCTTACTCATGACCTCGTTTCCATGTGAGGCACAGAAGTGAGTCTTCCTCTCAAGGTGGCCAGTCATTCTGTGATGCACACAATGAACCTCACTAGACGAAGCAAGACTGGCCCACATCAGGGCTTCCTGAGGGTGAGACAAGGGAATCAACATCATTCCTACCAGACACCCCACTTTTCATGCCTATCACTTCTTTCAACCAGGAAAATAAGATTAAATGTCTGATACCACCTCAGTATGTTTAATTTACTATAACAGAATATCATAAACTGAAATGTTTATTGACAACAAAATTTATTTCTCTTAGTTCTAGAGGATGGGAAGACCACGATCAAATTGCCAAGAAATCTGGCGACAGATGACTCACAGAGAGTGACTTTATGCTTTGTCTACACATGGTGGAAGGGACAAGGCAGCTCTCCAGAGTCTCTTTTGTAAGGACACTAACCCCATGCATGAGGGCTCCACCCTCATAATCTAATTACCATCAGAAGATCCCACCTGCTAATATCATCATTTTGGAGATTAAGATTTAATAGATGAATTTTAGAAGAAAACAAATATTCAGTCCATAATATACATACACAAGAAAACATAGCTGGGAATTTGACTCAGTGGTAGAGTATTTGCTGGGCACACATGCAGAAGTCCTTGGGCTTCATCCCCAGCATTGCAAAGAAGAAGGAGATAGAGAAGAAAAAGAAAATAAATTTTATTTTAATTCATTATTTTAATGGTCAATTCAGTTATTTTTTTGAATGAACATTCTATAGATAGATGCATTTTGGGGGCACATGATCTCAATAAAAAGTAAAAATCAATACACTGCATTTCTTATGATGTTCTTAAACTACAGTAAGTCTAGGGATGGAGACCACAGATCTAATTATTGCCCAAAATGATTGAACTCAGGAAAGACAAGAACTGTAACTTGTCTACCTTTCTGGGTTTGGAATGCAAATCCA
The DNA here is from genome assembly GCF_047511675.1 of Marmota flaviventris. Lineage (NCBI taxonomy): Eukaryota > Metazoa > Chordata > Mammalia > Rodentia > Sciuridae > Marmota > Marmota flaviventris. The sequence continues at coordinate 125,721,364 of NC_092499.1, forward strand.
TAGAATTTAAAAGAAAGGTAAGAAAGCAACTTCCCTACAATTATATAATAACCATACAAATTAATGGGATGTATTCTGCAGCCTCAAGGTAGCTGTGTACACTGGAAGTTTGTACAGCATTTGTATGCAAAAGGTACTCAATAGCTGAAAACAGAAATTTGACAATATTTGACTGATTTTCCTTGCACTATATATGAGGGACACATCTGTTAGTTTTCTCACATAACTTTAAAAAAAACACTGAACTTACTCTAAATGGATTAACTTAATAATAGAAGGACCACTATATTAAACATCATATTTTAAGCAAACTTATTAGGCAAAGTTATTAGCAATTAGCTTTAATACACAATATATACTAAGTAGATGTAATTTTGTTACTATTATATAAATTTCATGGTAATTATAAATTGTTAATTTATAACCTATTAAAATAAATAGTAAGAGAAAACAAAATAAAACTTAGTACAAATAGATTTTTAAAGTCTTATAAAAATGTTTTGTTATCCATTTCAAAATAATACACCTTTGTATGAGAATAACTAACTTCAGGAATTTTGAATCTTAGAATTTTAATGCTGTCGCATCTACCTGATATATTGTTCAGTTATTTGTATCTACATAAATTTTGTTTAGTTATTTGAGGAAATGTAGCTCTCCTTTTTTTTTCATATCTTCTCGTCTCCTGATTTATTTACTTTTTCCACATTTCTATTGGTACATTATAATTGTACATAATGATGCAATTTGTTTTTACATGTTTGAATATGCACACAATATACCCATATAATTTGACCAATATCATTCCCCTGCACTCCCCTTCTTTGGTCCCTTTCCTCTACTGATCTCCCCTTGAATTTTAGGAGATCCACCTTCACGTTTTCCTTTTTCCTCTCTAGCTTCTGCATATGAGAGAAAACATACAGACTTGAACCTTCCAAATTTGACTTATTTTGCTTAACATGATGGTCTCTAGTTCCATCCATTTCCTTGCAAATGACATAATTTCATTTTTCTTTATGGCTGAATAAAAATATATTGTGTATATATACCACATTTTCTTTATTTATCCATCCATTGATGGATACATAGCTGGTTCCAGTCTGGCTTTTGTTAATTGTGTTGCTATAAACCTGGGTATGCATGTATCACTATAGTAAGATGCCTTTAATTCTTCAGAATAAATAGTGTGGAGAGGTACAGCTGGGTCAAATGGGGGCTCCATGCCTAGCCTTTTGAAGTAGCTCCTCTTTTCTAGTAACAGTTTTACTCTTGGTAAAACTCATAGACCCTCCTACAAACTTCCTAGATGCTGGTTTATCCCAAAGCAGGAAGATGGAAGGATGTATTCTCTGGGAGAAAGCATGTGTGGTGGGCTACTGTTCCTACTGAGTGAAGGGAGATAGCTATTGTCTGCTGGAGACACTGAGAAGTTCTGGCCTTGCCTGCTGGGGATTAGGCAGTGATTTCATCCACCCAGCGGAACAGGGGTGAACATGGTGTGGAGCCACCATCACTAAACGAAGGTACCAAGGGACACAGTTTTTCACAGGCATGAGATTATAATAGGAATAAAACAGCTCAATGCAAATGCATTTTTTCATACAGGAAATAAAATATTGTGTTTTCTCACAAAAACTAATCTCTCCATGTGTCATCAAAGAACAAATGGGCACCATCTGAATCCCTGCCCATTAAAGAGACTAAATATCAATGAGGCATCTGCATACTCGTAGGAGTCAGAATTGGATGTGTCACACCTTAAATTTAAACCTTCTTCCTATACCAAAAAGACTCTTGCTTCCTCTCCATTTTAAAAAGGCCCATTTCAGGACAGGGAAGAGAACATTATTTATTATAGTTCTTACTAACACATGTCAGGGAACTTCATAGGCACTTGACATAATATCTTATTAACCTGCACTTTCCCATCTTCAATGAGATTTAATAAATATAAATGGAGTCTTGAAGAGGAGACACAGTATCCTAGTGTCACAAAACTGGACACAGCCTTTTACTTCCCCTACCATTCTGCCTCCTTCCCCCTCCTACCAACTAAAACTTATCCATGGACCCTGCTTCTTCCTGTGTCAGCAACTTATACATGCCACTCATTCTTTTTACTTACACATTTTAGGGAGCAACTATTAGTAACTGAAACAAATATGTGATCCACTTATGAATATTTGATGTAATTCTCAAATATATTTTATGTTTTACTGTGCCAACTTCTCAAATATGGTAAACTAGAAGAATAATACTCAATAATTGTGAGGAAGAATTTGATAGAATTGGAACCAAGATTTGCATTAATCTGTCACTCACAATGACTCTCATCTCAGCATCACTCTTCTGCACTGTACAGGTATCCCACCCATGCTTGTGGCTCTCATTACTACATAGTAGTTCCCCCTAATCCACAGAAGACACATTCCAAGACCCCAAGTGAATATGTGAAGCCACAGGTAGTACCAAGACCTATAATTTAATGCCTTTTTCCTTCTTAACTGAGCACTTACCATGCATTATAATGGCAATAACTTTTGCCATTTTATATGTGTCAACAACACTAGCATAAATTTCTTTTTTTCATCTTTGTTTTATTTATTTATTTTATGTGGTGCTGAGGATCAAATCCAGTGCCTCATGCACGTGAGCCAAGTGCTCAACCACTAAGCTAAAATCCCAGCCCCTTTTTTTCTTCTTGACAATTTCAGAAATAAATAAATCTGGGTAGAAGATTTATTCTTGGAATAAATCTTAGCAATCTCAGCATATATTTTTTTTGTTTCTTAAAGTAGAGAACTTTTACCTTTTCACTCAAATGAAGCACTTTATGCCTTTTCTTGGGCATATCCAAATCACCAGCATCACTATTCTTGTGCTTTGGGGCCATGACTAAGGAAAATAGAGACAACTTAAACACAAAGACTGAAATACTGTAACAGTACTAAGTGACTAAGGGTAAGGTCACTTAGCATGGACACAGTGATGATTCAAGTCCTAGGCAGGAGGGAGTGGGGTGGCACATCATTTGATCATGATATTAAGAATGGCACACATTTTAAAATTTGTAAATTGTTTATTCCCAGAATTTTCCACTTATTATTTTCAGACCTCAGGTTACTATGGGTAACTGAAACTATTACAGATATAGAGACAAAACTATGGAGGTGGAGGAGGGGAACTTCGATAGTGAGTCCCCAGCTCAAGTGAATGATTGATAAGGTCTCTGGAAAGGAAGTCAGCTGCTATATTCGAAGCAGTAAGACTAGAAACTGGAAGACACAAAGTCAACAGTATGAAGCGAAGATAGATAAAAGGTTCTCCAAAAAGATTTTGAAATTATATGATGGAATGATAGTTTGCAGCATGGTAAGATTATACTCTGTGGACCAATGTAAAGTAAAATCAGGAGCCATTTGAAGGTAAAGATTCATCAGAAGCTGGCCTGATACAAAATAAAAAATTTCAATTTCCTTACTCAAAAGTTAAGAACCTGAAGACAAAGACATCAGAACATTAAAGCCCTTGTCTATGCACGAGCCACATCCTGACACCTACCTGAAGCAGCTGGGCACTTCTCATTAGTCTCTGACTTCTCCAGGCCACATTCTTACTCCAGTCTCTTAGTGCATATGTCCTAAAAAGAGCTGCATGCCAAGTCTTATGGGCACTGAGTCAGAAGCATGAGGAGACCCTGGTGTGGTGAGTAGCAGGAACCAGGCACATGGAGGGAAACAGGAGCTGGCTGTACTAGAAAAATCTGGTGAGGATGCGGACTTGTTTCCTCTTGCAATGGACAGGGGAGGGAGTTGAAGAGATATAGAGACAGCAGGAATTGTGAGGAGCAGGACCCTGCTATTTAGGCCATAACCAGGGCTTGCATTTGCCTAACTGGAGGATTCTGAACCACAAGAGGTTACATCAGGGTGACAGCAGTAATCCCTTATGACTCTGGGAAGAAATTTTAAATTTAAAGCAAATTTCAGATGGTCATTTGAGAGGAAGACATCTTTCTTTTAGGTGGAAAATTACAATGCCTGCTCTCCCTCAGGGAGCTGACTGATGTTACGATTTCAAGGTACCGTGTGATTGGTGACAAGGCAGTCTCAGGGGGCTGAAACCTGCACGTGTTTCTCATACAGCTACGATTTTCATTTTGATGAAGCCAGGAACTAGGTTTAAGAGTGGACAGAAGTGAGAACCCCAGCTTCCCTTCTAGCCTTCCCTGTGGAGGGTCCAAGATCTGGCTCCTTAGGCTACAAGCTCCTCAGCTCTCAGCCTGAGTTCTCCAGCAAGAACCAGTCAAAAGCCCTGTCTCTGAATGTAACCATGTCCTCCCACAGGGTCTACTGTGGCCCTGGTATCTGGAGTTAAAGAATGTTTCTGATGTCCGCCTGGCTCAAGTCCTAGCCAGATTCTAGCTCAGAGGATGGGCTAGCCTAGAAACCAGGCTGGTGTCATCTCTTAAGAAGAGAGAAATTGGGCCTCCTTGCCCTCACCAGAGGAAATTCGCACATGAGCAACATAAATGAAGTTCTTGGGTAGGACAGTGCAGATGTAGCCTGTGGGCATTGACACCACCCCCACCCCTGTCCCTTCCCTAGCAAGGATCCTTCCTGGTACCTCCTCCCAGAATGGACAGCACAGAGAAGCTCTCCCTCATTGACTGTTTGTTTTAACTTTACCAGATGTAAACAAGATATTCTCAATACATTTGCTCAGACCCCTGTTCATTGGATCCTCTCCTTTTCTGTAATTCAGTTATTTCACAAATTAAATTCTTATCTGGATTCAAAACATTTAACAAAATGACCTCCAATTAAAACCTAATAGATCCAAATAAAGACAAAGTACACAATTAAAGATTGTCTCCCAGGCAGAGGTAATCCATCTTGACTCCACTTTTAGCTCAGAAATAGATTTCACAAGGCCTCTTCCAGATCAGCAAAGTCAGTAGGAACCCAAGAGCAAGTACAGTATAATTTTCATCTCATGTTGCTTAAAGCAGAGTCTCACCATAACTCTCAGGAGCTAAAACTTAAAAAAATCTTAAAAGTGTGCCCTGCCCAACATGTGCCAAGGATTGAAAATTCTCTTGGCCTTATTCAATAAACACAGTGTTGATATAAGGGGAACTGATGGGCCTTTTCTTCTGGCTGAAGTTTTTTACATGCAGCAGATAAATGAGAACTGAGAATCATGAACACATATCTGACTTTTATAATTAATTATAATGTGACCTTGGGGCTCCCTCTAAGCCAGGCTGTGGGCACATCTTTTTAATCAAAATGACAGTCAGTACCTAAGAATGGCAGTAATGAAGAAATTGAACCTCAAATACTTCAGTGATTCTACAGATAATTATGGCCCTGTGGCACTTAAAAGAAGGCAAAAGTGCATCCCTGGGTTTTCTATATCCCTCTATAATGTAGCCACCAAGGCTACAGAGTCTCATTGAATACAGAAACACATGGTCAGAATATTCCTTCGGAGCATAGCAGTCTGAAGATACTCAGTGTTGGGTTTTAAATGAATGTTTGGAGTCTTATCTCTGAAGAATAATGGAGCATGAAAAAGTATGCACCAACTAGCTGAGTAAGCCACTGATACCATATGGTCCCTCAGAAGATATTATCTTATGTCGTCTTTCACTGTCTCACAGCGTTGAGAAAGAGTCGCCAAAGAAAAATTTTAAATAAGTAAAAATCTATAAAGCAAGAAATAAATGTAGCCACAATAACACTTTCACTTGGATATTATTTTGCCTGAAAGCATTAAATTACTCTTAATTTTGTTGGAGGGCTGCAGATGTGCCTGATTCTATTCTACCTCCAAAAGGAGAAAGCTGGATGACACAAGATTTCTCTTCCACTCCAAGACCAGTGTGATGTCTTAAAGGCATGCAACAATTTTCAGATCTCCAAAAAACATACCTCATATGTTCAAGAATAATGAAACACCAATATGCTGTGACTTTGAGACTGGAGTTCACAGAATGTGCTACTAATATATTAAAAAGCCAAAGAAGTGTGAAGTATCAGCTTTTTCCTGCAACATGGAGCTATGAAACAAAGATGAAAGAAGCAGGAGGGTGTGTACATAAGATGATAAGGATGGATGAGACCAACCACTCAGTGTTCAGAGATTGAACACACAGTCTAGGAGAATCCATAGCTATTTTCATGTTGCTGGAGAAAATAGTACTGAATGGGGAGACACTGAAAAAAGTAGAAATGATTTTTAAGAGTTTTAAGCACTCAACAGTATCCCATCCTATTCTCCAGCCCTTACTCATGATGCTCCTGTCTGAACCTGACACCCTGTACTGTTCTCATGTCTAAAGCCACTGCCTCCTTTGGCACAGCAAATACAATCAGTATCACTATGTCCAGGGAGACTAAAAACAGTACTCCAAAATTAGCCAGTGGTTCTCCATGCATACTGGGTTGATTGGCCCATTGGTGCACTAAGTTTTGCTGCAAAGTGAATCAAAGCCTTAGGAGCCAAGATGCTTACACATGTGCATATGAGTCTGGACCATGTTCTCACTGCCCTAGGTTCCCTGACTCTGAAAAGATGCCAGAAATTCTGGTATCACGTGCTCTAGGAGGACTAAATGAGATAATATGTGCAAAGCATTTAACACACATTGGAAACTTGGTAAATGCTAGTTACTTCCTCTTTCTTCTTCACTGAATGTGCCTCTGCTTTTGATAAAGCGAAGTAGCACTGTTGCTGACATCTTCTGATATCAAGCAATTTCAGCAGATTTATGGTTTTGTGCTTTAGTGGAAAGCTGCTTAAATTGATTGTTGCCAAAGCATATATCATTTCATTCATTCTAGATAGTTTATCTTGCAGTAGATACTAGGAGCACTCCAAAAAGAGAAAATGGATGAAGAGAACCTATTAGGCTGTGTGCAAACTAATAAATTTGGAGCATAACGAACTAACTTTCGGCAGCTTTTACCCTGGTCAGAACAATGGGATTTTATCCTTGTTGGAGTTTCTTGGGTGTGCCCTGCTGCACCCAGCACAAGGCCTTTGCATCCTCCATTTCCTTCTGTTGAGGGAATCCTGAACATGACAGCCATCACTGGCTGACCTCTGCTCATTCCTCAAGTCCCTCAGGGAACCCTCTGGTGACCTCTGACCTCAGTCCAGGTCCTGAAGGACATCACTACAGGACAGGTTTTCACCCTACTTCCACAAGTGACTCACTGGAACCTAAATAATCATCTATTTTTGTGTTTATGTGAATTAATTAATGACTACTGCATCTTCTAGGGATTATCATCTTGGTTTCAGAGACCACGTCTCACTTTTCTCTTAGAAGAGGCACTGGCAAAAAGTAGATGTGTGGTCCTTATCTTCTAAAACAGCTTCCAAACATCTCCCCCACAAAGCATTCAATCCTCAGGTATATGTTCATGTGTGGGCTGGCACTAGTGATATGCTCCTGTCAAACAGTATGGCCAAATTATAAACAATTGCTGCTAGAGTTTGAATTGTCCTCCAAAGTTTGTGTATACAGTGTAACAGTATTGAGAGGTAGTGCCTCTAAGAGGAGATCCATTAGGAGGGCTGTGCCTACATGATTGGATTAATATTTCAGTATAGTTTAATTATCACTGGAGTGGGTAGCTGATGAAAAGATGAGTTTGACCCCTTTCACTTCCCCTACCCCTCTTTCTCCCCTTTTTTCTCTCTCCTATACTTGTATATTCTCTTTTGTTCTTCTGTCTTCTCACATGGAATGACTCAAAAAGAGGGTCCTGGCCATAGGCTGGCTCATTTCTAAGAAAGAAATCCCTGTTCTTTATAAATTACCCAGTCTCAAGTATCTTGTTGAAGCAGCATAAAACAGTCTGACATTTTCTTCTTCTTCACCCTCCCTTTCTCTCTCTTAAAAAAAAAAAAAATCTGCTTTGTGGGGAAGCTCATGATCAAGGAACTGAAGAAGGCCATGAAAGTCCAACTAGGAACTCAGGCTCTCAGTCCAGCAGCCGAGGAGGAACTAAATTCTGCCAACAACCATATGAGTGATGCAGGAAATAGCTTTTCCCCATATCAAGACTTGAGATGACCACACATCCAGCTTTGTCTGAAGCTTGGGAGAGACCATGGAGCATAGAAGCCAATCAAACCATGCTAGAATTCCTGGCTACATAAGCTGTGAAGTAAGAAATGTTTAAGGTCAAAGTTATGCAATTACTCTGATTTGATCATTATACAATGTATACATATATGAAAACATCACAATGTTCCCCATGTATACATACAACTGTGAGGGAAATCATGGATGTGTTCTAAGTTGTAAGAAACTAAATGTCCCAACAAATTTGATCTAATCAATAATTCTTCCTGGGTTTTGCTAAGGAAGACTTCATTAGAGAGTTAGTGAATATTATAATTTGATGGAAAAGATGGAAATAATTTCGCTAGGTGGAGAACTTCCAGACAGGGAAAGGTAGGTTCAGCTGTAAAAAAGAAAAAAAAAGGTAGTCATTGAGCATCTGGTAAGGGTCAGTCATTGATCCAGTAGCCAGTGGTATAGCTGCAAGGTCCCTGCCCTTGACAGCATACAACACAAATGCAACACAAGTCCTGTAGACAGGAAGGTGACAATGATTCTCTGATAAACATCTGGCACACATCTCCTAGGGCTTTACAGTCACACCAGCCTAGCCTAAAGTGACAAGGAAGGTCTTCTTGGTGGGGAGGTCAGCCTGATTTAAGTCTGGAGGGCCATAATTATCCTGCTAAGCATTTAGGTACAGCAATAGCTAAGGTAGAAAACTTCCAAGTGTACTGTGGAAAGCCTGATACCCAAGGAGTCAAGGCTGACTGTAGAAGTACCAGGAGCATGGAAAGATGTGAAATGGCTATAAGGAGTAACCAGGAGCCCCAAGGTGGGGAATGCTCCTGAAACACCACACCAAGACTTAGTGATGTGTTGGATGAGGTGGAAGGGAAGGGGAGGAACTAGGGATGATATCCAAAGAAGGTAATGGATATGAGATGGGCAAATGGGCATCCCAGGGAGACATTTTCTATCAGAAGGCTGCCAGGCTCACTTTGCCCAATCTGGGAAGTGACATGGCAGGCATGTTGATGAGGGAGATCCTGTTGTAGTGGCACACACCTGTAATACCAACGGCTCAGGAGACTGAGGCAGATGGATCATGAGTTCAAGGCTAGGCTCAACAACTTAGCAAGACCCGGTCTCTAAATAAAATATACAAAAGTATATTTTTTGTATATTTTTTTGTATATTTTTTGTATATATTTTTTGGGGATGTGGCTCGGTGGTTAAGCACCCCTGGGTTCAATCCCTGGTACCAAACAAACAAACAAACAACAACAAACAAACAAACAAAACAAAACAAAACAAAACAAAAACGGAGGGATGGAGAGGGAGCAGCAGAAGGGGCTATGGTGTTCTGGCACAGGGATTTGCAGACTTGTCACCTGGCCAGCACACCTGGTGACAAGATACACAGAAAGTAAAGGCACTATCAAAGATGATTCCATGTTTACTGCTTTGCTTTCTTTATTTTTCATTAATTTTCTTTTTGATTGGCATACAATATTCGTACATATTTATGATGTTACATTATTTTAATTAGCTAATTCAGTAAATGGACCTGCTGTTAAAAATATGGAAACCAACAAGTAAAAGTTTACTTAACAGAGTGATTTAGGATGTTCAGTTAAAAATCTGTAACCTCACAAAGAATCCAGAGCCCTCTCCTCAAGCAATAGGGTCTTTCTGACCAATTTCAATAGTCCAGAATTATTCGGAACAATTTCAGAAAAAACACAGGGGAACTGACTTCACATGGTCACTTTTTATATCATGTTAAATTCCTTTTCAGTGCTTAAAACTTAATTGATTTATTTATTCACATATCTTTCTCAAAAATTCTAACTTATAACTTTGCAGGCAAGGCGGGAAAAAAAAAGGAAAGAAAGAAGCCACTATGTAAATACTTTCTTTGATAACTCCAATTCATTTTCAATTTCTGGTATAGTTCAAGGATGAGTCTATCTTTTAGACTGCAGTATTATGAAAGAGAAGGTTGGAGCCAATTAGAGTCAAGAAACAAAAGATGAGTGACTGCAAATCACTGGCAAAACTAATTGTTGGCAGGAAATTTTTAAAGTTTCTTGAATATTAGAAAATCAAATTTCCTTTATATATCACAGACGCATAGAGTCACAGGTCATTAGCCTTGGAAGAGACTAGAGATGCTGCCATAGGGGCAAATTTCTTCTCCCCAGCAACCACCCCCTCCAACATTTCGGTTTCCCTGAGTCACCCCCAGGGATCTGGCAGCAGTCAGCTCTGCCTTATGGAAGGAAATGTGCAACATCCCGCCATCAAGGCTCAGATATTTGATCTGTTCAGCTTTGTCTTCTTGCAGAATTTCAAGGGCTCTTCATGGACAACAGGTAGTAGGCAGGAGGTTGATGCAGATGGAAGCCTGGCAGCCCAGCACCTCTCACTGCCCTGAGAGCACTGGGTGCACCAGGTGGAAGTGCATCCACTGGACTCCACCTTCCTGGAATGCTTGCCTCGCCTTAACAGGCCCAGCCTCTCTCGGCCATCCCAAGCTCTGGAACATCATTAGGTACAGAGACATAGGCAGTGGAGCAGCTATTTAGCCAAAGTAGAGATAGCAAAGGCAACAAAAGGAAACCAGGGAATGAACAGAAGTTGGCAGAAGTGGAAATGGGAAAAGCATTTCAGTGAGGAAGAAATAAGAAGAGAGTTTCTGATGTGAGTAGCTAAATAAATCCAAGAGACAGCCACAGTAAGATTACAGGGGAATTGTTGAACCACAATGCATCATCAACGGCAGCCCCTAGGGGATGGACATGAGAGGCAACTGTTCTTGCCTGCAAGATCTGCTATTTGTTTAAAACAAGCCCGAGAATAGAGTTTTGCCTTGTAAGAATACAAAAAACCGACAGAAAAAAAAAATCTGAGCTTCCTTGACAGTAGTAGAGTACTGTAACTAAATATTGGATCTCTCATTCGAGTTGAGCTAGAAAATGGATTTGGTATGCTCAGTGTTGTGAAGGGCTCCTTTTCATGTCTTCCTGATATCTTTCCTATGGAATGGAAGACCATTGGATTCAGTTTCCCTCTGGTGCAGTGATTCCTTATACACAACCACTGAGACACAACAGGGACTGGAGGCCACTTCATGGTGCTGGCCAACAAGACAGTGGTGCCCAATTGTGAGAAGATCTACCCTCCTGTATCTTTCTCTCTTATTCAACAGGAGATTCTCAACATTTCTGGAACAGGCAAGCCTCAGAGTCCAACTCTCATATCCTGTTCTCAACATAGCAAATAGTCTCTGCTTAGCCAAACATCGATCAGGTTCAAACTTTCTACTATGATGATACATTACCTGTAAAATGCAATTTTAGCAAAGACCACTACTAAATCCATTCAACAAGAATTTCCCACCGTCAACCCATGATCACCCTCAGATTCTCATTCTCCAACCTTTTAGCTGATTACCTTGGCCTGGACTTCAGCAGGAGCCCTGATAGGTTGGTTCCACTAGAATTTGTCTCCTCTTAGTAATTTTCCACGTGCTGACTGCTGCTTCTTGGCATTACACCATGACTTTTCTTTGTGGTATGAAGAATGGAGCCAGCTCTACACTGGGGTCACCTTTCCCCTTGGAATAGTCCTGAATAAAATGTGCCTTCACCACTTTCCTTATTATCTGCTCTGGCACACAAGTGTTTTTCCTCCGAAATGAGGAGAGTAGAGACATCATGCTAGTGTCCAGAGACTACAACTTTTCAAAACAGTTACTAAGTAGGTATAGGAGAAACATCATCAAAAGGCACTGAACTAGATTTTTCTTGTTGACTTTTACCACCTTTTTGCAGGGACCTCCAAGACTGTTTAAAAGGAATTATGTACATGTGTGTATATGTATATACACACACAAATGTATATAAATATATATAAATGTGATAAATATACATAAATGTGTATATATACAAAAATGTGTGTGTGTAAAGGTACCCACAGAGGTTCTTAAAATGTATTTATTGACATATTTATTTTTGTTGCAACAGTTGCTGATAGAAGGAACATACTCAGTGGTGGTGGTGGATAGACTTCTGAGAAGAGAAAAGGCATCAATGTGAACCCTGAAGAAAAAATACAGTATGTACAGAAAGAAAACTAGAGAGTTTGCAAGAATTTATTGTTCATTTCAAAATAGCCAAAGGAGGATTCTTAATGTTCCCAACACAAAGATTTAATGAATGTTTGAGGTAATGGATATGCTAATTGCCCTGATCTGATCCTTACATGTTATATATGTATATTAAAACAACACATGGCATCCCCAAAATATACACAAGTATGTGCCAAATTTTCTTAAAAATATATTTTATACTGCCAAAATGGAAAAAGGAAAGAATAAAGAAAGAAAAACTAGAGGATCTTTCCAGGAGGGGATAGGATGAGAAAGGCATGTATGGAAAGGAGTGTCTGGGGAAAAGCTGTGGGATCTGCGTGCATAGAACACTGTGTATCTGAGCGCGTGGTGGGGAGGACGCTGAAAGGAGGCTGAGGTGCACTGCAGAAGAGCCCCACTGCAGGCCAAGGAGCCTTCACTCCACAGGCACCTGGGAGTCTCCCAGGGCTTTGGAACAAAGGGGCAATGAACTCAGACCAATCTGCTCGATGGAAACAGTACACTCCTATGGAGGTTTTATGAGTGAGAATTATACACAGAACAGCAGATGAGGAAGCTTTAAAGCTAAACACAATGTAAGCCTGACAAGGGAGCAGGAAAAATAAATAAATAAAGATACTGAGCAAACAACTCTTTGAACAAAATCCCAAGTGTCTACTGTGTCATTAGGAGATACATTTCAAAACCCGCAGTGGTTGCCTGAAACTTCAGATAGTACCGAGCCCTATAATTTAATGCCATTTCCATCTTAACTAAACACTTATCTTGTCCTGCCACTGTAACATTTGCAGTTTGAAGTGCAACAGCAAAACTAACATGAATTTATTTTTTTCCACAGATATAAGATTCATTCTTACCATAGATCTTAGTAACTTCAGTATATGATTTTGCTTTTTTCGTTTTTTTTTTTTTAATTTAGTAGAGAACTTTGACCTTTTCACTTAAAGGAAGCAATTTACAGCTTCTCTTTGGTACATTTGAACAACCAGCATAATTATTCTTTGTGCTTTGGGTACATTATTAAGTAAAATAAAAATTACTTAAACACAAGCACTGTGACACCAAGAGTCATTCTGACATTTAAGATGGCTACTCAGTGACTAACAGACAGGTAGATATATAGCATGGAAATACTGGACAAAAGGGTGTTTCACATCCAGGGTGGGATGGAGTGGGACTTCATCCCACTGAACAATTGAAATTTAAAACATACGGATTGTTTATTTTTTTAAATTTTCCAATGGATATTTTCAGACCTTTGTTGACTCAAGTAATTGAATATCAGAAAATGGGAGGTACTGCATTGGAAGGGAAGAAGGGCAGCAGGTGGCAGAGGGAATGAAGAGGACCCTCCCTCCCCAAAGCAGGTGGGAGAAGGATGGGCAGTGAAGAGAGGCAGGTCACTGGGAGGCAGAGTGTGAGCCCAATAGCTCCACATGAGCATGAGGAGACTTGAGAGGCAAATGAGGTTGTTACTCTTCACAAGGGCTACATGGGAAGAAGGACATGCCTTACCAGACTACAGGTGGGGTAGAGATGTGTGCCCCATGATGTTTCACATTGAAGAGAGAAAATACGCACGGTTTTCACTCTTTCTCTGGAAAGATATTTTTCCCTCATTCATTCTTTGCCAACAGTTCTGTACCTGAGCTCATACTATATTGACATCACACTGGCACCTCATCCCCCTCCTGTATTTTTAACCCCTTTAAGACAGACTCTCACAGTCCTGAATGGCCACACTGTATTGCTCACACTATGTCCCTCAGGCTGCTGCGAGAGTGGGGGTTCCTGGAGAAAACGTGGTTCTTGTTTCTAAAAAGCATGAAATTCCATAGTGTGGTTTGTGCAGCTTCTCCTGGCCTGAAGACCATTATGCTGATCCTGACATGAGGACCAGGTGAAAACACTGGAGTCCAGGAGTGGTCAGCACAGGGAAGAGAGTATATAGCACCAGGGATAGGGGGGGGTAGGCTCACTTGCAATAGGACCAGGAGAGATGATGATCCCTTTGATGCTGGAATCCAGAAGAATGCCTGGACTTGGGAAGTAATAAGACCTTGGCAGAAAATGCCATGACTGAGCATGAGACCCTGGGCAAAGTGATGTGTTGGTGATACCATGTTAGGTGGCTTCTGCATATTTCAGAAAATTCCTGACTACTCAATGTAAGTTATTTCTGTTATTCTCAATTTGGAATGATATTTATGGTCTTTTCTATAAAAAATATCAAGTTATTAGATGCTCTGATAAGTAAATAGTCCTAAGTCATTGCACCATAACCCAAAAGAAAACCATATTTAACTAACATGCTTTTGAACTGTGGCTTCATTTCCAGAATCCTAAATCATACTAGAAGTTTAAACTGACTGACCCACATATGCACACACTCCTTGCTTTCTTCCATTTTACACATGTTGCTGGATCTCTCCTTCCAACTTGTGCAATGAGGCAGGCACACGCACACTGGTATACCCCTACCTAGTTTAAAAAGTGTCTTACACATGACCCACATGGTACAGGCAGCAGGTGTTATGAAAGACACAAAGATGCAATGACAGTCTTTGACTCTGGTCTCTGAAAGCTAAATTCAAAGGATAAAGATGTGTACTTCCAGATGACCTATGTCTTTAGTGCTCTGTGCCTCACATTGTTCAAATGCCAGGTTGTATTAGTGGAAAAAGATGATCATGGTCCTGTCTTCCAGAATTTACTCCCCTAAATACCACCCACATCCCAAGTCTGTTATGCTGCTTCTTTTCCCAAACTGCATCCTTCCTCCCTCTATAGATCCATGTTTCCCCACCCATCAACTAGAAGTCAGCCCTGATTCATACATCCCTATTAGATTGGGAACAAAGAGAAAAACAAATTCATTCTCTGGAGGATCTCCAATTCTCATAGAAGAAACGGATCTGAAAACGAATGTAGTTATCAGTCATGCGGGGCATCCTGGTTGCTCTGATGCTGTGATTTAGGGGTGGTGTGGTGCTTATTTTGACATGGGGGATTCAAGACCCATGAAAATTTCACTATAAATATGAAGAGGGGTGCCGTAACCAGCAGGGTTGACAACAGCAACCCGTGCAAGGCACAACCTCTGTGCAAGGCACAGCTGCGCTCTTTTTTCCATAAGTCACTCTCAGCTCACATCTTGTGATTAACCCCAACACACCCCAGCCCCTTCAGAGGACATGAACAACTTTGCTTCTCAGAATGGAAATTCCAGGAATTATTTTTCATATCCCTGGACCAGCTATGGGTAAATTTAGGCCCTGGATTCAAGTCCTATTTCTGTTTACCCTCTGTAGGCAAGTCTCGGGTTCTTGATTTTTAAGTTTGATGGAAATCCCCAACTCAGTACAGCTTGCTTGGGTGTGAATATTGTTATCGCCCCCCAACCCCCATTCATACGTTAGAACCTGGTATTCAATGGGATTGTATTAAAAGAGCATTTGGGGAAGTGGTTAAGTTATGCAGGTTCCATCCTCATAAGTGGGATTGGTGGCCTTATTAGAGAGGTTAAAAGGTATTGCCTTGTCTCTTTTGCCATACAATGACACATAGAAGGCACTTTGTTGGAAGCATAGTGCTGGAGAATTGATCTTGGACTTCCCAGTCTTCAGAACTGTGAGAAATACATTTCTGCTGTTTATAAATTTCCCAGTCTAAGATTGGTTGTTATGGCAGCCTGGACAGACTGAGACAGGGCTACTCCGATGACAGTGACAAAGAGTAGGATCAGAACCTGGCTGGGAGAGCTCACAATATTGCTAAAGAGTGATACAAATAGGGATGCCATGGGCTGCTCTGTGGCACCTATCACAGAGCACAGCAATAAGGACGCCAAGGCCTGCTCTGTTGCACCTGTCATCAGATCTGTCTAGAACTCTGAATTCTAAAAAGGGAGCAAGGATAGGCAGTGAACTCCAGCCTCCTAGGCCAGTAGCCAGCCAGTACCTTGTAGGATATAGCAATCTCTCATAAATGAAGAGAACCTGCGCCTGGCATTAGGGCCAGGGTTGCCATAATGAAGTACTACAAAGTGGGTGGCTCAGGAACTCACTGTTCTGGAGCCTGGAAGTCCAGGATCCAGTCAGCAGGGTAGCTTCCCTCCGAGGGCCATGAAAAAACATTTGGCCCATGCCTGTCCTTTAGGTGCTGGAGGTTGCTGGCCGTCTTTGACATTCTGTATCTTATAAATGCCTCATCTCAACACCTTCCATCATGTTCACACTGTTCTCCTTATGGTGTGTGTGTGTGTGTGTGTGTGTGTGTGTCCCCAAATTCTCTCCTTTTGTAAGTTATTTTGGAATAGAGCCCACCTTATTCCAGCGTGACCTCATCTTACCTAATTATAACTATAACAACCCTATTTCTAAATGAAGTAGCATTCTAAGATATTGAGGGATACAACTTCAACATACAAATTGAGGGTGGGGGAGACATAATTCATCCCACAAAAGGTTCCATGGATGTGATTTACAGATGTAGATGTAGTCTTTCCTTCAAAGACCAGGGGCAAGTCTGGTCTTTCAACTGTTTGCATAGTCAGGGTAAAGCATTATTTTTAAAGGTAAACCATGCTGCATAACTACTGTTTAGCACCTTTCATGCATTTCCTCCTGAACCAAGAGTAAAATGTAAACAACTCACCATGGTGAGTCTACAAAGCCCTCCTGTGATCTGGCACCTATAAATTCTTATATCTAAGCTCTCTCCTTCTTCTTCCCAATTCCTATGTAGGAAACCTTCATGGTGTAGTCATACCAAATGTTTAATTTATATAGGTCATACCTATCTACTTGGAAATGTTCACGGTTTGAAATAACATTGTGCTTGCTTGGTGTTCCAATGTCTTAAATTATAGGGGTTAAATTTCATAAAATGTTTTGTCTTCATTTGTTCCATTCACTATTTTGTTCCCCTTATCTTATTTAGTATCTGCTCCACTGCAGATACCTAGTAATATTTATTAAATTAATAAACACTCTTAGGATGTGAACCACCTTTGACTTCTCCCAATCCTTATTGCCTACATGTATTTGATCATATCTTAGGAATTACATTTCTCCTCTCCACACCCTCCTCTATAGTACACTGCCACTACTCAGATTCAGAACTCACCACTTCTCACACTGAAAATTCATAAAAATTCCTACCATGTTTCCCTAACTCGGTCTTCCTGGTCCCTACTGTCATCATCTACAATGCTAGAGATATTTTTCTAAAAGATCCATGTGACCAATCACCCTTAGGATCTTGTCTCCTGAACCAAATCCTCAGCACAGAACAGCTGTCCACCTATACTCCAAACTCACTGCTAGTATGCACTCTGATCATAGCAAATTGCTACCCTATCTGGATTGTGCAAGGGCTTGCAGGAACTTCCTCAGGGTGAAATGGAAGCAATTCTACAGATGTTTTCACAAGAAATCCAATGCAACAGCCATACCTTTCAAGAAAATGGTTTTTTTTAATGCAACATAAGGATGTTCTTTTCAGAGACACACAATGTAGTGTGCAGAATGAGAAATATCAATTGTCAAGTATACAATTGAAGTGGAAAAATTTAAGATGAAAAGTAAAATAAGAAGCTATTCCTTCATTTGAAAGAGTTTGTGCATGAGATGACTAGTAACAAAGGCCAGCTGTTTTATTATTGCAGATAGCTCAGTGTTCTTAAATTGCTGAAAAGTTCACATCCATTTGTGTAGTGGACATGAGTGCATATTACAAAGTAGTATCTCTAATGGCATTTTCTATAAAATAGTGAGAAATTCCAAGACACCAAGAAGAGGAGACGTGATATAAGTTTAAAATTCATCAGTTTCTACAGTTAAGACATACCCTTTAGAAGAGTTCTTACTGATTCCACTGTTCTTTTAGGGATAGAAAAGATAATTTGGTGGTCCTATCATTAAAGTAGATAGTCTTTGAAATATGGTTTGAGCTTTGTAAGCCTTAACTCCATCAACCTTAAACTTGGGTGATTATAGCAATGGCCTCTTAAGTTTAATGTTAGGATTAAATTCTGGAAACACTGTGCAATAGTTTGGATTTTGAATATCCCACAAAGGCCATGTGTTAAAGGCTTGGTCCCCAGGTTATGGTGCTACTGGGAAGTGGTGGGACCTTTAAGAGGTAAGGCTTATTGAAAAGAAGTTAGGTCACAGGGGTATATCTTTGAAGGAAATATTGGGATCCTAGCCCCTTTCTCTCTTTGCTTCACAGCTTCCATGAGGTGAACAGACTTCTCCACCATGCACCATGATATACTGTGCTGCCATAGGACCAAAGCAATGGGATCAAGTTCTGAACACTGTGAAGCCATGAGCCAAAATAAACCTTTCCTCTTTTTAAGTTGATCTATCACAGGTATTTTGTCTCAGAATGGAAAGCTAACACACAGTGGAAGCAGTGAATAAGTTGAGCTAACATTATTAAAGCAAGAAATATGCATCTTTTAACTGAAGAAATGGTACCCTAGAGACATGGCATTGGGTATAGGTTTGCAGAGCATGTGTGCATTCATATATATAGACCCCCAATGGGGCATGCATGTGAGAGGCAGAGGGTGAAAATGATGCTTTATTGATTCATTCATTTGACAAACATTTATCAGGCCTCTGACTGAATCCTAGGAATAGACATGTGACCAAAGAGACACTCGGGCTTTCAGCCAAGGCTCATGGTCAAATGAGCACCTGCTATAGACAGAGATTCACTGGATCTTAGGTTAAAAGGGCCTTTCAAGGGAAGATTTTCCTTGGAGTTTTTTTTTTTTTTCTTTAGTACCAGAGATCATTCCCACGTGATTTGTGTGGCTTCTCCAGAATATTCTATTGATCAATGGAGCAACAAGCAAATCTTAAATACTATTATTTCTATTGTTATTAGCATGGAAAGAGCTTTCTTTTATTGATAAATCACATCTTGAATATACAAGTTTAGTGTGAAAAAGTATTATTTTTAATTTCTTAAAATAATATTAAAACTACATATGAGACCATCCTCTTGAACAACTGATAATGGGCCAAGGCTATGTTCCTCTAAAGCCAATATTTCTAGAAGAAATGCATAATCAATTTCTATTAGTTTATTTTAATCAATGCATCAATATTCTCAGGGAAAAACTAAAAACACTGGTCCCTAGACCACTCTTCTTAAATACCCTGAGGGCGGTTTGGGAGGTTCACCATGCAAGAAAAAAACAATTTTTCAGTAAGGTTCCTTTGGGCTTTACTCTTGCCCCAAATTACTCCTTGCTAACTATTCCAAATTAAACCTTATTCCATATAAACTTAAAATTTTGAACAGTTTATTGAAGAAGCTGTCCTTTCTCCAATGTATGTTTTTTGTGCCTTGGTTGAGAATTAGTTGGATGTAGACACAAAGGTTTATTTTCCAGGATCTCTCTTCTGTTCCATTGTTAAGTGAAATAAGCCAGGCACAGAAAGACAAGTACCACATGATCTCTTAGGTGAGATTTTAAAAAGGCCATGTTCCATGGCCTGTTTTTATGCCAGTGCCATGCTATTTTGGTTACTATGGCTCTGCATTATGTCTTTAAATCAGGGGTTGTGATGCCTCCAGTTCTGTTCTTTTTGTTCAGATTGCTGTGGATATTTGGGGTCCTTTGGGCTTCCACATGAACTTTAGGATTATTTCTTCTAGTTCAATGAAGAATACAGAGCAGTGATTAATAGAGGTTGGGAGGAGTTGTAGGGGGTGGATAAAGGGAGGATGGATTTGATCAGTTATCACTCTGTATATGCATTTAAATATCACTGAACCCTACTGATATGTACAATTAATATGTTAATAAAAATAAGATGTTTTAAACATTTTTTTCAAAGGTTCAAAGTTTTGATGGCATGTCTTATATTAGACCAACACTCCCACTAAGAAAAAATATAAAACCTAGACAAAGTACAAGTTAGAAAAAATCTTTTTAAAGAAGCCAAAAACAGAGCAGGTAGGCTCCCAGGGTGGTGGGGGGGTGTAAACCCCATATCGCAATGCTGTTTCTCCCAGGAACTTGTCTCTTGTTGGCCTGGTGCAAAATGTGAAGGAGCTTGGCAGAAAGCAGCTGCTAAGATGAAAAATCCAGTTGAGCTTGAGGCAAAAACTACAGTTCAGTCAAAACAGGAGAGGCTGTGGTTTCAAAGAACACAATAATAGAAAAGTGAGCCAAGATTAATGGTTTCCCCCTTGATCCATTTTCTGTCCACGTTGTACAGAGTAAAGGGTTGAAAGCAATTATAAAAATGACTAAAAAGAGGAGCCAAATTTTAGACATTTTATGGAGCTTTAATTGGGAATCTCTGGGGAACCAGATTGGGAAGACCAGAGCCCAGCTGAGCTTCAACAATGCAGATCAGCTGCACAGTTGAAGACCTTCAGAGAGGTGGGCAAACATCACATAAAACCTCTACAAATTTTTGTGCACAATCAAAATTGCCAGGCATGTCAAGAAATGGAACCAAGCAAGAAAACAGACTATAGAAATGGAATCAGAGCCCAGATACTGTAGTTATCAACTGTGAATTTAATGGTTACTGTGTTCAAGAACACAGTTTGCAGAGTGGAGAATATAATCAGAGAAAAGACATCTATTAGAATCAAATAAAATTTGAGAGCTGAAAAACACAGTCACTGAAATTAAGAACACAACTGATAGCTTTGACAAATCACTGGACTCAGATGAAGAATGACTTAGGATGCTGAAAGAAAGGCCACAAGGTTTCCCACTAGTGAAGCAAGGAAGGCAAAAGGAAAGAAAGGATAGTATAAGCAGTGGGACAAAGGGGACATGGGAGAAATGTGTAACCTTCAAGTTCCTGGAATCTCAGAACTTGAGAAAAAGAAAATGGTGTTGAATCAATACTTTAAGAAACACTAGTTACTTCTTTGTGGTAAGAACATTAAAAATCGTCTTGTGTAGCTCTTGGAAGCTTCCAATGCATTAATGCTAAATTTATTCATTCTAAGGTACAAACAGAACCCAGTGTTTATCCCTTTTATTTAACTGAAATATTGTACCCATTGACAACTTCTCACCTTCCTGCTACTTGTCTCCCCTACCCAGGTGCTGATAATCACCATTCTACTGTTCTTTGAGATCAACTTTTTAAAATCTCACCTAAGAGATCATGTGGTACTTGTCTTTCTGTGCCTGGCTTATTTCACTTAACATAATGTCCACCAGTTTCATTCATGTCATTGCAAGTAACTGAATTTCATCCATTTTATGGCTGAAAAAATAGTCACTCATATGTTGAAAGACACTTAAGTTGATTCCATATCTTGGCTATATTACAAGTGTTCTCACTACAAAGAAATGGTAAATATTGAAGGTCAGCATATCGCTACCCACCCTTGTTTGATTTTTACACAATGTACACGTGAATCTAAACTTGGTTAAAGTACACCATAACCATGTACAATTATTATATGTCAATCAAAAATAAAAAAAAGAAATAATGAGCAACAGTTTTGATGGAAGGTATCAAACCACAGATGCAAAAATTGCTATGACCCTTTTATGGAATAAATATGAAAAAAATCCTAAACAAAGTTGGCAGCATATTACAGTAGCCAGCACTTCTTTTGGACTTTCCTGAAACTAAATGCCTTCAAGAAAGTTCTACTAAGCAATAAATCATCCTCCAACAAGATCAACTTTTCTGAAATGGAGTTTATCTTCTACAGATCTTAATAAGGGCATAGCTGCCTGGTATCATTTCTTAAAGTTTCAAATAAAAGCAGAACAGAGCAGCATGATGTTGGAGGTCCTCACATTTTCCCCCATGACTCTTGTTGCTACATAATATCCCGTGAGTTTTATTTATCATATAATGAAATTCTGGTGAAGTTTAACTTGTTCCCATGACTTACACAGCCACCCCCCATTAATTTATGGGTAACTCACATTATAGTTACATCATGCTGACTCACTACCTGTCTTGGACTACCTCAGTCTGGAGAAGCCACATATGGTATAATTCCAAATATGTGATAGTCCGGAAAAAGTGAAACTATGAAGAATGTAAAAAGATTGGATCTCACCAAAGGTCATGGGGAAAGAGGGGTGAATTGGGAGAGCACAGATGATTTGGGGGGGACTATGAAAGTTTTGGGTATAATACTATAATGGTGAACACATATCAGGATCCTTCTGTCCAAATCCACAGGGTATACAGCATTGAGAGTGAACCCTAATGTAAAGGGTGCACACTGAGGATTCTCTGTACAGTCTATGCAAATTTTCTGCAATCCTAAAGCTTCACTAAAAAAATAAAATCTACTAATTAAAGCTTTTTTAAAGGAAAAGCAATCCTAACACTAGATTCATGCTGAGTCCTTTTCATCTCAAAGGTCTTGGTTAAAGCAGCAGCTATACTGGTGCATACATAGAGTTGCATTATCACCAGCCTAACCAGAGAACAAGCCTGAGTTACCACCAAGTGGGTCATAATGAAATCCTTGTTCTGGAATTTCAATGAGCTTCAGTTAACTCAACACAGATAAGAATAAATTCCCCACTATGATCTATAGAAGACTAACTTAGATGAGACCAACAGCATAGAGCAGGTATGAGAGCACTAGTTTTCTTCCTTCTTTTCCTAAAAGGCTACTTTAAGTGGATATTCTCAAAAATAAACCCACAAGCTCCCCTGCATGCCGCTTTAAAAAAAGAAAAACTGCATGGTCCTGAAACAGTTCGTGCACAATTCTGATGAGAAACTGTACACATTTAGAAATGTTGTCATGACAAAAACAGAAGCTGCTACGAAAGCACTGTGCAAAAGAATATTCTCCTGGTCCCATCTGAACGAATTCTAATCTCCTTGATAACCAGCAACAATGTTGATAACTGCAGAATAAACAAGACAATCAGAGTCTACCTATTCAACAATATTGAAATGAACCTTCATTTTCATTTAGCAGGAGGAAGGTCTGAAATTAAATCTTCAATCTTAATAATGTCAACAAAAAGCCAAATAGGGAAAAGGCAAAGAGGAAGAAATAGTCCTTGTCTTCCCTAAGTTACTGATTGCTAAGTGGCTGTTTGAGGGGAAAAATCATCATGCTATCAGGCTTTCACTTTATGGTAATATGCCAATACAAATTTACATCCTGAAACCCTGCACACATCTCTAAATGGTGCTTTTTCCTGTAAATATTCTTTGATTGTTTTAAGTCTCTCACATTTTTCTGATTTTTTTTTCAATTGATGATTTTGTCCTCAATACCCATTTACATAGTCAGTTCTCTACTTTTAAATTTTTATTGTTGGAAGGCCCAAATTTTGCTTTTAAGCATTTTATATTCTTTTACAATAGTATAATGTGGCTTCACAGATACAATGGGTTTATGTGATGTGTTCCCCAAGGAAATAAGCAGTTCTGTAACATTTTGACTTCCCAGCAAAGTGTTCCAAATGCAAAGGTAAGAAATTCTCATCCTTCAAGAGGCAGTATGGAGGCCCTCACCTCAAAAGGCCTTGAACACCTCCCGAAGGTCAGCAAGATATTTCCTCCTCTGGGGAGCTCAGCATTGAGCTTTATACCTGGCACCTAATGCATTTGTGCACTTGCTTGCCCCAGGGTAGAAATTCCTTCATCTTATTTTACCTGCATCCAACACAGTGCCCTAACACAGTAGCAACTGTTTAGTGAATGAACAAAGAGAGATACATAGAGATTCACCCACAGAGAACATAGAAATTATATGTAGTAACGTGTGTGCGTGTGTTTTAAACAAACCCTTGCCTACCCCATGCTTTGCTGAGCTGAGGTATGTCAGTAGTATATTATCTCTTCCTCATGAAATTAGATGCAGGTTGGAAGGACAGCAGAATAAAATAGACATTATTATTGCTGTGGGTATATACGTGACTGCATGACCAATGTAATTCTGCAACCTGTACACTCAGAAAAATGAGAAAGTATATCCCATCTGATTCAAATGTATGATATGTCAAGATCATTGTACTGTCATGTGTAACTAATTAAAACAAATTAAAAAAAGAAATTAGATGCAGAAATGGCCTAGATTACCTCAGCTCTGCCAAGAATGTACCGTAAACATGCCACTATTTCCAAAGTAAAACATTTGCTATTGATCAGCTTCTCTACTGTTGCCTGGAGAGCTGCTTTGGTTTCACGAAATAAAAGCAGCAACATTCATTGGTCCATCCTTTCACTACAGTAGAGTCACATTCTTGAAAGAAAAACATGGACTAAATGAAATTTCAAGACATTCAGGGCATATTTATTATTGTTGTTGTTGTTTAAATAAGGGGGTTAACTGAAAAAAAGCTTTATGTTCCTATCCCTGTTCCAAAAAAACCCTAACATTAGTAACTTGCTATATCTGTATCAGGATGTATATGTTGCTTAAGCCCAAGGATTTTTTTTTTTTTTTTGAGAAGGAGGCCTTAAAATGCCTCAGGCCATTTTGATTAGGAGGTTCCTTATCTTTAGATGAAAGGGCCAGAGTTTAAGATTTTAAATCCTTAATGTCAAATGTGTGTCCTTACATGGTTGTTTTTTTTCTTTAAAAGGGCGAAAGGAGGTTTGACCAGAGATTTTGCAGGATTGAATTAAAAGCTAATCTCATGAAGTATGATCTGCACATATCTAAGGTAGAAGTGGGTTTTGCACTTTTCCAAACACTGTGATCTGTTTTGGACAAACCTTTGGGCAAAGTCAAATCTTTGCCATGGCTTCAAGGCCTCAGCCTGAGAAGAAAGGGTGATACCCCATGCACCCACCCCCTGGGCATTCCTTGGGACATAAATCTCTCCCCAGTCCTGTCACACACTGTTACACTGTTTTGTAACTAGAGACCTTTCCATACTGTCCTACCCAGCAAACTTTGCCCTGTCAGTCAAGTTTCAGATTGAGATGACCTCAATGAAGAAGTGTGTTCTGTTCTTCCAATTTTCCTGTGGAAGGTGCCTAACTTTAGCAGAGTTCTTATCATATGAGGGTGATATCACACACTTTGCATCCTCTTCTGACACCGTGATTTCCCAATGATTTCAACAACAAAGCTTAATACTGAGCACAGAGTAGATTTCAAAGCTATAAGAAATCCCTACATATACAAATGTGAGAACACTTTGTTAAAATAATTCGGTAACTATACATCTACAGAGGTACCTTTGTTTTCAGTGTTAGGCACAAATTACTGTTACATATAAAGCTGCTAAATAAAATGCTGTGTAACAAACATAAGCAAATAAAACTCCAGAATAATAAATAAATACATTAAGAAATGATTACTCTCACGCAGTCGACTAAGTAATTACTTATCAGGAAAGGGACTATGAGATTTGTAGCTTGATTTTATTACAAAAGCCATCTGTAGTCGATGGGCTGCATAAAGTAATTCTCTTTTATTCATTTTACCTTTATGTTCCAGTTTATTAATAGAGGTTATAGAGATTTTTTATTAATTGGGTGATTGAACCCAGAGCTTCAAACATGCAAATACATGCTATACCACTGAACTACACACACCCAGCCCCAAGAATGGTTTTTTGAAGGATTTACCCATATGTATAATTTTACCCCTCAATGGAACCTTCATATCACCAAAAATAAGAACACTTTTAAAATCTGGCAGTGCAATCTTGCTACTAATTGTGGAGGGTTTATTTCCATCCACAGAATACTGCAATGAAAAGAAGATATGTGACTTAGCATTTTGGTTATTCCCTACTTTCAGTCTCACATGTCCCCCTTTCAGGACAAAATGTGTAGGAATGAGCACAGGAAAGGCCCCCAGCATGGGGCCATCTATGACATGGCTTGGGGCTACAAATGCAAGCCTGCTCCAGGAAACCTTCATATTCCCACAGGTGGAACACACGGTATGCAGCCTGAAAGAGGAGGCTTGTATCTTATTTTCCAGCATATCAGCACTCGCTGAGCAGCTAAGCACCTTTTCATGGGGAAAGACTTCTTTCACAGTAAATAATCCTTAGCTCAATTTGCTTATAAGTCTGTAGAAACACCCTTCTCAAGGAAAGCATATACTTGATCCCATACTTTCTCCTGAAATAAATAAACAATGACAGCTGATGGACCCTCAGACATTTCCCTGAAGACAAGAGTATAAGCTGGGTAATCACCAAAACCTTCCTGAGAAACACTTAAAGGCAGATCTCTTGGATTTTGTTAAAACAAGAAACCAAAAGTAACAAGCTGACATTTATATTCACTCCTAATATTAAATAGCTCAATTAAATCAATGATCACACAATTGCAAGTAATCCCATCTGAAAATCTATGTGCTGTAAATACCTGAACAGAGAAGAGAGCAGTAGGAACATTTCTTAATCATCAGAGCAATGTCTCACTGCTTACGTCATAAATTCTACCTCTTGATTTTTTTAATCATCTTCAATATTTAAACTACCAACAAATGCTATAGATTTAAGAAGTGAATTTTGAGTTTTAAATCTACATGGTAAATCTCAAGCAGAAATCCACAATGATAATGTAAACCAAAAAGGGTGCTACAGCCATCAGATCAGAAAATAAAATCTTCTTACCATGTTTATTGATGACACAGGACCAATGCTGTTAACATAAATGTCAACATCAATTACGGTCGGTTTTACTGTGGAGAAAAACACACATATGTTAATACTTTATGCTAGAAAGAAGAAGAGAGCACAATTCAATGCCCCAATGACTCATTCACTACTTACATCTCAAGGCTTGTTGGAAACATATGGGTGAATTTTTCTTTGGGATCTGTCTTGCATTTGCAATGCAAACCCTGCCTGTCTTACTTTTTAAAATTTTCAAGGAGAAAATCCTACTTGTATTTATTAAGTTCTAGGAAAATAAGCAAGTTGCTAGTGATGAATGACTACAGATATTCGATAGCAGTAGTTAATTTTATAGCAAATATATGAGACAAAATACAAGACATTATATAAGTAATTTAATGTTAAAGCTTTGCTATAATACTAAATACACAAGATAAGCACTATCAGGAATGTACCAGTATTCAGGTTAGTTATCTATCACATGGCTGTCTAGCAAATTCCAAAGCAAAGTAACTCAAGACAAAGTTCTAGTAAGTTCATTGCCAAAGAAAAATAAAAAACATTGTTTATTGATATTATTATGTCTTAGAGTTAAATTCTATAACTTAAAAATGAAGAAAATGTCAGTAAGTCAAAGAATTTCTCTTCCAAATCTTCTGTGCATTAATTTATGAGCACATAAATGTTATATGATCAGAAGATGTGATAGCTAATGTCCCACATCAGGGATAAATCAGTTTGTTTGTCTAACGAAAAAACAAAACAACAATAACAAAAATAGTTTCTCCTTTCATGTCAGAAATCAAAGTGAGTGAGTCCAGTAATGAGACTGCCAAATCAGCAGACTTCTAAATCAGGGAGCTTAAATCCTCTGAAAGGTAGGACATTCCCTTTCTCACCATTTAGTGACTGGCAAAGGAAAGGACAGAGGCAATTTCAGAATATTTCTGTCCAGAAGGAATATGAACAAGACTTAGGAAAATTTCTACATCGAGTTTCTATGGAAACAAGAGTAGTTGTATCTGCAATTATTTCAATGAGCCTTCTTCAATTTTGCTAAATATCTGATCATTCACAAATCGAATCTGCTCTCCACTTTTCAGACTATGAGTAGCACCTCTGAGCTCTCTGTCTCTTGGAAAATTGTGTATCCAGTATAACTTGGGCAACAATTTTCATATTACACAAAATGGAACAATGATTCTGAATTTGAACCAACTCCTCAAACATCTGTCAGCACAATGAAGTCATATTAGCTCCCAAAAGCTACTAGCATTTTTGGAAAGAACAACCCAACAAATGCTATGCACTACGTTGCTAGTGCCTGAATTTCATCAAAGCAGTATTCTACATTTTAGATTAAGCTTTACTAACAACTATGAGAATTAAGTATCATCTTTTTTCAACCTCACTAGATTCGATAAGTGTTCTGTCTACAAACATTGCATAAACTTTATACCATACAGAAGGCTGTGAAGTCAGTCACTTGGGTACTTAAATTTTTCAAGAGACATTTCTGGCAATTCTGCAATATTTACTAGTCTTTAGGTTTTCAGAGCTTTTTAATCTCATCACATTAATAGGACCTATAGATATAAAGCCTTAACAACTTAAAGTAGGAAACAACAAATATATTAAGTACAATAAAGGTTTTAAGAGATAGAAATGTGGAGTAAACACACATGCACAAAACCTGAGGGAAGTTAATTGTTTTGGTACATTATCTCTTAAGCAGAATCATGCTAGCATGAATGAACCATTTACGAAAGTTGCTCTAACAACAGTACTCAGGAAAGAGACTGGCGGTTTAGGCTTTATCTCAAAGACTCAAAATTCACCTCTGACAAATTACCTTTGACAAGGGTGCATGGTCATCCAATGGGGAAATTAATCTTTTCAGCAAATGAGGTTGGGAAAACTAGATATCCATAAGCTAAAGAATAAAGTTGCATCCTTACCTATGCCACATACAAAAATAAACTCAAAATGGATTTAAGACCCAGATGTAGACCCAAAACTACAAAAGTGTCAGAAGAAAACACAGGGGAAAAACTTTGTGACATTAGCCTTGGCAATAATTTCTTGCATTTAATACCAGCTCTAGCAACAAAAGAAAAAAATTGGATGAATTTGACTCCATCAAAATTAAATCTTTTGTGCATAAAAGGCACAGCAGAGTAAAAAGGCCACCCAGAGAATGTTTAAAATATTTGCAAATCATATATTTGACAAGGGTTGCAATTCAGTTCAGAAAGAACTTTTACAATTCAATATTAAATGTGCAAGGAATTTAAATAGACATCTCCAACAAGGAGATAAATAAATAACCAATAATCACATAAAAGAATGATGAACAACTTTAGTCACTAAAGAATATAAACAGAAAACAGGAGATACCATTTTTATGCTTTATGAAGGTTACTATTAAAAATAAAACAAAAAATCAGAAAATAACATGTGTTGGCAAGGATGTAGAGAAAATTGGAATTCTTGTGCACTGGTACTAAAAAGCAAGATAACACAGTCATGGTGGAAAACAATATTGTGGTTCCTCAAAATTAAACAGAATTACCACGTGACCTTGTAATCACACTTCTGGGTATTTATATAAAGGAATTAAAAGCAGGGATTCAAAACAGACATTGGTACACCTATGCTAACATCAGTATGATTCACAGTAGCCAAAGGTTAAAAGCAATTCAAGTGTCCATCAACAGATGAATAGATAAACAAAATGTGGAATAAAATAGAATGTTGTTTAATCTTTAAAAGGAATTAAATGTTGGCACATGCTACGACAGGGATAAGCATTGTGGACTTGATTTTGAGTAAATAATGCTAATTACAAAAGGACAAATACTGCCTGAGTCCATTTATATGAGTTATCTGGAGTAGTCAAATTCACAGACAGAAAGTAGAATGGTAGTTGGCAGAGACAGTAGAGAGGGGGATGGATACAGATTTTGAGATGGGTACAGAGTTTTAATTTTTCAAGATAAAAAGAGCTCTGGATGTGGATGGTGGTGATGGCTGCACAACACTGTGAGTGTGGTTAACATCACTGAACTGTGCACTTAAATATGGTTAAAATGTGGCTCAATTGTAGAGTATTTGCCTTGCATTCAAATACTGCCCTGAGTTCAAGCCCCGGTAACACACACACACAGAAACACACACATACACACACACACACACAAATGGTTAAGAAGGTAAATTTTATGTTTTGTTTATTTTACCACAACAACAATTTTCAAATGCTAAATCCTAGAGTAGGAAGAAGGATAAAGAATTGCACAGAGGTAGAAAATCTAAGAATGGCAATGAGAAAGAGCAATTCTCCCAGAGGAAAGAAAGAGTGGACTATCTTCAGTGTTCTGACTTTTGTGGGGCTGTCCAAGGGATTGGTTTCTGTGTTGTTTGAGTATACATGCTAAAAGAAACAAGCTAACAGGTTGGTGAACTCTGAGAACAAAGTCAAGGATGGCTTGGTTTCAACACCAGAGTCTGTAGAACTATTGACAGATATTAAGGAGAGCTCCAGTACATCAGTTTGTTATAACACCAAAGAAGCTGCAGTACTGCAGAGATATATTAGCAAAAGCTTCTGAGTAGGAATCAAAACACTTCTTCAATTACTTTAAATGAGAAAGTTCAGAGAGGACACATCTAAAACAAAGGCTTGAGAGGTCTCCAGAACCTCTGGCCACTCTCATTGATGAAAGACCTTTCTGTACAAAACTAGACCATAAAAAAAACTAAGAAAGGTGGCTGATTTTTCAAATACCAAAGTCCCACAAAAGATAACAAGGCAAATACAAATAAAGGAAAATATGATACAGTCAAAAGGATAAATTAAATCTCCAAATCTGACCCTAAAAGGGATCTATGAATTACCAGACAAAAAATCAAAAATACTGTCACAAGGATGACCAATTATATTTTGAAAAGCACAAAACTAAATGAAATCAGTGAAATAATGCATGAACAAAATTAAAATATCATTAAAAAGCTGAGAAGAGAGAGCAAACAACAACTACAGCTATAGAATACAAAATTAATTAATTGAAAAATTCATTAGTGGGATTCAACAGCAGACAACCAAGCAGAAGAAATCTGCAACTTCAAAAATAGTACTTTGAAATTATCAAGAAATAAGAATAAAAATAAAAAGATAATAAAGAAAAAGGGCCAGAGGCAGAATCACACACCTGTAATCCCAGCAGTCCGCAGGCTGAGGCAGGAGGATAACGAGCTCAAAGCTAGCCTCAGCAATGGCAAGGCACTAAGCAACTCAGTGAGATTCTGTTTCTAAACAAAATACAAAATAGGGCTAAGGATGTGGCTCAGGGGTTAGTGCTCCTGAGTTCAATCCCTGGTAACCCCCCTCCAAAAAAAAATAGAAAGAAAAGAAAAAAAAGATAAAAAGATAAATGAACAGAGCCTACAGACTTATGTACACCACTTTGGGAGTTCCAGAAGAGGAAGAAAACTAAAAAGGTACATAGAGAACTCTTTAAAGAAAATATGTCTAAAAACTTTTGAAGTCTGAGGACAAAAACTGACATATCAATCAAGGAGATAGAAGAACTTTCAATAAAAATCAATCTAAAGAGACCTACATAGAAATACACAATAAGCAAACTGTCAAAAGCCATAGACAAACAGAATCTTGAATAAAGAGACTTGCCATGTACAAGGATTAATTGTCATTAGACTTCTAAGTAGTCAAAAGAACAAATTAAATCTCGAAATCTGACCCTAAAGGGGATCTATGAATTACCAGACAAAAAAATCAAAAATACTATCACAAGGATGACCAATTATATTTTTAAGAGCACACAACTAAATGAAATCAGGAAAATGATGCATGAACAAAATAAAAATTACAAATGGAACATTCTCCAACTTTGCAGGCTAGAAGAAAGAAAAAAATAATGTCAATCAAGAATACTATATTCAATAAAAATTGTCCTTCAAAAATTAGGGGAAAAGTAAAATATTCCAAGATAAACAAATGCTAATGAAGTTATCACCACTAGATGTGCCTATAAATAATGCTGAAGGGAATCCTTCAAGTCAAAGCCAAAGGATGAAAAAAGCAATATGAAAATTAAGACTTGCTTGTAAAGGTTAATATAGAAAAAATACAGAATCCTGTAATTTTGTAACATATGTGCACAAATCACCTTTAAATCTAGTATAGAATTTAAATACAAAAGCATAAAAATAATAACAAACAGATATTAGTTAACATAATGTACAAAGAGATAATTGTATCATCAATACTATAATGTGTAGGGAATAATTTTAAAGGAGTAGAGTTTTTATATGAAATTGAAGTTGTTATCAGTTTAAAATATATTATTATAATTTTAAGATATTTTATTTAAGTACAATGATAACCACAAAGAAATAAAAATGAGAAGAGAATCACAATATATTACTCAAAAAATCAGTGAAATAAAACAATAGGGCAGCAAGAAAGGAAAGGAGAAAAAGCTATAAACATGTAAAGAGAGGAGTAAACAAAATAACAATAGAAATTCCTCCCTTGTTAGAAGTTACTTTAAATTGAACTGGATTAAAATCCTAATGTAAAGTCATAGATTGGCTGAATGCAGGAAAATGAAAAATCCAACTAATTATGATCTACAGTAGACTCACACCTTAGATACACACATAAGGTCATTAAACATTAAATAATGTTTAAAAGATCCATGCAAATGGGCATCGGAACCTAACAAGAGCAGGAATAACTATACTTCTATCAGACAAAAAAGACTTGAAGACAAAACTGTCATTAAAAAAAAAAACAAAGAAATTATACAATGGTAATGCATATAATTCATCAGGAAAACATAATAAGAATAAATACAAATGCACCTGTATTAGACAGTTTACATATATATGAAGCAACATCATCTGAACTGAAGGGAGCAATAGGAAGTAACACAATAAATGTAGGACAGTCAAAACACCACTGTCACATGTTAAAAGAACAACTAAAAAAAAGATAGACAAGGTAAAAGAGAACTCAAACACTAGAGACCAACTGGACTGAACAACCATACACAAAACATTTTGCTTGACAAGAACAGAATATGCATACTCTCAATTACAAATGAAACATTCTCCAAGATAGACTACATAGTAAGCCTCAAAACAAGCCTTAACAAATAAAGAAGCAAAATAATGCAAAGTACCTCCTCCAAAAACAAAGGAATGAAACTGGAAATCAATAGCAGAAACAAGAAAATCGATAAATACATGAAAATTAAACAACTCCCTCTTAAACAACTAATGGCTCAAGAGAAATGACAATGAAATTTAGAAAATAGCTCATGACAATGAAAAAGAAAGAGCGACATACCAAAACTAATGGAATATTGTGAAATCAGTAATCTCCTTTAGGATATTATAGCAGTAAATGCTTACATTAAAAAAAAAAAAAAGAGCAAAGACCTCAAATCAACAACTTAACTTTATATCTCAAGGATCTAGACACAGAAAAAACAAAACAAGAAAATTTAACTAAAAGAAGGATATAGTAAAGATAAGACAGAGATCAATGAAATAGACAATTAAAAAAATAGAAAGGATCCAAGATGGCGGAGTAGAGGAGATACCATTTCTGGCTGCTCTGTGCATGAATCCGAGAAAGCAGTCAGGCAGCTTTTTTCTTTCTCTCACTTTCTTTCTTTCCTTTTTATTTTTATTTCTCCCTCTTTCCCTCTTTCAACCTCTTAATTTTTACTATTTTTACTTCTTGTAATTTTCTAAATACATATATGTGTTTGTTTTTATGCATTCTCCTGTCCTCCCACGTACTTGTCTACCCTAAATTACCTCCTGTCTATTCCCTGCTACTAACCCTCTTCATTAAACTTCTCCTCCAAATTTCCTAAGTTGTATTAGCTCCATCCCCTCACATCTTTCCCCTTAACATAACATATATGCCCGATCCCCAGTTCTCTGTCCACCACCAGAAACTGTACACCTTTTATGAGACTACTGATTATATTTTAAATAATAATTGAATCCAACTTTTCTATTAAGACTAACTATAAATGTCTTAATAACATAATTTGCTCATACGTGATGTATTGTTGATATTGGGAACCGTCAACATTGTCCTTCCCCACAAAGGAAGGATCTTGGAACTATATAAGAGCACTACAAATCTATAGGGTAAAAACAATAACACACCAGTCCCACAGAGCTGGAAAGAAATGCGAGCAACATGAAAAGACAAGGGAAGAAAGTACCACAAACAATTCAAGACAACACATCATTAGAAGAATTAACAGCTACAGCAGAAAAAATAACAGATAAAGATTTCAGGATATACATGAATCAGATGTTTTAGAATCTCAAAGAAGAATTGAGACATAAATACACTTTGACAATGAGCTACATAAACAAATCCAATAAGCAAAATATCACCTTTACAGAGAGATAGAGGTTATATAAAAAAAAAGAAATCCTTGAAATGAAAGAAATAATAAACCAAATTAAAAATTCAAATGACAGTATCACCAGCAGAGTAGACCACTTACACTTAGAAGACAGGACATCAGACAACAATGACAAAGTATAACATCTTGAAAAAAATGTAGACACCACAGCGAAAATGATAAGAAACCAGGAGCAGAACATCCAAGAATTATGGGATAGCATAAAAAGACCAAATTTAAGAGTTATTGGGATAGAAGAAGGCATACAGGTCAAAACCAAAGGAATGAGCAATCAGTTCAATGAACTAATATCAGAAAACTTTCCAGACATGAAGAATGAAACGGAAATCCAAATCCAAGAAGCCTACAGTACACCAAATGTGGAAAATCACAACAGATCCACAACAAGACACATTATAATGAAAATGCCCAACATACAGAATAAGGAAAAAATTTTAAAAGCCACAAGAGAAAGGAATCCGATTACATATAGGGGTTAACCAATTAGGATAATGGCAGATTTTTCAACATAGACCCTGAAAGCTAGACGATCCTGGGACAACATATTTCAAACTCTGAAAGATAATGGGTGCCAACCAAGAATCTTGTATCTTACAAAACTAAACTTCATATTTGAAGATGAAATAAAAACCTTCCACGATAAACAAAAGTTAAAAGAATTTACAGCTAGAAAACCTGCACTAAAAATCATCCTTGGCAAAATATTTCATGAGGAGGAAATGAAAAACAATGATAAAAACCAGCAGAGGGAGGTAGTACACTAAAAGAAAAACTAATCAAAGAGGAAAACCAAGTGAAGTTAAATAACAAAAATAAACAAATATGGCTGCAAACACAAACCATGTCTCAATAGTAACCCTAAATTTTAATGGCTTAAACTCACCAATCAAAAGATATAGGCTAGCATATTGGATTTTAAAAAAAGATCCAACAATATGCTGTCTACAGCAGACTCATTTGATAGGAAAAGACACACAGAGACTGAAGGTGAAAGGTTGGGATAAACCATACCACTCACATGGACTGTGGAAGGAATCAGGGGTTTCCATACTCATATCAAATAAAGTAGACTTCAAGCCAAAGTTAATCAAAAGGGATAAAGATGGACATTACTTAATGCTCAAAGGAACTATATGCCAACAAGACATAACAATCATAAATATATATATTCCCCAAACACTGGTGCAGCTATGTTCATCAAACAAACTCTTCTCAAGTCCAAGAGTCAAACTGACCAAAACACAATAATCTTGGGTGACTTTAACATCCCTCTCTCACGACTGAACAGATCTTTCAAACAAA
The DNA here is from genome assembly GCF_047511675.1 of Marmota flaviventris. Classification (NCBI taxonomy): domain Eukaryota; kingdom Metazoa; phylum Chordata; class Mammalia; order Rodentia; family Sciuridae; genus Marmota; species Marmota flaviventris. Next base: position 125,756,955 of record NC_092499.1, read on the forward strand.
AGTTGAATAAAGAAACTATAGAGTTCAATAACACAATTAATAACTTAGACTAAACTGACATATATAGAATATATCAACCAGCATCAAGAAGATACACTTTCTTCTCAGTAGCACAAGGATCCTTCTCAAAAACAGACCATATACTATGCCACAGGGCAACTCTTAGCAATACAAAGGAGTAGAGATACTCTTCACACATGTCACATCGATAGTAATTCATCATCATGCATTTTATCAGATCATAATGGAATGAAATTGGAAAGCAACAACAAAATAAAGAATAAAAATTTCTGCATCACATGGAGACTGAACAGTATGCTACTGAATGAACAATGGGTTACAGAAGACATTAAGGAGATTAAAAAATTCTTAGAGGTAAATGAGAACACAGACACAACATACCAAACTCTCTGGGACACTATAAAAGCAGTACTAAGAGGAAAATTCATTGCATGGAGTTTATTCCTTAAAAAAAGAAAAAGTTAACAAATAAATGACCTCACATTACATCTCAAAGCCCTAGAAAAAGAAGAACAAATCAGCAGCAAAAGCAGTAGAAGGCAAGAAATAATTAAAATCAGAGCTGAATCAATGAAACCGAAACAAAAGAAACAATTGAGAAAACTAAAAGTTGCTTCTTTGAAAAAATAAATAAAATTGACAGACCCTGAGCCATGCTAATGAAGAGAAGGAGAGAGAGAACACAAATTACCAGCATATGTGATGAAAAAGGCAATATCACAACAGACACTACAGAAATACAGAAGATAATTAGAAATTATTTTGAAACCTTTTACTCTAATAAAATTGAAGACAGTGAAGGCATTGATAAATATCTTAAGTCATATGATCTGCCCAGATTGAGTCAGGAAGATATACACAACTTTAAACAAAGCAATATCAAGTGAGGAAATAGAAGAAGCCATCAAAATACTACCAACCAAGAAAAGCCCAGGACTAGATGGATACACAGCTGAGTTTTACAAGACCTTTAAAGAATAACTAATACCAATACTCTTCAATTTATTTCAGGAAATAGAAAAAGAGGGAGTGCTTCCAAACTCATTCTATGAGGCCAATATCACCCTGATTCCAAAACTAGGCAAAGACACATCGAAGAAAGAAAACTTCAGACCAATATCTCTAATGAACATAGATTCAAAAATCCTCAATAAAATTCTGGAAAATCAAATACAAAAACATATCAAAAAGATTATGCATCATGATCAAGTGGGATTCATCCCAGGGATGCAAGGTTGGTTCAACATATGGAAATCAATAAATGTAATTCATCACATCAATAGACTTAAAGATAACAATCATATGATTATCTCAATAGATGCAGAAAAAGTATTTGACAAAATACAGCACCCCTTTATGTTCAAAACACTAGAAAAACTAGGGAAAACAGGAACATATCTCAATATTGTAAAGGCTACCTACAATAAGCCTCAGGCCAACATCATTCTAAACAGAGTAAAATTAAAGGCATTCCCTCCAAAATCTGGAACAAGTCAGGGATGCCTTCTTTCACCATTTTTATTCAACATAGTTCTTGAAACACTGGCCAGAGCAATTAGAAAGATGAAAGAAATTAAAGGAATAAGTATAGGAAAAGAAGAACTTAAACTAGCACTATTTGCTGATAATATGATTCTATACCTAGAAGACCCAAAAAATTCCACCAAAAAACTTCTAGAACTGGTAAAGGAATTCAGCAAAGTAGCAGGATATAAAATGAACACCCATAAATCAAAGGCATTTCTGTATATCAGTGACAAGTCCTCTGAAAAGGAAATTAGGAAAATAACTCCATTCACAATATCCTCAAAAAAAAAATAAGATACTTGGGAATCAACTTAACAAAAGAGGAGAAAGATCCATACAATGAAAACTACAGAACCCTAAAGAGAGAAAACAAACTAGACTTTAAAAGATGAAAAGATCTACCTTGCTCATGGATAGGCAGAATTAATTTTATCAAAATGACAATACTACCAAAATCACTATACAGATTTAATGCAATTCCGATCAAAATCCCAATAGCATTTCTCATAGAAATAGAAAAAGCAATCATGAAAATCATCTGGAATAATAAGAGAACCAGAATAGCTAAAGCAATTCTAAGCAAGAAGAGCAAAGTAGGTAGCATCACTATACCAGAACTTACAGGACAATAGTAACAAAAACAGCATGATATTGGCACCAAAACAGGCCAGTAGACCAATGGTACAGAATAGAGGACACAGAGACTAACCCACAAAATTATAATTATCTTATATTAGACAAAGGTGCCAAAAACATACAATGGCAAAAAGATAGCATCATCAACAAATGATGCTGGGAAAACTGGAAATCCATATGCAACAAAATGAAATTGAACCCCTATCTCTTACCATGCACAACATTCAACTCAAAATGTATCAAGGACCTAGGAATTAAACCAGAGACTCTGTGTCTAATAGAAGAAAAAGTAGTCCCTAATCTTCATCATGTGGGATTAGGCCTCAACTTTCTTAATAAGACTCCTATAGCACAAGAATTAAAAACAAGAATCAATAAATGGGATGGATTCAAACTAAAAAGTTTTTTCTCAGCAAAAGAAACAATCTGTAAGGTGAACAGAGAGCCTACATCCTGGGAGCAAATTTTTACCCCTCACACATCAGATACAGCAATAATCTCTAGGGTATATAAAGAACTCAAGAAGCTAAGCACCAAAAAAATAAATAACCAAATCAATAAATGGGCCAAGGACCTGTACACACACTTCTCAGAAGAGGATATACAATCAATCAACAAATATATGAAAAAATGCTCATCATCTCTAGCAATCAGAGAAAGGCAAATCAAAACTACTCTAAGATATCATCTTACTCCAGTCAGAATGGCAGCTATTATGAAGACAAACAACAAATGTTTGCGAGGATGTGGGGTAAAAGGTACACTCATACATTCCTGGTGGGACTGCAAATTTGTGCAGCCAATTTGGAAAGCAGAAGAACATTCCTTGGAAATCTGGGAATGGAACCACCATTTGACCCAGCTACTCCTCCTCTTGGACTATACCCAAAGTACTGAAAAACAGCATACTACAGGGACATAGCCACATCAGAGTTTATAGCAGCATAATTCACAATAGCTAAACTGTGGAGCCAACCTAGATGTCTTTCAGTGGATGAATGGATAAAAAAAAATGTGGCATTTATACACAATGGAATATTACTCAGCATTAAAAAAAAATTAAATCATGGCGAGAGCAGAGCCGCCGCCTGCACCTGCAAGGTAGGCAGACCTGAGACCGACCAGCAGAACTGGCCCAGCGGGCCACCAGCGTGGTAGACACATCACCCCAACTGGAGGAGGGGCAGAGCAGAGACGACGCCCGCGCCTGCAAGGTAGGCAGACATGCAACATGGAGAACAGGCCCAGCGGCCCGCCAGAGTGGTAGACAGATCAAGCCTATTGGAGGAGGGGCCCAGCCGTTGCCCGCAAGGTAGGCAGACCACGCGACCTAGAGAAGGGGCCCAGCGGCCCGCAGGCGTGATAGACAGATCACCCCAATTGGAGGAGGAGCACAGCTGCCGCCCGCCCCTGCAAGGGAGATTTGCAACTATACAAGAGCAATATAAATATATAGGGGGAAAATTCAATAACACAACAGTTTCACCAAGCAGAAAGAAACGCGAGCAATATGAAAAGACAAGAAAAGAAAGGACCACGAGCAATGCAGGTCAACTCAACTTTAGAAGAGGTAATAGCTGCAGCAGATGGAATGTCAGATAAAGAATTCAGGATTTACATGCTTCAGATGATCTGGAGTCTCAAGGAAGACATTAGACAGCAAAATCAGACAATTAAAGATCACTTCGACAATGAATTACATAAACAAATCCAAGAAGCAAAAGACTAACTATACAGGGAGATAGAGGTTATAAAAAACAAACAAACAGAAATCCTACAAATGCAGGAAACAATAAACCAACTTAAAAACTCAAATGAGAATACTACCAGCAGAGTAGAACACTTAGAAGATAGAACATCAGACAATGAATACAAAGTATTTCAACTTGAAAAGAGCATAGAGAGCTCAGCGAGACTCTTAAGAAACAATGAGCAGAACATCCAAGAAATATGGGATAACATAAAGAGACCAAACTTAAGAGTCATTGGGATACAGGAAGGTATAGAGGTCCAAACCAAAGGAATGAGCAATCTGTTCAATGAAATAATACGAGAAAACTTCCCAGACTTGAAGAATGAGACAGAATCCCAAATCCTAGAAGCCTACAGGACCCCGAATGTGCAAAATCATAAGAGATCCACACCTAGACACATTATAATGAAGATGCCGAACTTACAGAATAAGGAGAGAATTTTAAAAGCTTCAAGAGAAAGGAAGCAGATTACATTTAGGGGTAAACCATCAGGATAACAGCTGATCTTTCACCACAGACTCTGAAAGCTAGAAGATCCTGGAACAACATATTTCAAACGCTGAAAGAAAATGGGTTCCAACCAAGAATTGTGTATCCAGCGAAATTAAGCTTCAGGACGGAAGATGAAATTAAAACCTTCCACGATAAACAAAAGCTAAAAGAATTTGCAGCTAGAAAACCATTTCTTCAAAACATCCTCGGCAAAACATTACAGGAAGAAGAAATGGAAAATAACAATGAAAACAAACACTGGGAGGTTGTACAGTAAAGGGAAAAATAATCAAAGAGGAAAAACAAACCATGTTAAGTAACATAAATAAACAAATATGGCTGAAAGAACAATCCATATCTCAATAATAACCCTAAATGTTAATGGCTTAAACTCACCAATTAAGAGACACAGGCTAGTAGAATGGATCAAAAAAAAGATTGAACAATATGCTGCCTACAGGAGACGCATTTGATAAGAAAAGACATACATAGACTGAAGGTGAAAGGTTGGGAAAAATCATATCACTCATATGGACTTCGGAAACAAGCAGGAGTGTCCATACTCATACCAAATAAAATAGATTTCAAGCCAAAGTTAATCAAAAGGGATAAAGAGGGACACTACATACTGCTCAAGAGAACCATACACCAACAAGACATAACAATCATAAATATATATGCTCCAAACAATGGTGCAGCTATGTTCATCAAAAAACTCTTCTCAAGTTCAAGAGTCTAATAGACCACCATACAATAATTATGGGAGACTTCAACACACCTCTCTCACCACTGGACAGATCTTCCAAACAAAAGTTGAATAAAGAAACTATAGAACTCAATAATACAATTAATAACCTAGACTTATTTGACATATATAGAATATAACACCCAACATAAAGCAGCTACACTTTTTTCTCAGCAGCACATGGATCCTTCTCAAAAACATATCATATATTATGTCACAGGGCAACTCTTAGACATTATAAAGGAGTAGAGATAATACCATGCATCTTATCAGATCATAATGGAATGAAACTGGAAATCCAAAGAAGAAAGGAAAAATCATGCTTCACTTGGAGAATGAACAATAGGTTACTGAATGATCAATGGGTTATAGAAGACATCAAGGAGGAAATTGAAAAATTCTTAGAGACAAATGAAAACACAGACACAACATATCAGAATCTATGGGACACAATGAAAGCAGTTCTAAGAGGAAAATTCATTGCCTGGAGTTCATTCCTTAAAAAAAGAAAAAACCAACAAATAAATGATCTCACACTTCATCTCAAAATCCTAGAAAAAGAAGAGCAAAACAACAGCAAAAGAAGTAGAATGCAAGAAATAATTAAAATCAGAGCTGAAATTAATGAAATCGAAACAAAAGAAACAATTGAAAAAATTGACAAAACTAAAAGTTGGTTCTTTGAAAAAATAAATAAGATCGACAGACCCTTAGCCATGCTAACGAAGAGAAGAAGAGAGAGAACTCAAATTACTAGCATATGGGATGAAAAAGGCAATATCACAACAGACACTTCAGAAATACAGAAGATAATTAGAAATTATTCCGAATCCTTATACTCCAATAAAATAGAAGATAGTGAAGGCATCGATAAATTTCTTAAGTCATATGATCTACCCAGATTGAGTCAGGAGGATATAGAAAACCTAAACAGACCAATATCAATTGAGGAAATAGAAGAAGCCATCAAAAGACTACCAACTAAGAAAAGCCCAGGACCGGATGGGTATACAGCAGAGTTTTACAAAACCTTTAAAGAAGAACTAATACCAATACTTTTCAAGCTATTCCAGGAAATAGAAAAAGAGCGAGAACGTCCAAATTCATTCTACGAGGCCAAGATCACCCTGATTCCTAAACCAGACAAAGACAATTCAAAGAAAGAAAACTACAGACCAATATCTCTAATGAATCTAGATGCAAAAATCCTCAATAAAATTCTGGCAAATAGGATACAAAAACATATCAAAAAAATTGTTCACCCTGATCAAGTAGGATTCATCCCTGGGATGCAAGGCTCGTTTAATATACGGAAATCAATAAATGTTATTCACTACATCAATAGACTTAAAGATAAGAACCATATGATCATCTCGATAGATGCAGAAAAAGCATTCGACAAAATACAGCATCCCTTTATGTTCAAAACTCTAGAAAAACTAGGGATAACAGGAACATATCTCAATATTGTAAAAGCTGTCTATGCTAAGCCTCAGGCTAGCATCATTCTGAACGGAGAAAAATTGAAGGCATTCCCTCTAAAATCTGGAACAAGACAGGGATGCCCTCTCTCACCACTTCTGTTCAACATAGTTCTCGAAACACTGGCCAGAGCAATTAGACAGACGAAAGAAATTAAAGGCATAAAAATAGGAAAAGAAGAACTTAAATTATCACTATTTGCAGAAGACATGATTCTATACCTAGCAGACCCAAAAGGGTCTACAAAGAAATTATTAGAGCTAATAAATGAATTCAGCAAAGTGGCAGGATATAAAATCAACACGCATAAATCAAAGGCATTCCTGTATATCAGAGACAAATCCTCTGAAATGGAAATGAGAACAACCACTCCATTCACAATATCCTCAAAAAAAATAAAATACTTGGGAATCAACCTAACAAAAGAGGTGAAAGACTTCTACAATGAAAACTACAGAACCCTAAAGAGAGAAATAGAAGAAGATCTTAGAAGATGGAAAAATATACCCTGTTCCTGGATAGGCAGAACTAACATCATCAAAATGGCGATATTACCAAAAGTTCTCTATAGGTTTAATGCAATGCCAATCAAAATCCCAATGGCATTTCTTGTAGAAATAGATAAAGCAATCATGAAATTAATATGGAAAAATAAAAGATCCAGAATAGCAAAAAGAACTCTAAGCAGGAAGTGTGAATCAGGCAGTATAGCGATACCAGACTTCAAACTATACTACAGAGCAATAGTAACAAAAACAGCATGGTACTGGTACCAAAACAGGCGGGTGGACCAATAGTACAGAATAGAGGACACAGAAACCAATCCACAAAATTACAACTATCTTATATTTGATAAAGGGGCTAAAAGCATTCAATGGAGGAAGGATAGCATCTTCAACAAATGGTACTGGGAAAACTGGAAATCCATATGCAACAAAATGAAACTGAATCCCTTTCTCTCGCCATGCACAAAAGTTAACTCAATATGGATCAAGGAGCTTGATATCAAATCAGAGACATGGCATCTGATAGAAGAAAAAGTTGGCTAGGATCTAGATACTGTGGGGTTGGGCTTCAAATTCCTCAATAGGACACCCATAGCACAAGAGTTAATAACTAGAATCAACAAATGGGACTTACTCAAACTAAAAAGTTTTTTTCTCAGCAAAAGAAACAATAAGAGAGGTAAATAGGCAGCCTACATCCTGGGAACAAATCTTTACTCCTCACACTTCAGATAGAGCCCTAATATCCAGAGTATACAAAGAAGTCAAAAAATTAAACAGTAAGAAAACAAATAACCCAATCAACAAATGGGCCAAGGACCTGAACAGACACTTCTCAGAGGAGGACATACAATCAATTAACAAGTACATGAAACAATGCTCACCATCTCTAGCTGTCAGAGAAATGCAAATCAAAACCACCCTAAGATACCATCTCACTCCAGTAAGATTGGCAGCCATTAGGAAGTCAAACAACAACAAGTGCTGGCGAGGATGTAGGGAAAAGGGTACACTTGTACATTGCTGGTGGGACTGCAAATTGGTGTGGCCAATTTGGAAAGCAATATGGAGATTTCTTGGAAATCTGGGAATGGAACCACCATTTGACCCAGCTATTCCCCTTCTTTGTCTATTCCCTAAAGACCTAAAAAGAGCATACTACAGGGACACTGCTACATCGATGTTCATAGCAACACAATTCACAATAGCAAGACTGTGGAACCAACCTAGATGCCCTTCAATAGACGAATGGATAAAAAAAAAATGTGGCATATATACACAATGGAGTATTACTCTGCATTAAAAAATGACAAAATCATAGAATTTGCAGGGAAATGGATGGCATTAGAGCAGATCATGCTAAGTGAAGCTAGCCAATCCCTAAAAAAACAAATGCCAAATGTCTTCTTTGATATAAGGAGAGTAACTAAGAACAGAGTAGGGAGGAAGAGCATGAGAAGAAGATTAACATTAAACAGGGATGAGAGGTGGGAGGGAAAGGGAGAGAGATGGGAAATTGCATGGAAATGGAAGGAGACCCTCAGGGTTATACAAAATTACATACAAGATGAAGTGAGGGGTAAGGGGAAAAAAAACAAGGGGAAGAAATGAATGACAGTAAATGGGGTAGAGAGAGAAGAGGGGAGAGGAGGGGAGGGGAGAGGGGATAGCAGAGGATAGGAAAGGCAGCAGAATACAACAGACACTAGTATGACAATATGTAAATCAGTGGATGTGTAACCCATGTGATTCTGCTATCTGTATACGGGGTAAAAATGGGAGTTCATAACCCACTTGAATCAAAGTGTGAAATATGATATATCAAGAACTATGTAATGTTTTGAACAACCAACAATAAAATTTAAAAAAAAAAAAAAAAGAATTAAATCATGGCATTTTCAGGTAAATGGATGGCATTGGAGAAGATAATGCTAAGTGAAGTCAGCCAATCCCCAAAAAACAAATGCCTAATGTTTTCTCTGATATAAGGGTGGTGACTCATAGTGGGATAGGGAGGAAGAGCATGGGCGGATTAGATTAATTCTAGAGAGGGAAGAGGGGTGGGAGGGAAATGGAGAGGGAAGGGGATTAGCAAGGATGGTGGAATGTGATGGTCATCATTATACAAAGTACATGTATGAAGACTTGAGTTGGGTGTTAACATACTTTATATACAAACAGATATGATAGTACTTTGTTGCATTACAATTCTTAATACACATATATACTACAATTTTTTTCATATCTCTGTATATAATGTGTATTAAGAATTGTAGTGCAACAAAGTACACGTATAAAGGCATAAATTGACATGAACATACTTTATATATAGAAATATGAAAAATTGTGCACTACATGTGTAATAAGGATTGTAATGCATTCCACTGTTGTCATGTATTTAAAAAAAAATGGAACAGAAATATTAGGAGAGCCTGGGTCCCTGATGGATGTATTGAACAGTTTATTTAGGCCTGGACTGCCTACCTTTGTATGGCTCGTTTTGTAAGAAAAAGAAACCCCTATTTGTTTAAGTCAAAACACACACACACAAAAAAAATGCTGAATGTTTTCTCTGATATAAGGAGGCTGATTCATAGTGGGATAGGGAGCAGAAGCATGGGAGGAATAGAAGATCTCTAGATAGGTCAGAGGGGTTGGAGGGGAAGGGAGGGGACACAGGGTTATTAATGATGGTGGAATGTGATGATTATTATTATCCAAAGTACAGGTATGAAGACATGAACTAGTGTGAATATACTATGTATACAAACAGAGATATGCAAAATTGTGCTCTATATGTATAATACGAATTGTAATACATTCCACCGTCACATATAAATTTTAAAAAAGGAAAAATATAGAAAAAAAATCAGTAAAACCAGAGCTGGTTTTTTGAAAAGATCAACAAAATTTACAAGTCCTTAGCTAAACTAATTAATAAAAAAGAATGAAGACTCAAGTACCTAAAATTTAAAATCAAATGAGATATTGCAACTGATGTCACAAAAATAAAAGGTTTATGAGAGCATTGTGAACAATTATATGTGAACACATTTAATAACCTAGACAAAATGTATAAATCCCTAGAAACATACAACCAACCGAGAGTGAATCATCATGAAATTTTAAAAAAATCTTAACAGACCCATAATTAGCAAGGAGATTGAATCAGTAATAAAAACCTCCAATATAGAAGAGCTTAACACCAGATGGCTTCACTGGTGATTTCCACCAAACATTTAAGGAAGAATTAACACTAATCCTCCTCAAACTCTTCCAAAAATTAAAAATAGGGAACATTTCCAAACTCCTTCTATGAGGCCAGCATTGCCTGATACCAAAGCCAAAAACACTACAGGAAAGAAAATGATAGGCCAATATCCCTGCAGAATTTCAATGAAAAATCACCCAACAAAATACTAGAAAACAGAATTAGCACATGAAAATCAAAATACACCATAACAAAGTGGAATTTATTCCTAGAATGCAAAAACTGTTCAAGATACAATAATCAATCAATAAAATACACCACATTATAAAAGAAAGAAGGAAAGCATAATCTCAATCGATTCAGAGAAAGCATTTTACAAGATCCAACATATTTCATAATTAAAAACCCCTGATAAACTAGGATTAGAAGAAAAGTACACCAACATAATAAAGATGTACATAACAAGCCCATAGCTAACAGGAAGTTAAAAGAAATTAACAGGAGTTCACAGAAAACATAATCAAAAATGTAGAAAACTTAACATTACACACACACAAAAAAAATCTATTCAAACTAATAGAAAAATTCAGTGAGGTTTCAGGATATAAAATAAATGCTCAAAAATCAGTTGCATTTTAGCCAGGTGCAATGGTGCACATCTGTAATCCCAGTGGCTTGGGAGGCAGGCTGAGACAGGCGGATCAAAATTTCAAAGCCAGACTCAGCAAGCCCAGGTTCTAAGCAACTCAGTGAGACCCTGTATCTAAATAAAATACAAAATAGGGCTGAGGATGTGCTCAGTGGTTGAGTGCCCCTGAGTTCAATCCTCAGTACCCACCCCCCGCAAAAAAAAAAAAATCAAAATGGATCAAAGGCCTAAATGTAGTACCAAAAACTATAAAATTTCTAGAAGGACATATAGGGGTAAACTTCATGATCTTGTATTTGGCAATGATTTGTTGACTATAACAGCAAAATCCCAGGTAATAAAGCAAAACATAGACAAAAGGACTACAAAAGTCCTTCCCATCAAAATAGCCAAGAGGAAGAAGCACACATTAATAGATTAAAGCATAAATAAAACATGACATAGCTATATGATGGAACATTATTCAGCCTTCAAAAAAGAAGGAAATTCTGTCACATACTACGACATTAGGATATTGTGCTAAGTGAAATAAGCCAGTCACAAAAAGGACAACTACTGGGTAATTCTACTCATAAGAAATATCTAAAATAGTAAAAAAATCCAACTGTGAAATCCTGTGATTTTATTACAACTAATTCAGTATAATTAGTACAAATAGTTCATTTTCATTGAACTATTTCAAATTTATTTCACATTCTACTCTTTTACCATTTTCCAGTATTACAAGTTGATTGATTTTTTTTTCATTTGGTCTTAATAATAATAGCCTCATACAATGGTTTGGATTTTGAACATCCCTCAAAGGCTCATGTGTTTAAAAGTTTGGTCCCCAGCTTGATGATATTGGGAGGTGGTGAAAAGTTCTAGAAATGTGGCCTCTTGGAATGTGTTCAGGTCACTGGTAGTATGACTTCAAAGGGGAGAGTTGCATCCCAGCCTCAAGGTGAGTAGTTTTGCTCCACCGTGCATTTTCTGCCATCTCCATGTGGTGTCCCTACCAGAGGTCTGAAAGCAGTGGGTTTACCTGAACACAGAGTGGAACTTCTAAAACCATGACCCAAAATAAGCCTTTTCTCCTATAAGTTGATTGTCTCAGGAATTTGATATCTTTACAGAAATCTGACTAATGTACTTCCTTTCTAAGCATAAATGGTAAACCTTACTCTTGATTTCCTACGTGCCTATCTTAATTCTCTCAATGCATAATTAGTGGGTGACTGCTGAGCTCCCAGAGTTCTAGAGTCTGAGACTAAACCATAATCCAGGCATAAATCCCCTACTTTTACAGAGTTTAAGTTTTACAGTAGAACAGACATTAAACGGATAAAATAATCAACAAACCAGATATTTGAGATAGTGATATATACCAGAAAGGAATAAAACAAGGTATTGAAATAAAGAGTGACTCTAGTGTAGGAAGGAATCCTGCCTTAGATACAGGAGTTCGCCCCTGCCACTCTTACAGCCATTCTACCCTGTATGATTAATACTGCATTAACTGCAATTGGTTTTGAATAAGCATATGACCCGGTTATATCTAATGAGTTATGAAGAAATATATATATATATATATATATATATATATATATATATATATACACATACAATTTTCATTCCAGAAAAATATTGAAATAGGAAAAAATATTTGAAGGAATTATAGTAAAGAACTAATAAAAACTGATGAAAGACATCAAATTACAGGTCCAAAAAAATCCAAGCCCAAATAATAATAAACATAAAGAAACCCATAACTGGGCATATAATTATCAAACTGCTGAAAATGTCAGTAAAGAAAAACAATCTTAAGAGTAAGCTAAAAAAAAGAAAAGCAGAAATACCACATAAAAAAGGAAAATTTATCAAAATAATGGCTGTTGTCTCATAAGAAATAACAGAAGCCAAAAAACAATAATGCAAAGTTCCTGAACTTGAAATGCTATGGAAAAAAATGTTAAGCTTTAATTTTATGCCCAGAAAAAATGTCCTTCAAATATCAAGATGAAGAACACATCTTCAGACAGAATAAATTCTGAGACTTAATCTCCATCAAATATGCACTATAAAAAAAATCAAGGAAATCCTTCTTATTAGTAGTAAATTATAATACATGGGAGACTAGAGTTTCATGAAGGAATGAAGAGTACCAGAAAAGATGGACTTGGCACTTGTTAGCCACTATTTAATTTAATTCAATCAAAATTTATTATGGCCACACTAGAACAAGTGATTATACTAAGGGAAAAATAAATAAACACTAAATGTAATGCCTTAAAATTCCTGCTGAAGTAAGGAAAATAAGGTGTACATGTTTGTATAGAGAACAAAGCTAAAAGTAATATATTCTAATAAAAACTGCACATGTAGTATGGAGTTTACCATGGTTTGCAGAGAAATCTTCATTGATGAAGTGACCTTTTGTAATGAAGATATAAATATAGTAAAAAGAAGATAGCCCAGGCAATCAGACAGCAGAAATAGCTGCATAATACCAAATATAGATCATGGTTATCAAGTAGATTCCCCTGTCTTTAATTTAACTAGTATTAAACATGCATGAAAAAAGAAGGGGAAATATTTTTAGATGAATAGCTTAATTACTATGAAAATTTATTTACAGAAGAAGCAGCTTGCATTTTATGTTGCATAATTTTAACAAGGAAAGTCTTTGTGTCATGAGTGACTTTGTGAGATTTTCATTATGTTTTGTTTTGGTAGTAGTGGTGATTGAACCTAGGGTCTCATGAATACTAGGCAAACAATCTGCTACTGACCTACATACCCAACTCCAAATTATTTGAGCAGCAGTAGAAAGCTGTAATGATAAGAGATGTGTAATCACCAGGCCAATTGGGACCTTCCATATATGTGAAGTTCAAGACCTTGACAGACTAGCCTTGGATCTGATATTTCCAGAAGTAAATAAGTAGTAATATTATCTAGACCCAAGCAATAGGTTTGGAAAATAAATATTAATATATGGAGATGGTGGTTGGTGCCATAAAAGGCTATATAAACAGAAGAAGCTGAAAGCTCACCTACTGAAGGACCAAGTGATGTCAAGAGAAAGAGAAGCCAGAAAGGGGTTAGTGGGTTAGTAGTAGAGAAGATAATTCATTGAAGTAGAGAAAGGTTTTGAAGAGAAATTACCAAGGCTCTACACGATGCCATAAAGAGAAAAGAACATTTTCAAATGGGGTAAGACAATTGGAGAATTGAAAAAGGAAATTATGAGTAATACTCTCTGCTCTGAATTATGTCAAGGACCAAATGCTAAATAGAATGAATTAAGCTCTTTAAAACTAAGAGGGTTCCGTATTTGTGAGGAGTAGTTTGGGACATCAGTGTGTTGTAAAATAGGGAGAAACTGAGAGGAGAAAAGGAAGAAGAGTGAAATTAAAGTAAACCTCAAGGGATAAGAGGTGACGGGGAAAACTCAGAAAAAGGTGTATAAATGAATTGATACCATGAAGCTTACCAACCCTAAGTAATCTAACTGCTATTTTCCAATATCTAAACTAATGTTATCCAGGATCTTTTCCTAAATTCAGTAATGCCTAGGGGTATTATTTTGATAGTGAAGCTACTTTAGTTTTTCCAAGTTAAAAAAGAAAACAAAGTTAATATATTTCTAGAATAATTAATTAGCTGCTTATTCCAACTTTGGAGTTGGAAGCCTTTCCATCCTTGTGATCAGGGCATTATATGATTGGGATCTTTCAAGTCAAAGTATTAACAACAATGGGCCAGGATTCCTGGGCAGGGGCACCTGTGGGGGGTGGGGGTATATGGTTCTAAGTGTCCAACAAATCAGCCTAGGATGTAACACATCAGCTTAAGTATGTAACATATGAGCCTAAGTATGCATCATATGTAGCCCTGTTTGCCTTTTAAGATTGTGGGAAATTAGCAAGGGAATATAGGATTCCTACCTGAAGAACTCTTTACATCTTTGAGGAAATGCTTCACTCTGGTGTATGCATGATCACTGCAGTTCGTCTGACCCTTCCTGGCTGCACTTTCTCATCCAGCTTCAACTTTGGATTGATGTCACTGTGCTTGGAACATCAGACTCAAAATGAGGTATGTCTTAACCTTAAGGGCACACCACAGTTTGAATGAGGACAGTCCTAAATGTAAGACCAGCACTCATTAGTTGTCCAGTGGCATTTATATAACATGATGATGCTCTTTGGCAGTAGACTTATTCAGTAAAGTCTAAGGCAAACGAATACATACCAGAAGTTGAAAAATACTAAAGTTTTCCCATACCTTTCCCAACTTTCTTTTTCTACCTGTTTACATCCTTTGGTTGTTGTTGTTTATCTATATACCTATATAACTACACAGGCAGGTACAGTTATCTATATTTATTAGTGGAGTTTTATGGACCCCCCCTGAAAATAATTCCATGAAAACTCAAGTCCCGTATACAAAACAGGTATAGTATTTGTATATAGCCAACACAACACACAGCTTTTTATATACTTTAAATAATCTCTAGATGAATTGTAATAACCAATACAATGTAAATGTTGTGTAAATAGTTGTTATAATATGTTGTATAAGAAATAATGAAAAGAAAGTCAAATCTGTATATGACAAGTCTGTACATGTTCAATACAAAGCACTTTTTCCCAAAATACATTTAGTCTGTGGTTCGTTGACTCCATAGATGCAAACCCTTCAGATATCAA
This sequence comes from Marmota flaviventris, assembly GCF_047511675.1. NCBI lineage: Eukaryota > Metazoa > Chordata > Mammalia > Rodentia > Sciuridae > Marmota > Marmota flaviventris. The sequence continues at coordinate 125,772,672 of NC_092499.1, forward strand.
GGAAAATGGGTATATATGTCCCTATATATGAACTGAAATATAACAATATTTTAATCTTCATGTGTTACTTAATAAAATACAAATACCTTGGTAAAACTAGTACTTTCCTATTTAGTCGAGAGCATTAGTACAAAATGAAAGGAAAAGTGAAGACTCTAAAGACAAATCCACCTCACCTGATTCCAGCACCTCTGGATTATTCTACATGGTTTCTGATCAATATCCAAGACAGGGAAAGAGTAAAGTCCAGACTTTGTGTCTTCTAGATAGTACCCCGGGCAGCATCTGAGCAGAGTGTGGGGCTGGCTCACCAGCTTGCTCTCCCTTCTTACCTCCCTACCTCTCTTCTCTGAGTATTCCCCACACCATGGGGGCTAGAGATGGACTGGGAATGGGAACAAATTCTGGATTTTCCTGTGACTCAGCCTCTCACTAGGGGTTGCTGAAAAGGCTCATGGAGCCCATCATCATTTAAGCTGAGTTTTACCACAGAGCCGCCAGGCAAGGGTCTGCTCATGGTGACCCTGAGAGCAAGCACAAAGCTGTTCTGATAGCCTCATTTACTGCATTAATATTATCTCTTTTTCTTTTCTTCCAACTTCAAAAAAACTTATGTGTGCATCTTTACAAGGGGAAGTTAGTGGTAAAGGGAATTTGTGAAAAAAAGAAAAAGAAAAAAGAAAGTTGCCAGTACCCAATGATCAGGCAAGCAATATAAGAATTTAAGTAAACAGCCAGATTCATTAGTTTTATTTACAGAAGCCACAGTGGCCTGCCAACTTCTAGTACAGCAGAATCCAGGCCACTATACTCTGGATTCTACTTTTCATTAAATCTCTGAGTGATTATCACTCAAAAGATTCCTATCCCATTTATATTGAGAGAACAAAGAAAAACAATCATATTTGGGGAATTAAAATTAAGAGCATGTGCACATACTTTGAGTGATAAAAAGTATTCACCTGAATATGCAATCCAAATGTTCAGACTATTAACAGTTAGCCACTGAGACAGCCCAACACAAAAGTCCCTGTCATGTATTATTCCACTTTATTGTGTGTGCAGAATAGAAAAATCTATAGTGACAGAAAGTAAACTAGTGGCAGCCAGAGACTGGGGACATTGGAAGAATAAGGAGTCACTTCTAATGTGTGGTGGGAGTTCTTCTGGAGTTTTAAGAATATTCCAGAATAAGTAGTGAGTGTGGCACCGTTTACAAATACACTAAACCATCACTTCACTGTACACTTTAAAAAGATGCATGTTATGTGAATTAAATTTCAATTTTTAAAACAGGAGTCAGTCATGGCTTTTAGCATTTGGGGTTCATTTTTAGCCTTCTAGAATAAACACTGATGCTAAATATTTAGTGACTATGTGCTAATAATGTATTTTATCAAGTTGATACACATTTTCAATATTTATTGTAAATGTAATTTTTGTGATTTTTAAAATGTATCTAAAATATTATTGCTTAGCTGGATTCTTCTAAATGACCCATATAATGGAAATGCTTAAATAATCTCAACTTTCTCCCAGCATCATAGGTAATAGTAGCTGTGATATGTTTAATGATTATTTGTATTATTCTCTAGAAAGAGAAGATGAAAAATAGATACAATTTACTAAACATGCTTTTCCAAGATTTTGCTTTTGGAAAATATATGAGTAGATAAAGCCTGAAAGCCCTGGGACAGAAGAAGAGTGGTCAGCTATGTAGGAGACCAAATATGTTATCCCCTTTCACCAGCGTTCTTGTTCACTATGCTTACGCTTTTGCTCTAGAATAGAAAATACTAACAGAAAACACCACTGAGTGTCCTCAGGGTGTGAGTCCAGGCAGTAGCCTCCAGCAAACTGTGTCACATCTTGGGTCTGAGTAATGTGATGGCCAGAAGGTTCTGAATTCTTAAATAAAATACTGATTATTTCAAAACACTTGTTTTGTTGGAAGATTAGTTTTATTGGTGGGAATATTTTAAAAGTTGAAATGTTTTTATTGGTATGGTTGGGAAAGGTAAAATTGTTTCTTTTTTTTAAAAGAGAGGGAAAGAGAGAGAGAGAGAATTTTAATATTTTATTTTTTAGTTCTCGGCGGACACAACATCTTTGTTTGTATGTGGTGCTGAGGATCGAACCCGGGCCTCACGCATGCCAGGTGAGCGCGCTACCGCTTGAGCTACATCCCCAGCCCTAATTCTTATGTCATCATTTTAAAATGGCTATACCCCACACATACAATAGATACTACACAATATTGGTTACTGGTCTATAGTCTGGATCTGAAGTCCCCTAAAGGCACATGTGTTAAAGGTTTGGTCCCCAGTCCAAAGTGGTATGGAGAGGTGGTAGCGAAAGCATGGGAAGGAGGAGCCTTATGGAAGGTCCTTGGGTCACTGGGGCCATATCAGGTTCTCAAAGGGATCGTGGGACACAGTCTTCTCCCTCTCTTTGCCACCTGGCTGGGGACGTAAGCTATTTGGCTTGCCATATGCATCCTATTATTATCCAGTATCCCCCTCAGAGTTCTAAACACAATGTGTCCACCTGATCATGGACTGAAATCTCTAAAACCATTAATCAAAATAAATCTTTAATTGTTATAAATTATTTAACTAACACACTAATTCATAACACCCAAATACCCTCTAAACTGTCTACTTTGCCCTGACCAGATCCTAAAAGGCTGAGTAAAGGTACCTACCTGTCTTCAAGGGAAAGTCCATCTTGCTCCCAGGTTTTTTGTTGTTGTTGTTGTTCATTTGTTTGTTTGTTTTTTGTGGTTCTGGGGATTAAACCTAGGGCCTTGTCCATGTGAGGCAAACACTCTACCAACTGAGCTACATCCCCAGCCCTTGCCACTACTTCTTAAATTAGTCAGTTGGTTAATTCAGGCTCAAGGACTGCAGAATCACATTATCCCACATTTGCCATTCTTCCCACAACCTATATGATGCTTGTTTGGAAATATAGGGAGATAAATATTAAACCACATGAGTACAACTAAACTAACAAATGTACACCCCTGTCTTTGACAAAGATGGCTTAATAAGGAGTGTCCCAGTAAGAAAGTAGCTGAAAGGAAACACATAAATCCTCCTGCTACTCCTAAATTAAACCCCTCAAACCAGTGACTAAGAGATATAAGGTCCTGCAGAGAAATAAACAGCTTGCAACATCAAACTCAGCCACGACGAAGGACACTTCAGTTCCCACTCAAGATGGAATAATGGGAATTAAATTCACTTTCTCGCATGAAGCAATCAAAACTCAGAGAAAATATATGAAACAATGGGGCAGGGGATTAGCAAGGATGGTGGAATGTGATAGAAATCATTATCCAAAGTACATGTATGAAGGCATGAATTGGTGTGAACATACTTTGTATACAACCAGAGATAAGAAAAATTGTTTTGTATACATTTAATAAGAATTGTAATTATTCCACTGTCATTTTTTTTTAAATCAATAAAAAAATGGAGTATTAGGCAATGAAAACAGTGGTCACTGGAATTGGAAACAAGCAAAATTAGCTCTACAATTACCCAATAATATTACTTTCAAAGTTTCTGGCTTGAGACTCACAGCAAGCCACTCACACAGAGTTCAGTTGACTCCCCGAGTTTAGGGGATGAAGTTCAGAGTTTAAGCAGACCAAATCAATGATAAACGAAACTCAGAAAAGGAAAGAGCTCTGCAGCGGGAATCACAGAGATCTAAAGAGGACCCTTCTTGGGAAATCAGTGCAAGTATGTGAGGAAGCCACCTCAAACCTATGAGAGAACAGTGTTCATAAGATAGAGTGAAAACAATCATAGTGCACAGGGATTTGTATTGAATACTCAGGAAAACCTTGACTCAGTAGTGGAAAACTAGTAGCCCTAGAGTCTGCTAGAACACATCTCCAGATCTGCTTCCTAAACTTAAAAGGCAAACTTCAGAGGAGGAAATTGCTTCCAAGTAACTTAATTACACCTCAGAATGACAATCAAAAATATTTGTAAGGGGGATCCAAGATGGTAGGCTAGAGGGAGGCTGTGACCTGGGAATCAAACAGTGGGAATAATGTTTCTCTGTGATCTCTGTTTCTCAAAAATTAGAGGATCCCTGACAGCTGCTCCCATGCAGGAATCCCAGCTGCCGTGTCTGCACAGGTCCCCCAGCATCAGCGCCCACACAGGGCCTCCAGCCACTGCTCCAGGGTGGACCCCTATGTACTAGCATGGGGCTCCCCAGGTCATCTCCATATTGAGATACTGCAACCACTGCCATAGTCCCCTTAATGCAGGAGCCAGCACCTGAGGACACCATACAGGGTCTGGAGACAGCTGTCTGCCACAATACTACACACCACAGAGCTGCATCTCCAAACACACCACCCAACACCATCACCTGGCCCACTCAAACACCTCATCTCTGAAAGCAGCTGCTTCCATCTTGGTATGCCTTTGCCGCCATCTTGGGTTATCCTTTCTACCATCATCATCATCTTTAGGTGGGGGCAACTCCTAGCTTGGCACACCAGCTGGGCCTAGAAGTAATATCTGAGGACCCCCAACTCCTCCATCTTCCCTGTAGCCACTAACCCAGCACAGTGCTTGCAGCTATGTGGCTAATCCGTAGCTCACAAAGCCTGGTCCTGATCTGCCTGATACAAAACAGCTCTTGGAGACAGGTGTGCAGGCCCCAGAGCACAGCTCACAAGACCTCAGGAGAGAGGTTCCTGATTGTGAAGTAGAAATGGAGGCGGTAAGTGAGATATAGTCTATAGACTAAATTAGAGACCAGGAATAGTGAGGTCTATAGGCAATATAAGGAGATAAGACCAGATGCCCACATCACACAAACAGGACCCAAAGGAGATCCTCGGGTTGCAATATTCCAGTGGGGAATGGAAAGTGCTATACCCCACCTCGAAGAGTTCTGCCTCCAAGACCAAACCTCCCACCCAAATAACCTTCACCATCCTGAGGGTGGAGATACCAGCAAACAACAGACAGCCCCACCTACAGGATGAGAGGGAAAGCAGGAAAGATACTGAACTCCAACAGAAACAATCCTTTCATTTTCCTTTGAGATTTTTTTCTTTTCTCTTTTTTTCCTTTCTCTCTCTCTTTCTTTTTTTTTTTTTTTTTCATTTTGTTTTGTTTTCTCTCTCTTTTCTCGCCCTCACATTCCCAACATTTGTGAAACCAAGTACTTTTCATGCTTAGGTTACTAAGGACTGGGTTGTCTGAATAGTATATTATAGTTTGTTGTATATTCTTTTATCTTCTATTTTTTTCACTTTTTCTCTTTCTTAATTTCTGTGTTTGTTTGTTCTTTGTATTCTATCTATTGTCTTCCCACTTACTTGTCTCCTCACAATCTCTTTCTTTCCTTTCTCCTGCTACTAGCCAACTTCATTTGATTCTTCTTTCACACTTCCTAAGATCTAATAACTCTCTATATCATCACCTCCTACCTCCTTAACATCTCATCCTACATCCCACCTCTGTTTCTCTTTGTTCACCATGAGAAACTGTGGACGTTTTTGCAAACCAACTGTTTATATTGTAGATGATAACTGAATTTACAATTTCTGTATATTGTGACAAAATCATAAATGTCTCAATAGAAGCTATTTGGTTTAAAGCTGTTTATTGTTTATATTGGAATCTGTTAATAATGTTCTCCCCCTTAAAGGAGAGGTATTGAAACCCTGCATGGACACTATAAGCCTATAGGGTAAAAACCGTAATACCTTGGATCCACAGTGCTAGAAGAGAAGACACATGAAAAAACAAGGGAAGAAAGTGGCCCAAACAAACCAAAATACTATGTTATTAGAATCCATGGCCAACACAACAGAAAAAATTATAGAGAAGGAGTTCAAGATGAACATTAAATTATTTGGTTAATTAAAGGATGATATAAGAGAGCAAATAAAGGCAGCAAAAGATCATTTTGATAAAGAGCTACATAAGAAAATAATAAAGGAAGCAAAAGATTACTTAAGTAAGGAGATAGAGATTCTAAAAAAAAATCTTTGAAATGAAAGAAACAATAAACCAAATTTAAAACTCAATAGAAAGCAATACCAACAGATTAGATCATTGGAAGACAAAACCTCAGATAACAAAGACAAAATCTAAAATCTTGGAAAGAACGTTGACCACACAGTGAAGATAATAAGAAACCATGAGCAGAACATTCAAGGATTATGGGATGATATAAAAAGACCAAATTTAAGAATTATTGGGATAGAGGAAGGCATAGAGCTTCAAACCAAAGGAATGAACAATCTATTTAATGAAATAATATCAGAAAATTTTCCAAACATGAAGAATGAATTGGAAAATCAAATATAAAATGCCTACAGGACACCAAATGTACAAAATCACAACAGATCCACACCAAGACACATTATAATGAAAATGCAAAGCATACAGAATGAGAAGAAAATTTTAAAAGCCACAAGAGAAGCGAGAAGATCCTGGAACAACATATACCAAGCTGTGAAAGAAAATGAATGCCAACCAATCTTATATGCAACAAAATGAAGCTTTAGATTTGATGATGCAATAAAAACCTTCCATGATAAGCAAAAGTTAAAAAGAATTTACAGGGTCAGGGTTGTGGCTAGTGGGAGCGCTTGCCTAGCATGCATGAGGCACTGGGTTCGAACTCAGCACTAATAAAAATAAACAAATTAAATAAAGTGTGCCCACCTAAAACCAAAAGAAAAGAGAAGAAAAATTTACAGCTAGAAAGCCTGCACTACAGAACATCCTTAGCAAAATATTCCATGAGGAAATGAAAATCAGCCAAGAAATGTATTACAATAAAAGAAAAAAATCAATCAAAGGAAATACCACATCAAGTTAAATGCCAAAAATAAACAAAAATTTCCGGGAATAAAAATCATTTCTCAATAATAACCCTGAATGTTCATGGCCTAAACTCACCAATCAAAAGACACAGAATGACAGAATGGATCAAAAAAAAAAAAAAAAGACCCAACAATATGCTGCCTTAAAGAGACTCATCTCATAGGAAAAGATATCAACAGACTGAAAGTGAAAGGTTGGGAAAAAACATACCACTCACATGGACTGCAGAAACAAACAGGGTTTACATCCTCATCTCAAATAAAGTAGACTTCAAGATAAAGTTAATCAAAAGGGATAAAGAATGATATTTCATACTGCTTAACGGAACCACACATCAACAAGACATAGCAATTATAAATATATATGCCCCAAACAATGAAGCGTCTATGGTCACCAAACAAATGCTTCTCAATTTCAAGAGTCAAATAGACAACACACAATAATACTAGGTGACATTAACATTTCAAGAGTCAAATAGATCACAATACAATAATACTGGGTGAAATTAACATGCCTCTTTTGCCTTTGGATAGATGTTCCAAACAAAAGGTAAACAAAGAAACTATAGGACTCAATAATACAATAATAATTCAGACTTAACAGACATAGATAGAATATTTCATCCATCAATCAATGAATAAACTTTCTTCTCAGCAGTATGTGGATCCTTCCATGTACTGATAAAACAGACTATATACTATGCCACAAAGCAACTCTTAGCAAATTCAAAAAAGTAGAGATACTACCCTGCATTCTATCAGAACATACTGGAATGAAATTAGAAATCAATGATAAAATAAAAAAATACAAGCTACTCTAACACCTGGAGACTAAATAATATGCTACTGAATGAACAATGGGTTGCAGGAGGCATCACAGAGATTAAAAAATTCTTAGAGGTAAATGAGAACACTGATACAAAATATCAAAATCTCTGGGAGACTATGAAGGCAGTACTAAGAGGAAAGTCCATTGCCTGGAATTCATTCCTTAAGAGAAGAAAAAGTTGAAAAATAAATGACCTAACATTAATCTCAAAGCCCTAGAAAAAGAACAAAACAATGCCAAAAGCAGTAGAAGACAGGAAATAATTAAAATCAGAGCTGAAATCTATGAAATTGAAACAAAAAAATTGAAAATTTGACAAATGAAAAGTTGGTTCTTTGAAAAAGATAAATAAAATTGACAAACCCTTAGCCATGCTAACAAAGAGAAGGAGAGAGAAAAATTACTAAAATTCACGATGAAAAAGTAAATATCACAACATACACCACAAAAATGCAGAAGATAATTAGAAAATATTTTGAAAATATGATTTGCCCAAACTGAATCAGGATGATATACACAAGTTAAACAGATCATTTTCAAGTAATGAAATAAAGACACAGAAGTCTATAAATAAATAAATATTGAAAAAAGGAAGTCTACCAATCAAGAAAATCCCAGGACAAAATGGACAAAATCGGCTGAGTTCTATAAGACCTCCAAAGAAGAACTAATATCAATACTCCTCCAATTATTTCATGAAATAGAAAAAGAGAAAACACTTCCAAACTCATTCTATGAGGCCAAAATCACCCTGATTCCAAAAACAGACAAAGGCACATCAAAGAAACAAAACTTCAGCCCAATATCTCTAATGAACATAGATGCAAAATTTCTCAATAAAATTCTGGCAATTGAATACAAAAAAAAATATTAAAAAGATAGGGTACCATGATCAAGTGGGTTCATCCCAGGGATGGAAGGTTGGTTCAACATACAGAAACCAATAAATGTAATTCAACACATCAGTAGACTTAAAGATAAGAATCATATGGTCAGCTCAATAGATGCAGAAAAAGAATTAAACAAAATACAACACCCCTTCATGTTCAAAACACTAGAAATAGCAGGAACATATCTCAACATTGTAAAAGCTACCTATGCTAAGCCAAGACCAACATCATTCTAAGTGGAGAAAAAAATTGAAAGCATTCCCTCTAAAAACTGGAACAAGACAGGGATGCCCTCTTTGACCACTTCTACTTAACATAGTTCTTGAAACTCTAGCCAGAGCAATTAGACAGATAAAAGAAACTAAAGGGATATGGATAGGAAAATAAAGAACTCAAACTATCACTATTTGCCAACGACATGATTCTATACCTAGAGGATCCAAAAAATTCCACCAGAAAACTTCTAGAACTAATAAGTGAATTTGGCAAAATAGCAGGATATAAAATCAATACCCATAAATCAAAGGCATTTCTGTACATCAGTGACAAGTTCTCTGAAAGATAATCTAGGAAAACTACCCATTTTACAATAGCCTCAAAAAAAACTTGGGAATCAACTTAATGAAAGAGGTAAAAGACCTCTACAATGAAAGCTATAGAATGCTAAAGAAAGAAATTAAAGGAGACCTTTGAAGATGGAAAGATCTCCCTTATTCTTGGATAGGCAGAAATAGTATTTACAAAATGACCATACTTCCAAAAGCACTATGCAGATTTCATGCAATTCCAATCAAAATCCCAATGACATTCCTCATATAAATAGAAAAAACAATTATGAAATTCATCTGGAAAAATAAGAGACACAGAATAGCCAAAGAAATCCTTAGCAAGAAGAGTGAAGCAGGTAGCATCATTATTCCAGACTTGAAAATAAACTATAAAGCAATAATAACAAAAAGAGCATGATATTTGCACCAAAATAGACTTGTAGACCAATGTTACAGAATAGAGGACACAGAGACATACCTACATAAATACAGTCATCTCTTATTAGACAAAGGCACCAAAAACATATTTTGGAGAAAAAATAGCCTCTTCAACAAATGATACTGGGAAAACTGGAAATCCATATGCAGCAAAATGAAATTAAGCCCTGATCTCTCACCATGCACAAAACTCAACTCATAGTAGATTAAGGACCTAGAAATTAAACCAGAGACCCTGCACCTAATAGAAGACAAAGTAGGCCCAAATTTTCATCATGTCAGATTAGGCCCTGACTTCCTTAATATGATTCCTACAGCACAAGAAATAAAATCAAAAATCAATAAATTGGATGGATTTAAACTAAAAAGCTTCTTCTCAGCAAAAGAAACATCAGTGAGGTGAATAGAGAGCCTACAGAATGGGAGCAAATTTTTATCACAAACACACATCAGATAGAGTACTAATCTCTAAGATATATAAAAAAGTCAAAAATCTTAATACCAAAAAAACAAATAACCCAAATAATAAATGGGCTAAGGAACTAACAGACACTTCTGAGAAGATGATGCACAATCAATCAACAAATATATAAAAAATGTTCAACATATCTAGCAATTAGAGAAACGCAAATCAAAACTACTCTAAGAATTCATCTCACTCTAGTCATAATGGCAGCTATTATGAAGACAAACAATAATAAGTTTTGGTGAGGATATGAGGGAAAAGGCACACTCATACATTGCTGGTGGGACTGCGAATTGGTACAACCAACATGGAAATAAATATGAAGATTCCTTGGAAGACTTGGAATGGAACCATTATTTGACCCAGCTATCTCAATCCTCAGTTTATACCCAAAAGACTTAAAAACAGCATACTACAGGGACACAGCAAATCAATGTTTATAACAGCACAATTCGCAATAACTAAATTGGGGAAACAGCCTAGATGCCCTTCAGTAGATGAATGGATAAAAAAATGTGGTATACATACACAATGGTATATTATTCAGCATTAAAAGAGAATAAAATCATGGAATCTGCTGGTAAATGGATAAAGTTGGAGAATATTATGCTAAGTGAAGTTAACCAATCCCAAAAGAACAAATGCTGAATGTTTTCTCTGATATGTGGATGCTGATCCATAATGGGGATGTGGTGGGGAGGACATGGGAGGAATGGAAAAACTTTAGATGGTACAAAGGGAAGAGAGGGAAAGGGAGGGGTCATGGGGTAGGAAATACAATGGAATGAGATGGACATCATTACCCTGAGTACATGTATGAAGACACGAATGGTGTGACTCTACTTTGTATAGAACCAGAGACATGAAAAATTGTGCTCTGTATGTGTACTATGAATTGAAATGCATTCTGCTGCTATGTATAAAATTAGAATAAATAAATAAACTTTAAAAAACAAATAAACAAGAGCTTAGAATGTGCAAAAAAACATAAAGATAGTAAATTAAATGAAAAATATACAGAAGTGATAATACAGATCCAAGTAGAAATCAATGAACTAGAAAACAGAAAAATAACACATAGTCTGAGGGTTTGTGTGCTGGCTTCTGTATTTTAAAAAGCACTTTTTTTCATTAGTGCACATTATATAGAAAAATGTTTTTTCCTGGCATAATCATAAGTATTTACAACATATTTTAATCATATCCATCCCCCATTCACCTTCCCTTCCCTTATCCTCTACCTGTTCTCCTTCCTTTTCTCCAATAGTTTACTTTATATTTTCATGTTTTCTTCTTTTCTCTCCTAGACTCCACATATGTGATAAAACCTATGATGCTTGTCTTTATGAGTCTGGTTTATTTCACTTAACACGATGATCCCCAACACCATTCATTTTCTTATCAATGGTATGATTTCATAATTCTTTATAGCTGAACACTATTCCGTTGTGTATCTACATCACATTTTCTTTCTCCATTCATCTGTTGACTGGTACCCATACAAACCTCTCCAGGCAATTCTGGTGCTGTGCCAGATCTGTAAGCTGCTAAACTAAAATTCCTTTAGAATCCCTTCATAGCACAATAATGTAGGAAACTATATTCTTTGTTTCTACACTGTAATTTGTGCCTGTGTGCATTGTAATGCTTTCTAAAGGGATCTGGAAAATATTGTGAATCCAGATGTTAATTGTGGAGTGATGAAAGGCAGGTGAACAGAAGTCTCAAGCTAAGACAAAGCTTTTATGATGGCAGAGCAATCTAAGAGCTCTCTTCCAGCTCTCATGAACCAAACTGAAAGAGGAGCCAAAACAGTGTGGGTCTGGAAATAACGGAAGGTGAATACCCAAAGTGGCCTCAACCGCACCCTGGGACGGGAGTGATTACTTGTAATTCTTACAGTGGGGCTTGGATGCAGGTTTAATTATCCCTTTAGAGACAAACCTAAATGGGGTTCTCACTGTGAATCTGCTGGTAACTGGTGGGAAAGCCCATGGACTCTTTCTCCCTAAAATGCTGTCTAATCCACATGAAGCTATTTTGCTCAATTCCTGGACTAGTCATGAACAAACAAAAAATATATCATCTGTTATTCTATAAACAGAATGGAATGTTCAAATCAAGGCCAGTCACTAGATTATACTTAGGAACATGTGACTAGAGTGGTTTGCCAAATCACATATAAGGAAAAAACAAATTACTTATGCAATGAGTTCTCATTATACATTCCCTATAAGAAAAAAATCCTAACACAAATGATTAATGAACTGAACTGTTGGATGGGCTCTAATGCACAGGATTCAACCTAGATAAGAGTACCATGGCAAAATCCTAAATGCTAAGGTGTGTTTGAAGGACCCTTGCCCCATACCATGGGGAATGCACAAAGAAAGGTCACCTGCCAACAGGTATGTAGCTGAGGTCTTAACCCAGCGGCCTGAAGATGCCTAATTAGTCTCTCATAGAGATGACAGTTATAATTTCTCCATAAAATTGATTCTCCACCTCCCCAATGCATTTGAATTAACTTTGTGGGAGAATCAGTTAACTAACTCTACAGTAATAGCTTTTACTTCAAGCACAGCAATTAAGAATGTCTGTTTCCTCTCCTCCTACATCTGTTCTGAGAGTGGAGTGAATACATTTGAATTATTTTCTGGATATACAGTAATTGCTAGAAAATGACAACTCACCCGGCCGTATGGTAGGCTGTGCATTTTATGGGAAGACTAACCAGGCTAAACTATATGTACAGATTGGCATGGTTACCTGATGTGCATGGAAAAAGGACAGGCACGTTGGACTTGAGCTAGCTATAAGGTCATCCCACAGTCAGCAACAAGCCTGGGCAACTGGTTGTGAGCTATCAGTGCCAGTGGATGCAGGGACACTAAAATATCTAGTGCTCTACCTTCAAACTCCCTTTTCCTCAAACATACAAGCCCTTACACTTCATTTGTATTTGTCCTTCATTCTTTTGAATAAAAACATTGGTTTACCTATTTTTCTCCCATCCTTCCCCACCCCCCATGCTGGGGATCAAACTCAGGGCTTCATGCATGCTAGGCAAGTGTTCTAACACTCAGGTCCACTCCAGGTCCTCCTGTTTTTTTTACAATATGAAAAGAGTAATAATGAAGGACAGTGGTCTACATCCATGATCAATCATAAAACTTAATAAAACATTTGATTCTCTGCACAGCTCTCTTTTTACACATTTCAGAATTCTCTCAAATGAATTATCCCAACCGACACTCTCAAAACCTGGTGGCAGGACACAACAGGAGTGTTCCATTTACACACACCAGGATCAGCTCAGAAAGAGCAGGGAAGGGTGGCTTTCTCTTTTTTTCACTGGCTAATCCAGTTCTCTCTCAGAGAGATTACATCTGTGACCAGTATTTCTGAAGTGTTCAGCTTAGAGTTGATGGCAGCTCCACTATGCTTATAATTTTTCACTGAAAGATATCAAAGAGCTGCATAAAAAAATTGTTGAAAACTATCTCTCACTCATACTTGGAATCAAAAAACATTGATCTCATAGAAGTTGAGAGTGGAATAGTAGTTACCAGAGATGGTGGTAGGAAGGATGGGGAGAGGTCAATGTGAACTAAGTTACAGTTAAAGAGAAATAAATTCTGGTTTACTATTGCACAGCAGGGTAACTAGAGATAGCAGTAATGTACCATACATTTCAAACACCTAAAAAGGATTTTGAACATTTTCTCCACAAAGAAATAAATGTTTCAGGAGATAAATCTGCTTACCCTGATCTGAACATTTCGCAATACAGTCATGTACCAAAAAACACATGATGCCCCATAAATTTTTACACTTTCTATGTATCAACTAATTTCTGTAAATCATAGTTTAAGGACCACTTTTTATTTATTTGAGGTGCTTTAAAATACATTATCTGCAACAAAACTCACTCCTGACCTACTTGGGTATCATGGCACCATTATTTGGTCATTTTCTCTTAACCCTTTCCCTTCCAGGAATACAACTGTGCTGTGGGCAGGAGCTTCTGCTGATCTTCCCAGTTGGGATGTAGCTGTGTCACCTCAGTTCCCCTGAGCAAATACCTGGGTGTCATGTCCAGCATTGGCAAGCCTAAAGAAAAGCAGTCCTGAAGGGCATCTCCCTCCAGTGTTCTGATTCAGATGGGGTAGGTGCGTACCCCCAGAGCACCTCAACTCCTCACACACGCAAAGAGCTTCCTCCTATATAGGATATTTCTTCATTTTGTATTTAGAAATTTTAACTATTCTGGGAAGATACACTTTAGAAAAGCCCAGGAAAGAAGTGCAGATATGCAAACACCCAAGTCTTCTGTCCATGGACATATCCACGGACATGGCCAAGAGAAGATTATTCAGATGTTCAGCCTGAATTAAGCAAAACTGTCATTCACTTCTACACATTGTCCATATCTCCTCAGAGCATTATCCATTCACCTTTAAAAACAAATACATAATTTATCATTTTTCTGAACATGATGTATTTGGCACAGACTGTCCAGATAAGAGGGAAGGAATTTGTATTCTCTAATAATCTGTATACAGGAAAGTGGTTTCTTGAAATCAGAAGAGAAAGAAATTCTCTGATTTTCTGCAATTCTTTTATTAAAAGGTTTTTTTCTCCATCAGCCTTTCCCAGCTCACATGACAAGATCTGCTCTATAGACAAATGACACCCTGCATGACCCTGAACCAGTTAAAGGACATGGCTTTAGCATTACTTAAAATGATGGATAACTAAAGGAAGGGAACTGAAACAGATACATCCATAATTTAAAAGTTGGTTGAGGAGATAGAATAGCTAGGAAAGTAGCAAGTATTTTTAAAACATAATGATCACAATTTGTAATATAAAAACTCATTAGAGGCTTCCACGCAGATACATTACTTCCACGCAACATCAATGAAACTGCACAATTCCTTCTATTTATTGTTAACAATAACAGTGATGAGACATTTAACATACTTCCTGATGTTGGACCTTGGGGCTGGCATTGGACTACATATGTCGGGATGTGGCAATGTATACAAATGCATTAATAATTAGGAAGTGGGAACTGTGTCCTCAAAAAACACAAGGACAAATTCTTGGCTGGGAATTTTAGAAAGTAAGTAATAATGTTGTAGAAACAAGTTCTGTGATCACACCACATCATATCATCCTCAAAGCAGCACTTCTAACTTTGTTCACCCTCTTGTAAAAATGAGGAAAGAATGGTAGAAGAAACAAGGGAGTGACTGCCTCTTGATGTACCCAGTGGGGAGGTAAGCGGGGGACAGGTTTTGAAGGAAGAATCCGCCTAGGAGATGACAGCAAGGCTTAAAAAAAAAAAAGGTACAAGAGAGCTCAGTGAAGAAGTGTGAGACACAGGCCAGACAACAACAACATTGAGGGTCCAGATGAGGGAAACAAGTTTGGTGTGCCTACACACCAGAACATGTGATTCAGACTGTCTGGAAATGGAAGTGCAGAAGCCAGGAAGAGCCAGATAATAGCTTGCTTCTTTGCATCATTAAGGGACTTGGACTTTATCCTAGAAGCAAAGTAGAATTCTCAAGGGTTTCAAATTAAACAGACTTAACTGACTCCAAAGTGGGAGCGCCAGTATCTACTCCTAAGCACTCTTTGTAGAGCCCCCCCCCGCTTTCCTACACTAACAGAAGAACACAAGTGCAGAAAGCATCCAGGTTACTACCCAGCTTCCCCACTGTCCCAGGCCCAGTATAGGGCTTGGGGCAGAGACAATGTTCAGGACACACTGGATGACTACCTGATGGAGCAAATAATGATAAGGGAGATGAGCAAATAAACTGGTAATTACCATAAACTAATGATAAATCAATTTGAGCACATTATGTAAATATAAGTTCATGGTACCTTGATGAGAAAGCATGATGGTTAGAGCAAATAAACTTGATTTGAAAAAAATCATGAGAAAAGGAATTCAGATATTTATGGGAAGTTTGCCTTAAAGCACAGCTCTTCTGAGTTATAAAAAAAATGGTGTCTAATTCCTTTACCAAGAGACCTGTTTTTTGGCTATTATTGTTCTCTAATTGAATATCTGCAAGTTGTTGGATTCTGTTAATCAGACACTAGCATTCAAACAAGATAGGAAGATGTATTTTGAGAGGACTCAGTGATGATGAGCTTTCATCAGGCACTCTGCTGCCCCAAGGACCATGACAATGTGCATGGTGGCACTTTAAAGTCAGGAAACCAAACAGCAACAGCATGCTTTATGGATTTATATTTAATTGTTCTTTTAAAATCTCTTTCACTCAGAAAGCACAAGTCCCTTCTCATATGTAACAATGAATTACAAGAACCAAGTGACAGCATGTTATTTGGATATGGATGCTGTTTTATTTGGAAAATTCACAATTCTTCATGTGCACATTGAGAAAATACCGTGGTCTTCCATTATCTTGCCTTCTTGTGGTCAAGGACTGTCCAAAAGTAGGTGAGTACAGTATAGTAAGATTATTTTTAAGAAAGAAAAACAGAGACTACATTAATGTAACTTTTATTCCAATATATCATTATAATAATTTTAATACTAGTTATTGATGTTATTGTGCCTAACTTATAAAGTGAATTTTACCATAGGTAGGTATTTAGAAGAAAAAGCATAGTATGTGTAGGGTTTAGTACCACATGAAATTTCAGGAATCCAGTAGTAAAGGGTCTTGGAATATATCGAGTGGATAAAGGAAGATGGCCATAAAATCTCTAGAATTATGAATTCTGCTTGCCTATTTCATCTTTAAGAACCTTAGTAATCTCCTTCCAAGTTTTCCTCTGTGTGTCGAGTTGGGGGTTACCCTGTTTCTTAATAGGCTTGCCTTGTGTATTCTATAAATAGTGCAGTGGATAAGTGATCTTGCTGCAGTCGGAGAGATCAGTGTTGGAAGCTGAGCTCACTCGTTTTCTTCCCATGTCCAATTTTTCCACCTCAGAATATGAACGTAAGGCACTTCACTGCATCCTAGCACACAAAGAGCAGAGTACCAACTAGACTAAACTTGCCCACAAATGAAGAGTGTTTCTTGCTCAGATTTGTTCTAATGTCAAGTATATTGTCTGACAAACAGTGATGAAATTAGTAACATTCTCTAAATCATCTCAACTATGTGAATGAATAATAGCTGCACACTTTTCACACTGGATAGACTTCCTTTATGATTTTTATGGGAAAAACTGATGACAATTGAATTTATGAACCTTCTATAATGGGAATTGAGATGCACCACTCACTAAATAAATGTTTTAAAGCTGGAAGGAAGGTGAGGAGTAATTTAGTACCTCTCATTCATTGTACAACAGAGGGAACTGAGGCACAGAAAGACATTATGACTTCTCCAGTGTTTACTATAATTTGCATGCATTCTTAAACTCTCCCCACACTACCCACAATGACTTTGAAATTTTATGCCTTTTGGAGTCAGCGTAATTCTAGGTCTTGTTATAGGTAAATTGGAGTCCTGGGCTTAGAAAATTGGAAGGATGGTGTGGCTATATAGTATGAACATTGGCAAGCTTATGTGCTGTAAATGAAATAAAGCACCATGGAGAAGAAGAAACAAACCGCAGACTGGGAGCATCCTATGAAAAATAGAACATATCTTGCAATCCCCATGTTTCTCACTACTCTCATGAAGACGATGTAGAGCTATACCTGCTTGTGTGCACCAATTTTCTTACAGCCAAACACAGTATTCTTATTTTGAATTAGAAAGCATTTTTCAATCAAACAAGTGTTAATCTATCAAAACAAACAATAGAAAACGAGGCAGAAAATAAACAAAGACACAGAAGAACTTAACACTTTTCAAGTGCTCTAGAACATTCACCAAGATTGGTCATATCCTGGGCTATAAATTATATATTAACAGGTTGAAAAAAAATGAGCTTTTATTTAGAGTATGTTATTGAATCAAAATGGAATCAAAATAGAAATCAATAACAGAAAACAAGATAATTCCAAAATTTTGAAAAAAAATTGTTTCTAAGTAATCTATGTGTTAAGGGACAAAAATCTTGGGAAATTTTTAAAAATACATTGAAATAAATAAGAATAAAAATACAACAAATCAAAATTTCTGGAATGAAGTTAAAAAATGCTTAGGGGACAGTTTAGAGAACCAACACTTACAAAAGAAAAGAATGTCTCAAATCAAGAATCTAAGTTCCAAATCAAGTAGAAGACCAAGCAAGCAGAAGAAAGAAAATAATAAAAAGAACAAGATTTAATTAAATGGGAACATTAAAACAACAGAAAAATACTGAAACAAAAAGTTGATTCTTTGGAAAGGTCAGTGTAATAAGCTTGTAGAAAAAATGAGAAAAGATGATGCAAAGTACCAAGATTACAGATAAAACAGGAGGTCATAATATGCCCAGCAGCCATTTACACACAAACTTGACCACTTCAAAGAAATTGACCAATTCCTTGTAAAGCACAAACTACTGCAACTTAACCCAATATGAAATTGATCATTTGAATAAACTCATTATTGAAATAAATTTGTAATGGAAATTGCTCCCAGAGAAGGCATTTCCTGGCCCAGAATGTATCATTGGCAGTCTATCAAACATTTGAGGAAGTAACACAAACCCTTACATGACACAAAATATGTTCCAAAAAACAGAAGGTGAGGGAGTACTTCCATACATATTTTATGAAGCTGGTATTGCCTGGCACCAAAACCAGTTTAAAAAAATAAAAGAACAAAGAAACCTATAGACCAAAGTCCCTCATAAACAGAAATGCAAAAATTCTTAATCAAGTATTAGCAAGTATTTGCAAACAATAATTCAGCAAAGAATGAAAAGAATTTTTTTAAAACAGTATGACTAAATAACATGACCGAGTTTATTCCAGGTATGTAATACTGGTCATGTACTGGAAAAAAAAAAAATCAATCAATACTATCCACCCTGTTAACAGGCCAAAGGAGAAAAAGAAATCACATGATTCTTTCAATTGATACAGTAAAAGCACTTGGCAAATTTCAATACTCATTCATGATTAAATAGATAAATAAGTCAGAAAACTAGTTATTTAGGAAAATTTTTCAATTGGACAAAGAACATATACAAAATACCTCCAGCTGATATCTTATTTAGTGTTGAAATACTTACACTTTGCTCCTAAGATCTAGAAAACAACAAGAATGTCCCCTCACCTCAGTGCTATTTATCATAGTGCTGGAAGTTCTAGCCAGTTAAGTCAGCAAGAAAAGGAAATAAAGCACATACATATGGAGAAACAAGAAATAAACTTCTTATTTGCAGATGACATGATTGTATACATAGAAAACCCTAAGAAAATCTTCAGAAAAAAAAATCCTAAAACTAGCAAAACTCCTAAACTTCAGCATGTCAGAAGATACAATATCAACACACACAAAAATAATTGCATTCCTGTATACCTGCAATGAACAGAGGAAAAATACAATTTGAAAATACAGTACCACTTACAATCACTCTAAAAAATAAAATACTTTGATATGATCTAATAAAATATTTTAGAACTCATGTAAACCACTGATATAAGAAGTTAAAGATGATGTAAATAAATGGAGACAGATTATGTTCATAGATTAGAAGACTCAACACAGTAAAGCTGTCCAGTTCTTTTCAAATTGACATGCAAAGTTTCAACACAATTCTCACCAAAGTACCAGTAAGATTTTTTGTAGATACAAACAAAGTTATTCTAAGATTTATATGGAAAAGCAAATGTACTATAAGAGTTAAAATAATATTGAAAAGAGGAATAAAGAGAATAAATTACTCTATCCAATTTCAAAACATATTGTACAGCTGCAGTAATCAAAACTGTGGGTACTAGTAGTGTGGCAGACACACAGACAAACAGAACAAAATAGAGAACACAGAAAGAGCTCATACTAATCAAGCCATCTGATTTTTGACAACTGCCTAAAAACAATTCAACAAGGACAGTCTTTTCAACAAATGCTTCTGGAGTAACAGGAGATTCATGGGGCAGAGGGAAGATAATAGATCAAAACCTCATACCTTTATTTTACATAAAAATTAACTTCAGTAATGATTTACAATGTAAAACAGAAAAGGATAAAATTTTACAAGAAAATCCTAGGAACTATAGCTACACGAAGAGTTCTTAGACGTTAATCTAAAAAGCATACTCCATCAGCAGAAAATCAAGAAATTAGATTCGTCATAAATATTACAATCTTTCCTCTGTGAAGGAAAGATCCTGTTGAGAGTATGAAAAGGCAAACTACAGAGAGGACTAAGGACTCATATCTGGAAGTCTCAATAGAGCTCTCAATATTCAAAAGTAAAAAGACAAATAAATAAAACCAAACAATCCAACTTTTAAAAGGGCAAATAACATGAAAAGACATTTCAATCAAGAGGATGTGCTCACAACAAATAAGCACATAAAGAGAGTTCAATTCCACTAATAATTAGGGAAACACAAATTAAACCACAATGGGATATTAACCTATTAAATATCATATCTAATACAGCAGCTAAAATAAAAAATGGTGACAATGCCAACTGCTGGAAAGAACACAGAGACGTTGGATCCCTCAGATATTGCTGGTAAGGATGGAAAAACAGTCCAACCACTTTGGAAAAGAATGTGAGGGTTCCTTGAAAATAGAAGTTGAGAGTAGAATGGGGGTGACCAGAAGCTGGGAAGGTGGGATGGAGGGATAAATGGGGAAAGGACATGTTCTATGGTTTAACTGGTAGGAATAAGAAGTTCTCATGTGCTTTTACATAGCAGAGTGACTATAGATAACAAGTATATACCATTTATTTCAAACATCTAGAACAAAGGATTTTGAATGTTTTTACCATAAAAATATAATATTTAAAGAGATTAAGTTTACCCTGATTTAAATATCACACAAAATACGTGTCAAAACATCATATGGAATCCCATAAGTATGTATTTTTTGCCTCTATATGAATCAAATGTATGATATGTCAAGATCATTGTATTGTCTTGAGTAACCAATAATAAAAAAATAAAGTTTTCAGTGAACAAAATTTAAAAAAAGAGAATAAATTGAAAAAAAAATACAGTAATCATAGCAATTATACTCCTGGGCCATATCACAAAGAATAAAATCTTATGCCCACACAAAAATCTGCATACATGTGGACCTATCATTTTACTTATAATAGACAAAACCTAGAAACAACCAAAATGTGCCTCAATTGATGAATGGATAAACAAACAATGGTACATCCATGCCACAGAGGACTATTCAATGACTATAATAAATTACTGATACACAAAACTGCTTGAGTGGATCTCAAAATTATTTTCTGAATGAAGAAAAGTCAGGGGCAAGGAATATAGCTCAGTTGGTAGAGTGCTTGCCTTGCATGCACACAGCCCTGGGTTCAATCCCCAGCACCACCAAAAAAAAAAAAAGTCCAACTCAAAAGGTCAATGACTCCATATACTTAACATTCACCAGATGACAAAAATATCAGAGTGGAGAACAAAATAGGGGCTTGTGTTAGGAATTTTAGGAAGGAAGGGAGGTGTGACTATAAAGTTACAGCAAGAGGGAATCTTTGTGGTCATGAATTAGTTCTGCATCTTAATTTCAATGGTCATCAGACAAATATATATGTGATAAAATGACAGAGAACCACACATAGACACATCAGATCCATGTTAAACTTCTGGTTTTACTATTATACTATAGTTAGGAATTGTGTGATGAATACAGAAAACCTCTGTGATATCTTTGCAACACTTTGTAAATTGTATAATTATTTAAAAATAAAAACTTTAAAGTTTCATAATAGTGTTTCCTATTGCAATAACAAACAATACTCACTTCCAATATCCGGCCTCAGCTTTTTATCATATTCTCTTAGCAATTTGTTAAGAATAAGAGTTACATCAGTGTCTTGGGATTTTGGAGCCAAGACCCACTTTTGGTTTGATGAAGAATCTTCATATTCATCCTCTTCCACCTTTCTGGACCTGTAATAGTAACACAAAAATGTGACATATAAGTTGCAGAAACAGCAGCAGGAAGTGCCTTAAGTTTATCCTTTACAAGTACCACTGAAATGGGTAGAAAGTTCCCAGTTCCCTTATTCCAACCACTCACATCAACTACAAAATTTAAAAAGTAAAATGAAGTACACATTAGAAAGAATTCAACAGGAAAAATGCAACTGCTACTAATATGGCATAATGTTTTCATTACATGTCACAAGACCATTCCCTGTCCATGTTAAACTACAGCCACTGTGACAGGTAAATTAATGTCAGAATAGTCAATAGGCAATGGGCCATCCTTGAATGCATCTTGAGAAGCTCCCAAGGTCAAGGCACTAACCTTCCAGGATTTGTCAGAGTTCACTTTATCATGTTGTCTCCACTTCCCACCACCAAAATCTCATTCTACTTGAAGGTGAGAATAAATTTTGCAGAAGGGACTCATTAAAAATAGTTGGTTCTGACTATGCTTTTCTTGGAAACTGGAATCTAGGGCTTGAGGTAGGCATGCAGACATTCTGAGGTATCTTGCTTTACCAGCACTCTTGCCAGGGACAACAATCAGAAAAATGGTTGGTGAATATCCTCTGGCAATTTTACATGTTTAAGTAAAACACAAACTGATTCATTTCTTGAACATCAGGCTACAGAGACATTAGGGATAAAATTTAATACGTCTTCCACATCTTGGGTTCTTAATAAGTGGATCCCAATGAATGCTTGGGTGTCTCTGCTTGTTTTGCAGGGATGAACATGGAGATTCCCTCTCCCAGCTGATAAACACCGACAGAGTAGTTGAATTCAGAGGCCTCAAGATGACAAGCAAGTTTTCTTAGTGAGTGAAGCCATCTCAACCACACAACCATTTGGGCTTGGAAAGCACAGTCTCTTCTGCCCTGAAGCAGCATTTACTTGCAGGTGGGCTGTCACTGGCTGGCAGGAAAGCTTGTAAAACAAACCAATCACCTCCTTTCCAGTTTGTCAGTGTATGTGCCTTGACTATTTTCTCCTTCACAAGAGAACAAAACACAGAAGAGAAAACTGCATTGAGGTGGATTTGTCCTGACTGGATATAGGCTCATTTCTGTTCATATTCTCAGCCAGGAACCAAAAATACCAATGCTACATTAGGGCACTTGGGCTCTGGGAGATGAGTTTCCTGAAGTGAATATTTAAAACTGACTAAATGATCTATAGTGAACATGAAATTAGTGAAAATTATAAACATTTTAAAGTTCAACCCTTCTAAAGTCTTCAGAATCATATGTGTATATACTGTAATACATAAAATGTATATATGCATGTAAATGAGTCTTTTATGAGTATTAAACCATATGGTAGACCAGAGCAGTTTTCAGATACTCTAAACCTGGATGAAAACAGTTGTCTCTCCTTATATCCTGCAGGACTCCTACAGATATCAAAATAAGGGGATGCTCAAATCCCTCATATATAATAGCATCATATTTGCAATAATCTCCAGATATATTAAATCATCTCTAAATGACTTAAAGTTAATAAAATATAAATGCTATTTATATAGTTGTGACACTATATTATTTAGAGAATAATGACAAGAAAAAAATCTGTATGTGTCTATCAGAGATAGTTTTTTTTCCAATATATTCAATCCATAGTTGATTGAATCTTCAAATGCAGAATCCCTGGATATGAAGGGCCAACTGTAATATGTTTATGAGATGCTTATAATGAATATATATCATTTCTTGTAGAATGACTTCTTGAATTCATTCTAGGCTGATCTTAAACTGTAATTGTATTTCTTGAATACCTATTTGCCACAGGTCAAAATAAAACATCCACAGAAAATATAAATTGCTGTGGATTTTTATTCACACTGAACACTCACCATCAATAAGAATTTATAACATTTAGGACATATATTCAGTAAGGAATAGACTAAACTGGGAGCAATGGTGCATACCTGCAATCCCAGTAATTCTGGAGGCTGAGGCAGGAGGATCACAAGTTCGAAGCCAGCCTCAGCAACTAGGCAAGATCCTAAGCAACTTAGCAAGACTGTTTCAAAATAAAAAGAATTGTGGAAGTGGGTGAGTGGTTAAGCGCCCCTGGGTTCAATCCCCAGTGCAAAAAAAAAAAAAGTCAACATTCATAAGACTGATTTTTTAAAATAAAAATAGCATTACAGAATGTTAAATGTTATTATAAGATTTTCGTGTTATCAGGGGCAATATAAGGAACGTAAATTTTTATCATCTTGCAAAAACAAAATGAAGCGTGGTTTTACACAACTGGAAGCCAAGCATTGCCCACAGGATCTGGCAAATCATTTCAGATTTGGAGACTGTAGAAAGATGTTTGGAGACTGTAGATGGTGTTTGAAGACTGTAGAAAGAGGGGTAACTCTCCTGGTGGATCATGCACAACATTCTCAGGACACCTTTCAACTCAGTCACATGCATTCCTCTCTCCCTCGGCCATGTCTCTCTCCTTTATTCTCTTTCCCTTTCCTCCCTGCCACCTTCCCCACTACCCACCACTACAGAACCAGATTATGGTCTCTAGATTCTGCTATTTTCTACGGCCTCACTGGTCACATGTACACAGATGGAGCACACTCACCGGCTCCTCCTCATTACATACACAGCTTTAGTTTCTGAAATTTACTTTGATCTACTTCAATAAGAGGTATTATAATGAGTCTAATTCTCCCTCTAGTGGTGGTGAGAGGGTTTTCCTAAAATTGCATAAGCTTCTTCCTAGTGTCCATGGCAAGTGGAAGTGGGGGAACTGAGAAAGGGAAACTAGAAATGTTTTGTCTCACCCTTTCAGGAGGGACAGTCAGGCCTCCAACTCTGAAGCTGAGTGGCATAATGCATAGTCCGGGCAGCAGGAGGGGCTTTGACCCCTCAGCTGCAAGCACTGTGCTTCTCCTGATCCTGAAAATGAAGCCTTATACTGCTCAAACCAGACCTCCCAGCCCCACAGGAAAATTCCTGCTATGATAAAAAACAAATCTCACCTCAGTGGACCTACAAGGTGGATAAAACAGAACTTTTCTGTCTTTCTGAATTCTGAGTGAGTTACATATTATCTTTATGAACATTTTGTTACTTGGATTGTGGGATCTTCAAAAAAAATCACTGAAATTCACTTTAAAAATAAATCAGTGATGTACTGTTGTTGTCACACAACTGGTCAGTGCTCAGATGTTATTCTCATGCCATATACCTTCTCTTCATCCAGAAAGATAGAGGCAAAGTATGAAGTATTTTTAGACATTGAAAAGAGCTACTTAACCTCAGAAAGTAGGTAAGCATCCTTAAGGCATCCTCAATGTCCAGGTGTGATTCAGTGTGTTTTACTGTATAATAAATTTACCAACGAGGGGCTGGATGGGGAGCCCCCATAAACTCAGAGAGTTACTGATACACCAAGCACAGGGGTCAGAATCTTTTATCACAGAACTTCAACTCTAGGAAAGCATGCCAGAATGTAAATGAGAACACTTTCAGAATTAATAGCTATTTTGAAAGATGACACAGGGCATCAGATTATTTTACATGTCTGTAAAACCCAAAGAACAAAAGCCCTTTTCATAGGAGAGATGCATGCAATAAAATTAGTATAAAATTTAGACTTTTTTTTTCCCCAAATGATGTGCAATCATGACTAGCAGGTTGGGAATTCAGATAAAGAACATATGAAAATCAGCAGTACATTTGCCTTGGCCAAATGAAAGGATTCAGAATCCTAAGAGATTTTATGTGTGTTTGGGAATCCCCAGAAACCTGGCTGCTAACAATCAGATATTATGATATCTTCCTACTGAGCACAATGGATAATGAAGAAAATAGGCAATTCTAGAATGTTCATCTATAGATCTAATAGTGGATTACCTAATGCTAAACTACAGGTCACTTCTTTGAATTGGTGACAATAGAAAGGTCATGTAGATGTGACTCTTGGCATTTAAGTTGTGCCCAATGCTATCTACCTCCAAACAGACTTGTCTCCAGGCACAGAAGACTGCAAACACCACATTTCCATGTGTCTTACCAGTCCCCTACTTATAAAGGAAGAAACTTAGTCTGAAAGGTTCAAGGGGTGCTCTGCCTCATTGAGAGTGCTGTCTATGAGTCATCAGTGGAGTTTGCCTTTTACACACAGAACTCAGCAAAGACCAGTGGTTTGAAGGAGAGGGCCAGGGTTTTCTTCCCGCATTTTTATCAGAGAGAGAAAGAAAAGAGTACCCTTCAGATTTTGTAGAATTTATTAATGTGTGTTCCTAGTTCCTTGTTATTTCATAAATATGAATGCAAATGCAAGACCTCCTAAGCTGCAGAACTTGTGACCCACCAGAAAGCTCTGCAATTCTCTGAAATGGACAAATGTCACAATTAGAGTGTTTGGGGAATAGAGGTGTGCTGTGATTCCTAGGGTTAGTGTAGGGGAAGAATCAGGGAGCTGCACTGATTTTCAAAGCGCAAGATAGTCTGCAAGATCTAGCCAGAGATTCAGGCTTGGAGACAGATTAAACCATACCCAGAATTTCTAGTGTGTTTACAGCAACAGGGCTTAACCCTTTGGATCCTGCTACCTATCTACCCTCCTGAGCCCTTTCCATCTCTTCCTGGAGGGTTTCTAAACTCTCATTAGCTGACTGATGTTCTGGGAGGAAGACTAAGGGTATTTAAGTGGAGATCATTTTTTATATTACTAGTTAGAAGATTTAATAGCAATGTCAATATGCTTGCTTTATTGGGATAGGTGTATGCTTTTTTTATGTGTGAGAAGCGGCTGATCTAGAAGGGCAGTGTGTATGTTTTGAGTGTCTGCAGGATCTGGCAGGGGTGTACTTTTAGAGAAGCAGAGCTCTAAGATGCCCACCTGGCCCCAATCCCTCCACTTCCCTCCAAACCCCTTAGCTGGTGTGGTCTAAACCGGGCAGCCAGGAAACCACCATTCCTGGGGTCCTGGAAATTTTCAGAATGACGGAATTGATTGAGAATGTCGGTCAATGCCTGTATAAGTCCCTGGAACATTTGGGATGGAGACAAGAGGTAGACAAGGAGATAGATGCGGTCAATGCCATATAATCTTGTTTATCAAACCCCCTTAAAACCACCAGATCCTAAAAAAGGAAAAAAGAGTCAATTTATTTCTGAGTCTCCATATTTCCGGCTGAAAGGGGCTGCAGCCACCCAGCCTGGAGAGGCAGAAGGCTTTTCTGGGGATAGATGGGACAGGTGAGGTGCGGGCTGACTTCCCTGTCTCCGTGCCGCAACCTAGCCGACGGCCCGGCGCAGCACGGACTCCGAGCCGGCAGACAGCGCCCCCCGCCGCCCTCTCGCCAGGCTCCGGGCCTCCGGAGGACGCTGGGGACCCCGCGCAACTTACCGTGCATGCAAGCCCGAGAACAAGCAGAGGAGGAGGATCATCTTCGGGGCCATGGTGTCCTGGAGCTCGGGGTGTAGGGTCCCAGGCCTCGGGCTAAGGCTGCTTACTCCGGAGCGTGGACTTCGTCTCCACAAGCTCTTCCCTCGCTCGTCGCCTCCGCTGCTGCTGGCTGCTGCGCGACAAGGGCTCCGGTCCACTACAGCGGGACAGGTGTCTGCTCCCTCTGCTAGCCGCGCCCCCGACGGCCGGCGGGTGTGCGCGCGGCTCCGCGGGGCGCACACTGAATGCCAGGCTACCGCGGCGCGCCAACCCCGCCCGCGCTCTGGCGCCGGGTCTGCGCAGCCGGGTGGCGGGGGAACCTGGCCTCGCAGTCTCTAGTCCCCACGCGGCGCCGCCCACCCCACCGGGAGCCAAGAACCAGAGCCAGGCGCTGGTGCCTGGCCGCAGGCTCTCCGCGGTGTGCGGCCGCCGCGCGCTCGGAGGTGGGGGCAGCGAAGCGCTTCCTTTGGTAGCGCCTCTGAGGCGGTCCCGGCGGGGAGGAGTTTCCCAAATTACACGCTTGACAAGGCGCAGGGAAGACAGCCAGGTTTGAATGGACTCAGAGTTTGAGGCCACAAAGGGGGCGGGGCTCCGTGGGGGAGGGGAGGTTGGGCATCCTGCGGGGAGCCTGAGGAAAGGTCCCGGGGATGGGGATTGACACTTGTGGAGAAAGCTCCCGAGTTGGCGTTCCTCCTGTCATTTCAACACGAGGTAGTTTCTCACCAGCGCTCCCTGACCTCCTGTTTCCCGCCTCTGCCCTTAGTCTTCGTTTAGAGACGCCATTGTAAAACGGTTAAGATGGCTAGCCGAAACCGTCCTTCCATCCCACACGTGGTGCTAAGTCGCTGAACTTCTGTGCCTTCCTAAGATTCCGTGGCTTATTGGGAGCAAAGCACGCCCGCCCGATGTGTCCCTTGCTCATGGAAAAGAAACGAAAGCATAACAATTAACAGTAAAGGTGAAAAATACTGGTAAAGGCAGGGAAGAAGGATCCTAAGTCAAAAAGGAAAAGATGTTCTCTTGGTTGAACTATGAAGTGCGCTTCATTCGATGAGTTTTCATCAAGATTGAAAGTTGCATTTTAGTTTTCATTGGTAACAATCACTCAGAAAACCAGTCCTTTATTATGTAAATATCACAATATCAACACAGTAAACCCACTAGGAATTTTGCTTTTTTATACCCCCCCCCAAAAAAACACAAATAGTTCTTAGAAAATATTTTATATTTTCAACTACCACGCATAGAATCATGGAAGGGTGTGATAACTGTTTCTTCAATGGTTTTGTTCATAAAATATATAGAATAGTAAGTTGAGTTTCTCTGATGCTCTCCTCCTTGTTTCTGGATTCATCAACATGAACAGGAGCATGAAGTGGAGTGAAGTTATTGGTGATGACTATATTTTTGTTTATTTGTTTTTAATAATAGTACTGTCACCTTGGCATTGTGATCTTCCTGTCTCTGTAAGGTCCTTTCCATGCCCAGCCTCTTCCCTTCCAAGGGCTCTTTCTAACATCTTCTTCTGCTTGCCTGTCACTCCTACGTCAGTGCACATGCCCACCTCCGATCCCATCTTCTATTGAGACTCCTGACATTCTTATATTTTTCTAGGGCCTAAACCTTACCACTTCTTGAAGCTTCAGGTGATTATAAACCTTAGCATAGTGTACCCTACTCTTTAATTTCTGTACCACACAACTGAGCCCTCTAAAAATCAGTTGAACACAATGAAACCCATTATTCTATATAACAAAAATGCACTAATAGATCAGTTAAATGATGACTTGTTCCTTAATTGCTTCCAGAAATACAGTCATCTCTCAATGTCCTCAGAGGATTGGTTCCAGAACCTCTAGGGATAACACTATGTGAGGATGCCAAAGTCCCTTATAAATAAAATGGATTAATATGTACAGTTAGCCTCCTCCCATTACTTATAATACCTAATACAATATAAATGCTATGTAAAGTAGTTACAATGTATTGTTCATAGACTAGTAAAAAAATCTATAGCTGTTTAGTAGAGATATTTTTTAAGAAAATATTTTCTATCTGAAGTTGGTTGAATCTAAGATATGGAGGACTGCCTGTATGTCAAGTCTGCACATATTTTAAGTGTGCTATGATAAAAGGCTGCAAGTATAAAGAAACATTTTTTATGTTTTCATTTTTAACATATTAATAGGAACATAGGTAAAAAAATAATCATTAGACACTGATAATTTAAAAGAGGCCAAAAGCCTATACAGTTAACTCATTTTAACCCTCATAATATTGTTCCCATTTCACAGGTGGAGAAAAGGCACAAATAAGTTGAGTCACTTCCCCAAGATCACACAGCTTGTAGACAGCTAATGGAAAGGGGGCAGAGACCTGAAACCAGTCATTGGTGAGGAAAAATTAAAATCCAGGCAGTTCCAAGCATTCAGATGTTGAGTTCAATAAAACCAATATGTTAGTCTTAATAAATATGCCATACTGCCTCTCTGAATGGGAGCTCAATAGACATTGATTAGTTCTTTGAGCAAAGTTTTAAACTCTTTTCTGTGTTCTTTATTTTGGGGGCATAAATACAAATGCTTACAAGTGGTTTATAATAGAAAGAGATTGGTTCTTGAATGGTTTGTAAAATATCAGTATAATGAGAAGTGTACAGACACTTTTTGTTTATTTTTCGTAACCCAGTCTATGGAAAAGAAAAAGTAATGTTCCTTTTACATCCCTTTGTTGTTATTCTTTTCCTTTCTTGCATATGCTAAATGTTATTATATTATGAATGAGTTCAACACTGATTACTTCTGGGCATTGAAATGCTTTGCTCCATTTATTGGACGTAGTGGGTCATCTTGGTACACCTAATATTTTTACCTTGGAAAGCCCTCCTTGCCTGATGGTGTCTGAAAAAAAGGTTTGTGTGTGTGTTTCGTTTTCATTTGTTTTAAAACTGAATGAGTTGAGAAGGAGAGAAAATTCAAGGCGAGTTTTCTGTACATAAGTGTGAAGGCAAAATACAAGGTCAAGAATTTTCAAAGGACAAGCTACCAAACTGATTTTCCTCCCTTGCCCAAGTTGACCGGCGGGGATGCTTTTCAGAATAAGAGCATTACGCACCCTCCATCCTGTCCTAGCCTCACCACCTGTAGCAGAAGTTGACAGTTCCACTCCGGGCGCGGGCTTTACATTGCCCTCTCCTAGCTCTAAGGAAAAGAAAGGGAGATTTAAAAAAAAAGAAAGTAAATAAAAAGATCGGTACTTAATCATAAGGGGTAAGGGTTGGAGATCGATCAACAAAAACGAAGCACTTATATCTCTATAAATATCGAATGCACCCAAGCCATGAGCACTGTTTGCCATTCTCAGGTCCTCCACTCAGGTTTCTGGGGAAGACCAGGGCTGGCCCGCGCTGCATGTGGGTTGAGCTGCAACGGAGCTGGAGGCGGGAAGCAACCTAAGGGGGGCGGGAAGACTGGCCGCCTTGACTACGGGATCCTCTTGCGGCTTCTGCGAGAAATACCTCTCAGGATTCCTTTCATAGCTTCCCTTCACCTCCTACAGGCGCTAAGGAGCAAAGCCAGCCCTAGAGCTCAATGCACTTGGACCAATGTGTCCCTGATATTTTCTTAGTGGCTTCTGGGTTCTCTGTTCTGAATAAAACCTCTGCCATTCCAAAAATTATTGAATTAGGATGTTTTATGCTTTAATCCTTAAAAGAAAAAGCACCTTTCCCTCCTCAACTTTAAAGAAACTTATTATCGAGGAATAAGACTTATAAAAGAAAATGCACTAATCTTTAAAGTATGCCTTAGTCATTATGTAAAAATTGTGAATGTGTAACTGATGTGATTCTGCAATTTGTATTTGGGGTAAAAATGGGAGTTCATAACTCACTTGAATCAAATGTATGAAAGATGATATGTCATGAGTTTTGTAATGTTTTGAACAACCAATAAAAAAAATCTGCTAAAAAATAAAAAATAAAAATAAAGTATGCCTTAGTGACTTTTTAAAACAAGTATATATTATAGGTGCACAAGTATTGTTTATATATCATCTATATTACCGTATAATACATTTTGTCCCTGCCTCTTCCCAATGTCTGGACTGTCTTGCAAGTCAATACTGACACTGACACTAGGCAACACCTATTTGTCTTCTGTCACAATAGACTGATTTTGCTCACTTTTTCACCTCATAAAAATACAAGCTTGTAGTTTCTTCTATTTAAAGGCTTTCTCTCAGCAGATACAATATGTGTGAGGTGTTCCCATATTACTGTATGTAGCAATCATGTATTTTCTCTTATTGCTGCACATAGTATTTGATTGTGTGAATATACCAATCAGTATTTATTTGTTCTCATGCCAATGGGCATTTGGATTGTTTGAAACTTTGAGATATCATGAATAATGTATCATGATGTAAACATGCATGTAAAGGTATTTCGGTGAATATATGTACTCAGTACTCTTGGCTAGCTGACTAAAATAGAATTTCTATGTTGCAACGAAGGCATATGTTTACTGATAATAAATATTCCTAAAGACATTTTCAAAGCAGCTGTATCCCTGTATCACCCATAAGCAGCCTTGATAAAATGAGGCCTTGCCATTATTTTTAATTGTAGCCATTCTGATATTTCCTTCTAGCTTTAACTTCATGAAACTCCTTTCAAATTCTTATTAGCCATTGGAGTATCTTCTTATATGAAATGTCACTTAAGTCTTTGCCTAGTCTTCCACTGAGACTCACTTCAGCCCCAAGTGCCTCTTTTGCCTCTGTCCATTTCTAAATTAGATTGTTTGACTTCTGTTTAATTGTAGGAGTTCTTAGTGCATTTTGATGATGAACCCTTTAATGTGTGTGTGTGATGAATATCCTTTTTCAGTGTATTGCTTGCCTTGTGTGCTGGTCAGCTTTCTAGTACTGTAACAAATACTTTCAAAAAGTTTTGTTTATCTGGACTCATAGCTTTGGAGCTTCCAGTCCATGATATATTGGCCCTTTTGCTTTGAGTATGTGCCAAGGCAGCACATCCTAGCAAGGAGCACGTGGTAGAGCAAAGCTGCTCACTTCATGGCGACCAGGCAGCAAGAGAGAGGAAGAGACTAATGTCCAAGAGGACTACCCCAGTGACCTAAAATATCGCATTGCGCTCTACCACTTTTTAGTAGGACCAACCTAGGGACCATGTTTTCCACACATGGTCTTTGGGGGACTTTCAGATTCAAATCAGAACACCTTCCCCAATCATGTTTTTTTATGATTTTTGTCCTTCGTAACAAATCATTGACCACCCAAACGTCATAAAGATATCCTATTGTTTTCTTTCAAACACTTAATGAGAAAGTCCCCCTTTTAAGAATAAGTTCCATTTCTAATTAATTTTAGTATGTTACCTGATGTGTGAATCAATGTTTACTTTCATCAAGATAAATAATTGATCTTATATGGTATATTTAAACATTGTACTGAATTCATATAAATTATTTCCCATATAGGTTGCATCTTTCTCTGGACTTTGTTCTCTTTACCTATTTGTCTATACTTGGTTCAATACTATACTTTTTAAAACTGTTATAGCTTCAACTGCTCTATATCTATTACTTTTAGTAGTATGAACTTATTTATATTTTCACTGTTCTAAGTTCTTTACATTTCAACATAAATCAGCTTGTAAGTTTTTCCCAAAATTTTAATTATACAACAAAATATTCATAAGCTTACAAATAAATTTTTTGGGGAATAATATTTTAAAATTCATGTAATATTATCTAATCCACAGCTCGAAATCTGATTTTCCTATTGTTCCAATAATATCTCCAATAGCCTTTTTCCCAGATATTCCAAGATCCCATTTGGAATCAGATGATTCTTTAGGTATCATGCCCCTTCAGTCTCTTCTTAGTCTGAATTAGATTGTTAGCCTCTATTGATCTTTCATAATATCAGGAGTTTCAGTGGACATGAGATTTTTGTAGAATGCACCTTAAGTCTGAATCTGGCTGTTCAGATCAGACTCAGGTTATATATTTTGGTCAGAAATATGACATAAGTAATGCTGCCTTTTTTTTTAATGTATCACATTAGGAGGTACACAATGTTGATTTGTCCTGTCTCAGTGCACACTGATTGTTTGGTTAAGTTGCAGTCTGCTAGCTTTCTCCACCATGAAGCTACGTTTTATTTGTGTTTTACATTGTTAACTAACTATTCTTTGGGGAAATTATATGAGAATACTCAACTATTTAAGTTTTAACATGCATTGGTTGTTCTTGTTTGCTAGTTGTAAAATGGTGATTTTCTAGCTTTAATGTTCCCCCACATTTATTAGTTGGCTATTATACTATAATGAGGAGTTTCTCTCTTCCTCTATTATTATTTTCAGTATGGGGCTCATGACTTCTTGTTTTATCCACTGTACTTTAATCCATTTTCATCAATAGCTATTGTTCATACCATAACATCAGTCTCATAACTGTTACCCAAAACAGCGAGTAGAAGCCTCTTCAAACTGACTCCTAACAATTCTTAGATTTTTTAACCTTTTTCTCAATTGAAAAAAATTAAAAATTGAAGTATTTTCTATCTTTATTGATGTGTTGTCAAATGAGACTGTAGGTAATAGTAAAATCATATTATATATATTTAAAGTGTATAATGTATGTTTTGATATATCCATTGAGTAATGATCATCACAATCAAGTCAGTTAACACATCTTTCACACGCACCCCATAGTTATTTTCCCTACACTGTGTTCTAAGATGTTCTAAGCTCACTCATACTTTCTTT
Organism: Marmota flaviventris; assembly: GCF_047511675.1. Lineage (NCBI taxonomy): Eukaryota > Metazoa > Chordata > Mammalia > Rodentia > Sciuridae > Marmota > Marmota flaviventris. Next base: position 125,806,977 of record NC_092499.1, read on the forward strand.
CCTTCGACCCTCAATTTTAAACTTTCTCCATGGTTCTTTTTTATGAAGAATGAAGTTTAGAAAACAAGATCTAATTGTTCTGAATTATTGTTGACTGCTTAAAGAACAGAAGAAGAATATGTTTGTCATATATTGGGATCTAATACTGCTGTTTTATTATCTATTAGGATTAATGGGCTTATACTGATGTTGTTCATAGAATTATTCCTTGCCCTGCACATTTCCTAATTTATAATTCTCCTACAGTGAGATTCTCAGTTCTCAATAAAATTAATTTATTTTCAAATTTACACAACCTACAGTGCACACAACATAGTATCAGAATGAAGTGACCATATTGCAGTGAATAAAAGACCCTTAGAATGAGTTTCAGATTGTTTTCAACTCTTCTTATTCTCTTCTTTAAGAACACAAAACAGTAATGAAACTATTGTGCTCCAAAGCTTTTTGGTTTAGTTTGTTTTTGTTTTCTCCCTTTGAATTCATCTGTTTCTATTTGTATTCAAATTTAGAACTTTTCCCCCATTATTTTGTACTTTAATACAATTTTATTTTTGAATATAAAAAATTTAATTTTGAAAATGAAAAATTTTAACTTGATTCCAAAAATCAAAACTACTCCCAAAGGAATAAGAAATGCCCAGAGAAGTGTCATTCCACTCCATCTTCCACTTGCTCCCATCACACACACACACACACACACACACACACACACTCTCTCTCTCTCTCTCTCTCTCTCTCTCTCAATCCATTTCTCATTTCCCTTTTTTGCCATAATATTTAAAACTTTTGAACATTTCTGCTTTAACTTCTTTAATAATATATTCAGAAATGCTCCTGTTAATACAACCTTATTCATTCTACAAGGGTACATAGAACTCTACCTGTGTAAATATAATTTTAAATCAATCTACTTTATTTGGCTATTTTAGAGAAACAGAGTCAACTTTTCATTATAGTGGAAATTAGAAAGGGAGAAAAATATCCCTATGGGAAAGAAATTTCCCAACATCTGACTAAAGTATATATGTGCCCTTTGACCTAAAAACTTCTAGCAATTTGCTCTGAAGGTTCATCTCCAGAAGTATGAAAATAGGCATGCATAAGGCTATATGTGTATTATATACAATTGTAAAATATCAGAAGCTACTAAAATAGTAACAACTCTGTGGTCTTGTTAATAGAGTAAATTTTCAATTTACTGTGTGTTAAATTTTGAATGTTATATGTTAATATGTTATGCTTAACATTTATATGTTAAATTTTACCAAAGGTCATTTTATATTTTAGCAAATTATTTTTTCATGCTTTGCAGTTTTTCTATCAGATATATTTTTGTCTTATCCTTGAATTGTAAGAATATTTATTTTTATATGTTATAGGTGGGAGGCATTTTTCTATGGTATATTTTGCAAATAATTTCTTCCCACTTGTCATTAGTCTTTTGGTTTTGCTTATATTTTTCTCCTCATGCAATTTTAAAAAAGTATTTCTCTAGTCCAATTTATCTGTATTTCATTGCATCTGAGTTGGAAACAGAAACTTTTCCCTTAGCCCAAAGTTATCAAAAATATACCCATGTTGTATTCTGCTACCTATCTGATTTCATTATTTTTTGCATTTGTATATCTGATCCACCTGAATCATACTCTATGTGAGAAATGGATGTAACTTTAACATTTTCCAAATGGCTTCCAAATACCCCCACACTGTTGAAACCTTGACTTTGCCTCACTGATTTGAAATACCACCACCATCGGGTACTACATTTTCATATATACATGGATTGATTTTTAGATTTTCCTTCTAATTTACTGGCTGATTCTCTACCAATGTGCTAGAGCCACAATTTTGTTTATGGAGACTTTATGCTATGTCTTCATATCTGTTTGGGCTAGTGTTAGCTCAGCGGAGTCTTCTTTTTCAGTATTTTCATGTTTGCATACTCATTTTTCAAAATTCTCAACTTCCATAACTCCAAAACAAAGACTTTTCTGGGGTTCTATGAAATGGATAAATTAACTTATGGAGAATTGACATATTTATATGTTGTCCTATAAGATAACAAGGAATATTTTTTCCTATTTATGAGTGTATTGCATAAGGGTTTCATATTTCTTGTTAAGTTTATTGGTAAGATTTTTAAATTTTTTTTAGTTGTAGATGGACACAACACCTTTATTTTTTTTATTTATTTATTGATATGCGGTGCTGAGGATCAAGCCCAGTGCCTCTCACATGCTAGACAAGTGCTCTGACACTGAGTCACAATCCCAGACCAAGATTTTTATATTTTTGTTTCAGTTGTCAGTAGTGTTTTCTTATGTCTTATAATGGCTTAATTATTTGTGATGAGAATGCAATATCTCAATGACTTTTTTTACACATGTATGTTTTTCTGTTATTTTATATTATTTCTGCTATTTTATATTATTCTTATATTTTGCTCACTTTCTGAATTTTCTTAATTTTTATGATAGTTTTGGCATTGATTCTCTAGTGTTTTCCAGATTTACTAGCACATTCTCTTCAGATAGGGATAGATGTATTTCATTGTTCCCAATGTAGTAGTTTTCTTTTATCTAATTGAACTGACTTACTCCTTCTGAATGATAATAAAGAGTAGAGAAGACAGTGGGCATCTTTTTCTTTTTTCCTATTCCAAACCATAGTGGAAAGGTCTCTAGGTGGGCAGAGTGACAGAAGAGGAGGCCTATAATTAACTGTTTTGAAGGTTATTTAAAATTAGGAATCAGTGTTGAAACTTGTGAAGACTTTTATCAATGGAAATAATCAGATAATTTTTCTCCATAGGAATATTATTAATTTACTATTGTTGAACCATTCTTATATTTATAAAATTGAATTGTAAGTTTTCTGTGTTTTGAAATAGTTTATTTGGCATTAGGATTAGGTGATCTCCCACCCACGTCCCATGCGGGTGGTGGGAATGGTGTTCCCCTCTGTGGAATGGGCTGGCTGAGAAATAAAGGCTAAGAGAAATAAAACAGTGAAAAAAACCACAGACACAAGACAGTAGTGTCAAAGCTGGCTCAGGATGGACAAGCTGATCAGATGGATTGAACTTCAAGACAAAATGGAGCCCATGCCTGCTTTATTTATATCAGGAAACATCAAAGAGATCCTATATAATGTTCTCTAAAAAACGTTAAAGGTGGGTTGTTCAGTTCCTAATGGATTAGGCCCATCTCTGGAGCTACTCTGAGGAACCTTCCTAGCAGAGCAAAGGGAAAGGTCACATGCATTGGGTGACCTATTACTGTGGGAGAGCCACAGAGATTTCCAAATGCCAGGCCTATCTCTGCCTAACTACCGTGAGAGAAGATCCTCATGTATTTCGCAGATGGCTTCCCATAGTGATCTTTATATGTGTGGTATGATTCCTCTCAAGGCATCTGAACTTTGTGTGTGTATAAGTTTCTTAATAATTTTCTCCTATGGAAAACGGACTCCTTAGCCATTCTGTGCCTAATTGGGTCAACTTCAGTATTAAAGTATATTTTCCCAAGAAATTGTCCATTTCATCGACATTCCAAAGTTTCTGAGTGCTGATGTGCTACATTGTTTCCTATGACTTCTTTTTCCTATGAATTAATAGTATCATATATTTCACATACTCTCCTTTTCCCTGATTAAGTGAACATTTTATTGATCACCAGAGTTTTGATTCATTAATTACATCCATTGTTTTTGTATATTCTATATAATTAAATTCTACTTTAAACTTCATTTACCTTGTTCTTTCTTTTGATATTTTTGTTGTTGTTCCATAAAGCCTTTTGAAAGGGAATTCAGGTGTTTTGGTTATTGTTGCATTTTTCATTTATATTGATACATGTTTATATGAATATGCTTCTAGTATGCTCCAACTCTAAATCTTAAACCGAGACAGTCTAAAGTCAAGGGGATGGTAAGCATGATTTTACCAGGTATATTCCCCTAGCTCATACCAAACTGAGATTTCAAAGGTCATTCTACCATCCTATCAAGCCAGCTGTTCTGGGGAGATGAGGAACATAGCAAGTAAATACAGTAAAGTAAATATATAGTAAGTACAGCAAATTCCATAAAGAAGGGACCCACTGCCATACCTCATCTATTGTGAAGTGAGCTGCTTGATCAGAGGCAACACTATGTGGAATACTGTGGCATTGGATGAGTTATTCCCTGGTGCAGAGAAAAGTGGCTATGGCAGAAGCATTGTGGACAGGGAAGGCAACTTTATAACCAGAGGTTCTACCCCAGGAAGAACTGAGTGCTGCCCCTTCCAAGATAGAAAGAGTTCATTGTAATCAACTTGCTACCAAGTAGCTGGCTGATCATCCTGAAATGCCATATCTAGGCCTCTGTGTTGGTCTATGCTACTGGCATGTTGAGAACTCCGCAGTGTCTATAGTCAGGCTGATGTTAGTAAATGAAAGTCCTTATTGCTGAGCCCCTGTATGACTTCCATGCCTTCGACTATGGACACTTTGTTCATAAGCCAAATGGGCAATGACAGTGGTAGTTGGAGAAACAGGTTGAGTGGTAGCCATAGAATGAGTAGTCTATCTGCCTAATCATTAATATTCTCCCCTGTTAGACCATCTGCTGGTGAACACCTACAAGGGATGTGTGCGTGTGTATGTGTGTGTGTGTGTGTGTGTGCTGTATCTTCACATTCTGTGCACACAGTGAGAGATCTATCTACCACCTTTCCCCCAGATCACCTTGTCAGTAATATTCCAATTGTGTTCCCTTGAAGTAACTGACTGTCCAGTCATTAGGGATCCTCATGCTCTGAGTCAATAGGCAAAAGACAGCAATTGATATAATGACTGAAGTGTTCAATTCTGACTATCAAGGGAAATCTGGGCTATTACCCAGTGGAAGTAAGGAAAAATATATCTGGCAGACATGAGATGCCTTGGGCCTCTCTTAGTGTACTGTGTCCTCCAATTAAAGCCAATGGAAGACTCTAGCAATCCAATTCAGGCTGGACAGCTCATAACCAGTGCCTTTCAGGAACAGGTCTTTGGGTCATCCCATTAGGCAAAGAACCATAAGCAGTTGAAATTCTTGATGAGTCAATATGAAATGATTAGTGGAAGAAGGTCCTTAAACATATCAGCTGCAACCACATGGCCAGTTTCAGACGTGAGAACTGAATAATTATAAATGTTTGCTCTTTATTTTAGTATAAGCATGTTTGTGTATATATAAAAGTATTTTTGTTTTCTTCCCTCTACTATCCTCTGATATAAAATGTGCTGATGATAGTCATTTTACATCTCACTCTTTAAGTTACAAGACAGCAAGGTATAAGAACGCATATCACCCCAAATCTGCATTCCCAGAATGGGGGGAAATGTTAGCATATTTTTTGTTGTATTTAGGTTAGTTGCATCATGTTAAGTAGAAATATGATTTTGTTATGGTCTTTATTTGGAGACAAAGTATAGTTTAAGGAGATATGTATGGTGTCACATTGACAAGGGGTGAACTATAGTGGCATTTTTATATGTCAAATGGCTAGGCTACAGTCCGCAATTATTCCATCAAACACTGATCTAGATGGTGTCATGAAGGGATTTTTGCAGACATAATTAAGGTCTCTGATCTGGTGACTTTAAATTGGAAAGATTATCCTCAGTAGACCTAATTTAATCAATTGGAAAGACTTAAAAGCAAGAATGAGGCGAGAGAGAATGTGTGTTCCAGCCAGCTCCTGATCATTTCTTCCTGATGACTTCCCTGATGACAGGCTTTGGACTTGCTTAGCCAGCCCTCACATTAGGGAAGCAATTACATATCTGTATCCATCGTCTATATCCATATGTCTCCTACTGGTTCTACTTCTCTAGTTTTGCTCCCAGTGAATATAAAAGCATGAATTATCACACATATGGAGTGTGCTATTAATTCTAGCAGCAAGTTAGGGGGGTCACAAAACAGACTGTGCTTCCTCTCACAGACAATGCCCAGGAATTAGGAAGAAGAATGGGTTCACATGAGGAGAGAGCCTACAGATTGGGAGAAAATCTTGATCACATGTACCTTTGATAAAGCATTAAACTCTAGGATATCTAAAGAACTCAAAAAAAAAACTTAACACCAAAAAAATAAAAAGAAGAAAACAAATAACCCAATCAATAAATGGGCTAAGGAGTTGAACAGACACTTCACAGAAGAAGAAATACAGTTGATCAACAAATATATGAAAAAGTGTTCAACATCTCTAGAAATTAGAGAAATGTAAATCAAAACTACTCTGATTTCATCTCACTCCTGTTAGAATGGTAATCATCAAGAATAAAAACAACAATAAATGTTGGCGAGCATGTGGTGAAAAAGGTACACTCATACATTGCTGGTGGGACTGCAAATTGGTGCAATCACTATGGAAAGCAGTATGGAGATTCCTCAGAAAATTGGGAATGGAACCACCCTTTGACCCAGCTATCCCACTCCTTGGTTTATACCCAAAGGACTTAAAAATCAGCATACTATAGTGATGCAGCCACATTGATGTTTATAGCAGCTCAGTTCACAATAGCTAGACTATGGAATCAACCTAGGTGTCCCTCAATAGATGAATGGTGAAGAAAATGTGGTATATATACTTGATGGAATATTACTCAGCTTTAAAGAAGAATGAAATATGGCATTTGCCAGTAAATGGTTGGAGTTGGAGAATATCATGATAAGTGAAATAAGCCAATCCCACAAAACCAAAAGCTGAATGTTTTCTCTAATATGTGGATGCTAATTCACAATAAGGTGCCGGAGGGGGGCACTAGGGAAAAATAGCATTACCTCAGATGAGGTAGAGGGAAGTGATGGGAGGGGAGGTATGAGGATGTGGGGATAGGAAAGATAGTAAATATATGTAATCTCTGACCTAAGTCTTTTATCCACTTTGAGTTGATTTTTAAGCAGGGTGAGAGAGATTTAATTTTATTTTGCTACATGTGTATTTCCAGTTTTGCCAGCACTATTTGTTGAATAGGCTATCTTTTCTCCAGTGAATGGGTTTTGGCACCTTTGTCTTCATGAGCATATTCCTGGTGATCTCTCTGCAAGTAGGAGCAGTATTGAGATCTTGGGTCTGCATATCTGTTTTTAATTTTTATGTTTTCAGATATATGAACGGTTTAATCATTTTTAAATGTCCCTCTTTGTCTCTAGTAGTATTTTTGTGTACTAAAGTTATTTTTTTCTTATACTGATGTAATCATTCTAGAACTCTTGGGGTTACTGTCTTCATGGTATATCTTTTTAGTCTTTCAACCTAAACCTATTCATGTCTTTGAAGTTAAAAATGTGTCTCTTATTGACAGCAAGCAGATAGTTAATTCTCCCCCCACCCCTTTTTTTTTGAGAGAGAGAGGTGGGGAAAGAGAGAGAATTTTTTTAATACTTATTTTTCAGTTTTAGGTGGACACAACATCTTTTATTTTATTTTTATGTGGTGCTGAGGATCGAACCCAGTGCCCCGCGCATGCCAGGCGAGCATGCTACCGCTTGAGCCACATCCCCAGCCCCCCTTTTTTAATTCAATGTAACAACCTTTGTCATTTATGTGGTTGAGTTTATAACAGCCATTTTGCTACTCATTTTCTAAAGGTCTTTTATTTTCTTTATCTATGATTTTCTACTTTTTGGCCTTATTTTTATTTAAAGTTTTATTTCTCTTTATCTCTTTTCTTGTCTTCTAGGACTCTAAATATACTGCTGGTTTATATGATAGTGTTACATCAGTCTTTTATGCTGTTGATTTATTTTTCCATTCTTCTTTAATTTCTGTTCCTCAGACTGAGTAATACCTATCGACTTAATTTTAAGTTTGCTACCTCTTTATTCTCCCTGCTCAAATCTGAGACTCTCTAGTCAATTTTTCATTTTAGTTATTATACTTTCTAACCTCAGAATTTCTATTGGGTGCTTTTTAAAACTCATTTTGATCTCTTCTCTCCATTTGCTAATACATTGTCATTGTACTTTTCTTTACTACTTTAAACATAGTTTCTTTTACTTCTTTGAATGTATCCATGATAACTGATTAAATATACATGTTGAATCCAACATCTCAACACCAAAAGAGCCAGTTTCCCTTGATTGTTTTATTTCCGCATACAGGTCACACTTATCTATTTCTTTTCCTGTTTCCTAATATTTTCTGTAAACTGGACACACTACACATACATCTTAAGAGATTCAAAATCTAATCATTCTCCCCCTGAAAATTTATTGCTGATCTCCTCTAATTTTCCTCCTTCCTTCCATTTTTTTTCCTGTATTTTCATAGGGCTTGTTTCTTATTTTTTCTAATAACTTTCCTGGACCCATTCTATAGTATTTTCATTCACTGTATTGAGGTATTTTTAAATTTTAACTCTCATTTTTATTTTTAGTTCTGGATTTGTACAGATTACCTTCACTTCATGTCAGCTTAATATAAAAAATTAAGGTTCGGCAAATGATTAGACACAGTATTTCCTTGAGTGCTTTATGTTAGCAAGTTTCTCATACTTCATTATGAGAATCAGTATGTGGTTTGTAGCATATCTTCAAAGTTCAGATAATCAGCACTTTTTTGGACACTTTATTGACTGTACAAATATCAGTGTACATGCACACAGGCTTGCAGATTCTCAGGAGCATGTCAGAGGTTTTGATAGCCCCTATGGACTAGATCTGATTCCCTAGATATTTCTTTTCTTTCCTTTTATTTTTGAGAGAGAGAGAGAGAATTTTTAATATTTATTTTTTAGTTTTCGGCGGACACGACATCTTTGTTTGTATGTGGTGCTGAGGATCGAACACCAGCCGCACGCATGCCAGGCCAGCACACTACTGCTTGAGCCACATCCCCAGCCCCCTAGATATTACTTTTACCATTATGGTTGACTTCTTTTTTGCCCCAACTTATATCACTGCCACATCTAATTGACCTCCTCTAATTGATGCTGATTGCTGTTGTACTCAACAATGCCTTGGGAATAAGATAATTCCATAGAGCTCCAAGTCATGTCAAATAGTGGCAAGTCTCTGGGAATGAAACTTTTTATAGAATTCCAAATTAAATCAGCTCCCTCTGGTGGCAGCAAGATTGCCGGTCTTCATGGTACCATATCAAGGTCAGGAGATGGGAGTAAAATAGTTTGATAGTTATTTTCATCAAACACTTAAAATTCAGAATTATAATTTTACATTTATAATTTTATAATTTGTTGTATGTTATTTGTTATACTTTAAGAGTTCTGAAATGACTGTTTTGGATTATTTTTCCAGTTTTTAAAACTTTTGACAAGGAGAGGACTACTAAGAACCTCAGTTCACAATTACAAAAGTCTCACATCTAGATAATAAATTTACATGGCCACCCCCACATAAAGGATCACACCATTACTCAAATCCAGACAGTTGTCACCACATGGTATTGCATTGCCAGAATTGTTAGGTCAATGATAGTTAAGTTTATAAGATATATGAAATTTTCATTTTGTAACTCGTAAGAAAAAATTTTCCTTGGATAGGATATGACCACTATTGAAATCCCTACCTGAAGGGGTTTCATCAACTCAAGTCTACCCACTTTCCAGTATTCATTCCTTCAGTCAGTCCATCTTCACTGAACACTTAACACTGAGATGCTAGAGAGATGGTGGAAACAACATGAAGAAAGTAGAAATAATATATTCTGTATGAGGTCAGTTAGAACTCATTACAGATTTTCCTTTCTAAGATATCACTTTGCAATATATACTGTTTGATACTTGGTTTTGCTTTTCAATTTGAATGCAGAAGAGCTATGTAATCCTATTTCTTCACAGATTTTTTTTTCTGAGTATGTCTTCAGAATTTTTATTACAGAAATTGTGAAGAGAATTTTTTGTGTGTGTGGTTCTGGGGATCATAACAAGTGCCTTGAACATGCTAGGCAAGCATTCTACCACTAAGCTACCTCCCCAGCCCAGAAAATATCTTTTGAATTTCCATAAAGATCCCATGCTTATTTCAAAATAGGCTATATAGAGCCTTTGAGTTGAGGGTTGATAAGACTATTGAAAATGACAACGACAAACAGATAATCATGCAAATCTTTGATGAAATGAACCTTTTTGCACACTTCAAAAGTTCTCCCTTTCATCCCTGCCAACCTGGTAAGTAATTGCTGTGATCAGAGTAATTCATATTCAAATACTCACCATGTTTGCTCAGGGCATTGATTGTCCCAGATGTGCTAATATTGTAAAAAAAAGACATTAAGACTAATTTTTAAATATTTTAAACACTGTTTTCACAGAGTAAACTGTGCCATTTCCAATTTTCCAAGGAAATGGTTCTTTTTAACTTGAAGCTAGGTCTTACAATGAAGGCTAATGTTGATTAAAGACTCAGTGTCATGGTTAGTTATGGTTTCTACTTGAGGTAGATCATTCCTGACTCAACCACCATAATCATTCATATCAGTTCTCTGGAAGGAGCAATCTCATCAAAATACTTGGCTTCAGTCAGTGCATTTCCCCCACGCCCCCTCTCTGATGGGTAGGGGAATGTTACCCAAACTTATGACCATTCCATTAAGACCTGTTTCTAAGATCACAGTAACACAAATTTTATCCAAGAAAGGACAGATTTAAACATCATGTTTTCAGTATTAAAAGAAATTCTTTGGGGCATTTTTTTTAATGTAGTACCGGGGATTGAATTCAGGTTCTTGTACACTTAGCTCCAGCCCATTTTAATTTTTGAAACAAGGATCTCATTAAGATATTCATTCTGGCCTCAAACTTATGTTCTTTCTACCTCAGGCTCCCAGGAATCTGGGATTTATAGGAGTGTGCCTCCAAGATGCTACCACTCTCTTAATAGAGTTTTCAAACAGGTCTTGAAGCAAGATTTTTCATTTTAGGTTACAATTTTGCTCTACACCAGCAACATTGTAGAAGCAATTGCATGGTGTTATGAACCGAGACTTAGGAACTCAGAAGTGGAATTGAGACCTCCATTTTTTTCCTAATTTCTGATACAATTTTGAGCCCATTCATTTTCCTCCTTGGGTTACAGTATCCCAAATTTATAAATTTATCCCATTTAATGAACCTACTTCACATAACATGTCCCATGAGAGACATACAGCACTCAGCACTATATCTAAGGCATTAACATGACAAATAGATGAGAAGATTTATAATATCCCTACCAATCTTTGACAGAGAGCATTTGCAGTACTATTTTAGTTTCTCCAAAGCATTTAAACCCAATTATTGAATGCAAACCAGAACAAGTTTATCCAAGGTTTTCCTGAGATGGACCTGTCGATTTCTAAGAAAGTACAGAATTAATTCTGATTATGGACTTGATATCTTCTATTTGAGGAGATATCAAAAGGGATGTTTGAATACCTTCATTCTAAAAATAGGGCATTATAATTTATAATTACTTTCTGAAGATTTTATTTCTTTCCCTGTTATTTCTCCCAAGCTTATTCTTTATTATGTTCTAATTAAAAATAACAAACCCTGAAATATCTACAATACAAAATCAGAGATCTGAAAAGGAATATGCTCTTTTTTTCACTAAATATTTAACAGTTTAAGTTTTCAGCAGCATGTAATACAGTAAGCATATTTCTAAACTGAAGCTCAGCAAGGGTTTTCTGTAATAAAAGTTAGAACATGTAAAAAAAAATCACTGCAACTTGATAAGGAAGACATCACATCCCATCAGGACTGAAATAGTCAAGATATACATTTGGTTGTAACTTACAGTATCTTTTTCTCCAAACTGCAGTACAAAACTGCAGTTAAAGAACATGTAAGAGAAATATAACAATGACAAATGAAAACAGGAACTTTATATTGAGCTTCAGGTTTGCTGTTTTTGTGACTTTTATGTTGTAATGTAATAGAAAGCGCACACACACTATTGTAAAAAAATCATCACTTGTAATAGGGAAATGCTTTTTATGGGAGTACTTTACCATATTATTTGTGAAATCCTAAAACCAGTTATCCATGAGGTGATGGAATATTTGCATATTTAAAGAACCAGGGCATGTGATCCATTTAGACAGGCCTGCTTTTATATTGTTGGTTAGTAGTCATAACTCCATTTTTATGAATCTGTAATTCCAAGTGAGCCATGGAAGGGGCATGACTGTTGATACTTATTCACACAGTAAGGAGAAGGTCCAATTGTAGTACTCTGCTGAGTGTTCACAGACTGCTAAAGGAAAGTGCAGAGATAAGACCAGCAGTCACTAGACCCACAGAAAACACAATGGAAACATGCTGCAGGAAGACTCCATCAAGTAGAGGCCTAAGGGGCACTGCATCACTGAGATGTAACAGGAGAGACTATCTGGCTGTACCTGTGTGCCCACACTATGGTCTAATCAAGTTTTCTCTCCAAGTCCTACTCCACAGAATTAGGTTGGAGCAGGGGGTAGTGGTAAGTTTTAGTTTCTTTTATTTGTTTTCCCTAAGTAATTTCATGATAGGTTTCTTGTATGTTGTTTTAAGGAAATGAGTTCACTTAAATGTGAGCTTCTTTTAAAAAAAATGATGTATGCCCAAAAGATCAGTTCATTTATTGTTTTTTAATGAACATTGAAGATTCATATACAAAAGCTAACAGCAGTAAGTCAATCATGAAATACATACAAGGAAGTAAAATGGAAAATAACTCAGTTACAATTTCTCACCACTGAAGCACTACACGCTGATGGCAGCGGGAGGTGGTCAATGTCCTGGAGACTGTGAACATGTAGGTCAAGGCCAAGAATGTCATCAAACCTCTTTTTGTTTTAATATCTCCTTTTCTTTCTTGGTCATTGTTCAGTTAGTGGAGGGGTTAAAGTGGGGTGGGAAATAAATTTCTTCCCTCCCCACCCACGGGAAAAAAAAAAAGAATTTTTAAGCCTAACTGCTTAGAAATTTTCCTTGGGGAAATATTTGGTAGGCTAATCTAGTATACTATATATTTCTGTTATTAAATTTCTCTGCATAAATGTTTGCCTATTCTATTTCGTAATGTCAGATCATGCAGTACTTTTTTCAAATTTCAGAATAGTAAGAATTATCAAAGGCAATTGATTTTTGGACATAAATGTCCACTGTTTCCCTTTTAATGAAAAATGTGCTCTCTGTGATCTTTGTCTCTTGCAATAGTTGGTCAAGTATTAATCATGGAGCATTTCCTAAAATATTTATCTGTTGGGAAAACTTGTATGAAATGACATTCGAAGTATAAAAAACATTGTTAGGTAACACTTGGAACAGTTAAAAATATACTTATCTTGTTGTAAACTATCGATGTTGAGATACTGAGCATCTGAGTGTCAGAGTCATTGCCTTCTGTTTTTCTAGAAAGTTGTTTGCTTTATTTACCAATGAGACATCTTCAAAACATCTGAAGTTACATATAGAAACATCAAGGCAATATTATTTGTACATATTATTAAACATGCAAAAGTTTCCTGAAAGTGCCCAAATATGGAGAGTCCTCTTAGCTCATCCTCTCCCTTGTATCATTTTGCTGGAAGTATGGCTTCCTTGGTGTCTGGGAGTGTGGTGGCTTACTTTGGAGAGGCAGCTCCTTTAATCACAGGCTCCCTATTCAAATATGTCGCCCAGTAAACCAGGTTGAAAGTGCCAAACAAGACTGGGAATACAATTCGGGACATTTTATCAATCTTGCTGATGCTGTTGTAAGTCTTTTTGCTTTCAGAAGTCTTCTCTTCAGAAGGTTTTACAGAGACTGAAGATGCATTTGAGGTCCCAGCTGGGGTTTGTTCTTTTGGGATGTTTGGTGGGTGGGTCATCTTCCCAGTAGTAAAAGCATTTGTTGACTTATTTAGTATGAGTTCACGTTCCTTTTTCTGCAAAATATAATAAAAATGTAAGGATATGTCATCAGCAGGCAATTGTCCGCTCACTTTGAAGGTCTAAAGGTATACTTTTCAAAAGATAAAGAAATATCAGTTCATCCCTGATAGACAGCAAGCCTCCTTGGAATTCTAAGTCTAAAAACCCAAAGAACCACCACCCAGGGAACATGTCATGAGCAAGAGTCAGTACTGATTTTAATGTTGGACATTTTTTAGAAACCTAGCATAAACTGAAGACTTCTCTTACACCAGAAATTAATCATCATTTCTTTACCTTTAGGTGCATCAGTCAGATGAATGTGTGTGGTTATAAAGGAATCAATAGGAGAGCTCTAGAGAATGGGTGCTTAAGAATCATTATGAAATCTTTACCCTTTAGGGTAAGATGTCTTTCACTCAATACAGTGCTTCTGAGAATCATTCATGTTGTTGCTTATTTCAGTAATTTATTTCTTTGATGGTTGAAGGGCATTTCTTTGTATGAATATACCACTGTTTGTTTCTTATGGATGGATACCTAGAAAGTTTCTGATCTTTACTAATATAGATTCAGCAGCTGTGAACATTCTGTGACATATTTTTTGCTAGCATGTTTCATTTTTTTTTGGAGTTAACATCCTTGAAAAAGGTTTATAAGGATCACAGTAGGGTGGGAGATGGGGGAACATATTAATACATATTGACAAGTCTGAATTCTGACCAAATTTGACATTTTTAGATAAATGAGAGATAGTCGCAGCTGGATTCAATATAAGTGCCAGTCCTAAATATAAGTAAATAAGACAACAAGATACAAACTTTTCATGGGATCCCTGGACAATCAATCCACACCACTGACTACCTTGTCTCTCTTAGAAAGTGGTTGGAGACATATAAGAATTCTGAGCTGGAGATAAAGATTTGATGGATGCATAGGAGGGGACCCTGGGAAAAACACATTTTATGGGAGGAAGAAGAGAAGCCTGCAGAGTATTTGGAGAAGGAATTGTCAGAGGTAAGAGAAGTATGGAAGGAGGTGTGAAGGGAAAGATGTCGACCCTGGAAGGCAGTTGCTCCCAGCTCCCTACAGTTGGCTTGTGAACTTATCACCCACACTCTTCCCTCCTTGGTTTGTATCTGCCTCTGGCCTTTGTCTTTGCTTTAGATTTATATATCCAAGCAGGGATGAACAAGGAGTCAGGTACTTTAAAGTCTACTTCTCCATAACTGAAATAGAAATTTTCCTTCTCCTCCTACCACAGCTAACCTATTACTTCTCCTGTGTCTTCTGCCTCAGGTAATGACATCATTCAAGCTAGAGTTTATACACTCCACATTCTTCCCTCACCTTCCCCATCCAGTCACCCCAACTGGTCTTCAAATATTTCCTTTAAATGATTCCTACTATTTACCTCTACTGCATATTGCCACACTATTTTAGGCCTGCATTATTTTTTAAACTGTTTTCCATATTTGGGGCAATTTTGCCTCTTTCAAATCCAACCTCCTTGATGTTACCTGGTGATTGATTTCTCTAAAATGGAGATCCACTCTCCACCCCACCTTCACTGTGGTGCCACCACACATAGGAAAAAGCCCTATGGTACACACAAGGCTCTTCCTGCCCATCTCTTCTCCCCCAGCCTTACTTCCTGACATTTCTCCTATTTTACATTTAACAATACCACATCAATCTATGTGACATTTAACTGAGCTTATAGCATGTTTCATTTTTCTTGGGTTTAAAATTCTAGAGCAAGTAAGATCATTAATGGAGGAAAAAATCAGGATAGTGATTACTTTTGGAGAGGTGGGAACAGGGGCTTCCTGCTAAGAGGCATAGTGAACTTTCTGGAAGCTGATGATGTTCTGTACCTTGATATAGCTCTGGAGCACAGGGGTGTATGAGTTTGCCAAAATTCAGCAAAGGTAATCTTAATAATATTGCCATATGACTTTTACTTCAAAAACAATAAAACAACAAACCAACATTGAATTCTAGTTAATGATCTACATAATGATGTATTTCTTTAGAAGTGTACTGTCATCTGAAATTCATTTTGAAATGCATCAACATATAAGATGGATTGATAGATGGACGAAGGATGGACGGAGAGAGAGAAGACAGATGGTGATGACATAAACATAGTAAAATATTAATAGTGGACAGGTGTTCTTTGTAAATATTTTTAAACATCTGTATGTTTTAAACTATGCATAATAAAATGTTGGAGAATAGGTATTTTAATTACCAAAATAATGTAATCTCATTAAATAAAATCTGGAAAACAGGATAGAAAGTGAATGGAAATATATAATCCATTAAAAATAGGGGAAAGATACAGGCTAAGAGGATAAGAAAGGAGGGAGTAAGTGTAAGCAGGAAGAGCAAATGCTGGGCCAGGTGCAGCTGTAAGGAGGGAGTGGGAGGGAGGGGGCCACACATCAGAAACTGGCTGTGTACAAACACGCACTATCATCTGAGCACCATACCAGTCTGCCAGAAGGAATCAATAACCTTGCCTTACTGCTTTGGATGGTTCCATCTCTGGGTATAACCAGAGAAAGAGGCACTTGAGGAGATACAGTGGTCCCTCAGTATTATGAAGGGATTGGTTCCAAGATCCGTCTCATCATCCCACAGAAATCAAAATCCAAGGATACTCAAGTCCCTTATATAAAATGGCTTAGTATCTGCCTATAACCTAGGAACAACCTCACATATACTTCAAAACATCTCTAGTTAACTCATAATACCTAAAGCAATGTAAATGCTATGTAAATAGTTTCTTTACAGTAGTTTAGGGAATAATGACAAGAAAACAGTCCACACATGTTCAATGCAAACATTTTTTTTCCTCAAATATTTTAAATCTATAATGTTTGAGTCCAAGGATACCATACAAAACCCATGGATTCAGAAAGTTAAAGGCACATCAGTCATGATAATGTGTGTTTTTAATTATGAAGCATTAGCATCAGGAAGGAGCAACTACTCAAGACTCAAGAGAGTCTAGATTGTTATGGTGGACATGGAGATGTGTTCCAGAATCCCCTTCCAGAAAGAGGTTGCTGGACAGCTATGGTCAGTGTTATTTCTTTCAGGAAACACCTTAGCTGCAGAAGCTGCCTGTCTGAGTCACATCGTTCTTGAGGAATCAGATACCTGTGATGACTAAGTCCTGGCCAAATGCTTCCTCCAGAGCTTCCCAGTTATCCTAGGCTTTGCTGGGCCTGCATCACCCAGGGGAATGTCTTCTGCTGAATCTCACTTTCTCCTCTGTGCTTTCTCAGGTCCTCACCCCTGAAAACTACTTTGCACCTAAACCCTGATCTGGTGTTTGCTCCTGTAGATCCCGGCATGGGACAGTGGTGAACACAGTCTATTTTCACATCTCTTATATGTCTAAGGGCAGTTTGCACAAGTAGATAAGCACTAGGCTTACTCAGTCATGGGCCTCCCCCAAAATCTGATGATTTCACTGCACAAAGCCCTACTGGAAGGAAGGCTGGAATCCCAGTACTGTGGTCTTCTGGGGGAAAACACCTCATCTCAACATTCTACAAGACTGATGGAGGCTAGTTGGTTATTCTCGAACCCCCCTCCTTCTTCCAGGTCTCCATTCAGATCTAGAACAGTAGGCTAGCTGAGTGTGAATGTGTCAAATGATAGTAATGGTGACGCTGTTGACAACATTCAACAACATTTCAGGTCTCTCCATTCACCCTGGGCTTTACTTTCCTACTAGACTCACAATCATGGACCAGACAACTTCAAGTAATGCATTGGTTTCTTGATAGCTCTTCTACTTCTGACTTAGCCATCTTCACTCTGTTACCGTGCAGCATGGAAGACCCAGTAAGTTGGTAAGCATTTACCTTCCAGCAACCCAGACCTAGGTGCAGGAAGCATCTTTTCCTCAGACTCCTTTCTTGTTCCTTCCCCCATTAAATATCCTCTTTGGTTCCCCTTCATCTGTAGGATCAAGTTCAAATGGTTTGGTCAAGAACCTTCACAATCTGAGAACACCCCGTCTCTTTCCAAATGTTTTCGTAGCTCCCTACCCATTGTCCACTGCAGTCAGATCATCCCTGTTCCTTGTAACCCTCTGACACACCCACCAAACAGGTTCTATGTGGTAGAAACATCCGACACTGGGGTAGGCACACACACAGGCAGCAAGCAGGGAGAAGGAAGCCCACCATTTGCCTACTCACATAAAATACTACTTAAAAGTACAGAGACTGTTAAAATAGACCTTGTGCATACACAACAGATTTATTTGTTCTGTGCATGATATAATTAGCAGTTTATCATATGCTGTTTAATTTTCTATCCATGTACCATACTCTCCTACTCAGGCCTTTCCTTCCCCTCTTCTGTGACAAGGCAAGTTCTGCCTAGTCTTCTTCCAACAGAATGAGTTGAACTTGGAAGTGGCACTTCCATGAGTGACAATGGAGCACAGGAGTGCACACTTGGCCTTGAAAATGAGAGAGTCAGATGGGTAAAGTCAAGTCAGACCTTTTGAGTTTCCTTGGGAAAGGAAATGTGTCAACTCCAAGAGCATGCCGGGCTGTGGATGGGTCAGCAATGAGTGCCCTCAATGGAACCAGTGTCCTGGGCTGGCAGTTACTAATTTGTAGTGCATGGTAGGGAAGTCAGGACATATAACTCGAGTCTTCTATAACGCCTTCTGGGACTCCTTTCAAGCAGATTTTCCAAAGGAAAGATCGAAGCTTATTTCTAAGTCTTCCCCAATGACTCTGACCTCTTCTCTCGGTACAAAGGATTTATTTGTTCTGTGCATGATATAATTAGCAGTTTATCATGTGCTGTTTAATTTTCTATCCATGTACCATACTCTCATCTCCCAAAGGAAATGATTCAGCTTAGATTCTTGTGTAACTCTTTTTCCTTCAAATGTTCCTTAAATTTGGGCAAAAGTCACCTGTTAAATACTTGATGATTAGTTGTTTTGAACAGAGGAATACTTTTCACAATGCATGTTTTAAGTGAGCCAAATCATTTAGTCAGTGGTACTAGGCATGACTGACTGATGGATGTTCCCATTAGGCTGTGTGCCCTCTCTCTGGTTTGAATGCCACCCCAAAGAAGATAACACTGCATGGGGAAGTGGCAAAATAACAAGCAGGAAAATGAATCAATTAAAATCTGGACAAGTCATACCTGAAGAGGTAGAAGTTATTTTTGCAAAATTAGGCATGAATATAAACAAGTCCAAACGATTTAGCTAACAACAATTTTGACTGATTAAAATTGGTGATTTGAAATATATTAGAAAAGTGATCTGCTGTTTAAAAAAAAAAAAGAATTTGTAAGGGACTTGAATATAAGGGAAGGAATCATTCTGAGGTTGAAGAAGAAGCAAGAAGAAGAAATTTCTCATCTCTTATTTAGACACAGATTCAGGTATGCTTTCTTGGTCAAGGGAACCTGAAAGAAAGGAAAAGGAAGAAATTAAAGCCAGTACCTTGATCTTGGCTGCTTCCAAGGCTTTTTTGCCATCCCAGGCCCAGCCTCTCTTTGTAAAGTAGTTGACTGTGGCAAACTCAATCAGCGCAGAGAAGACGAATGCGTAGCACACAGCAATGAACCAGTCCATGGCAGTGGCATAGGCCACTTTGGGCAGGGAGTTCCGAGCACTGATGCTGAGTGTCGTCATGGTGAGCACAGTAGTCACCCCTGCAGGTAGAGTGGAGAATGGAAACAGATCAGCAGGGCCCTTGTCCCCTGCTACAACACTGCCAAACATGACAGACAATGACACAATTGTAACCCTGGCCTGTACCTGCCTCTGTCTAGATGTGTTCATAATGTTTCATGCATTCATTGCATTTTAAATATCACTTACTCAATATGTTTCTTTCCTCTAGAAAACAAACTGAGGAGGGCAGGGATTTTGGTCTGATATCTACTTAGCTGTTTCTGCTTTTGCTTGGACCAAGCCAAGTAAATCATTGGTGCTCAATGAGGACATTTTAAGTGAATGGTGTGTCTTTGTGGCATGAGAGCAATTTCCATTGGAAAAATGGCAGTTATGTTCACACAGCATTTAGCAAAGTGCGTCACAAAGATTTGCTATATGTTTTACAAGTAGTTGGTACAAGGCAAATTGATAAGTTGGACTTTCTTTCCTTTGGATTAACCCAACCTGCAGAGTGCGACTGGAACACTGTTATCAGTCTGAGCATGTCACTCCCTCAAAGAAGGACAAACATCCCCTCAAGCTGTTGTGCAAGGCACCTGCAGCCTCTAGGGAAATGTTATAGTGACCATACAACAAGGCCAAATTCCTTAGGGGGAAGCATTCCTTTAGAACTGCAAAATTAAGGGTCACCCTTTGGAATGGAGTCGTGATCGCCATTTTGCAGGAGAAATCCTGAAGATATAAAGGCACTTAGCAATGTGCCCACATTCCCCAGCTGGTAAAGGAGACATCCCATCTTTGGAGCCAGGCCTATAGCTTCAGTTCGTGTGCTTTCTACATGCTAACCCTGCCTCCCTTTCCAAAAAAAGTTTTTTCTGAATGGGTATGTAACAGTGTTTGGGATGTGGGTATAAACATACTTGCTGTAGGTCAAACAGTGAATCCCTTAAACTTCATATAATTAAGCCCTAACCTCTAGGAACTCAAAATTTGATCCTATTTGGTAATATGGTCTCTATAGAAATAATCAAGTTAAAATAAGGCCATTAGTTTGGGCCTAGGTCCAATATGACTGGTGTTCATTACAAGGGGGGAAATTGGGGGCTGGGGTTGTAGTTCAGTGGTAGAGCACTTGCCTACCATGCTCAAAGCCCGGGTTCCATCTCCAGTACCCTCCCTCACCATAAAAGAGGAAATCTGGAGACAAATAAGCACATGCTATGAACACTAGAGTTGTGCTACCACAAGCCACAGAGCTACCAGAAGCCAAGGACAGAGGCTGGAAATAGATTCTCCCTCACAGCCTTCAGGAGGAACCATCCCTACCAACATCTTTATCTTGGACATCCAGCTTTAAGAACTGTGAGACAAGAAAGCTCTGTTGCTTAAAACACCCAGTCTGTGGAACTTTGTTATGGAAGCCACAGGAAACCAATATAGGACCAAGAGAACACAATATTGCTGGTGGTCAGAGCAGTTATCTGTTTTCAGGCCAAGTCATTCCTTAAAGATATTTATGTATATTCATTGAACATAAATCTCTGCATGGAATTAATGCTTAATGAGACATCAGTAGACATCTTTGATTTTTCTTAGGAATCAAATAATCACTGTGCTTGGAGGAGGAATTCTGTGCCATCCCCTTAAATCTTCTCAAGTTGTTTAACATCTTAACATGCATTAGGAATCTCCAAGAGGAAACAGACTCTACCAGGCTTGGTCCCCAGCCAATAGTGCTATTGGGAAATGGTGGAAATTTTAGGATGTAGAGACTGGCGGGAGGTCTTCCAGCATTAGAGGCATCTGGGATGCAGATACTGAGATCCCAGCACATTTTCCTCTCTATTTCATTCTCTATCTCATATTCTGATCATGAGGTGAATGTTACACATTTCTGCTATGATGAGCTGCCTCATGGAAGGCTCCAAAAGCTACAGGGTCAACTTACCATGGACTCCAAAACTCAGAGTCAAAATGAACCTTCCTTTCTTTTAAGTTAATTTTTATCTCAGGTATTTTGTTACCATAGTAAAAAATTGACTAACAGTGAATTTTAAGGTGAGAGTCAGAGATGTTCAACTATGTCCACTGTGCCAAGATACCTACTGAGCTACATCTTTCTGTACTGAAAGTCTTAGGAATATAAAATTATGTTGTTCTAGAATCTTATTATATACAAGCATCCCTCAGGAGATTGGTTCAAGGACCTGCTTGGATTCCAAAACCTAAGGATGCTTAAGTTTCTTATATAAAATGTCAGAGTATTTGCATATAATCTATATGCATCTTCCTATGCACTATAAACCATCTCTACATAACTTATAATACCTTATACAATGTAAATCCTATGTAAATAGTTGTTATGCTACATTTTTAGGGAATAATGACAAGAAAATTTTATGTTCAGTAAAGTCGCAACTATTTTTCAAATATTTTCCATCTGTAGTTGTTGAATCAAGGAGATGGAATTTTTGAATAAAGACGGCTGATTGTATGTGTGTGTGTGTGTGTTTAATTTATCACTATCATATTGAATATATAAACTGCCACATGGTGGTTAATTTTAAAGTAGTATTTACACTTCAAAGGAAATGCCTGATAACTTACAAAGTAGTACTTTATGAGCACTGTAAAAATACTACAGCAAAATCTTACCTAAGAGAGATATATGCAGGTAATTTCAAACCTTAAAAAGTACTACCAATGAAAGGCTTTCCAAAATGGGAATAATTGTCAAAAAAACTATGTATTATTCTCTAAACTATCATTCAGAGAGAAATCCTAAATCCTAATGCTTAACCTTAAATTCTGAATTAACTTGTCAATTTGTTTCCCAGGTCACAAAATGGACAGGCAGCACTTGATGTCTGAAGGATGTGTTAGCCAGCTTTCCCTTATTGTAACAAAATACCTTAGGTAATCAGCTTAAAAAAAAGGAAAGGTTTTGGGCTGGGATTGTGGCGCAGAGGTAGAGTGCTCGCCTAGCATATGTGAGGCCCTGGGTTCGATTCTCAGAACCACATAAAAATAAAATAAACGTATTGTGACCAACTTCAACGAAAAAATAAATATTAAAAAAAACAGGAAAGGTTTATCCTGGATCACAGTTTTGAGGGTTTCAGTCCAGAGTTGCTTTTGAGCCTGTGGTGAGGCAGCGCATCATGGAAGAAGTATATGGTGGAGCAAAGTTGCTCACCTATGGTGGCCAGGAAGCAAAAGAGAGAAAAGGAAGAGACCACTGTCCCACAATTTCCTTTGTGGACACAGCTCCCTCCCATTACTTAACTTACCCTGTCTCACAGGCCCCACCTCCTAAAGGTTCTACTACTACCCAATAGTGTCACAGGCTAGAGACCAAGTCCTTAACATGGGCCTCTGAGGAACAATTGAGTCCCAAATTATAGCAGTGGCAGTGCTTTTGTTACATGGAAGGTGGTTATATCAGTCACAGAACACTGATGTCCAAGCCTGGTTTAGGGACACTCACCAAAAACTGTCCTGGCTGGGACGGATTCTCTGTTTAGCCAAAAGGATACCTGGGATAAGATCACTGTCATTATGCAGGGAAGGTAGGTCTGGATGACAAAGTACCCAATCTTCCTTTTCAGGTGGAAATGGGCCGTCATAATTGTGTATTCACCTGCAAACAAGCAAATTAATGCACATCAGGCCTAGCTGGTTCCAGCTCTAGTCAGGGCAGTCCAGGCCCCTCCCTCTATCCCTCCTTCATCTTGGACAAGGGTTTATTTGTATTATTTTGGTTAATGAGAGGACAGAGGAGGATATATAAATTTCTTGACAGTCCTTTTATAAGTCCTTATAAAGTCCTTACTTATAAAGCAAGTCCTTTGTAAGTAAGTCTTTTGACCCTCAGCCTTTGAATAGCCTTTGCTGATGGATGCTTTTCCTAGGGAAAATCAGATTTGTGTGTTTTACTAATCCCTGGTCACAATCTGTGCCATGTTCTGACCCGCCCCCTCGCCTGCTACTGCAATCAGGATTTCAGGATTTAACCTTTGTCGAAATAGCTCGGGGTATCTCAGAGCCCTGTTGTGGGTGTACAGATTCTTCCTATTTCGCAGCTGAGGAAACTCCAGGAAGGTGGACCGACCACCATCCCCCAAGGGCTCTGTGCTTGCCCAGGCTGGTTAGAGGGTAAAAACAGCAGCTCAGGAGACCTCACTTCCTGACAGCTCCTCTCTTGACTGTCCTCTGTTCTTTGAAGTCAGGAACATTTCCTTGGGGATGTCCCAGAGCCTTCTCTGGATTTGCCTGGCTGTGTGGGAGGCAAGAGGGGACCTCCCACTCTTTGCAGAGAACGATGCTGTCCTGATGGTTAACTGGTAAGGAGCTGAGGTGGGTGGGCTGCCGGTCGGAGGGAAAGTGAGGCCTACTGGGCCAGAGTCTTGTTGCCACTTGAATGTGCATCTCCCTGGAGAGATGGGAAGGATGTTTTGAGAAGTGTATGCTGAGCTAACCTGATCTAAGGATGACACTTCTTTGGTTGAATTGCAAGGAGTCTATAGTATGGCTTGGGAGCTGGGCTACCCTGTGGACAGGGAGAGGGCAGGCTTGGAGGCTCCACTAACCCAGACCCGGGGTAGGGTATCTCCCATGAGGGGAGTGGTCTGCTGGTGGCATGTGTAGTGGGCAGTGTGCTGGGAGGTTGGAGGCCGATGCCAGGGCCAGTACTTACTGTGGGCTGAGTTATGTGTATGCTCCCGATTGCTTTTACTTACAATATGTCAAGAGGTGAAGGAGTCATAAAGGCAACATGTAGTAAAAATCTGCCCTCTTATAGACAGGGAGTCAAATTCTCAGCAATGTCTGAGACATACTGCAGTGATGGGACATACTTTCCCCATAACCCCAGGGCAGGCGAGAGCAGACGAGAGGGGCTGAGTGGGCTCCAACATGGAAGAAGGAAACAGGGATAAACTGAAGGGTTAAGGGATAGGTTTAGTGGAAGGACTGGATCATTAACAATGATCCAGATTTTCCTTTCCTTAATACTTGAAGAACACGTGAAGTGCAATTCTACTTCTGTACAGTAAGGTTTTTAATCACTCTCGTACTTTTAATTATTTTTGTTGTTTTCAATTTATTTTTGAGTTGGAAGTAGTAAAATCAGGTGACACTTAGACAGATGCTCTTTGGAAGATGCAAATGGGGGCAGAAGCCCCAATTATCAATTTTTAAAGAGCTACACGAAGCAAACCCAAATGGTATCATCCTGTGTTGACACCACAGTTCCAAACTTCTGCCATACCACCTTTTCACTCATTTTCATAAAATCAGACCATTTCTGTTTCCTTGCCCTTTTTCATGGTAACAATTGGTGAAGCTATCCTGCCAGACTCTCCTCTATCCCTCAATGATGCCATGCACAGGGTCCATCAGTTGGCCAGGACCTGACCCTATGCAAGTGCACGTAGAGGAGGCAGACACAGACCTAAATGCCCTGTGTACTGCCTGCTAGTTACAAAGGCGAGTGTTGCAGACACACAGACACTTGGTGATGCTGACAGGGCTCCCCTGAGGACATACTCTGAGACTTAGAACTCATTTGTACTTAGGACTTATTCCATCCTTTGGGCTTTTTTCCCTCTGCTATATGGGGACTCTCTGTACCCCCTAAGTCCTCTGTCCCACCCACAACAGCCTTGTGACTGCTAGAGTCTGACCTGCTCTCAGGAGATGTTTGACCACACAACTTCAAGGCCCCAGAGATCAACTGCATGATTTCCTTTGCCCTCCCCACTCACTTTAAATCAGGTGAATTCGGGTTTGGACTGCCCCTGCAGGTTCAGGCCAGCCCCCACAGCTGGGATTGACAGCATCTGCTCCCTTCTCAGTACCAACTCAGCTATTCCTTTTATGCTGCTTGGTTATTTTTTCCCCAGATTCAACCCCAGGGAGATCTTCTCTGAAATGTTCAGAGCAGAGACAGGAAAGCAGGTAACAAGAGTATTTGTAAGAAGTCGTTTCCCTTTTCTGAAGAGACTGCACCTCACTGTTCAGGCAGGGGGTGTTATATAATCAGGTCCACTCACCCCCAGGCAGGGCTTGCTTACACCGTGGCAAATGTACTACAGATTAATGCCTCACATGCTCCTTAATTCCCCGGATGCTGCAGCTGGTGCCTCTGTGTGTGTGTAGCTGCAGGGAGGGGTCCGTCCAGGAGCCCTTCTTTCAGCCAGCACTCATGACAGCTATGCTGCCAAGGATAGTGCTGCTGGCCAGGGCATGATGTGCATGGTCCAAGCCCCCCCTCTTGTGGGGCCCCTGCAGAATGGGACACAGAACCCTGAGCTTCCAGACGGTGTGGTGTTCTGCAGGTCCTGGCTGCACAGCCCTCAAGGGCTCTCACCTGTGCTGGTGCTGATGTTCTCAGTGCCCACTGTCTGCCCCATCAGGTGGTACTGGTTCAGTCTGGAGCCATCTTCTGCCACCACCACAGACTTGGTGGAGCCATTGGTCCAGACATACACGACCTCAGAATTAGGATATGCATCTATGGGGCGGAGGACAGAAAGTGTTATGAACATGAAATCACTCCCAGCCTGGAAAATATAAAGAGGTTGAGAAGCAAGAGAGAGAAATGATGGGGACATTTGGAAAGTTAATGCTGAATGACCTAAAAAGTGCAGGGTGGTCAGAATAGGGCCACTGAAGCTCAGGTCCTTCCCACTTTTGAAATGCAAAAGGCCTGGGTGTTCAGAAGCCAGTGCCCCCTTCTACTTAGTATGTATTTTCTCTTTTAATGAAGCAGTGAGAATATCAGCTCTGAGATCAGATTACCTGTATCTTCTCCAGCTCTGTGACCTTGACAACCCACTCACCCTGTGCCTCAGTCTTTTCATTGATAGAATGAGCTAATAAGAGCACCTACTTTAGAGTTCTGGTATGATTGTGTGATCTACATAGTGAAATATATGAATGGCACACTGATGACTTTTGCTACTCTAAACCTTTCACTCTGCAACAGGCATGTGCTATCAACACTGTCCTCAGGAGAAGGGTAGATGGATAGACAAGACCAGGTGCCCCCATGAATGTTACCTTACATGGCATGGGCACTGTGCAGATGGAAAGATGGTGCTGTATCTTAAAATCAGGAGATCATCCTGGATTATCCCAGTGAGCCCAATCTTATCACAAAACAGAGAACTTTCTCCAGCTGGAGCCAGATGAAGAGATTTAAAGCATGAAAAATGTACTCGACTGGCCATTATTGACTTTGAAGATGGAGGAACAGAGTCCCAGGGAAAGAGAACTCAAGGTGCAAAGGTCCAGGGCAGCAGCATGCCTGAGATGCCTGAGGCAAAACAGAGCATACCTGGAAGAGGGCAGACCAAAGGACAGAAAAAACAGAGCTTTGAGGCATTTGACTTTTCCTCTGAGCCAGGAAGACATTGAAGAGGAGAGTTAAGCCAATTAAGTAACCTATTCAAATTTATGCAATAAAAGGACCACTCATATGAGTGAGTCAGGAGAGCAGAATGCAGGTGGAAAAGGGACAGAAATGGGAGAGTAAAATTAAAACAATCCAGGTGAGAGGCAATGATGGTAATAAATAAAGAGGAAAATAGAATACATTTTTCTAAAACATGCTCATGTAAGAAACATGATGTGAGCTTTGAGAGGAAGTGTGTAGTTATTTGCACCGAGTAGAATGGCGAGAACCTGGAGGGCACTGACCTCTAGTGAAAGAGCAGTATAATGTGTTGGAAGAAACAGCTCTATAACATGTGGATCTGAGGGATGCTGATGTGTGTCAGAGTCGGGGCACACAAGCCCCGAGTTCATAGCAATGGTCTCATTGTGATGTCACCTGAGGCACTGGGCTGGGAGGTCACCCAGGGAATGCTGATGAATAAAAGAAGAGGATGAGGCACAGCTTCCCAGTGTGCTGCAGGGTCTAGAGTTGAAGGAGATGAGGAGAGCGGAATTGCAAGTGGCCACCACAGCTGGGGGGCACAACAAATGTGTTGTCACACGGGCTGCACGTGATAGCCAAGGGGTGGCCAGGGAATCCAGCAGGGTCACCTAAGCAAAAGTAGGTGTGTAAGAGCCTGTGTACTTCAGTGGTCTCTTCAGGACCCTTCAGGTGAACTGGTACACCTGCCTCAGTCTAGCCCCAGAACCTGCATAGATGCCATGTGGAGCCATGGCACCTTCAGAACAAGGCTGTGTGCCTTCACTCCCAGCTCCTCCAACAGGGCATGACACTAACTCCTGACTGAACAAAGCCAAGCACTGTCATACAAAAAAAAGTAATAATAATACAAAAAACAAATGCTTCTGGAGCTGGGGGAAATGTTAGAGACACAGGCTACAAGGACAGTCTCCCTCAGTAGGACACGTGTTCTGGGATCCCCCAGCAGTTGTGGCAGCTGAAAGTACCTACAACAGCCATTCTTAGTTCTTACATGCCAAACCATGTCCTGTCAGAGATTTCAAAAGAGAGAAGCCAGAGGAATGATGGAGATTATGCTCAAAGTGTGGAAGCTTCTTTGCTAATACACACAACAATCCAAATTCTTATTCTATGTGCAAACAAGTATTCATAATAGTCAAAAATTATAAAACAAGCATGTATATAGCAAACACAGGGCCATCCCATGCGCAGCTCACCAATATAGCTCACCATCCTGCTCTCCCAAGGAAGTAGTCCAAATTTTATGTTTCTAGAAGCATTTACATTCTGGGCAGGGATTTACCCATATCTTTTCTATAAGATCTGTGTTTTTATGCCCATTTGATTAGTATCTTTTCATTATAGAGTTTGATACACATACTTTTGGATATATGCATCACAAATATCTGCTCTAAATATGTAGCTCTTTCACCTTGTTCATGGCATTATTTTGGAGGGCAGATAAATATTAATTTTAATGTAATCAAATCCATCATGTTTTAAATTAAAGTTTGCTTTCAGCATCTCTTTCCAAAAGCCCTCCCCATTGCTCTCTCATATACAACACTTGAATTATACAAGGTTTAATATGTTGCCTTTTACACATGGCCTTAATTATCTGTATTTAAGTATCAGATACCAATTCCCCATGTGCATTTCAGTGTGACCACACTATCATTAGCTTGTCTTCCCCCTTCCCTCACTTGAAGTACCTGCTCTGGCAGGTAAGTCTGCATATATCAGGAGCCTGCTTTCTCCTCCCCTGATTCTCTTTCCACTCCCTTTTCCTGTCCCTGTTTCAAAATATTGCAATCATTCATATGTCAGGAGAACATCCAGAGGTAGGAGGGTGAGGCCCCACCCTTCCTTCCTCAGGGGATCCTGGATGTTCTTGGCCCCTGTCCATCCACATACATGATAGAATCAGCTTGTTAGGATTTATTTGAAAACAAAATCCTCAGGAGATCTATACTGGAAATCAGTAGATCTAGAATACAGGTTATAGTTTGGGGAAACAAGATGTCCCACCTGGAGTCTTTTCCATTATGGCATGATGTGTGCACTCATGAGTTTACATCATCTATACTGAAATATCTTTCAGTAAATTCATATCATGTCCTACACAATCACCTTGCACATCTTTTGATAGATTCCCCCCACCTTGTGATATGCAACACTCTTTTTTCATAACCAACATACCCTGTCTGAAAATGATGGCCATGTGGGGGGGCCAACTTACAAGTTTGCTGGGCTGGGGGGCGTGAGAACTAATGATAGGATCCTAATGTTCATGTTCACATTAGTAAGATCTATACAGAAGTAAATAGAATAGCTATTTATTTATTTAACAATTGATGAAACACCCTGGAAGGCATGCTTAGCTCTTTTTTTAAGTGCATGTTGGGCAGTGTTCTTGTCAACCTTTTTCTAAAATTAGCATGACCTTCTGTTTTCAAGTTTTAGGTAATATAGAAAGGTGTTTTCACATGGACAACATTGGAGTTCTCCTAATGAAAATTTTTCCATTGTAATTTTCTTGTCTCCTGGGAAGATGTGCATTTCAGGGTGATGAATGTGTGTGGGGGGTAATGCTGCTCTCCCCCTTGGCAAATGGCTTTCTAAATGTCCAGTCACAGGCACCGTTGGGCATTTTCTGCAACTCCAATGGCCCCCTGGGTTCCACATAAATGACAGTGAGATTTCTTTTGCCTATTATGTAAATGTTGCAGAACCTTGAATAATGCAGGCCTGTGGATACTCAGACATGGATGGTGAGCAAAGCAGTCTGGCTGGATTCTGTCCAGGCTGTAAGTGTGGATTGGATAGAAGAGGCTAATGAAGCAGTGTCCTCTGGGTAGGGAAAAAGCCCCGCTTCCTGCTGTCTCCAGACTAGCTCAGGCTGATCCTGCACCTGTTATCCTGTGCACCTGTTCTGTATCTTCTCCTCAGCTCATCTGCCTCAAATCTCCTGCACTGCAGCTGGCCTTCTAAGGTGGCCTCAGTCATAACTGTAGGCTTCCTTAACCACCCCTTCTTTCCATTTCCGTATCCACAGGAGACTGGGAGTTTGCTCCCTGGAGAGAAGTATGGTAGATCCCCACATCTCTTCGAAGATGTAAATGGGTTGGGAAACATGAATCCCAAAGCTCATGAAAGGAGCTCAAAGCTTGGGGAAGTAAGTTTTGATACAAAACAGTTCTGAGACTTAGCTAAGATTATAGAAATCCATCTAAAGAGAGCCCAGAACACAGAAAATATTGTTTTTCTCATAGGTGACTACTTGATGCCAAGACTGCTAAGAAAGAAAAGGAAAAGGAGTGAGGACTAGCGTGAGATGCTAGGGAGACAGGCAATGCCTGGGGCACGGGGTGCTCTGGAGAAAGCTGAGATCCAGGGGCATAGATGGCTCCTAATGAAGAAGCAAGGGTGCTGATGGGAATCATTGCATCTCGGAGGTACAGAGGTGGGAGTGGTGGCTGGGACAGTCTTGGCCTGGTAGGGGCACTGACCCCCTATCCCATCTGCCCTCCTGAATTTAGAGCTGCTCATCATTTCCACTGTAGAACTGGGGTGGCACATAGCTTCCGATGGCTCCTCCTCAGGCTCTGAGGCTGAGCATCATGTTGGCCAGGGTGTGCTTGTGCACTGCCAGCAGGGAGGGCTGAGGGATCACTGGTCCAGGTGGAGGCCCCTGTATGTTACTTGGACCTTGCTAGGCATGAGTCTCTCCATTGTTGTGGGGTGGACAGGAGATTAAATTAACAATATGTACCTTCCAGTCAAGATCCAATAAAATAGCAATTGTAAGTAGATAAAAGTCATTTGAAAGCACAGCAGACACTATCTACAACACATTATAATAATTCACATGTTTTTGCTTTCTTAGATATTAAAAGCTCTTTTGATGTGGATGATGTTAATAGCATTGATAATACCAACAGCAAGAGGCACTGTGGCCTCCGGCATGTCTGGCAATGTCAGCACAGAATCCTGAGTTTCACTCTCATCAAATTAAGGGTGGAAATAAATGACCACTCATGTCCACTTCAGCTCAGGTGTTTAGCAACCAACACTAAACTCTTCTCTTTGGGTCAGTGATGTGGCATTCAATCTTTCAGCTGGGACAACAGTAAAGGAGGCAATCAGGTTTACTGTGCTATCATTTTTCATGATTTAGAGTCCTGGAAAACAACACTCACCTCCTCTGACCATACATCAGCAGGGCTGTGCAAGAAGGCTTGAAACATGTTCACTCACAAATGACTGGGGAATTCATCATCACTGCCCTCAAGGACTCTCCCCTCTGGTTGACACTTTCTGACCTCTTCT
Source organism: Marmota flaviventris (assembly GCF_047511675.1). Taxonomy (NCBI): domain Eukaryota; kingdom Metazoa; phylum Chordata; class Mammalia; order Rodentia; family Sciuridae; genus Marmota; species Marmota flaviventris. The sequence continues at coordinate 125,838,274 of NC_092499.1, forward strand.
AGCATTGCTAATCTCTAATAGAAGGAAGTGATGGCACAATCGACTGCTTACATAGAAGGCCTTTCAGAAGTCATGTGTTTTTGTTTAACTATTAATGAAATAAGAAATTGTGATTCTGACATTCACTATCAGAATGAACTTGAACAACCTGTTTGAGCTCTAAGCCTCTTATTTTCCCACCTGTAGTTTTTGCAAAAATAACACCCATCTCCTAAGGGTTGTAGTGAGAACAAAGTGTATGTGTGAATATTAAGTATTTAGAATATGCCCATCACACTGTAGATGCTTAATAAATAATAGCAACAGTGAGTATAACCATATGTCAAGAAGGATTTTTGCTTGGTGTCTAACCCAGTCTAAAGAAAAGAGATTTCTATTTGAATTTTCTCCTCCCTTATTCCCTCCCTCCCTTCCTTCCTTATTTGTGTTGTGGATTGAATCCATAGGTCTCATACATGGTAAGCACTCACTTCATCTCTAAGCCTCCAGCCCTGAACTGAATTCTGATTGTCAGCAGATCTAATTTTTGAGGAAAATAGTCAGTCTTATTTGACAGACTGTGCAGGGACATCCAGGAACTACTAACAGCCACCTAAAAGGTCTGTGTTGCTCTGCATTAATTACATATGATGTTGCAGATTAGAATGCCACAGGTAACTGGAATCTTTGTGATCTGAAAATGTACAGCATTTGAGTTCTCAGAAGCCTATGTCTCTAGCTTCCCTTTCTCTTCTAAAACCAGGGTGGGAATGAGCATAGCAACTACCTAACAAGACCCTGTCACACATTACCTGTATGAGTGTAGTCTCCTGGGTTGGAAACTAAATCCATAACTGACATTGTGGCTTGAATAACATAGAGAAGAAAAGTTTGCAAAATATGAATATATTTAGATGTGGCATCTCGAAGGGTCTACCAGAGGCCCAATAATCTTGCTTTAAATTTAAGAGATAAAATAAATCAAGAGGGTATTGCACACCCTTTGCCTTATCCAGAACCAGTTAAGAGGTAGGTGAGCAATCAGCAGATGGGATGAACAGATAACCCATCTGCCTTATTACCAACTATGCCACCACTGTAGGTCATGAAGCACATCACCAGCTCATAGTTAAGTCCTTGCAAAATTACACAGGGTCTGAGAGAACAGAATAAAGAAACTATGATCGCTGTGTTTGTGGACTTTTAGTAGAAATAGATCAGGAAAGAAGGACTGTCACCCTCCCAGCAGAAAGATGCTCTGCCTCAATGACAGGAGTAAGAAGCACCGAAGGAGGATGGGAGTCCTCAGAGAAAATCTCTTACATAATTTCCTCACTTTCATGAACCACTTCACTTTTTTACCTTCAAACCAGCAGCTTCTCCCAATTACGACCAGCTTTCACGTCACCTTGTCTTAAAATCACAGTGCTATCTTTGAATCATGCCCCTCTTTCATCCTACATATTCTCTTTTCATATCTGGCCAACAACTCCTCTCAGGTCTTATCTCTTCTACCTGCTTCTTGGGAATTTCTAGCTCTTGATGTCACCTCCAGGAACAGTCAAATCAGCATGTGGTTCCTTTGTTCGATATGCTTCACCCACTCTGCCTGCTACTTTTAGAAATACTTTCGTATTTATGGTCTTTCCTGTTTAGCTTGTAATGCCATTCTGCCAGTTCCCCAAAGGAGGCTTCCCCTCTTGTTAAAATGTATTTTTAATTGACAAATAAAAATTGTGCAAATTTATGGGGTACAATGCGATGATTTGAGCTATGTATACAGTGCAGAAAGATTCTGTCAACATAGTTAATATATATCTATTACCTCACTAACTCATCATTTTTTTACGTGTGTGGTGAGAACATTAGCAGTCAATTTTATCAGCTTTGAAATACACGTTATTATCAACTGTGGTCAGCATTCTGTGTAATAGACCACAAATTCTATTCCCGTGGTCTACTGAAATTTTGTACTCTGAAACCAACATCTTCCTTGTGCCCATCCGTCCCTACCCACACCCAACCTCTTGGAACAATCCAGTCTCTTTGTTTCTATGAGAATGACATTTTCAGAATCCACAAAACAAGCAAGATCATACAGTATTCATCCTTCTGTGACTTGCTTATTTCAGATGAGGTTTCTCATTTCATTCTAGACCTGGACTAACAGACCAGGGGTTTTCTGTGTTTTGCCCTTATTTCCATTATATCTCCTTATATTCAACTCCTACCAGGTTCATTTCAGATCCCCATGGTGAGCTATCTTTTGTGTGAATCTCAGATGGCTTTAAGTTGCACAAAGATATTTAATCCAATGATCTACATGTGTCCCTCAGCTCCTCAGGAGAAGCTCATGGTTGATACTTGTGTGTTCCTCCTTGCCTCAAGCAGAGTGCCGAATGCTTTCCATGCCTGCTACAGATCCAATGTTTGTGTCCCCCAGAAATTATATCAAAATGGAATCGTAAATATGATGGTATTAGGAGGTGGGCCTTCACAAGGTCATCAGAACATGTGGGTGGAGCCCTCCAAATGGGATTAGTGACCTTATAAAACAGATTCTCTTGCTCCTTCTACCATCTGGCATTAAAGTGAAAAGACAGTCCTCTCTGGAGAGGAAGCAGGCCCTTAACAGCCACCAAATCTGTCATCAACTTGACCTTGGACTTTCCAGACTCCAGAATTGTGAAGAATAAATTTACATTGCTTATAAGCAGCTTAATTTATGATATTCTATTTTAGCATCCCAAACAGACTAAGACAGTCCCTTTAAAACAGCAGTTCTTTTAAATAGCAATTTTCTTAGTCCATTTGAGTGCCTTCTTATTGTGTCTTCACATGGAAGAAGGGCAATCAAGGCTCTCTGGGACTCTCATCACCCCCATCATCTCCTGAAGGCCTCATCTTCTAATGCCATCACATTGGGGATTAGGTTTCAATACGTAAATTTTGATGGGACACAAACATTCAGACCATGGCAAGAATCAAGTTTAACTAATTAACCAACACAGTTGTTAAAACAATCTAAACTCAGGCACAACACAGAAAAAAACTTCACTGTGTTTCCAAGGCCTCAGGGACTGTGACATATTCACATCAGACTTTGAGAAACCTGGGTTCTAGATTGTGCATACTCATGCTGAGTTGCTACATACTGGAGATGATGAATGCAACAGCAGGGTCATGATTCCACACATGTAAATATATTTACAGCTCACAACAGGGAGACTGATCCCTGATTTCCTGGATGCCTACCAAGGAAGCCTTCAGTTCTAATTTAGCATATATTTTCATAAATCCAGATAAATTTAAAATTCAATGTTCATAAAATCAGATATTATCTCATAATTTAATATTTAATCTATTGTTCTACAAATAAAATGAGCAAAAGAATCAAGACATTTTCTTTTTTGAACAATTTTGATGTGTTTGAGCATTTAATTTCAAAAGGAAACCATGCCATTATCTTTAAGGATTTCTGTATAGACTAGGAAACATCCTCTATAGGCTAGGACTAATTTCAACATTTGTTTGAATTCTTGAAGCTGGAGGCAGCAATAACAGAAATGCCTGCTAATTCACTTCTGCATTAGAGAAACCAGAGCATGTGGCTCATTACAATAACGACACATATTTGCATTCCTTTGTCTCCTAATAGCAGAGAACTGTTGGATTGGGTAATTTGAAACTCATTATACTATCACATTTAGCCTATGCATACTCAGATGCCTGTGGTATAAGTGAGCAACTTGGCCAAGCATCTATTTTTAGAAAATCCAAAGGATGAAAAAGGCAAATAAGAAAAACATTTAGTAGAGTGGCATTTCTTCTCCTAAAATAATTATGTCTTGAACTGAAACTATATAAGCTGACAAAAAGCTATATTTATACAGTTTTCTATCTCTTGGTCATTGTATAAAACATGATATCAATAAAATCCTTTGAACTTTTTGCATATTGTGGTCATTAACAGTAAATATACACCATTGATCAATATCTGAATGAACTCAAATCCATCTTCAAAATACTGGGCAGATAAAAAGAAATCTGGCAGGACAGTTCAAAACATCTACTGAGTTTGAGAAGTGCCTCTGCTAGTTTTATTCTATATATTTTGTATGATAGTGATCTTATTTAGTTTCATTGAATGTAGAAAGGGAAAAGATCCCACCAGCTGATTACTTCAGCTTTGAATGTGATAAATGATTTAACTGCAGTGGGTTGGCTGTCGAGTATGAGATAATTTAGTGAAGAAAAATTAGGTTGTCACATATTTTTCATCACCAAAAATTGCTCTCGAGTTGCTTGCCCTGAACACAATTACCATTAAATCTAGGCTTCACAGTGACTTGAACTTATTTAACCAAAGGACAGAGTACCACCACAGTATGAAAAAAAAAACAAAACAAACAAACAAACAAAAAACCTTCAACTTTTCAGTGTTCTGTTTCTGATCAAATCAAAGCATAATTTTCCTATACTGAGAGTGGTATAATTTTAAATTATACAACTAATTTTCCTTGGGAGATGTGGACCACCTTTCTTCCTCCAGAGATATGAATAAGTAATTTCCTAAAAAAATGCCTTCCAATCTTTAGTAGGTCTTTTGTCACAAGCAATGATGTTCATAGTCACCCCGTATAAGCAAGTGATTTAAATATATCCTGGTGACAATGCCCTTCTATTACATCATTCACCCAAAGAAATGTATATGCTAATCTCTCTTTAGCATTTGAAGACCATAGTTTGAAAAAAGACCAGTTATTTCCATCTCACTTTACTTTTGGTTCATCACTCATACTTACCTCTCTTAAATTCAAAAGTCCCTTTGAAATGACAAAGTAATATAAATAAAACTCTTGGAGTCAAAAAAGGCTCCACTTCCAGGAATGGCAAAGTGGTTGCTATGAGGTAACAACCATTAAGTATGGACACCAATAAAAAATTACCCCCTGGAGGATCTGGAGAGAGAACAAGTATAGGCAGAAACTAAAGGGTGACACATGGAAGAAGCAATGGCTTTTCCCTTAAAAGGCTGTGTGTCAGTACTGTGACATGGCTAAGCTGCAGACAGGATTCCTCAGTCTTGTCGGTGTGAAGAATCAGAGGAAGAGTCTGTAGTCGCCAAGGCAATGCAGCTGGAAGGTAAGGCATCAAATCCTTGAAATTAAAAGAGCCATGGGGAGGAAGCCCCAAGTGTGATATATATATATACCGATGTACAAAATCTGCACCCAAATTTCTGTCTTACCCCCACATGGTATTTGCATGCATGGAGCATGGTCCCACCAGCCCAACAAAGGTCAAAGAAATACCTGACATGTCAGCTGCTGCTGCCTGCCAGGGAAAGGCAGTCTGGAGTTTGAACTCAGCCAAGTTAATTGGTTTTATATGTAGAAGTATGATTATAAATAGAAGTGCAAGTGTAAATGGAAGTGGAATATATAACTAAAACTCTATAGACTTAACAGAATCCAGAGTCCTTATAAAATAACCAAGTAGATCATGCATCCAACATCCAGGCTTTGAATCCTTCCCTAGGGACAGAAACCTCACTTCACCTCATACAGTTGATGAGGGAATTGGCAGAGTTAGAAAATCTAGACACCAACAACTGGGAACTAGGAAAAGGAGTAGGACGAGGGCCTACTTGGACTTTCAGTCACCACAGTCCCATATCCTTCCCAGGCTCAGCTCAGTGTAAGTGGATGCAGAACACCAGCTCCCAGATTCTTCCTAGGGAGGGAGAGGCAGATCATGGATCCAGCATCCCAACTTTCTGGGTGCTACACAGATGTCTGGCTTCCCATGGAGCCTGCCTTTGAGCACTGAGGGGACTCAGCACTACCCAGTCACCTAAGAGCCAGTGAGAACAGAGATGGCAACTGGTCTCACAGCCCATGCCACTGGTTCAGCACACAGCAAACAGGGAGATAACCCTAGACCTCAGCTGCTCTCTGGAAAAGAAAACAGTTGGATGAAGCATCCAATAATCCAGCTTTTCTGAGATGCCTGAGGAAAAGTTTCAGTCTTGTCTGTTTCTGACTACTAATGGGACCCCAGCATACTCGACACCTTGCGACTGTTTAAAACAACAACAAAAAGACAAAGATGTAGATTGGATGAGACAGAGATCTCCAGAGCATCTTGCCAGAAGGACTGGTGAAGGTCTTCTCCTGAATGTAGTCAGCTCAGGAAGACTGGGAAACCTCCTTCCCCTTAGCCCATGTGTTAAAGGCTTGTCTCAAGGGTGGGACTATTGGGAGGTGGTAGAGCCTTTGGGAGATGGAAACTTATAGGAGGTCTTTATTTCTCTGGAATACAAACTCAAAGGGGACTATGGAGCCCAAAGAATTCCTTTTTTTCTTGCTCTCTGACTTATGATATAGGTGGCCATATTTTCACTTTAAAGACAAGGAAAGTAGTGTGGCAAGGACAAAGCACTCTCTAGTCTTCTCTGATTGCACCATACTGTGCTCATACACAACCTACATTCTTCTCAATGAATGTGGAATTGATCTCAAAAGTATATTCACGGTTCTTACTTGTGAAAATAACTTACAGCTGCCAAATTTCAGAGGGCAAGCATGGGCATCCATCGGGAAGTCTTCAAGTTGCATGGGGCACTCAGCAGAGATCGTCAAGCTGAAAAAAAAGAGATCAGACCTTTAAATGACTGTCCACTGAGCAGCTACTTTGTCCCAGAAAGCCATATCAAATACTAATTTTAACAAATACCTTTTGTGATATTGTTTAAAATGCCTTCACTAAAGTACCGAAATTTGCGTAGTAGATGAGTATCATTCAGAAATAAGGCTTAGAATCAAATCCACTCAGCTTGGTATGTGTGTTTCTCCCCTCCCATCTATATACATAACTGCTTGTAAAACAACTAAAGATGCACTTAAAAGTATTTACTCTTTGTTTCCCATCCCTTATTCATCATTATCTAAAAAGGTTACCTTGATGAGGCTGAAAATATACACATTATCTAAAATAGCTCATGAGCTCAAAAAATGTAAATGTAGATAAATGCACAAAGTTTTACCAGAACCTGGCTATACTCATTGTTTAATAGATTGATATGAAACCGTACAGTAAGTAAATGTATGTTGCAATAGGAATGCTCTGGTAAAACTGGATTTGCTTTTTAATTCAAGCCTAGTTTTCCAAATAATAACACCAACAACCACAACCGCCATCACCAATAACTACAATAGTGATAATAATGACAGTGGGCCTGTTTTTGCCAGGAACTCTTTTGAATGCTTTACCTACATTCACTCATAAAATCATAGCAGCATTATGAGATCTCTTGCTATTATGACCTCAGTTCATGGAGGAGGAAATTTAGTGTGTAGAATAAGGAATCAGTCCCTAAATGCAAGGCTATCATGGCAGGATCCTCTGCTGCCAGCTTTTGATTGCAGGGGCTCCCTAAAGGCATCTGCTGCTTGCCACACAGCCACAGGCTCTGCTCTGGAAGAAGCAAGTGCACTTACAGAGCTACCACACATGGGAATTCCATGGTCTGCACAGGGCTTGAGGGTGCTCCCCAAAAGTTCATATGCCTGAAGCTTGGGCCCCAGTGTGGGGTTATTGAGGTGGTAGAAGCTGTAAGAGGTGGAGTCTAATAGGAGATGATTAGGTCACTGGTGCCACTGCCTTTGTAAGGCCTTAATGTAGTTCCTACTGGACCCCAGTTAAAAAGTGAGAGACTGACCCCTGAATCTGGAGTCCTGTCTTACCACAAGGTCACTTCTGCTCATGCCTCCACCATTGTGATGCCATCTCCATGAAGCCCTCAGAAGAGGTTGAACAGATGGAATCACCTGACCTTGAACTTTCAGTCCTCAAAACAAATCTCTTTACTTTGTTCATTACCCAGCATCAAGTATTTTGTCATAGTCACAGAAAATGGACAAGAATTTTTATTTATCTTACAGACCTTTTTCTAATTAAAATTCCAAATTGTATTGAGCTTATCTTCTGTTTTTTGATTTTCTTTCCATTATTTAAAATAAAATGAATTATATAAAATAAAATCATAAGACAAAACATTTGACTTCAAATGCATGTTATCATTCTACTTCTAAAGCAAATAATAATTCCATTTTAAATAGCACTGTGGTCAATGCCTCATTGTATTATATTTGAACACTGCTTAAGCACCCAGGAGGAGAATCAAAATGAAAAAACATTAATTTTTACCTTTATTACTTCCTCTTAATAATATAGATTAAACTATAATTATTAGATTGGGCACATAATTCACACTTGCTGATTGTAGACTAAGTAGTCAATGCATGCATTGTCTGATTGAAACTAAAATGTGATCAGTGGAAAGAGGTCTGTGCTCACTCCATCAGGAGTGAGAATTCTCCATTCACAATACTATGAAGGACAGTCTCTCAAATACATAGTGAGTCCCAGAGAGCTATAAGTGCAAATAGACAGAAGTCTCATGTTGAGGCAAGGAGATGATTTTTAAAATGGTATTCCATGTATATTCATAAATTATGAGAAAATACAGAAAAAAATATAAAGAAGATAATTACAAATACCTACCATTTTATTATGAATTTACTTGGTACAGGTAGCCCAGAGTTCTTCTATATGTATGTATATTTTCTTTTCATTCCTGGTATTTAAAATGCAGTCTTTTTTTTAAACCCAACATTAGAGCTGAAGTATTTCCCACATTACTAAAATCTACATAATTGTGACTCTGAGGGACTGAATATTTAATTCTAGCATGCATGTGTATGTGTAGTAACAAATAAAATGTTGTTAGATTTTTACATTATTTTTCATGACTGATAATCTGCAATGAATCTCTTCAATCATAAACTATGAAAAAAGGTACATTCTAAGAGACTATGAAATGGGTGAGGTAAATAGAGATTCACTTATTATAATTATGAAAATTAGGAATGAAAAAGCATACTCTGTGAGACTGGTATTCAGACAACACAAAGGAAATAATGGTTTTTTTTAACATGGTTGTTAGCAAACTTAAGCAATTTGTTGAGTAAAACAATAACCAACAGAGAATTTAAATGACTCAGATATAATCTAGAGAATAAAATCACAAGTGAGCTCAGAATATCTAGAATTTCCTTAAGAAGCAAAATTTTAATAGAGAACCAGGACACACACACACACACACACACACATACACACACACACACACATATATATCTGTAAGAGCAGGTTCAAAGCAATACATGTGACAAGGAGCACATGGAAAGACAGTGTTGTAGGGACTCTTTGGGTGGGTTTATGGCCTCCATTCTAACAATTCATGGAGCAGGGAGACAGGAACACCCAGGGCCCACCACTGGAGCAGTGCGGGGAGTTCAGGAGGAGAACTCAGCTTCAGTACTGAGCCTGCAACCAGCAGACCCAGCTCTGAGTCGCCTCCTACTAACGACATCATAGGCCCACTCCCATCCCCAGGGCAGACGTGGAGATGGTGCCTCAACGGCAGAGACTTCTTTTCAGTCAAGGACATGTCTCTAAGACACCTTAACTGGGGTTCTGGTTCCAGCAAACACTCAGTTTCCACAGGATCTGTAGATTGCCTGGAAACCAGGTCTGTTGGCAGGGTTCTTGACAACTTGATGACTTGTGGTTAGCTCCTCCTTTCCTTGCTCTGTGCTGGTCTGCTTCAGTCCACCTTCCCACTCCAGGTACCACAGCTCAGAACCTCTGTTGTCCGTCCCTATTTGTCAGCGCAAGCCACCCCCTACCATACACACACGTACCCAGGAAACTTGATACCCCCCTTGGGCATTCCACCCATTCCTGGATTACAACTGGTTTCCTGGCCAAGACCACCACGCGCTTACAAGGGGAACCAGAGCCCTGTATCTGTCATGGTGGGATTCATTCTGGCCGGTTGATTCCCAGAGCTACCCATCTCTGGAAAATCACTGCACTGACAACATTTAAAGGTGGCATTCTGACAAGGAAGGCACACCAAGGCCTACTTTTAGCATATTGTAGGAGTGAATGTGTATGCGTGTGCGCGCATGTGTGTGTATGTGTGTGTGTGTTATAAGGAGGACAGGGGATAGTAAGAACGTGCAAAGACAGGTCAATAGAAATTAGCTGGATATTATGGTTTAGATATGAAGTATCCCCCATCAGCTCATGTGTGAGACAACACAAGAAGCTGAGAGGGAAAATGATTAATCAATGTACTAATCCCCTGATAGGGATTACCTGATAACTGTAGGCAGACAGGGTGTGGTTGGAGGAAGTGTGTCAGTGGGGGAGTGCTTTTGGGGTAGATATAGTTTGTCCCTGGTGAGAGGAATCTCCCTCCCTCCCTGCCCCCCCCCTCTGCTTTCTGGTGCCATGTTCCCAGCTTTCCTCTACCACACCTTCCACCATAATATTCTGCTTTAACTTGAGCTCTGAGGGATAGAGCCCTCCTTCTATAGACTGATACCTCTGAAACCACGAGCCCCCAAATAAACTTTTCCTTTTCTAATCATTATTATCAGGTCTTTGGGTCATAGCAGCAAAATAGTTGACTGAAATATATATGTTTATATATATCCATATATAAAATATATGGATCTATATTGAAAAGATTCTTTAAAAAATTTCCAGTAAAAACATAAAAAAAGAATGCTTTCTATAATTACCACCTCAATAAATGTTATTATTAGAGACTCAATGATTAGTCCTCAGTTTTACAGAGCTCCTTAGAATTAGAATATAAAACCTCAGAAAAGCATACTTCATCTATGAAAGTGTCTAACAAATGAATTAATTATTCAGATAAGTCCTCCAACAGCAAATGTTTCAGCCTGAGTGAGAGAATAAATCTAAAATTTTTGATGCCTTTAAATGTCTCAACAATGGTCTGTGCTTATGTCTCTGGAGGGAAACTTCTATTCATGGGGTCTTTGAAATGTAAGGGCCTTGATGTATGTCCAACCTCCTTCACAGAGAATTGAGATCAAAGCCCTCTAGGAATGGTTGACTGTCATAGCTCAAAAGTGCCAGTCAGGTTACTGAGTCAAAATCTTCACTTTTTAGATAAAGAAAATGAAGCCCAGAAGGCTAAGAAACCTGCTTCTGGCAAAAGTTCACTGATTTACTAGTAGATCGAGGTATCCAGTTTTTTTTTTCCAAAGGTCCAATTTATGTTTTACTTCTAATTTCTGTTAAGACAGTTTAAGCACTGACTTATTGGAGCATAAGGTCCCATTTGTGAACAACCTCTTAATTGTAGGGTAAAGAAAGACCATTTTGTCAGTTAAGATCATTGTTCCGTCTTGGATTTTTATCATCCTAATTGAGATCTAACCAAAAGCAGCAGCTCACAGGTGAGCACTTTAAGACAGATAAAACAACCAAATTCTAGAGAAGCTTTAGCATTAATTAACTAACTTTGCCTAACTCCTCTGATCAAGTCTTCTCATTTGAAAAAGAATGATAACAGCAGCTGCTTTTATAACCAGAAAGAAATAATTAATAGGTATGAAAAACTGGTTAAAAGTGTTGGTCCAAGACCAGAAATTTAATAACAATAAGTAATTGAAGAAAGTGTCCAGATTCCTAGCCATATTCTCTTCAGATTTGAGACCTTCTTACCCATGTAGAAATACAGCACTAATGCAGTGGAAGGTAGTGCCATGCTGGGCAAAATAAGAGCAATGCTCACCTGTTTATGTTCTCATGCACAGAAACCCCAAGCCTCTGAATGCAATCTCACATGGAAAAATGCTCTGTAGATGTGATTAGTTTAAGGCTCTTCTGAAGGAGAGGTTTTCCTGGATTATCCATGTGGGAACAATATAATCACAAGGGTCTTTATAAAGGGGAGGCAAGAGCATCAGTTTCAGAGATGTGATGAGGGAAGCAGAGGTGGGAATGATGTGGTCAAGAGCCCAGGAATGCAGGTGTCCTCTAGAAACTGGAAGAAGCAAGGTAAGGATTCTTCCCTAGAGCTTCCAGAAGGAATGCAAACCTGTCAACACCTTAAATTTAGCCTTATAAGATTCTTTTGGGGTTCTTGACCACCAGAACTATAATATAATAAAATGTGCTATTTTAAGCAAATAAGTTCTTGACAATTTGTTACAGTGCCAACAGGTAATAACTGATACAAATTTTGATATCTGGAAGAGGGAAACTATTGTAATAAATTTCTGAAAATGTGGAAATGGCTTTGGAATTTGGCAGTGGGTAGAGGCTGGAAGGAAACTGAGATAAATAACAGAAATCCTACATTACCCTAAATAGACTGTTCCTAGACACATGGGTGTTAAGGACTCTGTACTGAGGATTTGCAAGAAAGTGATGAGCATGTATAGAAAACGTATGCTGTCACTGAGAATAGCTAAATGGCCAAAAACATACTGTTGGTAGAAATACAGAGATCAAAGGCTTTGCTGGTGAGAGTCTGAAGGAAATGTAGAGCACGCTGTTGGAAACTGTAAGAGAGAATATGACTGTTGTATAGTGAGAGAAAGCTTGGCTGAACTGTATCTACAGTTATACAGACAGCAGGACTTACAAACAATCATAGTAACATAAATAATGGCTCCTGACAATATAAGGTCTTCATTCCTGGAGCATGTAAACATTACCTTTCATGGAAAAAACGTCTTTGCAGATGAGAATAAGTTAAGGGTCTTGAGATGAGGAAGTCATCCAGGTGTGCCTTAAATGCAATCAGCTCTTGAGACAGGCAAGAGATGAAACACAGAAGAGAGAAGGAGATGAAAACAGAGATGACAGACGTGAGGTGCTGAGTTGCTGGCTTGAAGAGGTAGGCAGGAGCCTTGGGCCAAGGAATGCAAGACAAGGACTCTAAAAAAGGTGATGAATTTTTCCCAAGAGCCTCCAGAGAGAGTGTGTAGCTCTGCCAACATCTTGATTTTTGCTCCAGTGAAACTGATTTCAGATTAATGTGCTCCAGAAGCTTAAGAGAATGAATTTGTGTTGTTTAATGCCACCAAATTTGTGGCAATTTGTCATAGGAAGAAGTCATAGGAAGCTAACACAATGATGAAACTTCATACCTACATGAGGATATTTCTAAGACAAGTGTTGAAGTTGTGGCCTGCTTCCTTTCTGCTTCTCATAGTAAAAAGTGAGGGGCAGAGGAGAGAGATGGAATGGAAAGTTGCTAATAAAAGAAAAGAGCCAGAATCAATGATTTGGATAACTCTTAATTTATCTAGGTTGCAAAAAAAAGGAAATATACTAAAATTATGACATTCAGTGTCAAAATGGCCTGGTCTTAAGAGAAAAACAAGGGAGTCATAGGACAATGTTATGCTCATGCATCTGAACAACACAGAAAACTTTTTGAGATTATTAAGTGTGTGACTCAGGGGTCCCCTCAGTCATGTAAGTGGAAGCCAGATATAAAGAGGGGATTATCCATGAACAAGCATGGAAGAGCTGCTTGTCTAATGGCAGGAACATTTGAGACATCTATGGGAGACCCATGAGATTCTCAAAAATTTTACATTAACAGAAACACTGCTGCATTGGACTGAAAGGGACAGAGGACACAATGAAAGAAGGTACCAGACTCCCAACATCCTAGAGGCAGGAAACAGGTTGACAACACTCAGCTTCAAATATGTGCTACCCTATGGAAAAGGAAGGAGGCTCCAAGGCCACAACCTCAGACACACAGGGCAGGACCTCACATCACAGAGCTTTAGTGCCAGGCCTTGAAACCTAATGTCGTTTGTATGGCTGGATTTAGAAATTGCTCGGAAATGGTGCTTCCTTTTTTCCTACCCTTTTCTCTCATTTCAAATGGGAAGGTCTATTACTGCTCCCTTATTCCTGTTTCAGTATTGCATTTTTGGAGCAAAGAACTTGCTGCTTCCTAGGTTCTACAAATTCACAGATGTAGAGGAAATGTGCCTCAAGATAAATCACAGCAGATCCTTACCCAAAGCTGATTTAGACGATTCAGATGATGAGATTTGAAACTTTTGAGCTGATAAATTTTAGTTGAGATTTTGTACATTAATCTGATGCTGTAATATATTGAGTCTTTTGAGGATATGCAGATGGATTTAATGTAGTTTGATTGTGGGATGGACATAATTTGGGGGTCCAGACAGTACATGTGGCAGGAAAACTAATGCCCTTAATCCTAATGCTCCCTTACCTATGAATATATCCTTATGTGGCAAAAGGGCCATTTCAGATATGATTCAGTTAAGGCTCTTGAATACTTGCAAATGATGTTTATTATGTCTCTACTCACAATAACCAAGACATGGAATCATTCTATGTGCCCCTCAAGCTGCATAAAGAAAACAGGGTCTATATATACACAATAAAGCATCATTCATCCATGAAGAAGAGTGAAAATTATGCCATTTGGAGGACTATGGATGGACATCATGATAAGTGAAACAAGCCAGACTCATGAAAACAAATATTCCATGCTTTCCTTCATACATGGAATCTAAGAAAAGATAACCTACAAGTAAAAGAGGAACTTTTAGGGAAAGGGAAGAGTAACTGGGAGTAGAGAAGCAAGAGGGAAAGAAAGGGAGGGCATGCTCAAAGCATGATATATGCTTGTGCAGAAATGTCACAGTGAAACACATTAATATGCTTTAATTATTATAATTTTAAAAGTTAAGACTCTTAAAAATGGGGACACTATCTTGGATCCTCCTGGTGGGCCCAATGTCATCAATTGCAAGCTACTGGAAAGGGAGAGGCTCATACTGGAGGTAGGAAGTGAGGTGAGATGTTGAAAACACAGGAGGGTGAGCAGCATCATGACCCATGGAAACAAGCAGCCTCCAGAAGCTGAGAAAGAGAAGAAAGTGGGATCCTTCCCAGTGAAAAGCAACTATGTGGAAATCTGTCATGGCAACGGTAGGAAATTTATACAGCAGTTTCCATACAATAAGACAGAAGTCATATTTATTAATTGTATAACCAGTTGCAACTATGCTGAATGTTCCCTAAGTTTTATTGTTGTTCTGGAGTTTTAGGGGTTGAATTCACGGACTCTCATGTGCTTAGTCAAGTGCTCTACTACTGAGCTGCACCCTCATCCCCACCACAGAAGTTTTTCACAAAGCTGACAAGGAAATTTGGAAATGTTAGCCAATTTATAAATACCCACAAAGTGTTCGTGTCAATGAAAATACAGACTCGGTTAATGAAATCAGTACTTCACACAGTGTCCTGACCTGGTGAGTAGTGGCCAGCATACCACACCTCTCTGGAACCTCACAGGCAAGGCACTGCCTTTCATAAAGATGCTACCAGTGACTCTCAGGCAATATTTGAAATCCTTGCGGGGGGGCGGGGGGGTGGAGTTCTGAAAGTCAATATTAACATGTATAAAATGACTGATGCTATGGAAAAGAAACACTGTTTATTTGGTCATGATGTTTTTCTAGCCTTACGAGCCCTAAAGACCACACCAATGCTTCATTCAGGTGCCTTTCTAGTCCCCAGAATTGTATCCATCTGAAAGACTGCAGGGCTCAGAGGTGCAGTGGAACTGGTACTGCCCACCTGGCCTCAGAGGAGGAGCAGGCTTATCGCAGTATGGCCTTGTATGATGCCTCTGGTTTACCCACACATGTATAAGGTTGAACAAGGCTTTTCAATACTCTAGCAAGGAGGAAGCCACAGAATTCTCCTGGCTCTGTACCTGAGTCACATCCTGAGATATCCTGGAACTACAGATCCACATTTTGTGCTATGGCAAGGGGGCGTTGAAAGGAAGCCCAGCTCTGAGAATCACATATTCATTTTTCTTGTATTTGACTCATCTCAAGATTGGCAAATGAAGAGACATCTATCCATGTCTTCATTTACATAAAACTGGCACACACGCGCACACACACACACACACAGAAGGCCACTGTATCCACAGAGCTTCCACATCCGTGAATTCAATAAACTAAGGATAAGAAATATTCTGAAAAAAAAAATGCATCTGTACTGAACATGTAGACCTTCCCTTGTCACTATTCCCTAAACAAAACTGTTTAACAATGATTTAGATAGTGTTTACATTGTGTTTGGAATTTTTAGTAAGTCAGATGCTCTTTTAAAGTACATAAAAAAATGAGTACATAGGTGTTATACAAACACCAAGAATTTTGGTATCTATGCAATATTTTCATATCTGTGGTATCTCTAGAACCAACCCTCCCAAAATAAGGACAGGGTGTGTGTGTGTGTGTGTGTGTGTGTGTGTGTATGCAGGCATATGTGTGTGTATAAAAAATTAAAGTCACCAGTGCTAGGAATATAGACATTCTTTTTTCTCCTTCAGAAACCTTCCCAGGTATGCTGCCTGATGCTAAAATCCCGCCCTGTTGGAGTTTTCTCCCTTACACTCCTTCACTAAGGGGAAAAACAAAACAAACAAACAGACCTCAAATTGTCTTCTAAAGAAAAGAATGTATGAACATATTTGTTTTCTTATAAACAATCACTAACATGATGTTCTACTTGTATTATTTTGTGTACCTGCTAGGAATTGCCAATATTCATGGGAACCTAACTACAATTTAGAATAAAATTTTTGAAGAAAAATGCATTCTAAAGCTTAATTAAATATGTAAAAATTGAACATTTTAAAATATAAATGTTGATCAGCCAAGAACAGTGTCTGTCTCATCAGGAAGATCACTGCCAGGCTGATCTTATTACTGATGGTGTGGGTACTGGTTGTGTTCTGTGATGGTTGTGCATCCCTTGTAATGGATTGTCTTGGATCCAGGCTGACTGCACGCCTGGTTTCTTTCAGGAGCTGGGCACTGTACTTGTTTGCCAAGCTCCTCGGGGATTTGTGCCTTAGCACTAACCCTGAACCCACCCAACTCCAAGGCCAGGAGTAGGGTTGGCAGGAATTGCCTGAAATTAAACAGAGGCAAGTCCCGCAGGGGCTGTTGAGGTGGGAGAGTAGGAATAAGCAATAGAGAGCTGGAATAAAGTTCACAGTGACCTATTTTAAACAATAGAATTTAAATTTGATGAACACAATCTTTTAAAAAAAATAGAACAGGGTATTATTTGAAATTTTAAAGTCTTTCAAGAAAGATTATGTTCAGATGATTCATGTTTTCATTTATACAATTGTAGCATTCCATGCTTTAAAAAAATTGACTACTGAGATGACAAAAATGTCTTCTTGGAAATGGATCTAAATTCTACAACTCACTTCAAGCTTGAGTCACAGGATTCATAAGTTGTTTTATGGCTAATTAATTTCATATACTTGAATATAATAGGATATATGGGACACCAACCAGCAGAATTATACTGGACTAAAAGTGAGGTCTGCACTATTTATTAGAATTTTCATTCCCCTTCAACTGTTGGAAAGATGTCACCAACTGTTATTGATGTTGGGAAATTTGATAATTTTGAAAAGCTAACATATTATCCTACAGGGACATAAGCTTTATTGATCTGTTTTGATTAATATCACTATTTGTTTTTTCATTACTCATGTCCTGAAGAAGGCATCATAATGATGGGTGTGAGAGTGGGAATATTTTGTTTATTTTTTTATGTGTATTTATACACTCAGCAATAAATATACCTTAACAGGTCAAATGTGGAAAAATAAACATAAGCCTGAACAATAAAAATTGCTGCAAAAGAGGAATATCACAAATATGCAAAGGAGTTACTTTCTCAAAATGAAATTCAAAGTTTAACTTTGAGAAATTCTTTGAGATATTTCTTTAAGATTTAAGCATAAGACAAAGAATAGCATGACATAGAAGAAAGCAGATGGACAAGTCTATGGAATCAAATAGAGCCAGCTTCTATGATTCAAAATTCTGAAGCAGATTCCATTATATAGGAGCTATCTTACAGTATTATTTAAGGTATTGCCATACCAATGTAAAATATGCAGCACAATGCATGACACACAGTAGATGTTTTTAAAACTCTACAGAAGAAATAAAGGAGATATCAGAAACATCGGCAGATTGGGGGACTCCAAAAGTCTATCCATCCAGAATGACCTGGCAAAAATTATAAACATCAACCTTTGTTTGAATTCTGGAACCTACAAAAAAAATCTTACAACAACTAGAGGGATCTCAGTGAAGAGAAAAGCACCTGGTCTTCAGTAAGCAAGTTCTGAGGCATTTTAATTTACCAGGTACCATCCCCTGCTCTCCAAGTACCATA
The DNA here is from genome assembly GCF_047511675.1 of Marmota flaviventris. Taxonomy (NCBI): domain Eukaryota; kingdom Metazoa; phylum Chordata; class Mammalia; order Rodentia; family Sciuridae; genus Marmota; species Marmota flaviventris. The sequence continues at coordinate 125,856,430 of NC_092499.1, forward strand.
ATCCTTGGCAATGGCAGCCCCATTCCTGGTGCAGGTGAGTGGTAACAGGAGCAATTCGAACCTTATTATCAAATGATATCTGTTACTTGTTTTGATCTATCTGAGGTTCCCTGCTTTTGTTTTGCCTGTATCAGAGATTTCCCAGACTGATGTCCTTTCCTAGACAGCATTTGTCTAAAATCTATCCACAGACTCGGGGAGGTTTTTTGATGCTTTTTCCCCCAAGGGGGAGGAGATAGTTTTCATTTTGGTTCAAGGCATTTAAAAATCTGTAGGATAACTATGTAACCACTAAGCTAAAGAAACAATGGCCCCACATGACAAACAATATAGAATTTACAAAATTAATGGAAAAAAAAACCTCAGCAAGCATTCAATACCTATAACAAGCACAAACAACAAATACTATGAAGGTGATGAGGATAGAATTTTCAGAGTTACCACATCATAATTTTTTAAAAATGCCTATTTTTAATTAAAAAACAAAGCCCATGAAGAAACAAAGATAGTCTATTTAAAGTGAAAATAAAAATTAACAGAAACTCCCTGAGAATACAAAGACATTAAACTTCTAGGAAACAAATTAAACCAAGTGTCTTAAATACCAAAGAACTAAAGAACACCATGCACAAAGTAATAATAAAGGAAGCACAGTACACAATATCTCAACATACAGAGTACAAGTAAAGAGAGAGAAGTTAGGAAAGCACCAAACAGAAACTCTGGAGGATAAAGACAAGCAAACAAAACAAAAACACAACTGAAGCAAACAATGTGTGGAGAGTTTCAACAGCAGAATGAAAAATATTCATCAAACTTGGAGGTAAAGTAAAATGAAATTATCCAGTCTGAGGAGGAGGAGAAACAGAAAAGAATGAATAAAAATGAACAGAGTCTAAGAGAGGTCTAAGACACCACCAACATTACCAAATCAAGGACACGGGAAGTCCCAGAACAAGAGAAAGGGAGAAAAGAGAAGGAATAATTGAAGAAATAATGGCTCAAAAAGTTCTAAATTTTATAAAGAATATAAATTTAACATCTAAGAATCCAGTGAGCTCCTAGTAGGATAAAGTCAAAATAGATATAGATTAAAATACATTATACTAAAATTGTCAAAAGCCAATGATGAAGAAAGAATCATGAAAGAAGCAAAGAAGAAGCAATACATAATGCACAAAGGTTCCTAAATAAGATTAAACTGATGATTTCCACCAGAAACGATGAAGAGCCAGTGCAATGGATTACTGAATGTGTTTAAAGAGAAAAAAAACTATCAACCAAGAATTCTATTTCCAGCCAAACTATGCTTCAACATTAAGGAGAATTTAATATATTCTAGATTAAAGGTCACTGAAGAAACATTAAAAAGTCAATTAATGTAATCCATCAGATCAACAAGCTAAAGAAAAGTTGTACAATTTTACATTAGATGCAGAAAAGGCATTTGACAAAATCCAACAACCATTTGTGACAAAAACTTACAGTAAACTAAAACTATTGGGGAACTTACTTCACATGATAAAAATTATCTCCAAAACCCTACAGCTAGCATAATTAATGGAGAGAAATTCAAAGTTTGCTTCTCAGTTCAGAACTGAGCAAAGATATCTCCTCTCAACACCTTTTCAACATCATTCCTAGAAGCCCTAGCTAATAAAATAGGATAAGAAATGCAATTTAAAGATATCTACAGATTGAAAAGAAAATTATAAAATTGTCCATAAGCACAGATGATATGACTTTCTATGTAGAAAATATAAAAGGATCAACAACAATAATAATAAATTCCTGGAACTAATATACAAATTAAGTGAGGTTAGTGGATCCAAGATTAATATGCAAAATTCAGTCATTTTCTCACATATCAGCAATGAGCATATAAAATTTAAATGAAAGACATATTGCCATCCAAAATTGAAATATTTATGTAAAAATCTAACAAAGATGTACATGATATGTGTGAGAAAAACAAGAAGACTGATGAAAGAAATCAAAGAACTAAATAAATGGAGGGAATTTCCATCATCATTTATAGGAAAATTCAATATCACTAAGATGTCAACTCTTTACAACTTGATCTGCACATTCAATGCAATTTCAACTAAAACCCCATAAAGTTATTTTGTGGATTTTAACAAATTGATTGTAAAATTTATCTAGATAGACAAAATGCCATGAATAGTCAGCACAAGATTAAAGAACAAAGTAGGAACAGTGACAGGACCAAACTTCAAGGTTTATTACATAGCAACAGTGGGTAGAGGATGGGGCTCAGTAGTAGAGCACTTGTCTGGCATGCATGAGGTTTGGGGTTTGATCCTGAGCATAGAGAGACAGATAGACAGATAAAGTGACAGTAAGCAAGTCAGTGCAGAATTTGTGAAACAATGGACAAAGAGATTAATAGGAGAGAAAAGAGTGAAGAAATGGACCCACAAAATATTGTCAACTAATATTTGACCAAAAAGCAAAGGCGATGCCCTGGAAAACCATAATCTTTCAATAACTGATGCTGGGACAAATGGACATTCACAAAAATCCATTCAAAATAGATCACAGGACCAAATGGGAAATGCAAAACTATAAATCTCTTATAAGAATAAATGAATAAATGTATTATCCTATGAGAATAAATGACCTTGAGTTTGCTAAGGACACCTCAAATATGATAATAAAGGCACACTCCATGAAAGAAAGAATTGATAAGTTAAAATTCATTAAAATCAAAATTTTCTAATCAGAGAAAAAATTAAAACACAAGTCACAGATGGGGAGAAACAAAGTGCAAAGACATATCTGACAAAGGACTGTTAAATGAAATATTCAAGGAATTCTTAAAACTAGACCACAAAAAGGAAACAACCCAATTAAAATATAGTTTAAAATATCTAAGCAATTCTCCTCAAAACTATAAAGATCATCAAAAACAAGGAAATTCTGAAAAAATATCATCACAGCCAAGGGAACCCAAGGAGATACAAGGACTAAATATAATGTAGCATCATAGATGAGATCTTGGAACAGAAAAAGAACTAAGATAAAAACTGAGGAAATCAGAATAAAGTACGGACTTTTAGTTAATAATAATAATGTACCAATATCAGTTTGTTCATGGAGACAAATGAAGTATACTTATGTAATGTCAGTAATATGAGAATTGGTTGTGGGGCATATGGGAACACTAGACTGTCCTTATACTTTTTCTGCAAAACTAAAACTATTCTAAAATAAACAGCTTATTTTTTTTTCTAATTAAAAAAAAAAAAAACCAACCTTAGAACTACCTCACCAAAGAAGACATAGAGATGACAAACAAACATAGAATGCTCACATCATATGTCATCAAGGAAATGCAAATTGGAACAATGAGATGTCACCACATATTTACTACAATGACCAACTCCAGTACACTGATGATAGCAAATGCTGGAAACCATGTGGAGAAAGAAATTCTCAGTTTTTGCTATCGTAAATGCAAAATCATACAGCCAGCCACTTTGGAAGTTATTTTGGCAATTTGCCACAAAACTAAAAAAAAAAGAAATCTTACCATAAGATCTAGCACTGTGATCCTCAGTGTTTATTCACAAGAGTCAAAAAGTTGTGTCTACACACAATCCTTCACAAGAATGTTTACAGTAGCTTTTTTCACAATCACCAACACCAAGCAACCAAATATGTGCTTTCATAGGTGAATGGATGAAGCATACTATATCCAGACATAGCAATGGAATATTATTTGGTACTAAAAAGAAATGAGCTTTCAAGCCATGAAAAAATATGGAGGAAACCTAAGTGCACATTAGTAAATGAAAACAGCCAGATAGAAAGGTTTCATATTGTATGATTCAAACTACATGATATTCTAGGGAAAGGCAAAACTATGGAGAACATGACTGCTGGGGTTTGTGAGGAGAGAGGGATAAATAAGTGGGGCACAGAGGATTTTTAGAGCAGCAAAAATATCACATGTGATACCATAATCTAGGTACATATCATTATAATTTTGTCCAAATCCATAAAAAGTATAACATGAAGAGTAGACCCTAATGTAAACTATGGATCTAGGGGAATGATGGCATGTCAATATAGGCTTGTCTATTAAAACACATGTACCACTGTAATGGGGAGAGGGAGGCAATCCCTGTGTGGAGGCATGCAGAATAAGGGAAATCTCTGCACCTTACTTTCGACTTTTCTGTAAATCAGAAACTGGTCTGAAAAATCAATTATTTTATAGGACTTAATAAGTTGGAAGAGAGTGTATAAAGGAGGTTGCATTTGATTGTGGTATGCTCAATACACATATGAATATATTATACTAAATTCCATTATTAGGCACAATGAATACATGTTAACAAAAAGGAAAATGAAATCAATTATAAAATTTTAAAATATGTAAAAAATTAATTTTTTAAAAAAAGTAGTAAGTTCATTACTTAGTAAACTTCCATATACTAGACTTGACATATAATAAATGATAAAGGCAGTCCTGTATGAATAATTTAAAAAATACTAGACAATAATTTAAAGCTACTGAAAATAAATGACAGAAATTATATACGTAAATACAAAAGATGGTACTATACTATTATATTTTTAGTTTTTAACCCCTGTTTTATCCTACATGTTTTTTAAATTTTTTTTAGTTGTTGATAGACCTTTATTTTATTTATTTGTATGTGGTGCTGAGAATCGAACCCAGTGCTTCACATGTGCCAAGTGAGTGTGTTACCGCTGAGCCACAGCCCCAGCCCTATCCCACATGTTTTAAAAGACAAATGCATAAAATGATCATTGTAAATCTGTAATAATGAACATACTTTATACAAGGATGTAATCTGTGACAACGAATAACATAACAGGGGACACGGCATAGCAGCAAAGTTTCTTATATCATAGAAAATAAGTTAGTTCAAACTAAGTCGTTATAAATTTTGATGTTAAACATAATCCCCAGACAAAACATTAAGAAAATAATTTTAAAATATACAAGTAATTGAATGGGAATCAAAATTATATACTGGGAAAAAATTAACCTCAAAAGAAGGCAGTAACAGAAGAATCATAGAACAAAAAATGAATAAGATATATAGAAATAAGCAGAAAAAAATGAAGAAGTCCTTCCTTGTCAGTGATTATGTTAAATGTAAATGGATTAAGCATTTCAATTGAAAGGCAAAGATTGGCAGAACTGCTGGGCACAGTGGTGCATGCTTGTAATACCAGAGGTTTGGGAGGCTGAGGCAGGAGTATCATGAGTTCAGAGCCAATCTCAGCAAAAAGTGAGGTGCTAAAAGCAATTCAGTGAGACCCTGTCTCTAAATAAAATACAAAATAGGGCTGGAGATGTGGCTCAATGCTCAAGTACCCTTGAGTTCAATCCCCAGTACGAAAAAAAAAAAAAAAAAAGATTGGCAGAATTGATAAAGAAATATAAATTCATTATATACTGCCAATAAGAGACACATTTTAGTTCCAAAATATGTTAGAAAGTTGAAAGTGAAATGAAGGAAATGCATTCCATGCAAACCATAATCAAAGAGAGCTTTAAGACAAAATTTGTTAAAAGAAACAAAGAAAGATATTGTATAATTTTGATAAGAAGTTCAATTCATCTAGAATACACAGAAACTACAAACATAAATGAAGCTCACAATAGAATCCCAAAAATATCTGATGGAAAAAAATGATAAAATTCAGAGAAAATGGACTATCCTATAATAATAGTGAGACATCAATAACCCATCTTAAATAATGGGTAGAGCTCAAGACAGAATATTGAAAAGAAAACAGAGACTTCAGCTGCACTATAAACCACCTGGACTCACAGTCACATAAAGGACACTCGATCTAACAAGGGCACAATACGCATTGTTCTCAAGTGTGCATGAAGCATTGCCCAGGATAGACCAGCTGGCAACAAAACAAGACTCAAATTTAAAAATTGTGAAATAATACAAAGTATCGCTTCTGACTGAAACATGGAATGAAACCAGAAATCAACACCAGAAGGAAAACTGAAAAATTAATGAATATATGGAAATTAAAGAACACACTTCTAAAGAAGAAATGGGTCAAAGAATATATCATAAGAGAAATTAGGGAAAAGAACAACTGAGATGAATGAAAACAAAAATATGACCTATCAAAATTTATGGGATATGGAAATAGTAGTTCTCAGTAAAATTTATACCTAGATACACTGACATTTAATAAGGAAGATCTCAATTCCATAACCTAACTTCACATACAAAGGCACTAAAACAAAAAGAATGAGCTAAATCTAGAGCTAAGTGAAGAAAGGAAACAAGAAAGGCTAAATAAATAAAGCAGAGAATAGAAAGAGAAAAGCTTTCTGGGCTCACAGAAGGGTCAGAGGAGATGCTGACTGGTGATGGGGAAGCCTGAGTCCCTGGACACAGGTGCCAATCTTCTGTACTATAGATGCTGCTGCTTTCAATATTTAAATCCCTTCTTCCAGATTTCTAAGGACCTCAGATAACACACAAGTGCTTCTGAGTTGCTATTTATGCCATTTTATGTGTCTGCTTTAGCAACCCAGAATCTTTCAAATGATGACCTCAGGTTCTTCCTTCGTAGAGCTGGTAGGAAGGGTGTGTTGATGCATGTGGATGTGAAGATGAAACTTTATACACTAAGATTCTCAGAAGGTGGCCCAAGAGCAACCTCCCCAGAGTGGTGGTGCAGCAGTGCAAGGACTAGGGGGACTTCTTCCATTGCCTTTACTCCCTGGGCAGCCAGACTTTGTTTTCTATATTCAGAGGCTGGATGGTCTGCACTTTCTATCTGCCTTTTCAGAGACAGCAATAAAATTCATGGTTATTCAGGAGCATCATTAACACATGTACACAAAGACACCTCGGAGCCTTTACACAGAAGGAAAATACATTCCAAATTATCCTTAGGTTTCTGTGTAATGTAGGGCAGAGAAGTGATCAAAAGGTACAAGGCTCCAGAGCAGTGTGAGGTTGGAAAATAACCCAAGGGACAGAATGATGTCCATTTGATAGCCCAGGAGGGAGAACTGAGAGGTGGGGAGAAGAGCATCACCCCTTGGCATGGAAGGAAGGAAGAGGTGTACTGGGCTCTCATGGAGACCCTGGACCCAGCCTGGCTCACAGGACTAAACGGACATCTCCTCTGGGCTGAGCACTGTGAATAGGCTCTTTTAGCTTATATTTACAACCCTAGGGGACAGATACTTTAACTGTCATAACATAAGGAGAAATTTATTAGTAGCAGAGCTAGGATTCCAATCCAAGCAGAATAGCTCCAAAGCCTACACCAAAGTTAAGAGTAGAATCCAAAATTTACAAGTTATTTCACAGGCTATAAATCCTGAACATTCTAGAGATTCCTGCAATGAATCAGGAGGACTTTTACAGTTGTCTTTGCACCTGTATTTAGAGGGAATAATAAGAGAAACCAAGAGCCAGGCATCAGCTGAATGACGGTAGCAGCCCTCTGGGGAAAGGTGAAAAGTTCCAGTGGATGGAGGGGAAGCTTTGGTAGATTTGGACAACAAAGAAAGGCCAGTGTTTCATGGCAGAAAGAATGGAAGGGGGTCAGCAATCGACAGAACCAGCTGGTTAACGAAGAACTAAGCAAGCAGCTACAATGTAAGAACAACTCTGGGCTGCTGCAGACCTCAGCGGAGGGCACAAGAGAGAAGCCTGCAGTCCACCGAGAAGAAAATCAGGGCTTGGGGGTACTTATTTGAAGGCATATAAATAAACAGAAGTAAAACCCATGGAAACAACTTATTTTCCAGAAGAGCAACTCTGAGATTGGAGGACAAAGCCTTGGAGGAAGCCTATGTTCTGTTCATCCAGCTATGTCTTAGGTCCATGCAGCTGGGCAAGGTCCCATGTCTCTGTTCAATCCTTTACCAAGCAGGGCAAAAACGTGTGCCCAGGCTCCTCACGGGGGAGCACAGCACCCACCTCCGGTGCCTCAAAACGGCACCCTCTCTGTAGACCGGGAAAAGCAGTGGTTCTGATGACCAGAGAGTACAGGAAAACAGGTCCACGCAACCAAGAACAGTGAAGGCAACAGATTCAGGGGAGGGAAAATGGGAGGACAGACTCTAACCAGGAGAAGATCCTGGGCAATGTGGAACTAGCTTTTATAAGTGGGCAACAAGGGAAGAACCACAGTCTGAGAAAACTGCCTGTTGTGTCTTTTGGGGAGGCAGACAGGAGCCTCTCTGTTATGGTTTGGATGTGAGGTGGCCCCCAAAAGCTCAGGTGTGAGACAATGCAGGGAAGTCCAGAGTTTCAATGATTGGGTTAAGAGAGCCTTAGCCTAGTCAGAGCATTAATCCCCTGACAGGGATTAACAGGGAAGGTGTGGCTGGAGGAGGTGGATCACTAAGGGCGTCTTTTGGGTTTATAGTTTGTCCCTCACGAGTGGGGCACTCTCTCTGCTTCCTGGTTACCATGAGCTGAGCTGCTTTCCTCCTCCGCACCCTTCCACCATGATTTTCTGCCTCACTCTGGCCCACAGTAATGAAGTCTGCTGTCTAAGGACTAGGACCTCTGAAAGAGTGAAAGTCACAGATACTTCTCCTCCTCTAAAACTGTTCGGGCAGTTTTTTAGGTCCTAGAGGCAAAACAAAAAGCTGACTAAGACACCCTCACACAGGAGGATCACAACATGGCCCTCACCTGTATCACCTCGCTGATGCCTCTTCCAATTCAAGGGGATGCCTAGAGGGACCATCCTAACTTTCAGATGAGGGTGGGACTCAATGATGACGTTGGGTGTGCAGTGGTGGAACCACCCACAGACCCTCAAGGGGTCTGGAGGGATCCCTGTTCCAGACCTCTGCCAGCCTCTCTTTAAGGAGTCATGTGAACACTGGGGCTTGCTGACACAGAACTCCAGGTGCATGACTTCCTCCTAGGGTGGCCTGGCTTTACCCTCCAACCTCAGGATCTCCTCACCTGCAGTGAGGAACAACTGTAGCTACTCCACCACTTCTGAGGGGTAAGGGGACATGCGTGGGAATTGTGTGGCCTGAGAAGGTGGTCAGGAAAGCCTACAGAGGTGGTCCTGGCCTACTTTCCCCAAGGCCAAACCAAAAGGAATCAGCCTCGCCCTGATCCTTGTCCATAAAAAGGTCTTAACTCCTGCTGCTCCCTGGCCTTCTTCCCGATAGCCTCAAGCACACATTCACATAACTGCATACTGACTCCTGAAGCCATGTTTTTGCACACACTGGTCTCTGTGTCCAGAAACCCCTGGCAGCCCCAGCTCAGGCAGGGCCACATTACCTCCTCCACCCAGTCTCACCCCCTGATGTCACCCTGTGGACTCGCCCTGCTCCCCAGCCCCTAAGGCTGAGCAGGTGGTTCCATGGATGGTGCTGGTTCAACTTTTTCCACACGACTTTAAATGGGTGAAGGGAGGGAGCAAGTGGGGAGGAAATGATGGCTTAAGGATGGGCTGGGCCCTGTGAGAGGCAGGGCAGAGCCGAAGTAGAACCAGCCCAGGTCCCATCAGGGCTAGGCACATAGGTTACACAGCAGGAGACTGGCCAGACTGCCTTCCCCCCTTATCCAGTAAGAGTCGGGAGATGGGAGCCCTTGTTCTCATCACACACCACACATAGCACACAAGCCCACTCACACAAGCTACACAATCACAAACACACCCCATGATCACCTTCATACACCATACACACATGCACACAACTGTACACATCACACTCACATACACACCCACTCACACACAACTGCACCCCACATACATACTCTCTTTAACTATTCACTATACCCATACACACACCATACACTCCCACACCCACACATACCCACTCAGATAACACACTACACACCAACACTTACACAGCCATTCATGCTCACTCACACATCCACACTCACTCATATACCACAAAGACACACTCATACATACAACCACTCCCACAAAAACACACTCACATTCTCCAACACCTATACATACTCTCTCACACACATGTACCCACACTCCCTCAAACACGACACACCCCCAAACCACACATTCTCTCCCTCTCTCTCTCTCTCTCACACACACACACACACACATACCCATGCACACTCAAAAAACATATACACACTCATATACCACAATCATACACAACACTCACACACCTACATACCGATACATATGCACGCTCACACACACCACTCCAACTCTAGCACTACTATCCTCAATGATCATTCCTCCCTGCAGAGGGCAGGGAGGGGGGTGTCCCCCAGCATTACTGGAAATCCTGGGTCACCCAGGCAGGAAAGAACAAGGCCCAGTGCCTTAGGGGCTGTTGGAGCACACTGCATGCAGGCTCAGGTCTGCAGCTGGGCACCCAGGGAAAAGCTGAGCCACACACCCTCTGGCTAACAGTCACACAAAACGTCTCTTTGGATTGTTTTTATCTGTGCTGGATATCTTCATTTAGCCACATCAGAGACTGCACAAGTGTAACATATTGAAAATAGAATTCAACGTTTCTCTGACACTTTCAGGAAAGCCCTGGTGCCTTTCAAATGTTCCCATTCGTTCACTCATTCCTTTGTGTCTTTATCATGGGGAATGGTATCACTTTGCAAGACAGACCTGGGAATCATTTTTGACACCTCCCATTTGTCACCAGTTTTAAATCTATCAAGTCCTGTCCATTCACCTCCAAAATGTCACAGACATGGGCCATTTTTTCCATTTCCCTGGGGTCACCTTTCATCCCTTGCATGGATGTCATAATCCCCTAAATTCCTGTTCCCTCTGAGAATTCTAATGCTTCCAATCATTTCCCCCCCATGCAAAGTTGCCTCAGGTTTGATTCCTCAGCCTCATGCCCAGTACACAAGGATGAACCCACTCAGTCACTGGACTTCACCCACCTCCTTAAACATGTGCTCTGTGGACAGCCACGCACACCCCTCCTCCACCTACCCAATGCCACATCATCCCTGAAGTGACTCCCAAAGGAAAGCTTTACCTGACCTCCCCCAACCCCAAGGGCCCCTCCTATTAGTCCATCCTATGTTCTTTTTCTTCTCTGTGTTTTAATTCCAACAGACTAACAATTTAATGCTAACAATTAATAGTGTGTGTTCATTGACCTTATTAATATTGTGTGAAGTACTGTAGAAAAAAATTACCTTCAAGGGATAGGGGCGTAGTTCAGTGGTAAAGAACTTGCCTCATATGTATGAGGCTATGGGTTCAATCCCCAGGATTGCCAAATGTAGAAAAATAAAAATCAACTTCAATTAGGAAAAAAAGTTCAATAACAAAAATTAAGTTGGCAATGTACTATTTTCTTATTAGATGTCTAGGAAAATATTTATCAGTTTGACCATTCATACTTCTAGAATGCTTTAGAAAAATCAGCCTATTAAAAGACTGTAGCTTCAATACTTTTAAGTTTCCTTGAAATACTTTGAAACTTTGCTTAAGTACAAAGATTCCCTGAGTCTTTATTAACTGCACATGTGACACGGCTGAGAGCAGCTGGCTACCACTGGTCTAGGTGGGGTGGACACACATATGATCAGGGCTCAGAGTGGAAAAAACAGGATCCCTAAAAATGCTTCTGATTCTGAGATTGGGCTGAATTTTCAAAGGAACTCTGTGGCAACACCAATGTCCTATACATGTGCTGCCCATTGTGGAAGCCACCATTCACATCTGGCTATTGATTGAGATGTTGCTAATATGCTGAATTGTTAATTTTATGTAAGGTTCATTTTTAAATGTCATAGATTGCTAGTGGCTACCATATCAGACAGCACAAATTATAAAAGGCAAAAGCAAGACTCTTGAGATTCCAATCTCCTTGGGAAACACTTTGGGCATGGATAACTCTACTGTATCTTCTTCCACTTCACATCAGGCAAACACCTAATCATTTTCAGGGTAAATATAGAAATCCTCACTGCATTAGCTGCATTACTATGAGACCATGACTTCTTAGAATTTTCTAGTGCCCATTGTTGTTGGCTGATCTGAGGGTCAACTCAGACTCGAGAACCACATGGATGACAGCATGCATGAGATGAAACCATTGATATCTGCCAATTAAAAGGACCACACTCTTAGTTGAGATTAGGAGGGCTGGTCCTTCAACCCTTCCCCTGTGAAAAAGAGGATTCTTCTTTTTTTTATTTTTTAATCAGCTTTTGACATTGACTCAGAACCCCTGTTCCAGTCCCTGGGGTGCAGGTACAGGCTGGCTGCATGACAGGAAGGACTCTAGGCTAAGGACAGGCTTCCTGTGTCCTTCAGAGGAATGTGCTACAGAACCACAACACTTTTCATTTCCCTGGAAGTGCTTCAGTAGAGCCAGTACTTCAGCAGGGCCCTCTGGAGCAGTCTGGCCTGTTTTTTCCTCCATGCAAATGGGCATGGCGCCACCTAGTGGATATTATTTTCAGTCTGTTAGCTGAACAGAGAGTGCGCAGGTTGCTTAGGTATTATGTTACAATAGGGACAGGCAAGCAGGTTTGGGCATTTGGGCTTTATTGATGGGTGGATTCCTGTGTATGCACTTTCACCTGCTTCATGGGATTTATTTATTAATTGGGATAATGATGGCTCCAAATTCTTATGGTGTTGTGCACATTCGATGAATTTGTTTTTCTGAAGCACCTGGCTAATAACAAAGGACACAGACATTTTTGCAAATTAATGAGCTCATCAAATCAAGTGATCCTTTCTATTCAAACATAACTGAATTCCTGGACTTTTGTGTGTGTGTGCATGGCAGAGGGGTATTCTGGATCAAAGCCCAGAGCTGAGACTCTAATCAGCTTGGCTTTCAACCAAGAATGTTGGAACTTGTGGCCCTAAGCATGAAAGAGGCTCTCTCCAAGAAGGTCCCTGCTCAGGCAAGGGAGCCTGACATGTCAGCCGTGCAGAAGCTACAGCAGAAACCTGGCTTCTCTATTACTAGGACTGGATGTGTCCGCAGCCTTTGAGATACTGTAAAATACTTTGAAAGAAAGCAAAAATGTGTTGGAGATGGTCCATTTGCAAAGTATGGGGAGGTCCTTTGTGAGATGTGTGCTCAACAGTCCAAAACTATGGACTAACTGTAGAAACTGTGAAATATGATCCTCTACAATAGACCAAGAATAATTCTAGTCATGTCTTTGAACCAAATATGCAAGAAATATGTGTTTAAAATGACTTCATTTATATGCTGCAAGTACAATGTTTTAGCCAAATATAAGCTTGAATCTTTATGAAACTGGCACAAACCAAAGCACTGAGCTTGTTTGCAAAAGAGGAATTTCTCTGGGTCTCCCTTCTGAAACCCTCAAACTGAGGTTGAGCAGAGAGACAACCTCACTTAAGAAAAAGTGGTCTCATTCAGTCCATTACTGTTCATTCCTTCACAAACATGTATTTAGTTCCTCTTTATTGCCAGGTGCTGAGATTATATGGAGTACAGCTGTCTGTCAGTAGCTGCAGGGAATTGATTGCAGGACACTTAATTTTCACATTCAAAGTATCAGAAAGGAAGTAAGAGAGATAATCTCTACTCCCAAAAGTCAAATTCGTACAAATTTTACAGAGAACAATTTGAAAATATATATAAAAGATTTATCTTTTGTCCAATTCCTGGAATTGACCCAAAGCATATATCTGTGTGCTGGAATCACAATATTATTTATCAAGTAAAAAAAGGAAATAGGATGAATTTTTGTTATAGATACAGATACAGAATTTTGTTACAGATGAAATGTGATGTATCATGTTTCAGAACAAACTCTAAGACACAGAAGAATATCTTCAATACATTTTAAATAAATATCTACCTAAAGAAGTTTTCAGACATTGATACCACTTAAAAACCATAGGAGACGCTGTAGGTGTTCACACAGAAATGCACATATGTATGTATGTGTGTCTATACACAGAGACACAAGCACATGACCCACCCCCAAATATTAACATTGATTCTTGTTGGCTTTGATATCATACTTCTTGAATCATATTTGTTTCTGTCATTATAAAATAAGTGTTACCTTGAAATTTCAAGATGAGTTGGTTCACAAAAGCAGATTTTAACTGGACATTGGTGTGTATATGTATATATGCTTGTTCATACACAGACATATCAGTGTCTAGTTAAAAAAATTCTAGCTGTATGTATTCAATTCCTTCAAATACATTATCTATAAACCAAACACGTATAACAGAATTTCTTCCAAGTTAGTTTCTTGGGTTACTTTGGGTGTTGTGAATCACCAAACATAAATGTGACTATGCTACCCTCCAGTGGCCATTCGAAGAATATGCTTATTTGCTAGCTGTTCTCAAAAGAGTCTTAGACCCTATAGCTCTTCCGCATTGCCAGGAAAATAATTAATAATAAGGGAACACGAAGGGGAAAAAAAAGTGATTCTAAGAGATTAATATGAAATGATCAAGGATTCCTGGCCACTAAATGCAAGAACTTGAAGTTTAGTCATCTTAACCCCATGATCTTCTCGATACCTCCTATTTCTTCAATGTGTGGCAAATATTTGCCCATTTAATGATGAAAGTCTAAACAGAATATAAACAGATATAAGAACTTGTCTTCCTCAAAATAAAAACATCACAGAAGGAAACACCGTGCACAGAAGATGATGCAGAGTGGCATTCGATACCTGACTCTGGTGTTAGGCTACTCAGTGCTGTGTGCTCTGCTACAATGGGGAGATGGTCAACATTCTAGAACATTCACCCAGATCTTTCCCTCAGTTGGACAGAGTGAGGGTGGGCAGAACAGGTCTTCTGAGACAGACATAATCATGTGATTCTAGCGAAGCCCGCCTCCTAAGTAAGTTTGCTCTTCTGACACTGAAGACTGAGAGGCCCCTCATGGTGCATCCTCACAAGAGTTTGCACTTCTGGAGAGTGCAAAAGAAATGGAGATGAAAGACAGCCATGTCTACCAGCCATGTCTACCTGAGGTAATTACCCTGCCATAAAGTGCTTGTCTAGCAGGGAATCGGAACCCATCTACTAATGACCAAAAGTTCTATCCGGAATCAAAAGCAACTATGAAAGTTGTCCATGGTGACAATCATCCATCAATATCCTGGATGGACTAAAGCTAGTCTCTTACTCCTCCATCCCTGAAAAGGAGGCCAGGATAGAGTGACTGGGCCACCATGCCTAATGTTTGAAACTCAGCTTTGGGGACGGCTTTGTAAAATAGATCTATTTGCTGAAAGACTCTCCAGGAGTAATTGTTCAATACAGATGACTTTACAATGGTGTGAAAGTGATACGCATTTAATAGACAATATATTTAAATTTTGTATTTAGCCTTTTCCTGGGCTAGCGACATGCAGTAACACACCAGATCACAGCCTCCTGTCAGCAACAGGATCATGAGGGAAACTGACATTCCACTGTGTGCTGCGTTGCTAAGCTATGACATTTGGGGTAAGTGCATGAAGTGCATTTTCAGCTTATGTTATTTTCAGTTTACAACAAGTTTATGTAAATGTAGCCCTATTGTAAGTTTGGGAGCATCTGTACTGTAAAATGTCCTTTTGAACAAATTAATCCATAGCTGGGCACAGTCGCAGATGCCTGTAAACCCAGTGACTTCCAAGGCTGAGGCAGAAGATCACAAGTGCCAGATCAGCCTCAGTGACTTAGTGAGGCCCTGAGCAACGTAGAGAGATCCTATCTCAAAATAAAAAATAAAAATGGATAGGGGTGTGACTCAGTGGTTAAGCGCCCCTGAGTTCAATCCCCAATATCCAAAGAAAGAAATAAAGACATTAGTTCATATTAATTTTACAGAATAGTGGGTTTCATTGTGGCATATTCATATGTGGGGAGGGAGCATGGCAAACTTTAGATAGGGCAGAGAGGAGGGAGGGGAAGAGAGGGGGCTTGGGGGTAGAAAAGATGGTGTAATGAGATGGACATCAGTACCCTAAGTATATGTATAAAGACATGAATGGTGTGACTACTTTGTGTATATCCAGAGATATGAAAAATTGTGCTCTATTTGTGTAATATGAGTTGTAATGCATTCTGCTGTCATATGTAACAAATCAGAATAAATAAAATAAAAAAATAATTTGATCAATATTATTCCTCAGAACCTCCCATTCTTTCTCCACCACTCTCTTTTATGGTGCTGGGGATTGAATCCAGAGCCTCAGGTATACTAAGCACTTGCTCTACAACTGAGCTACACTTCCAGCACCGAGTGTTCTCTTTTGGAGGATCCAGTGGGAAATGTTTGTGTCTCTCTTTGGTTTTACACTGAGTAGTTGGTGAACTGTATCTTCAAACTCTGTAAAGAATGACCTATTGGTCATAGAAAATTCTTCAGAACCAATGTTGTCAACTAACTCTAGGCAAATGCCTAAGGCTGTTTGACAGGTATATTAGGATCAAATGGCATCAGCAGCTGACTTTCTCTTGGCTTCTTTTAAATCCCCTATGAAAAGAATTCCATCTTGCTAAATTGTGTGTATCTTTGAATACTCATTTAAACGACTTCTGGGGTATGATGGGAATTTTACAACACAAATCTTCTCCAGATACAATTACTCTGAAGCTACATTTTTAAAGATGATAACTGCACTATTTTTAAACATTTCTAGATATTTGTCTTAGACTAAAAGGGCATCACACAAATCCTAGTTTGTTTTACACTTTCATGTTTCATTAATTACAAAGTTTAAAGACACAAGATGTAGCTCCGTGGTTAAAGCCCTTCTCTAGCATGTGTGAGATCATGGGTTCAATCCCCTGTACCTGACACACACACACACACACACACACACACAAACTAAAGACACAATGTTATTTGAAAAATTTATCAGCTTTTATATTTCTTCCAATGTTTGACATCACAAGTAATGTCACAGCAGATACCTTTGTACATGAAGCTTAGTTCATGTTTCTAATGATTTCCTTAAGATGGAGACTAACTGGGAATCACTGGATCAGGATACCATTGGTTTTACAAGGTGTTTTTGTCAGCTTTCTGTTACTAGAACAAATACTTGAGATAAATAAACTTATACAGAGAAAAAAGGGGTTTTGGGCTCATAGTTACGGAGGTTTCAGTCCATGACTGATTGTCCCCTTTGCTTTGGTCCTGTAGTAAGGCTTCATGTGGAAAGTCTGTGGTGGAGTCAACCACTCACCTTATGCCAGGGAGTGAAAGAAAGAAAAGTAAGGATGGGGAGTGCCGCAATCCCATTCAGGGGCACACCCCCATTAACCAGAATACCTCCGGCTGGACTCCACCTCTTAAACTTTCCACTACTTCTCAGCAGGGTCACCCTAGGCATCCAGCTTTTATCACGTGCACCTTTAGAGGACATTCAAGATCCAAATTAGAGCACAAGTCCTGACAGGTGTGGCCCAGTGCTGAAGCCAGAGGCCTTGCCCGAAATGCCCCATGGTGGGGTGGGGCACTGGGACACCACTTCACGTGATTTTTAACAAGTTTGTGTTGCCCTCTCATCATTTTGGCTAAGTCAATAACATGCAGTATCACCCCCTAGCTCTAGCTTCACCACATTAAAATTCATAGCACCTTGAAGAGGAACTATTTCCAATTCCCAAATGTTGTATATGACTGAAAAAGAAAACTCATTATCAACTTTGCAGCTCATTAGCAGAATTCTCTGCATAAACAACCACTCATTACTGCCGACAAGTTGCTCCCATTCTCACCTCTCACTGACTTCCTTCTAGGCATGACACTCTGAAGAGGGTACTAAGAAATCTATCCTACATCTAATAGTGCCACATCCTTCCCATTGTCAAATATGAGCTCAGACCTGAGCTCAAATTCTCATCCCTTCACTAGCTGTGTGACCCTAGGATAATTACCAAACACTTCTGAGCCTCGCTTTCTCTGTGTGTTAAAGGTCATGGTGTCATCTGGCTGGCAGGGTTCCTGCAGGGCCGGCACAGGGTGCTCAATAAGAAGCCCCTCTCCCACCTCTTCCCCTTCTAATCGGTGGCCCTACCTCCCCACCAGATTCAGGCAGTGATACACCAATGGTAGCCTCCCAGTGTCTTCCAGAAATAAAATCGCTCATTTCATGCTGCGTTGTTTAGGCTTTGCACCTGACCCCTGTGACGGGGTGATGAGAATCAAGGACAACAATCCAATGGGGTCTATTGCATCCTACAAAAAAGACACAGGCACCCCCACAATGATCACACCGAGACAATCACCTCAACCCGGCACCCTGTGTAGACCCAGCAGACTCCTCTGCCACCACACCGGGCTCTGCTCACAGGCTGAGATTGCACTGGCTTCTCTCCATACCCTTCTTTTCCTTGGGAAGATGACCAAGACCTTATCCTCAACTCGGGCAACATTTCTTAGTTTTTCAATACACTTTGCTTCATGGAGAAGGAACTGTACAAGGACAGTGATGCTCACAACCCACACATCCATCAATGGGAAGAACATGCACAAAATCATTATAAAGAAAAGCAACGTACAAGAAAAAAGAATGAAATGCACGGGTTGTGTCTCAAGACTGCTCATCGGAGCTCCTTATGGGGTGATGACGAGAAGGAGAAAGTTCTGTTGTCAATCAGGTTTGCATGTCAAAGTGTTACTCAGAAAATACATGAGAAAATACAGCCTCCAAAGATGACAAGAGCAATATGAGTTTCCACTATGATTACTTATTTTACATACGAAGTTTAAGAGATTGTAGCAAGAGACAGGGAATTCCATAAACCTACATCTATCCGTGTGCTTTATTTATTTATTTATTTATCACTTGGCTTTGGTGACTTTTTTTACATTAAAAAAAAATTTCTGAAGCTGACTTAAGCCCACCATGGAAGCTTTGAGAAATTATAAAGGAGCCTCTCTTGATGGTCAATTTATTGATTTACTGAAGGAGAATGAATAATGCAGGGGAAAAGATGACTAATGAACATTTCAAACCAGAAATACTGAAATTTAACCTCAGCCGTGCAATGTTATCAAAGTTTATGAGAAATGGACTTTTAAAACTTGAAGAGGTTGCATGACTACAACATAAAAAAGGATTCTTTAAAGGTTTCAATGAAATTTTTATAAAATAAATTTTCCCTATCTTACATTATTATCTGGGTCACTAATTCCAAAGATGCTCTTGAACTAGAATAATTTAAAAAAAAAAGTACAAATAACTAATGGCTCTGAACCCACAGGCGCTAAAGCAAAGAACTGTCATGAGCTGTGGCATGGGAAGGGCAGAATATGAAAACACTGAAACGCACCACGCAGGCTGCAGTCCTGAAACCCATCCTCAGAGAGACTGGACCCCAGGACCTTGGGACTGGTCGGGTGACCATGTCCCTGCACTGAACCCTTGCTCGCCCAGCTTCCCCCATCCCATCCCCTCGCTCACCGCATGGTGTAGAGCAGAGTGCCATCGTCCTCCAGCCGCAGCAGCTTGTTGGGCGTGGTCATGTTATGCGCGATGGACTTCTTCCCGTTGTGGAAGAACGTGTCTGGGGTCCAGATTTTGCTGGCAAGGAGGTTGTTGAGAGGGAGGCGCTGCATGGGCCCCTTGAACCGAAGCCTTTCGTCTTTCCAGCTTTGCCGAAAAAACACATCTATAGTATATTCCTAATGCAAAGGAAGGCAACGAGGGGACATCTGAGCAGAAGAGGCCAGCGGCGGAGTTCTTGAGGGGTCTATTTAGAATGATCTATGCGGGGCCAGGCCCCGTGACCTACCATTTCCGTGTCGGACACAGGACCGAAGCTGGTGACGTAGATGTCAGTCCGCACCTGAGTGATTCGCTCTGAAACAGAGACACAGGTTGCTCCGCGCACGGACTCACCCTGCACCTCCGTCACACTGTATTTGGGCATTTACGATGTGTTTGGTAAATCTAGAGGACTGGTCAGAATACCCAGTGGAACTAAGCTGCTTCAAACTATAATGCAAATAAAATATCCATCACATAAAGAAAGCCCAGCTTGGTTGTCATTGTACTTCTGCCCCCCTGGGCTGTCTTTCTGCATAAGGGACCTGCTGAGTCCCTGGAGTGGGAGTTGGGTAGTAGCATAAACACCTGAGCTTCAGCTTCTTCCCCCATAAACCTGGAGTAAGAATGCTAACCTGCAGTGCATAACCTTGCCCCTTCCCATAAACAGTGGTTTTGAAAGAGTTGGACAATTCAGGATGGGGGAAGCCGATTCAGGGGTAGCTCCATTAAAAAAAAAAAAAAAGGAGCCACCATGTAGTCTCCAGGGAAAGGAGGAATGAGAAAATGCTCTGGGTGTGCTCTCAGAAGGGAAGACCCACTTCTCCACGGATGGCATTTGAATGGTTAGAAATTTCTATCATGTATCAGCTAAAATTATTAGAAAATACATAAAGTGATACAAGTGGTTAATAATATTGGGGAAATTTTTGTGTGTTCTCTGGGCACCACTGAGGCCCAGTAACCCCTGTGAGTACAGACCACATTCAGAATGTGCTACATCCGGTGTTAAAGGACCCCAGACTTCCTGATGATATTCTCTCCCAGCATCTCCTTGCAGTGGACATCTACTTTTATGATGTGTATTTGTACATACACAGGTGTTTGGTGCTTTGTGGTTCTGGTGCCTGTCTCTCCACTGAAACATAAGCCCCACTGCACCCTGAGATTCAGGGTAGCCCATTAAGCCCTCCTGTGTATCCTCAGGGCCCCCAACCTGCAGAGTTGTAAGGCAGGCTGCAAGAACTGAGGACAACTCAGCAGGTCTCTATGCCTTGATCTCACTGAATATGTCCAAAAGGGACAGGAGTGCTGAACACTGAGGCCTGGGAATGCCATTCAGAGGGCAGATCAGACATTGTCAAGGAGTCTTTTCCTTCCTGAAAAGGCTGAGAATGGCAATTCATGCTTTAAGTGAATCTCCCTTTAAAAATGCTAATATCAGAGAACTAAACCTTTTCCTCTAGAATGTGTTTGCCAGAGGGTGTCTACTTCACCTAATGAAGCAAGTTCAAATGCACTACATCTAAATTGGTTACAGCCAAATGCATTAAACGTGCCTGGAAACTGCACACATTCTTCACCATAAAATTAAGCTGTGCCAGTTGTGCCCTGGAAGAACAATCCATTATCAAGTTTTGTTTTGTTTTTTTATCAGTTTCTCTCAAAGCACAGTCGTCCTTCCCTTATCTGTGCTTTAACTTTCTGAAGTTTCAGCTACCCAGTGTGAGCTGAGATTCAAAAATAAATTTGAATCTCAGCTGGGGTTGTGGCTCAGTGGTAGAGCACTTGCCTAGCACATGTGAGGAACTGGGTTCCATTCTCAGCACCACATATAAATAAATGAATACAATAAAGGTCCATCAACAAATAAAAAAATATTAAATGGGAAATTCTAGAAATTAAGTAATTTGCTCTAAAATAACTTGTACTACAGTCTATTGTTATAAATTGTTATAATAGTCTTGTTATAATACATTATTGCTGTTAATCTCTTACAATACCTAACTTATAAATTAAACTTTATAATGGGTATGTATATACAGAAAAAAATCATAGTATATATAGGGTTTTGTAGAACCTACAATTGCAGGCAACTACTGGGAGTCTTGGAACATACTCCCATGGATAAGGGGAGACTATTATAAATATTATAATTATGGCCAAAGTCAAAAATCAAATTTACACCCCGTAAAGATGCAAAGAACAATACTGGACAGTGGATTCAACACTTAAGAACTGCTTCTCGAGATAAGCCAAACCCAAAATGTTTTCTCTAATATGCGGATGCTAATTCCCAATAAGGTGGAGGCACTAAAGAAGAATAGCGTTACCTTAGATTAGGTAGAGGGAAGTGATGGGAGGGGAGAGAAGGGGATGTGAGGATAGGAAAGATAGTAGAATGAAACAGACATTATTACTTTATGTATATATGTGACTACGTGACCAATGTGATTCTGCAACATGTACACTGAGAAAAATGAGAAATTATATCCCATCTATTTATATCAAAGTGCATAAATGCATTCTACTGTCTTGTATAACTAATTAAAACAAATTTTAAAATTGAAAAAATAACTGCTTCCTCACTAAGTGAATAGGACTTCTGGGGAGAAGAGTTTGCAGGGACATTTTAGGGAGACCACTTCCCCAGCACTTTGCATCTGGGAAACAATAATAAAGGATACAGGGTCCTTGGCAACCAGGAGGGAGCAACCATCTCAGGACATCCAGATGTGATGGTTCTTTCAGGGGTTGTTTGACTCACAGTAACCCAAGCTGTAGACTGTGGTTAGGTTTTTCCTGGGGCCTGGCCGGCCTCCTCCAAGAACAGCACACTTACCTCCGAGCCCAGGCCGCAGTCTGTTGTCATAGCCATCCAAGAGCCCATCCAGGATCCTTGTAAATATTGTGATGTTGTCATTGGTCTCATCTTTTCCAGAACTGGTTGGCATTTGTGAAAAGCTTTATGAAAGAGAAACAAAAGAAAAGGTTAAAACTTGTATTGTTTCTTACAAATTCTTCACAAGATAGAGAAATCCAGGTATCCTATGGCAACTTTTCTTAAAGGGGGACATTGGGGAAAGGGAGCTTCCATACCACCTAGTTACTATTTTGCTGTCATAAGCCTTAGTTCCTGAGTATCTTAAGTTCTGTTCTGGACTGAATGTGCATCACCTAGCATGACAATCAAAATCTACCATTCTTGATTCTGAGGAGCTGTTTATTACCAGTGTTTTAGCTATTTAAAAAACAAGTTAGGCACTGCACATGGACTAGCAGAATTTACTCCACTGATAGGGGATTTCATAAATTTGGTTTAAACACAGAAAATCAGGGTTCAATATCACTAGTAAGCCTTCTTCAATGAGCACTGAGGTGAGGAGGGGGATGGTGAAAAACTTTTACCCAGGTTGAAAGATAAGGCTGGTCTTACTGAGTCTTTAGTTGAATTGGGAGCATTTTGTGATGTGAATAATACAAAAATTCAAGTATTTAGTGACACAAGTGATTGAGTTTGTGATATATCTTTGGGCTTCTGCAGCCTTCAGTGCTGCCAGCTCATGGCACATTCTCTGTGTGCCCACACATCAAGAGCCAAAAAAAAAAAAAAAAAACCTAGAAGAGCAGACTGAACCTTCAGGGATGATACAAGAGGATCATTCTGAGTTTGTTCAATGGAGTGAAGTTATCCAGGCTCAAAAAGCTTATGTAGATGGAACAGATGGAAACCAGAATGATCTGCTTAGATGCAATCAATGAAAATGAGCAATTTTCAAGAACCGGATGGGACAGACACATATAGATTCTGACCTCAGTGTCTGCCCTTGAGCAGATCTGGACAAGCTAAAGAGGTTATTTTGGGGAAAAGAAGGTCTACCATCCCAAAAGACAGTAACATGACTAAAGAGCATGGTTTCCACCTCTGGTTCCTGTAGATGCTTTGAGATGTGCCAACAGCACTTGAATTACACATTGGGCTTGGCTGCAGAGCTCAGAGGACTCTGAGCTGAAAGCCAGACAGGACTCCCAGAAGTAAGCCCTTTTGGCAACTGGGAAAAGAATGCCCTATTCCTGATACTTCCCTTAAATTCTCAGCTGTGAGGTCTCAGCTGTACTTCATAATCATTGAAATTAGAGCCAAGAGCCACCATCCCTCTGTGGAGGGACACTGAAGTCAAAATCAATGTTTGCCTGCCCCACCCTGTTCTTGAAAATTGGTCATTTTCATTGATTGCATTTATACAGATCAATTCTTTACTGACCCTAAAGCTTTTCCTTTTTGAATGACACAGTAGAAAGATCACTTGATTTAATTTTTACATTGCCATTAAAACACATATAGAAGTTCTAGCAAGCTAAAATTTAATCCTGTTAGTAAAGAGCCCACAGATATTTTACTCAGTGATTCAGTATTTAAAAATATTAAATTTCCCTTTTTTCTAGCATCCATGGTAATTTCACACTTTAGAAAGACAAAAAACTAAGCCACACAAAGCTAATGCCAGAATGAAAAGTCTTCCCATCATCTTGGGTTGTGTATGAATGAATGTTATATTTGGTACTGGCTCAGTTAGTTGTGTAATGATTGGTCAAACAGATCTGGTCTCAGGGTCCACTTCTCATGGTGTTCAAATTCTAAACAGTCCAATTATTCAATTTTAGGCTATGTCCAAGTGCCTAGTATTTAGAAGGTACTTGCTGCCTCTTTAACATACAAATATACACCAGTAAAAAGAAAAGCAAATTCTTTCTGTATTCATGGATTCATTTTCTGCTGTTTCAGTTATCTGAGGTCAACCGCTGGCAAAAATAGTAAATGGAAAATTCCAGAAATAGACAAATCATAAGTTTTCAATTATGTGCCATTCTGAGTAGCATGATGCAATGTCATGTCAACCCACCCAGTATCTGAACCATCACTTTTTCCAATGTATCCTGCTGTATATAATATCTGCCCATTAATCTTAATAATGGCCCCAAAGTCCTAGAGAAGAGATGTTGGCAATTTAATTGCTGTATAGTATTATAATTGTCCTATTTTATTATTAGTTATTATTTTTTATCTCATATTGTGCCTAATTCATAAATTAAACTTTATCATAAATATGTAGATATAGGGAAAAAACATCATACATATAGGATTTGATACTATCCTCAGTTTCAGGCATCGGCTGGAGTATTGGCATGTATTTCCTGCATTTAGGGGAGAAGTACTACATCTTAATGTTTCAAGGAAATTTTTCTAAGCTATTCCATTATCCACTGTGAAATATTCTTAAATTACATTAGATCTGAATAGCCCTGGCTGTTAAGAGACAAAGACTTGCCTACATTATTGACCATTCTGAGGCTAGATCTGTAGAGATGTCTTTTGAGTGCCACTCTCCTTGGCTTTGTCCAAGAGGAAAGACAAACGTTTACTGGTCCACTAGTTTCAGGGAATCACCATTCCACCCTGAATTTCACTTCACAAATACCTAAATCATATCTGATAGCAACAGGATAGGATTAAGAATTCCAAAGCTCAGCTTTCACTTACTCGCCAAAACAAGAACAAAACAAAAAAAACAGAGTTTAAATATGCACATAATCATACTTTTTCTTGGAGAAAGAGCTGTAGTTAACCCTGTCTTGCCATAATTACTCCTTGTATTTATCTGTGGGCCTGCATATGTTAGAAGCCCTGGCTGAGGACCTGCAGGGTTTTTCCTTCACTGTATTAACTAAAGATAGGTGCTGAAGTAAGGAACAGATTATTCCAAAACTCCCTGAAAATGCCTCCTAGGATAGGAGCAATATCATTTTATTGTTTGTTTGCTTTTTGTTTTTTCCATGAACAATTGGAAAGCTCTCCACATCCATAGATCAACCTCAAAAATGATTCAGCCACAGAATATAGTTATGAAATACACCACGTTGACAGCCCTGAAGAGAAAGACTCTTGCTTGATCCTGAACACAAATGCTGTGTTTTCTTAGCCCCAGGCACTGTTGTCCCTTCAGGAGAAGCTCACAGATGTCAGGGGAACTTGCTGGTGCTTCTACCAAGCTGCACAACCTGTAAGAGCTTCTTCTAGGATTAAGAGTAACCTCAGCTTGCTTTGTTCCATTTGGGCTCAGGGAAAGTACTTGAAAAACAAAATAACAGAGACATCCTGGGCTCTGCCATCAGTGAGTAACACCGAACACAGCAGCATGTAATGAGTGAGCCCTCCCACACTCCCCCTTCCCATTGAACACTCACTCCCGTTAAGGTCCAAGGGCAGGCTTGGTCCACTGGCATTCCCATTCAGCTTTTGTTAGCCATACTGAATGCAAACCAGGAGCTCTGCTCACCTTTGGGTCCACCCTGAGTGTATTCCTGCCTCAAGGAGAAGCTAAAGGCTCTGCTCTTTGGGGAGTAGATTTTTGTAAGATGTTATTTATTTAATGGTCTTCAACATAAAAGGAATACTTGAAAATTTGGGTGACTAACACTTGATTTTAATGAGAGTTAATTAGTTAGGTTCTCTTGAAATATGAACTATTTCCTTATATTTGCATATACTCTCTTCAAAACTGTCATATTTACTCCATGTTTTCAGTTCTAATATTTTCAGATTATTGATCTTTCAGAAAAGAATAGTGTCATATCTTGGTACCCATGGGGGACTGGTTCCTGGACTCCTTTTATGGAAACCCAAATCCATAGATGTTCAAGACCTTTATATAAAATGGTGCTATATTTGCATATAACCTGTGCATCTCATCCTACGCACTTTAAATCATCTCTAATTTAATTATAACACCTAATACAATGAAAATGCTATCTAAATAGTTATGTTGTATTATTTAGGAAATAAAGATGAAGGAAAAGTCTGGATATGATCAATACAGATGAAGTTTTTCATCAGTATTTTCAATCTGAGATTGGTTGAATTCACAGACACAGAATCCATGGATATGAAGGGTCCACCATGAAAAACCCATCCTTCCTGTTAAAAAAAAATCCCATTTTTTTTTTACATTTCTTTGTGTAAGTATTACTAGTCTATACAAAAGATATAAGGAATAGATTCCTAAACTTTATGGTGATTTGAAATGAAGACTAGAGATGTAGCTCAGTGGTAGATTACTTTCCAAGCTTGTCTTAGATCCTGGCTCAATCCCCAATACTACTGGAAAAAAAGAAAATGGAACAGCAGGAGGAGGTGAATGAGGTGGTGGTGGTGGAGGAGGAGGAGGAGGAAGAAGAGGAGAAGAAGATGGAGAAGATATAGAAATGAGGTCAAGGGCCTCATATTGTAGCCTGAGAAAGATACTGGTTGCAGGATCAGCAGGGACAGGAGTAAGGTGCTGAAGAGCCATGGAAATCCCCGGGGTTTCTTAAAAGGCTATACCATGGCACCCAGCCTAATGTGAACTTCTGGGTCATTTATAGACTTTTGATGAAGTGGAGTGGGGAGCTGGTATCCATGAAATTTGATCCACTAATGGGTTTATTTCACCAGCAAAGTGCTTAAGAAAAATAAATTGTTCAGGAAGGGTAAACCTTTGCCAGCTTCTCACCTCTCCCTGTTGTCCCATACCTGGCCTTTTTGAAATTTTGATTTTGAGACTCTTGCATTAGCTTCTTCCTGACTTCTTGGCTCTGGAAACTTAGTTTTAATTGATCCAGGAGAAAACAGGCATCAGTAACTTTTAATCCCTCTCCCTGCCACCACCCTTGTGACCCTCCTGTGCAGCCAAGGTGGAAAGTGAGTGCTCTGAGGCTAAGCTAGAAACAGAAAACTGCCTTGTGAACCAACTGCCAACAGGACTCCAATGGCCTCCGAGATTCTCTCTCCTCCATTACATCTTCAGAGAGGCCCTGATTGGGCTCGGTACTTATTCCAGCTCTATGACTACTGAGTCCACCATGTGCCAGGTGTTGTGGAGAGAACTAGGGACCCGAAAATGACCTACAGGACATGAGTGTTTTCTGCAAGAACCTTTTGTGTTCCTGGATGTTTTCAGTAGAATATGGTAGGAATCCAGTGTCACTATGCAAGATGTTACAGGAACACAAGGGAGAGAAGATTCAACCTTTGCCTAGGTTCAGGGGAGAGGAAAATGAACCTGAAGCTTTAAGAATGAAGACTGTCTCTTATGTCAAGGAAAGGGGTGCAGAAGGGAATTGTCAACAGTGACCCTGAAAAAAGAAACTGTAAAAAAAGAAACATACCCTCTGCAAAGAGGGTGAGAACTCTGCTGAAAAGGGCAACATGAGGATTAGCTCAGTGTAGAGTTCTTGCCTAAGATGATCCAGGCCCTCGGTTCCACCGTCAGCACCACAAAAGCCCGCAATTGGTGGGCAGGTAGGCACACACTAAACCATGACCTCTGTATGCCATGCTATACATCTAGGTTCTTCCTGGGGGTGATAGGGCCCCTAAGCACTTTCCTGGAGCACTTGGGCAGCTTACAAATGACAGATGTGTACAAGGCAAGACCGGAGGCACAGAGATCAGTTACTCAAGCCATGGTAGTGGATAAAAGAGGTGGGATGAATGAATATCATCAGCTGGATTTTTCCCTTCCATCCCTTCTTTTTTCCTTCCTTCTTCCCTTTCTTCTCTCCCTCCCTCATTACTCCCTCCCACCACCACTACCTTGTTTTTTTTTTTTAGATGAGGTCTTATATGTTTCCCAGACTGGCCAGAAATTCCCGAGCTCAAGAGATTCTCCCACCTCGCTGTTCACATGGCTGGGACTGTAGGTACATGCCACCAAACCCAGCTCATCAGCTGAATTTCTGACTGGGGGGTGAGGGAGAAGGAGGGGTCTAAATATTAGGACTGGAAGTGCAGAGGAAGCTTACTCCTAAATAAGCCAACTACCAACACAGGGTGAACTCTGCTGCAGAATTCACTCATTACAGTCAGCCTCCATATCTGCAGGCTCCACATACTCAGATTCAAGCAACCACTGATGGAAAATGTTCAGGAAAAAAAATGGCAACTATACCAAACATATACCAAACTTTCCCCCCTTTTCATTATTTCCTGAACTACACAGTATAACAATTATTCAAATAGAATTTACTTTGTATAAGTAACCTAGAGATGGTTTAAAGTATACAAGAAGGTATGCATATTATGCCATTTTATGTAAGGGTCTTAGCATGGTGGATTGGGGTATTAAGGGGGGATCCTGGAGCCAGTCCTCCACAGACACTGAGAGACAACTGTACCCTGGAGAGGGGAGTAAGCAAGGAGATTGACTGATTCATTGATTGTACCAGGGATTGAACCCAGGGACACTTAACCACTGAGTCCTATTCCCAGCCCTTTTTAATATTTTATTTAGAGACAGGATCTCATTGGATTACTTAGGGCCTAAGTTGCTGAGGCTGGCTTTGAACTTCAAATCCTCCTACCTTAGCCTCCAGGGCTGCTAGGATTATAGGTGTGCACCACTCTAGGTATGCTGGTTGGGTTTTGTTTTTTACTAAGATATAAAAGGATCTTTCTTTTTGAGAAACTTTCAAGGATTCTCTGTCAATGTGACTGATTCATTTATCCATTAAGGTTATAATCTCTGATAAGAGGAGTAATGTATTGTAGATTCCATCTTTAAAGGTGCTTTATTCTACCAAGATATTTCCTTACTATGGTATTTTAAAGGGTACACTTTAGCTCAAAATTTCTGGTGAAGAATATTCTTCTGAGTGTTGTCAGACCACAAATTGCACGTGTAAAGACAGGGCATGTTGTATTTCTTGATGGTACAGTCTCTGCTTATATTGACAGCCATGTTTTATTTACATAAAATGGGATTGATAACGGCTACTGCAGATAGTTTTAATGTGAAATTACTTTGGGGTTTGAGCAGATTGGTTTTATGCTTCAGCTTATCTGTCTTCTGAAATTGCATTCTTCCCCCCCAGTATTTGATTGCTTCTGGGAAATATATCTTCACTTGTTTGTTACTTGAAGGTCGTTACATAAGCACCTCTAAATGGCACCATTTTGTGATGTGTTTCCTCAACTGTGCATTAGGCACTACTTTAGCTAACCATATTTAAAACAAAATGCTATGTAAAAGGGGATCGGGCAGCCATGGTGGACACTAGCTGGATGATGAGATTAATTCCAAGTTTCTAGATAAGAATTTTTCCCATTTCAATGTGGAAAACTCAAAACTTGAAACACTTATTTTATGTGGCTAAATTCCTGTATCATGGATTACGCCATAACTCTTAAGTTCCTCCCACTCCATCTGAAAGACCCTCCCAGTCCTGCCCTTCAGTTTCCCAGATCAAGCACAAGTCCATCCCAGCTCACTACCTCCCTATGAACTCTCTTGTCCTTGACTCTTCTGCCTGGCTCAGAATCCTGCAGCCTACAACATAGAACCTAAATCATACAAACCTACAGGCCACACTGCACCCTACCCCACCCCACATCACACCACCCATGTTCCCTGGCTCAGCCCCTTCCTTTCCCCAACCCACATATGTGTTGGTGCCACATGCACCATCCCACATGCTATCCCTTGCTCCTCATCATTGTCATCAGCAAGCACATCTGATATAGTACCATGGGTCTTCAAGTCATTCACCCATGTTCCCTTTCAGCTGTTCTCTGTGATTTGCTCCTCTTCTCATCAAAACTCATTGGAAGAGTTATTTGCACTAGAAATCCCTACTGCCTCTCCTTCCTTCTCTTGCAGCAGCTCCTCTCTAATCTCCACTACCTGCATCCCAAGAAAATCTCTTTCCTGAAGGCCAGGAATGAACTCATTGCCAAACCCAAAGGTCAAATCTTGATCTTCATCTCAGTGGACCTGTGAGCCACAGGTCTGAGCTTCCCCTCCCTACAACACTTTCTCCACTTGGCCTCAGGATACTATTCTCTTCATTCTTCTTCTTCACTTGCCTTTTCCTTTTGGTCTTGCTGTTACCTTCTCTGCTCTTACCTTCCTGTCTCCAAATACTGTAATATTCCAGGATGTAATCCAGGGAAGTCTTTTTCTTTCTGTCTACACTCAAACTTTACTCGATCTCATCCAACCCAATGGCTTTCCATATCTTCTACCCACAGAAGTATATCAAGTCTATGCATGCAGTCCAGTCTCTCTTTGACCTCCAGACCTCTATTTCCAGTGGCCTGCCTGGCTTCTTCGCCTCGGTATCTAACCCATATCTCAAAGGGCTTAACATGTTCATAACCACACTTAGGATTATCTCTACCCAAACCTCTTCTCCACTGCCTTCTCTACTCCACGACAAGCAATTGAACCCATCAGGTTTTCATGTCAAATACTTGGTGTAGAGAGATCGTCATCGTTGTCCCCTCTTTTCTCATGCCCACATCAACCCATCAAGAAATCCTACTGGACAAAATAGTTTCTCCCCAGGGTCATTATGACCTTGTTGCTTCTTCCTTTTCTCCCCTCTAGCTCCATGCCAGATTCTATTCCATTTTATTTACTCAGCATACTGAGTGAGCTTTAAAATCTAAATGGCATCATTGCCACATTTAAATTAGATCCCATTTTTCTCCCACTCCAAAACACTCCATGAACTGGGCCAGGCATCCTGTCACATAATCTGTAGTCCCAGCTACTCAGGAAGCTAAGGCAAGAGGATTACTTGAGGCCAGAATTTCAAAGACCAGCCTGAGCAAGACAGTGAAACTATCTCAAAAATAACAAAACACCACTCAACCACTCTCTCTGATCTTCAAGATAAAAGTCAACTGATGCTACAGTCATCATCTACAAGGTCCTCTGACCCAACTCCACCCCTTCTTCTGATTCTGCTTTCTACCAATCTCCCACTTCCCCATATCAGTCCCCTTGTTGTTCCTAATATGCCCAGCAAGCCCCTGCTACAGCACCTTTGCCTTTGCCACCATCTCTCCCACCTGATCTCCCACCTGATCAGTCTTCCCTACAAATAGCACTGCTCACGTCCTCACTTCCCTGGGACCACTGCAATAGCCTTTCTTCCCTGCACATCCATTACCTCTACTCTGAATTGTTTTTTGTAGCCATCATTATAACTCAACCGATACTTATTTCTCTATTACCTGTCTTGAACCAGAATATACCCTCCATGAAGGCAGGCTCCACTTTGCCCCCTGTGAGACCTCAGTATCTAGTATAGTGCCTAGTACGTGGTGAGGACCCCATACATGCTATAGTAGCAGCAGGGAAATAGTCCCCAAGAAGCCCATGCAAGGGAGGCTTTGCATATGTGGTTCCATTTATACCCTTACTGCACTCAGGCACAGCTTAGACACCACATTCACACTCTGGGTCTAGTAAAGGTCAGGAGTGGCCTGGTTATAATACCCAGAAGGAGGGATGGTATGAACTTAACACAAACACACATGCACACGCACACCACCCCCATGCCCACCTCTGTTTAAGCACTTGTTTAAGCATTTGGCATAAGTTAAACAGTTGTCCCTCGCATCAGTCCTGCAATATAGGATCCATTACTATCCCCACTTTGAGATTCAGAACTGAGATGTAGACAGGTTACATAACTTTTGATGTCACAAAGGTAATGTGTAGAAACAGAGATCACCGTCAGGCATCAAGACTGCCCCAAACAATACTTTACGCTCCCTAAATGTCTGGCAAGGATTTTGAAACAGGAAGCATACTGATAGTAGAGTGATGACCCATTTTGTTGTTGTCACTAAAACTAAAATGAACTGGCCCTGGGTTTCATTAACTTCTAGATTCTGTCTTTTTGATTTTGAAATGGCTTTTAAAGAAATACACATAAAATGGATTTCTCAGGGAATTGCTAACGCCTGTTTCATAGCATGTCTTACTTTTCTGGGACCTTCTGTACACCATTAAATTTCATAATCCATATCCTGTACTGGGTTTTATTCAGGCTGTGTGGTAGACCAACTGTTTTTATATTGGTGTTATTTGAATTCTAAATTAAAATATTCTTCTGTTACCAATATGCAGATTTCCTTCCCATTCATTCCCTTTTCATGGCACTATAAATATTAGGACATTCTGGAGAAGGCTTCAGTATCTTTGAGATGGACCCTAATACTTCCACTTTCCAATGGCAAAAAATCAGACGCATCTCTCTAAGCTCTTGAGCCTGAGCTCTTTATATCCACAACGCGAGGATTTTGTGAAAATTAAATGGCACACTTCTTAAAATGTATTGTGAAGATTAAGGAGACACACCTATAGACACACCTATAACTCACTGCTGAGAGGGTTTTATGATGAGATGTCTTGTTGCTTTCAATTCTAATACTTTCCTCTGAAATTCCACATCAACTGAAATATACATCTTATGCCACTGAATCTTTATAAAAATCAAAAACCCCACGTTCTCCTTCTCCCCTTGAACTAAGCCAGTGACTCATTCTGGAGCTGATTGCCAGCTGGTGTCGGCAGAGAGCCGTATCCTTCTGAGCTCTGCTCGCTGCCTATTGGCATGATGAACATGTAAAAAGTTACCTTTATAAAGTATATAATTCAGAAGTATTTTCTATCGGTGCTTTAAGAAAAAAAAAAAAGAAAGAAAGAAAGAAAAAATGTTGGGCATGACGTTGCAGTCAGGTTGCGGTCACCTACTTGTCTTGCTGGAGCTACCTATTTTTCTGATCTCTAACTCTCCCTGAGCCATTGATTCTGTTCCTGCTGACTGCTTCAGTGCTGCTTTCTGAGTGTTTTCATAATTGTTATAATGACTGTTTGTCCTGGGCCTTATGAACCTGCAGCTGTAGGGCAGGAAGAATTTGTCATCGGGGATAGAGAAGAGAGAACTTTCCATTTAAGAAGACATTGTGAGTGCCTGCATGATTCAGAGAAAATGTACTTTCTGCTCTAGTTAAGAGAAGGGAACTGTCCTTGAGTATGTGTCTGCAAAGGCCCTGTACATGAGACCTAAGGTCCAGGCTGGCACACTTGTATAAATAAAGAATAGCCCTCTCTGTTTATGTATGTAAGGGACTTCTGCAAGGACCTGCTTTTAATTCCCAATTATAAAATACTGTTTTCTGAAGTCTGTCTGAATTGCACGGCCCACATAATAAAATCTCAACACATTTTTTTTCAATGGATAAATCCATGAAATATATTTAATGCAATTAAATGAATGGAATTGGACTTAACCTTATGATTGAGTGAATAATCCTCCAAAGTATCTTGCAATTATCATGGGTCTTCCAAGTTGGACAATGTATGATTTTTTCAAATTATGATAAATTAATTCCAGTTCAAACTTAATAGTATATATTTTGGCATGACATTGATTGCAATATTGTTTCAGTGCTATTTTTCCTCTCCCATGTACTTTAGGATACTGGTTTCATTAAAATAATTATAATGGCTTAAATAATCCCACATCTTCAAATGGGCCATTGCATAAGGCTGACTCTCAAATAAGATCTCTGCTCTGTTGTATGCTTGATACATGCTCTGTTCTATAATTTAACACTAATAGCAGAATTATAAAGGCTATTAAAAATGAGCTGCTGGTGACCAAATAAATTCAAGAATTATGAGGGGGGGAAAAAGAAATAATACTCATATTATTTTCAAAGCAATTTCACATTAATTATCTTATATAATTTCAAATATATTTCCCCTCTCACAAATACATTTCCTGGTTGCCAGACACACATGCTTTTCAAAAACACTGTACATCAACTCTGTACAAGCACAAAACCTTACACATTGCCTCTTTCCTTCCTTTCCCCTCTCTGATTCACTCCTTACCCCCTGCCAGTTCTCTGACCTCTTTTGTGTATTTACAGGTATCAGCATTTCTTGGGGCCTTTGTTACTTCCCTCTTGCTTTTGTTTTGAGCCTGATCACATAAACTCTTTCTCTGGGGGAAAACAAAACAGAGTTTACTTTAAACTCAATCCCACCCCTAATCTCAGAGTACAAAATCCTCTCTCTGCTGTGAAGCAAGAGAATACCTTTCAGAATTACACACCCCCATCTATATTAGTTTGCAAACCAACAGTAGTCAAATAAGGCAGCACAAGAAGTAACCAGACACAATCACATAAAGCCTGCTGAGTAAGGAATCCCAGCAGTTACTGGCTTTATGAACTCCCCAAGTTAGCTATTTCTCCATCCCATCTTCCATAGCTGTCAGAAGAGGCTAAGGATGCTCATCTCATAAGACTGCTCCTAAGATTCACCTAAAACATAGTCATAAAAATAGGGGCTGTACATTGTAATAGCTGCTATTCTATGAAGATTTAAAGTCAAGCAAATGTTATGAAACTTTGGGATTTGACAAAATTATTCTTACATATGTTTGGGTAAAGGGCAAGTGAGAGGAGCCTCATATAAGAAGAGAAATAAGTAGACATTTGATATCTTTTATGATAACTTTTGTGGCTGTTGAAAAGTACATCCTGCTGGACAGAATGCGTGCAACTCGGCTTCCTACTTCACTAAAAACCCCACTTTATCAAAAGCAGCTGAACACCCAGGGTTAAGCATTAAAAGCACTCGAAGAACCTGTAATGATGTAATGATGTAAAATTCCACTTATAGAGATATTCTCTAAATGAAATTGATCTCAAATAATTTAAAATATTGTAAGCCAAATATGTTCACTACAAGAAAATCTATAACAGCAAAATCAGAAACAATGTAAACATCCCAAATTAGGGAAGTAGTAAACAGAGCATTCATGCACAGTAATAAATCCATCCCTTTTAAAATCACACATCTTAGATTTTGCAATAATAAAGTAACAAGTCTGAAAAAAACTACACAAAAGTTAATGTGCAGTATGATCCCAACTATATAAACGTATGCACAGAAACAAGCATATTAAAATGTGAAGGGTGATTGTCTCTGGTGGTAGAATTATGGGCACTTTCCATTTTATTAGGTACGGTTTTATCAAAACAATCAAAATTAAAATCTTCTCCAACAGCTAACTTTTTAGAAAGATTGAGGAGTACCTTACCACTTTCTTAGTGTTTCCTTCCAGCACATAATAATTACCTCTCTTATTTTGAAAATGATCTTGGAAATCTATAGGGTTAATTAAGGAATAAAGTATAACTGCTTCTTATGGCTACACTTATATGTTACTTCCTATTCTAGACTTGAACCTTCCAGGAAGTGTAATAACTTCTTACCTATTCAATGAAAAGTCACAATAATATGTTGGCTAAAATATTGTAAAGAAACTATATGTTGCCAATCCTAGCATACTCTTCATTTCCAAAATATCACTAAGAATATGTAATATCAGTAAGCAAACTGACCACACAATGCATTAACTTGCAAAGTTGAATACTTGGTAGGATTTCATTTACACGCCTTCCATTCAAAACTTTGTGAACACCACAGTTTATAGAATTTAACACTTGGAGATAACTTGGAAAGAAAATCTGCATTTAACAGTTAACAAAGACAAGGCCTGGGAGGGGAGGTGTCCAAACAAGCAAGGAAAAAATAACATACAACACTTCTCCCCAGAGAATACTCGATTGGCTGCAACCTATACCTGTTTCCATTAGCAAACATGGGCTGTTGGGCTCTCGTGCTGGTGAGGGATGGGCATGTCCTTAGATAAGCTATGCTGGAGAAAGTCCTCCTTGAAGACTCAGGCCTGTGCCCAGGTCCCAGTGCACCTGGGCCGCAGTCACAGCACTTGGAAGTCTTAAGTTTCTACCTGTCTGTCTGTCTCTTTCCCTCTCCCCTCTCCCCTCGTCTGCTCACATCTGGAAGGGTCAGAAGAGCAGAAAATGCCCAGAGCACAAACAAAATGTCACAGCCCCCAAAAGGATCATCTCTGTTTGCCAGACAGCAGGAGTTTCTCCAGGCTGTTGGAGAGCCACTTAATAGTCTCCACCCTTTTAAGATTTACACATGTGCAGAGTATAATGTGAAACCTCTGGAGCCTGTTTTTACAGAACTAATGTTTTGGCGACTTTAGTCCTGAAATTTAATTTCTTAATCATATTCCATAAGCTTCAAGTTGCAATCCTTTTGATTAGCCAGAACAGTTCTGGAGTGGTGGGAGAGAAGAGGGAGAGGAGGAACATCGGCCTCCTAAGAGCATGCATATGTCATGTTAGTTAACAACAATTTGATGAAAGAGAAAATCAATACACAGAGACTAATAGCCAAAATGAAAGGTTAATGTAAATGATAATGCTAGAACTTCAGGTGTATCTTTCAGATTTTCAGACGTGTAGTTTATGATGTCTGCCCCTGCACTTGAATGGGCTGTTCCAGGCCATTGGCTCAGGCCATGACTACTTTGAGTCCTTTTTCAATGCCACATACATACACAGCAAAGACTGGGCTTGAAAGGCAAATTCAATTGCATAATGGAACCAAGGAGAGTGATCAGAATGTTGCATACCGACCGCCCTGTCTAATAAGCAGTGAATGTCAAACTTCTGAATCTTGTTTTAGCCCAAGTAGGAGGAAACACAGCTTTTACTCTGAAACCATATTTGGTTTTCATTTCTGAAAACATGATCTGCCTCTTTTCTTGGACATACTGCGGAGATCCCACACCAGGGGCAGCCTTGCTCAGGAAGAAATCATAGGTCAGGAGCAAGGACCCTTCATATATTTACAACAAACTGAAGGGCAGCAGACTGCAAAGGTAAAAAGCAAGGGCTTGCTGAATTGATGTTCTGCTCTACAAGGTTCCAGAAAGGTACCACTGGCCCCAAAATTGTAAAAATTAAAACTGGAAGGGATAACTTACCCAAAGTGACTGGATAAGTTCATGGAAATACAAAAAAGAAGGAGGTTTTTAATCATGATAAAGCTAGAGAACATTCCATTGTCCATTCCCAATAAGATTATAGTTGAAGCAGATGAATTTGGAAGAATAACTGTTCTTTTCTCCCAATTTGATCTTGAAGCTGAAAAATACACAAAAAGGAAAAACATGAACATGAAATTTTTGCGTCACTACACTGGAATCAATCATAACAGCTCCCACACAACCATCGACAAAGAAAGGAAACCTGGCTGTCAATCCCAGGACAGGCATACACCAGGTGTTTTCTACTTCACTAGGCAGTTAGGTGGGGTGTAAAGAAAAGTTACAATACGAATCAATTTTCATTTTTAACTCAGAGTGCAGAATCATTTTAATTCATTTTCCCATACCTCAAATCCTATTTTACTTTTCAGTATGTAATTAAATGTCCTATTATTAAAATAAATCTGAGCAACTATATTTTGTATGCGCCAAATCCACAAGTGGAATACATTTACCTTTCTGAAATGTCTGCCACGCGTTCAAAGCCAGCCAGCTACTCCTTGTTCTGCAAGGTGCTGAGAGAAAGTATGTGGAAAGAGGGGGAAAAATGGCACGTTTAGGAAACAAGTCTTCTACCGGATCACGATAATGTAATAACTTTCCATAAGACAGCGTTGCCACTTTCTCAGTATCCTGCCTCCATCACTAATTTAATAATCACTGCATTTGGGAAAGTCTCTCAGTTCTGTTCTGAGCCCTAATCAATGCATTGAAATCCAGGCAGACACCATCCTTAGGCTCAGCAACTAACCTTAGAGAAGGCATATATTTCTCAACATGCGCATAACGCAAATAGGTGTTCATGATGCATGAACAGCCCAGAGTTCGAAAGGAACGTTTTTTCCTAGGAGACCCCCCCAAAAAAACTCCAGAATTGGGAAGTACACAACAGGTACTTCCACCTCAGAAGCGAAGGCCTTCTGTGACTCCGGTAAAGAAGGACAGTGTGCCATGCGGTGGTCGCCTGACCCGGGGCAAATCGGAACAGCGAGCACGAGGCGCTGCATGCGGGAAACCCGGGCGGTTCCTCCTGCAGCCCCTCAGCTCTGATCAGTATACCCCAAAGGAAGGCTGTACTCCACGGTCCCCAGGTTGCCGTGCAGGCTTTCCAGGGCTGGTGCACCGGGGCAGGTGGGCGCGGGGGAGGCACTGCAGAGCCGCAGCCTCCGCTACTCCGGTACCCGCCGCCCGACAGGGTCAGCCACCCGCCGGGTCCGCAGCGGCGAGCCTAGCGTTTCCCTCTACCCAGCCCTTCCCGGCTCGCTCCCGCTCTCGCAGACCTCCCTTGTTCTTGCCCCGAGTCCAAGCCCAGTGCCCCGCCAAGCAGTACCTTCCTCCTGGGCTGGGACCGCTCGGTGCAGTGGAGGCTCCGAGTACCCTGGCCTCGAGCAGCCCTCGCGACACGCGCGCGACACCCCTGCGGGGCCCGCGCCCACCCCGCAAGTAACACCAGGACGCCGCGCGCCTCGGAGCCCCGGGGCTGGTAGGGGCCTTCCAGGTGGGCGATTTCGTCCCTCCGATTCCCGCGACAGCGGCTGCGGGGGTATCCTATCCCCCAGTTCCTACCAGGGACCCGTAGGTGCTGCGCCCTGAAGCCCCGTCTGGCGGAGCTGCGCCGCCCAGGATGCCCATGCCCTCCCGCGCCCGGGGTTGTACCCGCAGTCGCCGGGGGAAAGTTTGCGCTGCGGCTGCCCCTGGCGCCCCGCCTGCTCTCCACTTGTGCTCCCTAGCCATGCAACACAAGGCTCAGGCGCCGCGAGGAGAGTAGTGCCGGCGGAGCCTGAGCTGCCTGTCCTTTCCCCCCTGTCCGCATCTTCTTACCCCACTGCCCCGGCCCGGCGCGCCCGGGGCTTACCCTGCGCGCCGGCCCCGAGAGGCGAGCCGTCGGCGAGGGTGCATCCTCCTTCTCCACCGCCTGCTCTCGCCCCGTGGCAGGAGCGGAAGGCCGGTGCGGCGTCACCGCCCCATGCTGCCAGCGCGAACTTCCCCAGCGATCCCGGGTGGAGTGGATCCGGCGCCCCGCGTTCCCGCCGCCGCCCTGCGGCTGGGCTCTGCGCCGCGCCTGAGGCCGCGCGCTGCCCCGCTGCAGATCCCCCCAGCGCCCCCAGCGCACTCGCGCGCTCGCTCTCACCTCTCCTGAGCGCCACATGTCGTCTCTGGGTTTGGAGGAACGTCCCTCTGCAGAGACGCTCCGGCAGAGGCCGCCAGAATCTCACCAAACGCGCTCTGGGCCAAACTCACGAAGGGGGAGGGCTCAGGGCCCCGCGGTTTGGCCTGGTTTGGGATAGGCCATATTTCTAATGAAGTTTCTTGAGGCCCCTAGGAACATATTCTGTACTCCCCTGTAATAACCACTGGTCCCCTTTTTAGAACAGAAACAGATCGTGTCAAAATCAGCAGCCTATTCTATGATAACGGACGCCTTTGCTTTGAGAGCTTTCCTCTTCTGGGGCCCTGCATAGCACCTCCCTAACATGACCTCAGTCCTCAGTGGCCCCCCTGTATATCCTCATCTCTTATTCTCTTCAGAAAGAGACTGGCTTGGGAGAATCCTTTT
This sequence comes from Marmota flaviventris, assembly GCF_047511675.1. NCBI lineage: Eukaryota > Metazoa > Chordata > Mammalia > Rodentia > Sciuridae > Marmota > Marmota flaviventris. The sequence continues at coordinate 125,896,243 of NC_092499.1, forward strand.
TATTCACTTCATAGATAATTATTAATTCATTGCTTCGGAAGGAAAAGCCAGAGTAAAACTGGGGATTAGGAGGAAACCCTTGCTTGATTCCAGTATACGGTTGAGGTTTTCTGAAATACCGTTTCGTGCGGAGAAGCCATGGTATGATTAGGATGGGGCTCAGAGCCATGGCCTCTCCAAATTTGAAAGTGGGTCTGAGTCAAAGAAAGGGATCTCCCCAGTAAACCCTCTGGGGACACAACATCAGGCACTGACTTCAGTTGACAGAACATACGTGGGCTTTATTGTAATTATGTGGGTCTGCTGTGTCAGTGGTATAGTTTCTGAGATGTGAAGGAAGCACTAAGGACACCTGGGCAGACAGAGGCCTCCCTACAAACAACACCAGCACTAAAGCAACACATTCCCCTACTGCAAGACCTTAGCGTGCTGTCTCCACAGGAAGTAGGTGCTTCTTGTTGATGAAAACATCAGGGAGTAATATTTTAAGATTTAAAGTAAAACCCCACCAAGACCATGGGAAATTTGTATTATTGCTCCATATCTTTTGAGAAACTGCATTGTTTAACAGTTTCTTGTAGGACAATGATTATGAGAAAAGGCAAATTTCTAGAAAAGATCTTCATATTTTCCAGAATATGAAGCCCCTCAGTTTTCCAGTTATGTTTAACCCAGAGTATGATAAATCTTAGCTACCTGTTGTTATTTTTGAACACATTCCAGAAATTACAAATTTTTCCCCAAAATAAGAAATTGCAAATAAATTTCAGGAACAGGATGTGAAGACATAAAAATGTGGGAAAAAAATATATGAATTGTTATTCTTATGACATCTTTAGTCACAGTTATTACATAATTATGGGTTCTTAAATATAAATAAGATGCTCATTTGAAAGGGTTTTCTAACTCTAAGATGGATGAATTGAACACACATTTCTTCATTTTCTGAGTCCTCAAAAGATTTATCCTAAGATAAAATTCCTTGAAATTTGCTGTAGTTTGTCTTATGTGTCCCTCAAAGGCTTGTTGGTTACAAAGGCGTGGTCCCCAACCTGTACTGCTATTGGGAAGTGTGGAACCTTTAGAGGTGCAGTGTAGTGGGAGGAAGTTTAGTCAGTGGAGGTGAGCCCTCAAACGGGATATTGGGATCCCGTCCTTGCCTCTTCCTCTCTTTTTCACTTCCTAGCCTTGAGGTGAATAGTTTGGTCTACTACATAGTCCTGCCATGATGTGCTGCCTTATTGCACACCCAAGAGCAGTGGGGTTAAGCAACCATGGATCGAAACCTCCAAAACTGTGAGAAAAAATAGACCTTTCATCCTCACAAGTTGCTTAATCTCAGGTATTTTGTCACAATCATATAAAACTAACAATAGTCAAAATTATTAAATTAAAAAGAATCCATATGTTTTTCTAATAAGAATAATGTACTTTTCACCTATTAGGTGTTGGAATTACAGGTTTAAGTATTCCAAAAACAGATGTTCTTCTCATAGAATTAAACAACATAATGCAAATAAATAGGTTCAATTGATTAGAGAATTTAAATCTTTATAGATTGTCACACAAAGCCATCCAGCTTATTTTTGCAAAACAAAAAGTAAATAGGGATTGCTTTCATATTTGTAAGTCACGGATGTTAATTCTTACTGAATGAAATATCAATTGTAACTGAATGTGTTCTTTTAATGGAGGGCATTTAAAATTTCATTGGTTATTTTTGAAAATTTTCTATCAGTTTCAAATTAACACATATTCTACATATGAAAATTACATTAAGTAAGATTTGCTATTTAAAACTGTATTTAAGCATGTTTCTTAAATGCTTTCCTCCTTCCTGTGATGAAGTGGTATCTCAATCTTTCCTCATTATGTTCATGTAACATATAAGAGGGCCTCATGTTAGATCGGCTGATTACCTAAGGGGATGGTGAAATGATAAGACAAACCACAGTATCGTGGAAACTCACATTAATAATACTTACTAGCATTTCAATAACTTTTGGTTTAATGTGGAATTCAATGGTTGTCCTGAGAAACAATGGTCTATCAGTTGAATTTTCATTTGTTCCATTCAAATTTTACCTTTTATTGAATCGAATTAAGTCACGTAGTTATACTTCTGGAGAACAGTAGAGGGCACCCCAGTTTCATACAACCTCAGTATTGGTGGTCTGTCATTTTTGGTTTGGAGTAGGAAACCTTAAAATAGCTGAACTTGGGGAAGATGGGCAGTGGCTTGACATTTACCCTAAAAACAGTAACAGTAACTTTGTACCTCACAAGACACCAAGCACATACTGCATCTAGAACAGAGGCTGAGAAGAGTGTTTCTTTATGTGAGTGGGTGTGGCAGAGGTGCTGAATACAAGAAAACCAAATCATATTACTGAGATCATGAAGAATCTGCCCTTCCTCCAGCCTCATCCACGTTATGGAAAATGGTAGAATTTCCTTCTTTGTTAACACTGAATAATATTCCATTGCCATCCATTGTACACAGCACATTTTCTTTATCCTTTCACCCATCAACAGACATTTGAGTTGCTTTCATAATTTGGCTATTGTAAAAAATGCTGAAATGAACATGGTCATGCAGATATCTCTTTCAGATAATGCATTAATTCCCAGAAGTGAGGGCTGAGGTGTAGTTCAGTGATAGAGCCCTTGCTAAGGATGCATGAGGCCCTGGATTTGAAACCCAGCGAGGTATATATATATATTGTGTATGTGTGTGTGTGTGTGTGTGTAATATATATATATATATATATATATATATATATATATTCATTCCATTTATTGCTAGATCATATGATAGGGCCAAAAGTTAAGGATAGGGGAAAATGGGGAGACGTTGGTCAAAGCGTACAAATTTTCAATTATTCAGGATGAGTAAATTCTGGAGACTTAATTTAAAATTTGACAAGTGGGTAGATTTAAGAGTTCTCATGACAAAAGAAGAAGGGGAAGAAAATGAAGAAGGATGAAGGGGAGGAGGAGGAGGCAAAATGAAATGATAATTATATGGGAGGATATATAGGTTAATGAGCTTCATTGAGGTGATTATTGTACCCATGTATATTAAATTGTCACGTTGACCACCATTATACTTCAATATATACTTATATTACAATATAAGTATAACACCAGTTATACTTCAATAAAGAAAAAATAATGTCCTCTGAGGAAGAAGAGCTTGATTAAGATGAGAAGATGAATGTTCTAAGCTGATAGTCCACACTATAGAATAAGACACACACATGGAACTGTGTGCAATTTTGTATTACTGCAGAAGCGAAAGCAAGATAAACACAGAGATAAGAGGAGTCAGGTGTACAGAAGCCAGGCTTGGGAAGACAGGACATTTGGAACTAAGAGGTGGACTTCCTCCTACGAGCCTTAGGGAGCCATGGAATGTAGTTTTGGTGTCATGAGAAAAACAAGATGCTGGAAAAGAATCACCCAGCAACTATGTAATGAGAAAGCTTTAAGAGGAGGCAAATCTAGGCTAAAAGCAAATATGGACATCACAGGCACAACACAGGGACAGCCTATTGGAGGAATTTAATGATTGAGTTACTTCATCAATGGAATGATAAACTCCTCGATTGACTTGTATTCAAAGCAGACTGACTTATGGGTTCTTCGCCCAAACAGAAGCAAGTGGGCCTTGCTTGTTAAGGAAAAAGAAAGGTGGAGTCTGACTGGGAGAAGCAGGACAATTCCTAGGAAAGATGGCATCTGATTTGGAACCTAAAAAAAAAGAATGAGGACCAAAAAATAACAGAAAAAGCAAAAGGAAGAGTAGGAGCAGAGGCATGAACGTACAGGACTCCAGGTGATAAATGCGATGTTTATAGGAAGCACAGTCTGGGTATTTTCAATCCATGCTTTATTTCTTTATTTTTCTCATTATTTAAATTAGAACTCTCAAATTAGTTATTTCAAGGGTACATGTAGATGACAGACATGTTTTAATTAGCTGACAGTATTTTAAAATACAGTATTTGAAAACCAGATTTTCCATAAATGAATGCATCCATTCATGAATATCTCTAGATCTCTGGATTTAAAAAGGGAAGGAAAACCCACAGATTCAGCAATGTTAAGCACAACTTCACATCTTTTTGCCTCACCTCCACCTACTTATATTGGGCATGGGCTCCTCAGAGTAACATATTCTTTTTTATACTGAGCTTCATTTATATAACTTGGAAAACAGAGGCAAATGAGGTTTTAAAATATTTAAGAATTTTTTAAATTCTAATTTTATCTCCATTAGTAGTTATATCTTTTAAATTTTATATTATTTTTATTTTAGTGGTGATGCTAGTGTTATACACATCTTTAACATATCACAGTCTACTTTTTAAGTAATATCATACCATTTTATGCATAGTGTGATGGAACTGGCAAAAATGGTAATTAAAATAGCCATTACAACAATGTGTTTAGGTTTAATTTATATAGTAAATGAATAGTATATACTATAGCATATGAATCTTACAACACAACTCTATCACGGAGTATAGTATATCAATCTTGTAGCAATTATACTTCTATTTTTCTTTCCTGTCTTATTTGGTAGTGTTGTAACTTATTTCTTCTATATTCAACAAATTGCATTTCACTGTAATTATCGATTATTTCTTAAATAGATTTTCAAATGAATAAAAATGTTCATATTGAGTATCATTTTAATTCTACTTATAGAAATTCCTTTTTTGTTCTTTTTTGTTGTTGTTCTTTTTAGTTATACATGACAGTAGAGTAGACTTTGACATATTTATTCAAACATGTAGTATATCTTATTCTAATTAGGATCCCAGTCTTGTGGCTGTACATGATGGGGAGATTCTCTGTGGTGTATTCATATATGATTACAGGAAAGTTATGTCACATTCATTCCACTGTCTTTCCTATTCCTGTCCCCCATCCATTCCCTTCATTCCACTTTGTTTAATCCACTGAAATTCTGTCCTTCCCTCTCACCTCCCTTATTGTATGTTAGCATCTGTATATCAGGGAGAACATTCAACCTTTAATTTTCTGAGGTTGGCTTATTTTGTTTAGCTTAACAGTCTCCTGATCTATCCATTTACCAGCAAAAGTCATAAAGTCATTCTTTTTATGACCAAGTAATACTCCATTCTGTAATATACCATATTTTCTTCTAATATTCCATTTCAGTAGATATACCTGAAGCATTTAAATTGGTTCCATAGCTTAGCTATTGTGAATTGAGCTGCTATAAACATTGATGTGGCTGTATCCTGAAATATGCTGATTTTTAAGTCCTTTGGGTATATGCTAAAGAGTGGGATAACTGGATCAAATGGTTTTTCCATTACATGTTTTCTGAGGAATCGACATACTGATTTCCAGAGTGGTTGCACCAATTAGCAGTCCCACCAGCAATGAATGTATGAGCATACCGTTTTCCCCATATCCTCACCAATATTTATTGTTACTTGTATTCTTAATAATTGCCATTCTGACTGGAGTGAGAAGAAATTTCAGTGTAGTTTTAATTTGCCTTTCTCTAATTGCTGGAGATGTTGAACAATTTTTCAAATATTTGTTGACCATTCATATCTCTTCTTCTGTGAAGTGTCTGTTTGGTTCCTTTGCCCATTTATTGATTTAAAAAAAATTGGTATTAAGTTTTTTGAGTTCTTATATATCCTGGAGATTAACACTCTATCTGAGATGCATGTAGCAAAGATTTTCTTCATTCTGTAGGGTCTCTCTTCACACTTGATTATTACTTTTGCTGCGAAAAAGCTTTCTAGTTTGATACCATCCAATATATTGATTCTTTATTTTAGTTATTTTGCAATCTTGTTAAGGAAGTCAGTTCCAAAGCCCGCAGGATGAAGAATTGGTCCTACATTTTCTTCTAGTAGTTTCAACATCTCTGGTCTAATGCCTAGGTCTTTGATCCACTTTAAGTTGAGTTTTGTGTAGGGTGAGAGAGAGGGATTAAATTTCATTCTGCTACATACTGATTTCAATACTATCCAAAGCCCTGTACACATTTAATGTGATTCCTATTAAAATTCCAATGACGTTCTTCAAACAAATAGAAAAATCCATTATGAAATTCACTTTGAAAAATAAGAGACCCAGAATAGCCAATGCAATCTTAGTCAGAAAAGTGAAGCAGAAAGCATCACAATGCTGGACCTTCAATTATACTACAGACCCATAGTAACAAAAACAGCATGATATTGGCACCAAAACAGACATGAAGACCAATGGAACAGAATAGAAGACACAGAGTCAAACCATTATCTTTCTTGTATCACCAACCATCTGTAATGAATTGTGTAACTTTTTCTTTCTTTGAAATTTTTTTTTCATCTTCAGTTTTGACATATACTATTTTCTCAGGTAGACTTATGGACTGATAAGTGTTTTTGTATATAGTTCTTGTGTGCTGTTGTTGTTGTTGTAGACAGATACCTTTATTCTATTTATTCATTATTATGTGGTGCTTAGGATCGAATCCAGTGCCTCACATGTGCGATGCAAGCGCTCTACCAATGAGCCACAAGAAAAAAAACAACAACAACAACATAGTTCTCTATGTTTGTTTTCTGCCTTGTGATGATTTTGGCCAGATGTCTGTTATTGTTTTTCTTTTGTTTTCTCTGTACATAATATGTTATTTGCCTCCATGTCTGATTTTATCATTTTCTTTTTAAAAAAATTGTTATATTTGACAGCAAAATGCATTATAATTCATATTACTCATATAGAGCACAATTTTCATATCTCTGGTTGTACACAAATAGAATCACATCCTTCATGTCTTCATACATGTACTTAGGGTAATGATGACCATCGCATTCCACTGTCTTTCCTACCCCCATGCCCCCTCCTTTCCCCTCCCACCCCTTTTCCCCTTTGCCCTACCTGGAGTTCATTTAATCCCCCCATTTCATCCCACCCCCCTGCAGCAGATTATGGATTACATCCTTAAATCAGAGAAATCATTCCACATTTGTTTTTTTTTGGGGGGGGGATTGGCTAATTTCACTAAGCATTATCTTCTCCAACTCCATCCATTTACCTGCAAATGCTATGGTTTTATTCACTTTTAATGCTGACTAATATCCCATTGTTTATATATGCCACATTTTCTTTATCCATTCATCTACTGAAGGGCATCTAGGTTGGTTCCACAGTTTAGCTATTGTGAATTGTGCTGCTATAAATACTGATGTGGTTGTGTCCCTGTAGTAATCTGTTTTTAAGTCCTTTGTGTATATACTGAGGAGTGGGATAGCTGAGTCAAATGTGGTTCCATTCCCAGTTTTCCAAGGATTCTCCATACTGCTTTCCATATTGGCTTCACCAATTTGCAGTCCCACCAGCAATGTATGAGTGTACCTTTTTTCCCACATCCTCACCAACACTTATTGTTGTTTGTCTTCATAATAGCTGCCAGTCTGAATGGAGTGAGATGATACCTTAGAGTGGTTTTGATTTGCATTTCTCTAATTGCTAGAGATGTTGAACATTTTTTCACATATTTGTTGATTGATTGTATATCCTCTTCTGAGAAGTATCTGTTCAGTTCTTTGGCCCTTTTATTGATTGGGTTATTTGTTTTATTGGTGCTAAGATTTTTGAGTTCTTTATATATTCTAGAGATTAGTGCTCTATCTGACATGAGTGTGGTAATGATTTGATCCAAACTAGTAGGATCTCTATTCACCTCGCTGATGGTTTCTTTTGCTGAGAAGAAGCTTTTTAGTTTGAATCCATCCCATTTATTGATTCTTGATATTAATTCTTGTGCTACAGGAGTATTATTAAGGAAGTCAGGCCTAATCTGACATAATGAATATTTGGGCCTACTTTTTCTTCTAATAGACACAGTGTCTCTGGTTTAATTCCTAGATCCTTGATCCACTTTAAGTTTAGTTTTGTGTGTAGTGAGAGATAGGGGTTTAATTTCATTTTGTTGCATATGGATTTCCAATTATCCCAACACCATTTGTTAAAGAGGCTATCTTTTCTCCAATGTATGTTTTTGTCAAATATAAGATAACTGTAATTATGTGGGTTTGTTTCTGTGTCCTCTATTCTGTACCATTGGTCTACAAGTCTATTTTGGTGCCAATACCATGATGTTTTTGTTACTATTGCTTTGTAGTATAGTTTAAGGTCTGGTATAGTGATGCCACCTGCTTCACTCTTCTTGCTAAGGATTGCTTTAGCTATTCTGGGTCTCTTATTTTTCCAGATGAATTTCATGATTCCTTTTTTGTTTCTATGAGGAATGTCATTGGGATTTTTATGGGAATTGCATTAAGTCTGTATAGTGCTTTTGGTAGTATGGTCATTTTGATAATATTAATTCTGCCCATCCAAGAACAAGTTGGATATTTCCATCTTCTAAGGTCTTCTTTAGTTTCTTTCTTTAGCATTCTGTAGTTTTTGTTGTAGAGAACTTTCACCTCTTTCATTAAGTTGATTCCCAAGTATTTTATTTTATTGTATTGATGCTATTGTAAATGGGGTAGTTTTCTTCATTTCCATTTCAGAGGATTTGTCACTAATATATAGAAATGCCTTTGATTTATGGGTGTAGATTTTGTATTATGCTACTTTGCTTAATTCATTTACTAGCTCTAGAAGTTTTCTGGTGGAATTTTTTGGATCTTCTAAATATAGAATTATATCATCGGCAAATAGTGCTTATTTGTGTTCTTCTTCACCTATCTGTATCTCTTTAATTTCTGTCTTCTAATTTCTCTGGCCAGTGTTTCAAGAACTATGTTAAATAGAAGTGGTAAGAGAGGGAATCCCTGTCTTGTTCCAGGTTTTACAGTTTTTTAATAATGCTTTCAATTTTTCTCCATTTAGAATGATGTTGGCCTGGGCTTAGAATAGATAGCTTTTATGATGTTGAGATATGTTTCTTTTATCCCAAGTTTTTCTAGTGTTTTAAACATGAAGGGTTGCTATATTTTTTGAATGCTTTTTCTGCATCTATTGAGATGATCATATGGTTCTTATCTTTGAGTCTATTTATGTGATGAATTACATTTATTGATTTCCATATGTTGAACCAAACTTGCATCCCTGGGATGAATCCCACTTGATTTTAGTGAGAATTTTTGCATCTATATTCAATAGAGATAATAGTCTGCAGTTTTCTTTTTTTCATTTGTCTTTGCCAGGTTTTGGAATCAGGGTGATAATTGGCCTCAAAGAATGAGTTCGGAAGTGCTCCCTCTTTTTCTATTTCCTGAAATAAATTGAAGATGGTATTAGTTCTTCTTTCAAGGTGTTGTAGAACTCAGATATGTTTCCATCTGGTCCTGGGCTTTTCTTCTTGGTAGGCTTTTGATGGTATCTTCTATTTTATCACTTGAAATTGATCTGTTTAAATTTGTATATCATCCTGATTCAATTTGGGCAAATCATGTAACTCTAGAAGTTTGTCAGTGTCTTCCATATTTTTCTATTTTCTTGGAGTATAAGTTTTCAAAATAATTTCTAATTATCTTCTGTATTTCTGTAGTGTCTGTTGTGATAGTTCCTTTTTCATCATAGATGTTAGTAATTTGGGTTTTCTCTCTCCTTCTCTTCGTTAGCATGACCGCGGGTCTGTCAATTTTATTTATTTTTTCAAAGAACTAGCTTTTTGTTTTGTCATTGTTTTCAATTGTTTCTTTTGTTTCAATTTCATTGATTCCAGCTCTAATTTTAATTATTTCCTGTCTTCTGCTGCTTTGGGTGTAGATTTGTTCTTATTTTTCTAGGGCTTTGAGATGTAATGTGAAGTCATTTATTTGTTGACTTTTTCTCCTTTTAAGGAATGAACTCCATGCAATGAACTTTCCCCTTAGAACTGCATTCATAGTGTCCCAGAGATTTCAATATGTTGTATCAGTGTTCTCATTCACCTCTAAGAATTTTTTTAATCTCCTCCCTAATGTCTTCTGCATCCCATTGTTCATTCAGTAGCATATTATTTAGTCTCCAGGTGTTGGAGTAGCTTCTACTTCTTATTTTATCATTGATTTCTAATTTCATTCCATTATGATCTTATAGAATTCAGGGTAGTATCTCTACTTTTTTATATTTGCTAAGAGATGCTTTGTGGCATAATATTCTATTTTAGAGAAGGATTCATGTGCTGCTGAGAAGAAAGTGTATTCACTCGTTGAAGGATGAAATATTCTATATGTGTCAGTTAAGTCTATGTTATTGATTCTGTTATTGAGTTCTATAGTTTCTTTGTTCAGCTTTTGTTTGGAAGATCTATCCAGTTGTGAAAGAGATGAGTTTAAATCACCCAAAATTATTGTGTTGTGGTATATTTGACTCTTGAACTTAGAGGAGTTTTTTTTTTTTTTTTTTTTATGAATGTAGGTGCTCTATTGTTTGGGGCATATATATCTGTAATTGTTAAGTCTTCTTGGTGTACGGTTCCCTTGAGCAGTATGTAGTGTCCTTCATCCCTTTTGATTAACTTTAGCTTGAAGTCCACTTTGATATGAGGATGAAAACCCCTGCTTGCTTCTGCAGTCCATGTGAGTTGTATGATTTTTCCCAACTTTTCACCTTCAGTCTGTGGATGTCTTTTCCTGAGATGAGTCTCTTGGAGGCAGCATATTTTTAGGTCTTTTTAAAATCTAATCTACTAATCTATGTCTTTTGATTGGTGAATTTAGGCCATTAACATTCAGGGTTATTATTGAGACATGATTTTTATTCCCGGAAATTTTTGTTTATTTTTTATATTTAACTTGACTTGGTTTCTTCTCTGATTAGTTTTTCCTTTAGTATAATACCTCCCTCTGCTGATCTTCATCATTGATTTTCATTTCCTCTTTTTTAATATTTTGCCTAAGATGTAGTAGTGCAAGTTTTTTAGTTGTAAATTCTTCTAACTTTTGTTTATCAGGGATGGTTTTTATTTCATCATCAAATCTAAAGTTTAATTTTGCTGGATATCAGATTCTTGGTTGGCATCTATTTTCTTTTAGAGCTTGGTATATGTTGTTCCATGATCTCCTGGCTTTGAGGGAGAAAAATTTGCTGAGATACGAATTGGTCTCCCCCTATATATGGTTTGATTCCTCTCTCTTGCGGCCTTTAAGATTCTAACCTTATTCTATATGCTAGGCATTCTCATTATAATGTGCCTTGGTGTAGATCTGTGGTAATTTTGTACATTTGGTGTCCTGTAAGCCTCTTGTATTAGGTTGTCCAATTCATTCTTCATGCTTGGGAAATTTTCTGATATTATCTCATTGAAGAGATTGTGCATTCCTTTGGTTTGAAACTCTGTGCCTTCTTCTATCCCAATAACTCTTAAATTTGGTCTTTTGATGCAGTCCCATAATTCTTGGGTGTTCTGTTCATGGTTTATAACTATCTTCACTGTGTGATCCACTTTATTTTCCAGATTGTACACTTTGTCTTCATTATCTGACGTTTTGTCTTCCAAGTGATCTAGTCTGTTGGTGATGCTTTTTATTGAGTTTTTTATTTGGTTTATTGTTTCCTTCATTTCAAAGATTTCTGACTTTTTTTTTCAGAGTCTCTCTTTCTTGAAGTAATCTTTTGCTACCTGTATTTTCTCTCTTATCTCTTTGTTGTATTTGCTCATTTAGGTCATCCTTTAATTCACAGATCATTTTAATTATGAAACTTCTGAACTCCTCTGATATTTCATCAACTTCATTGTCCATGGGTTCTTTTATTGTAGTATCCTGGGTTTGTTTGGGGCACTTTCCCCCCTTGTTTTTTCATGTTATCTATGTGTCTTTCTTTCTTGCAGTTTGGATCTGAGATATTAAAGTTTCTACCCTATATTCTTGTAGTATCCATGCGGATTGTCTGTACCTTACCTTGATGTTGGGCTGACAGACCCTGCTGGTGTCCCTCAATGTATGCTACTGCAACTAAAGATGGTGGCAGCAATAGCCAAGGTAACACGAGATAATAGTGGAGGTGCCCCAAGATGGACGCAGTGTCCTACAGAGATGGGGCTGAAAGGCTGGGCCTTACATTGTCTTTAGAATGCCTGCTCTGAGATGCAGCTTCTTCTAGGCCTGTCTGATGTCAAGTTAGGGGCTACTGTGTGGGGAAGACTATGGCCATGTCTGCAATGTCCCAAGATGGAAGTGGGTTAGACTTGGGCTCCCTGGTGAACTTGGACCTACCCTGGGCCTGGGTCCCACGCATCTCAGTGCGGGTGGATGTGGGCCAGGCCTGAGGTCCTGCAGTGGTCTGCTAGTCAGAAAGAGGTGGTCCATATCTGATTTTTTTGTATTGTAAGTTATATCATGAGACTTCTTGTTTCTGAGTTTCTAGGTTTGATTGTTTCCCATCACAATGTGAACTCTGAAAACTATTCAGCTTACAGATTCCCAATTATTCTTCACTCAGCCTATGGGGTTTCCTTATATGAATGCATAACTTTCTACTCATGAATAAACTCAAGGCATTTCTATTACATTTCTGCAATTATAACTTCACACTGTCCCCTTCTGTCATACATTTTACCTCAAAAGTTTCAGTTTTCTTATCTTCCTGATGCTAATATTTGTATCTTCATCTGAGGGATTCTGTGTGTGTGTGTGTGTGTGTGTGTGTGTGTTCTTTATTTAAGAACTACTTCCACGCTGGGTGCTGTGGTGTATGCATATAATCCCAGTGGCTCAGGAGGGTGAGGCAGGAGGATCACAAAAATCAAAGCCAACCCAGGCAATTTAGCAAGCCCCTAAGCAACTTAGACCCCATCTCTAAATAAAAAAGTAAAAAAAAAAAAAAGCCAGAAATGTGACTCAGTGGTTGAGTGTCCCTGGGTTCAATCTCTGGTTAGAAAAAAAAATCTACTTCCTTTCAGAAATTAGGAATAAATATTGGATTTACTTTTTTTGTCTTTCTTTTCTCAGGGGCCACGCTTCAACAAACTCTTGCTTAGTGTTGGAAATAATTGTTTTATGTATCTTGAATAGTTTTCCATGTGTTTATAGAGGGAGAATTGAGTTGAGTCCTAATTACTTAATCATAACTCCATATCTTCAATTTTTCGAGTGTGTGTGTGTGTGTGTTGGGGGAATACTGGAGATTGAAGTCAGTGTACTCAACCATGAGCCACATCCCCAGCTCTATTTTGTATTTTATTTAGAGGCAGGGTCTCACTGAGTTGCTTAGTGCCTCAATTTTGCCAAGGCTGGCTTTGAACTTACAATCTTCCTGCCTCAGCCTCCAGAACAGCTGGGATTACTGGGCAACTGTGTTTTAATACTCTTCCCCAACGAACCTTTTACAACAGAAAAACATGCAAAATATTCTTCTGTCATAGATAACTATCCATTATTTTATTTACTTTTGATAAGCAGAAAATTCATCATTCATTTCAAAGTTGGCTGGTGATATTTTATGAACAAATAATTTTCCCTGCTTAGAAACAATTCATTTCATGAACTGAACATTGCCATTTGCATACCTTCCTCTGTTGGTGGTCACTTGAGTTGTTTCCAGTAGTTTGCTATGGCATTCTGGGAACATTTGTAAAGGTTTGTTTTGTTTTCCACATTTTTTATTGGTGCATTATAGTTGTACATAATGATGGGATTTGTTGTTACATATTCGTATATATATGTATATGTATGTATATGTGTGTGTATCTGTGCATATATATATATATATATATATATATATATATAATGACAATATATATATATGATTTGGTCAATATCACTCCCTAACTCTTCCTCCCTCCTTCCTCACCTCCTACTCATTGGTCCCTTTCCTCTACTGATTTCCCTTTGATTGTCATAGATCCACTTCCATCTTTCTTTTCTTTTCTCCTGTCTAGTTTTTGCATATGAGAGAAAACATACAACCCTTGACCTTCTGAGTTTGACTTATTTTTCTTTACATAATGGTCCACAGTTTCATCTATTTTCCTGCAAATGACATAATTTCATTCCTTTCTATGGCTGAATAAAACTCCATTGTGTATATACACCACTTTTCTTTATTCATTCATTCGTTGGTGGACAAACAGGCTGGTCCCACAATTGTGAATTGTGCTGCTATAAACATGGCATGTATCGCTGTACTATGATGACTTTAATTCTTCAGGATGAATAGTGTGGAGTGGTATAACTGGGTCATATGGTGGTTCCATGAGTAGACTGTGAGGAACCTCCTTAGTGATTTCAGTAGTGGTTGTACTAATTTAGAATCCCACCAACAGTGTTAAAGTGTTTTTTTTCTCCACATCCTCTCCAGCACTTATGATTTGTGTTCTTTATGACTGCCATTATGACTGATGTGAAATCAAATCTCAGTGCTGTTTTGATTTGCATTTCTCTAATTATTAGTGATGTTGAACAATTTTTCATATATTTGTTGGCCATTTGTATTACTTCACTTGAGAAATGTCTATTTAATTAATTTGACCATTTATTATATGGATTATTTGATTTTGGTTGTGAAGTGTTTTTTTTTTAGTTCCTTACATATTCTAGATATTAATCCTCTCATAAAAGTAACTAGCAAAGATTTTCTCCCATTCTCTAAGTTCTCTCTTCACATTCCTAATTATTTCCTTTGTTGGGCAGAAGCTTTTTAATTTGATGCCATCAAATAAGGGTACTTATAAGGCAGGATTTCTCAAACATTTTGGCCTTAAAACCTCATTATATTCTTATTTATGACCCCATTATTCTTTTATTTATGTGTATTATAGCTATCACTTTGTTTGGAAGAATTTTTACTTTATTATCCTTTGTTATGTATGACAGCAGGATGCATTACAACTCATATTACACCTATAGAGCACAATTTTTCATATCTCTGGTTGTACACAAAGTAGAGTCACACCATTTATAGCTATCACTTTTAAACACTAAAAATAAATTGAGGTTAAAAAATCTTGTTTATTTACTTAAAAATATCATTATGAGCTGGGCACAGTGGCACAGGCCTGTAATTCCAGTGGCTCAGGAAGATAAGGCAGGAAGATCATGAGTTCAAAGCCAGCCTCAGCAACTTAGGAACTCAGTGAGACCCTGTCTCTAAATGAAATATAAAAAATGTATAATTCACTGACCAAAAAGAAATGGAGATTTGGCTTAGTAGTTAAGCGCCCTTGGGTTCAAACCCAGCACCAAAACAAACAAACAAACAAACAAACAAATAAATGAAAATAGCACTATGTATAAAGATGAATAATATTTTTATTAAAATAACTACACATTTCAAAACTTTAGGACAAGTGACATTGCTTTACATTTTGAAAAATCTTTTTCAGAAAAAAAGTCTAATTGAAAGGAATTGGATTCTAATATCTACTTCTATATTCAATGCCCTCTTTTGGTTGAAGTACTAAAAATTAATCTAGCTTCAAACTAATATGTAGTTGTAAGAGGAGGGAAACTTTAAAAAGATTTTCAGTAAGCCAGTATTCTTGAATATTGCACCAAAATTCCACAGTTGGTAGTTTCTGTAGCTTTATTAATGAATAATTGACAAACAAAAAATTTATATATTTAAGGTATATAATGCAATGAATTGCTATAAATATACATTGTAAAATGATTACCAAAACCAAGCTACTTAATGTATCTGTCACCTCACATAGTTACCTTTTGTTTGTGTTTGTGTGTCTGATGAGAATATTTAAGACCTAGTCTCTTGGCAAATAACATATTTTCTAAAATGCTAGTAGACACTTATAATATAAAATAAACTTTTCATGCCTTGTTTAATAAAATTCACTGGCCAATTCAACATTGATTCAAGAATTCTCAGGAAGCAAGAATAGAGGCAAATTTCCAAAATTTCAAAAGACCATCACCAAAAACAACAAAATCTTACTTATAATGTCATACTTAATGTTGAAAGACAGAGTGCCTATTCCCTTAAAATTAGGAAAAAGGCAAAGGATATCTTGTCTCATCATTCTGTTCAACTTAAACATAGCACTAGGAATTATAGTAAAAGCAACAAGGAAAGGAAAAAAGATATGTAAATTGGAAAGGAAGAAATAAAACCATCATTTTGTGCATATGACATTATCATCAACATAGAAAATTACAGGGAATTCCAAAGAATATACAAGAGAAATGAATAGTGATATATTGATTGATTTACTACTATTTAAATGAATGAAATGTATCTATTTATAAATAGTAATAAATGGATTCATTTCTGTGTATTAGCAATTAATATGTGGGAACCAAAACTGAGCACTTATTACCACTCGTGAAAAATAAAATGTATATGTAAAACTCTAAAAATCATATACAGGACATTTTGAAAACTGAATCACTAATGAAATAAATTTAAAAAGCTAAATACATAGAGATGTGTTTATACCTAGAAAGACACGATGTTGGAAAGATATCTTATTCTCAAATTGACATAATGTAATTTCTATCAGAATGCCAGCAAGATATTTTGTACACATAAACTTTTTCTATAATCTATGTGATAAAAAATATCAGAAACATTTTAAATAGGTAAAACCGTTTTGAGAGGGAAAAATAAATTGGGAAGAATTGCACCATAATTTGAAGACTTACCAGGTAAGTCTTAATCAGAACAGTATTGTTTTGATAGAAGAGTTACATAGATAGAACAGAGTAGAGAATGCAGAAGTATACCCATGCATGTATGACCAATTTATTTTCCCCAAAGGAACAAAAGCAATCCAAAGGAGAAAGGACTGATTTGTCAAAAAATGAAAATGGAACAAGTGGAAATTCAAAGGCAAAAATAATGAATCACATACTAAAACTCATGCTGTATACATAAGTTACTCAAAATGGATCGTAGACTTCAGTATATAACACAAACTATAAAACTTTTCAAAAAAAGACAGGATGAAATTTTGAGGACCTAGGACTATGCAAAGGACTCATAGAAATGAAATGAAAAGCACACAAGTAAAGCATCATTGATTAGATTCACCAAAATTAAAAACTTCCATTGCATGAAAGATCCTGTTAAGAGCATAAAAAGGAAACACTGGAACAAAATAGGAGAATACATTTGCAAAGCACATGTTGGAAAATGGAGTCCAATCTAGAATATATGAAGGACTCTCAAAACCCAACAGCAACAAAACAAGACAAAAAAAAGTCAAATTTAAAAAATGACAAAATTATATGAAGAGATTATTTCAATAAAGATGATAGGCAGATGGCAAAAAGACATTCAATGTATTAATTCTTAGGGAAATTAAAATCATAATGAAATATCACTGTACACCTACAGAATGGGTGGAATAAATAAAAATAATATTATCAAAGACTGATGTGAGCTGGGGCTGGGGCTCAGTGGTAGAGTGCTCGCCTGGCACACATAAGGCCCTGGGTTCGATCCTCAGTACCACATAAAAATAAAGGTATTTAAAAAAAAAAAAAAAGAATTCAGAATCTATAAAAAAAAGGCTGATGTGGATTCAGAGCAACTTGATGGCTTTTGCATTGCTGGTAGGAATGTTAAATGGTACAGCCTCTTAGACATGAGTTTGGCAATAAAAATAAATAAAATTAACATTTATTTTTCCATATGGCCCATGAATTGAATTCTTGGGCCTTTATCCCAAAGAAACAGAAATATAGTTACATGCAGAAATTTGCAGAGAAATGTTCATAGCAGCTTTATTTATAACAGCCCAAACAGGAAACAACCCAAATTTTCTTCAACAGGTGAATGGCCAAACAACTGGTATATCCATACATAGAATATAGGTTGAGTATGTCTTATGTGGGGCCAGAAATATTTCAGCTCTTTATGATTTTTTTCAGATACAGATATATTGGGGATGTGTGTCAAGTCTATATATGAAATACATTTATGTTTCATACACACCTTATTTATCTGGACTGAATTTTGTACAATGCTTTTATGCACGAAGCAAAATTTCATGGTGTAGAATTTTTCCACTTTGTGGTGTCATGTCTGTGCTCAAAACGTTTCATATTTTGGAACATTCTGGATTTCAATTTTTTCCTCTTAGGAATGCTAAATCTGTACCGCTGAAAAACAAAAAGGAATAAATCATATCAATAAAAACAACTTAATTCCTTTCTTCAAAATCTATATACCTTTTGTTATGGGCTGATTTGAGAGTTAAGTCAGACTGACCCCATTCTGCTCAGATATCTCACCCTGAGTGGGCAGTTGGCTCCCCTTCCTGTAAGAGCCCACTCTAATAGAAGCTGACATCTTTACCCACTTGCACCCGGACACAATCTTTAAACTATGGAGCTTGTACTGACTTACTTCCTGAGGGGGTACAAGAGGTGCAAACTTCTGAGAATGTACTTATGACTCTTCTTGCTTCTCCCATCCGCCCCCACTTCGTTGTTTTTCTGTTTAAATGACCAGTCCACCTGCATTCATTGTCTTGGGCTACAGAACTGTCTGCCTTCTGCTCCCTTGGCACTGGCCAGAATAAATCCTTTGTCTTTTTTAAAAAAAGACATGGAGTTTTATTTGGAATGTTAGAATCATACCTTAACACTTTTATTTCTTTTTCTTGTCTTACTGCACTAGCTGGGATGTTTCGTAGGACATTTAGTGTAAGGGGTAAAAGAGAACACTCTTTCCTTATTCCCACTCTTAACTACTTTATTTTTAATTGTAAGTTTAGGCCAAAAATCAGTAAATATTGCCATACTGTGCAAATGTAGACTATTGCTTATTTTTGTAAACAAAGTCTTATTGGAAGACAGCCATTCATTCACATATTGTGTACAGATGTTTTCGTGCTGAACAGCACAGTTGAGTGACTGGATAGAAACCAATAGCCTACAGAACTACTTATTCTCCAGTTCTTTACCAAAAGGTTTTTCTGATTTGTTTATACTGTTTGCAATGGTAAAGATTAATTATATGTTTGCACTCACTTCTTCATCTATCAGTGTGTATACTGATTCTACCGTTATACTGTTTTTCTTCTTCCTTTCTTCTCTTCTTCCTTATTTGTCAATGTTTCCTGTAATGATTTGAACAATTTCTACTTTTAAAATGTTTTTCCATTAAAATTTTAAGTCCAACATTAATCAGAATCCAACTTTCAGATTAAGGGCATTATGGAATGTAAACACCTATCATTCTGCACATACATGCCATTTATGTTCATTATTTTTAAATTTCTCATTTTAATAACACCATGAGTTAGACCCTAACATTATTGTATATTTTGTGCAAAAAAAAATTGATTTTTGTTTTTACCATTTTTCTCAGTATTTTTGCCTGTTGAAACTTTTTGAGTGTTTTATATTTCTTCTTTATTTCTGTTTTGATTTCCTTGGCATATGTCAGCTGAAGTGAGTACCCTCTGTTTTTGTTTTGTCTGGGGCCTTGTTTTCCAATCTGAAAATTGTCTTGAGTTCTTATTGTTGAAAATCAGTTTTGCTAGGACTGTAATTCTACATTGGCATTTATTATCTCTCAGCAATTTAAATGGTTTTTCGTGAACGTCTGACTTGCATTGTTGCTATTTCAAGAAATTTTCTATCTTTTCTCTTTTTTAAGGTAATATAACTTTCTTTTTGTTGTCTTTTAGGAATCTGTCTGTCTGCCTCTTTCTTTCTCCCCTTCTATGCTCCCCCCTCCTTCTCTCTTCTAATATTTTCAGGTACACTCAGTGTGTCTAAGTATATATTTAAACATTTTTTCTGTTTAAATGTGTTGTATGCTTTTGTTTTTATCTATGGCTTTTGTGTATTTTAATAAGTTTAGAAAAATTTGTGCCTCTCCCTAGTTCTACTTATTTTCTCATTTTGTAATATTAATGAACTATCATTATGACTTCTCACTCTGTCCTCAGTATGTCTTAAACTTGCATATTTTCTACTACTAGCTTTCCTGTGCTACATTTATTTTCATCAGTTTGATCATTTTCCCTCCTGCTGTCTCATTTATTTAAGACATGTATAAGAATTCATTCTTTTTTTTAAAAAAATGTAACCATTTTTTTATTGGTTGTTCAAAACATTACAAAGCTCTTGACATATCATATTTCATACATTAGATTCAAGTGGGTTATGAACTCCCATTTTTACCCCAAATACAGATTGCAGAATCACATCGGTTACACATCCACATTTTTACATAATGCCATATTAGTAACTGTTGTATTCGGCTACCATTCCTATCCTCTACTATCCCCCCTCCCTTAATGAAGGCATTTATTTCTAAAAATTGTATTTGGTTTATTTGTTAAATCTGCCTTATAATTTTAATAGTTTTGTATTCCTTACAGACTTTTTATTTTATCATTTTATACATATATTCAGCATAATTTTGTTTTTGTAATGTATAATAAAGCCTGTATGCTTATTTTATATAGATATCTGCAGAATTTGATATCTAAAGTCCTGATGTGTCCAAATTATTTTCCCAATGATTATCTCTCTCTTAGTGTCTTATTTACTTGCATAATTGTGTATTTATCTATCTAACTGATCCTACAAACTATATTTGGGAGTGCTCTTCTCCAGTGGGCACTTGATTTTAATTTTCTATTTGTGTTCGGTTTTTCAGCCTGGGTTTACATTAATTTAATTTTTGTTGTTGTTGTTGCTATTTTGAATTTGTTTTTCTGACCAAGCGGGAATGTAAGGTTGATTTGTAAACTTAAAGGCAGTCCCATGGTCTCATATTTCCACAATAAGCACATATTGTTCCCCTCTTCCTTCTATTTTTTCTTGTTGGTTTTATTGCTGTTATTATTTTTTCTCCCAGAAGCCAGAACAAAATACTTTTCATACCTTTCCTTTGCTGGGAAGAAACTTCCTCACTAAGATTGCAGAGGTTTACATGCTTGATTTCATGTAGGAATATCAGGTTGAGTCCCAACTTCCCCCTGGTCCTGTGCTTGGCTATTTGAGCTATTTGGCTATTTGAGCTCAGTGGTTCTTGCAGTGTTATTGTTTGGATATGTCCACCCAGAAAGTTCATGTGTCAATTGAGGAATGTTTACAGCTGAAATGATCAGACTATGAGAGCTGTAACCTAGTCAATGAATTAATCCATTTGATGGATTAGTAATTTGAAAGGAGAACTGTATTGAGGATAACTGAAGGCAGGTAGGGTGTAGGTCACTGGGAGCATTCCCCTGGGTATTGTGTATCTACTACCAATCTGCTTACTATCTATCTGCTTCCTGGCCGCCATGAACTGAGAAACTTTGCCCCGCCATGCCCTTCCTTTCTGCTATGCTATCTTGGGCTCAGAGCAATGGAGACGTCCACCCATGTACTGAACCTCAGAAATCGTGAGTCCAACATAAATTTTTTCTCTCCTAAGTTGTTCTTGCCAGTTATTTTTGTCACAGTGATGGAAATATGACTAACACATGTAGTATATGATCTTGGAATTTCACTTGCTTTCTAATAAGTACATCACTCCTGGTTTGTCATAAATTATCCTTTCTTTATTTTTGTTGTGTAGAGAACCATTTAGAGCAACAGCTATGTTTCTAAAATAGATGTCTCTCTTCTTTTTAATGCCTTTTCTAATGTGGGTTGCATTTTAAAATGTCTGGATTTTTTTTGTTTATGCAATTATAAATTTAACAAAGGCAAAAACACTGGGCTTAATAAATGTATCAGCATTTTGATGATAAATTTGGAGTTTGCACCATATAAGTTGTGTTTTGTGAGCTCCCGTTAGCCAATACAATGTAAAGCTTGTGAGCATTCATGTTTAGCTATGAATAAAAACACAAGAAGCTCAGATAGTTCAGCAAAAAGCTCAATGAAATCAGAGTCAAGATCACTATATTAATGCAAATTTTATGGCTATGACATCAAATAGCTACATTTCTTCAAATTGAAAGGGAGGAATATGGACTAAAATTACATTTCAATATCAGTTAATTTTAAGGGGAAAAGTGAGACCCAAGTCTGTTTTTCAACATTTGTATGAGAAGTAGAAAATTAATTATTTATCTTGGACCTTATATAGCAAGATACATGGAATTCTGATGTAACCACTCACAGACACTAAAGATAACTTCCATATGTGCTGCTAAAAGAAATACTCTTCAAAAACAAGGATCTGGAAAGTCTGAAAGTGAAGGATAGAAAAGAAAAACTATATAAACACTGACCAAAAGAAAGCCAGTATAACCGTATCATATCAATGTCAGATAAAGTAGACTCTAAGACAAGGATTATTTCTAGAAGTAAAGAGAGGTATCTTGTAATTTACTAGGAAGATGTAATCATTCTAAATTTGTAACATTTTAAAAAATAGGCTCAAGTGTGTTTAATGTGTCAAAATTGTCAGAACTAAAAAGAGAAACAAGAATCTCTAATCATCATACAAGGTTTGTATTTACTTTCCTCAGCTACTGATATTAAAAAGAGGGCTGAATAACAGAACATTTAAATAATTTAATTTTTAAAGCTGATTAAATTTAAACAGCCACCCAGAAAGAACCACACCATAAAATACTTCGATTTGGCCACAAAGCAATGAAAAATATGATTTCAGAGTTCAGTGGAAGGAAGCTGAAGATCAAAGCCAAAAAATACACAAATCCCAAGGAATATTTAAAAAGAAAACAGAAGTAGCTCAAAATATTTGACTATTAACTAAAAATATATTTGTAAGTAACTCACTAATCAAAAAAGAATCTACAAAAATAATTTAATTGAATGATTTTTTTAAAAAAGATTCTACATCCATAATTTTGAAGACAAATATACAGAGAAAAAAAGCCCTAAAAATCACGAGGGTATGGATAGAAAAGCAAATTAAATACAAACAAAATAAAAAAGAATATGTATATTAAAAGGAGCATAAACAAGAACAATATCTAATAGAAAAAGTCAATAAAGTGAGAAATTGGTGTAAGGAAAAAAATCAAAATGATTCACCCTCAACAAGGCTGATCATGAATACAGCAGAAAAGGTACAAAGAATTGCTCTTCTGAATGATAAAGTATAAACATTATAAATCTCACAAATGACAAAACTTACTAAAAGGACAAATTAAAAAGATAAGTATGAATGCATTAGAAATAATTAAATCAAATCCTTGATAAAAATGTACAAAGGCAACTCTAGGCCCGGATTCTATGAAATATTTTTTTTAATATTTATTTTTTAGTTGTACCTAATACCTTTATTTTGTTTATTTATTTTTTATGTGGTGCTGAGGATCGAACCCAGGGCCTTGCACATGCTAGGCAAACGCTCTACTGCTGAGCCACAACCCCAGCCCCTCTACCAAATATTTTATGAAGACAGAAAACAAATATTTCACAGTTTCTACCAAAGAATAAAGGAACACTTTCTAACATTTTTATGAGGCCAATCTGTAATACAATACCTAAATGAAAATTTTAAAAAGGAACAGTTCTGGATAATATTCTTCATAAACATAAGGATACAAAAATGTAAATGTTATTGTTCAACAATATTCAGCAGTTTATAAGACCAACTGGGGCTTATTTCAGGAATCTTAAGTTAGTCTAACAGCTGCAAATCAATTATTTAACTTGCCAGTAAAAGTAGAAATGAATAAATCTTACTTTCACTTCTGTAAATAGACATGAAGTTTAAGAATCTTTCATAATTAAACCCTTAACATGACATATTTAAAGTATAAATCTAAATAGCAATCAGAGAGGTTTTCCAAAGGTTCATGATATTGGAAACAGTGGAGCACTGCATTGTGATGGGAATACACACGTCATAGTTAACTACGGGCATATTCAAGGAGGTTAAAGCAAGGGGAAGATTTTAAGGGCAAAAAAAGGGAGAAATTTACACAAGTTATTTTGATACTCTTATGGTTTAGATATGAGGGGTCCCCAAAAGCTCATGTGTAGGATGATTCAAGAAAGTTGAGAAGTGAAATGATCAGGTTCTGAGAACTGTTATCAGTAGGTTAATCCACTGATAGGGATTAACTGGGTGGTAACTACAGGCTGGTAGGGTGTGGCTAGAGGAGATAGGTCACTGGGGGCATACCTTTGTGGTTTATATTCTGTCTCTGGGAGCTGAGCTCTCTTTTCTGCTTCCTTGTTGCCATAGCCTAAGCTACTTTCCTCCTCTGCACCCTTCTGCCATAGTGTTTTGCCTCACTATGGTCCAAGCAATGAAGTCACCCATCCACAGACTTAGACTTCTGAAACCATGAGCCCCAAATAAATTTTTCCTTCTTTACATTGTTATTTCTGAGTTCTTTTGGCCATAGCAGGGAAAAAGCTGACTTCAGATACAAAATCCATTAGCCTTGCAGACTCAAGGGAATAGTTGGCATGAGCTTATTGGTGGAGGTGTCCTTGTTGGCAAATATTCTGCCCAGAGCATCTATTCTGAATTGTTGCTGCCTTAGAGAATATTAAACATTGTTATAGAAATCTGTGCAGACATGAAAGACAAAGCATCAAGTGCTTTTACAACTTGAAGAAGTCTCTTTTGGGCTTTTCTGGAGTCCTTGTGAAAAGTCTTATGAAGAGCTCTCCTCTGCATAACTACCTGGCTCTTATTTTGTCTGGCAATAACAATTTTGTTTAGGTATCATCAACTTTCACAAAGGGAATTTTTTTAATTTGACAAAAGATTTGCTACAAACAAATCTATTAAATGAAATTAAGTTAATTTAACAAGGGCATTGTAGACAAGGCCAGGATAAAAATGTAATTTTAAAAAATGATATAATTATGTTAGAACTTACATTCATCAAATAAGCTAGGAAAAAATCAAACAAATGTTTAAAACTTCGTCACAGAAAACCATGTAACATTATTAAGTGAAATTAATGAAGACCTACATCAATGAAGGACTGCGTCATATTCCATGATTGAAAGACTGACAATGAGTTCTTCATTAAGATGATCAATGAAATCTCAGCAACTCCATAGACATCCCAACAGGATTTCTGAAAGTAATATTTGAAAAGCTGATTTTAAAATTTATATATGATCAAAAGGGGCAAAGCTGACCAAGGTAATCTTAAAGAAGGACTCTACCAACAATCAAGACTGATTATAAAGCTACAGTACTTTAAATAATGAGGTACAGACAGACAAATGGGAACAGAAATACGTAATTAATTGTTACAATGGAAAGAGAACATTGTGGCGGTATGGAGAAAGGATGGTCTTTCCTAATAAATGGTATTTCAGTTTGATATTCATACTGAAAGAATTAAACTTGCTCCCAACTTCATATCACTCACAGATGTCAGTACATTACTCATAATGTCACAATGAGAGTAAAGACATGATAGGGTGCTCTGTGTCATTATTCTTCAGAGGAATATGCATTAAACCACAGTGAGAAATCACCCTACATCCATGAGAATGGCTTACAATAAAAAGACTGGCCTTTTCAAGCTCTGGAAAAGATATGAAACAATTGGAATTCTTGTATACTAATGAGAATAAAAATTTATGTAACACTTTGGAAAGTTGCTTGATGTTATTCATTAAGGTTGAACATTCATATACACTATGAAGTCATACTTTCAATAGTCATACTTTGCAATAAAAATGCATATGTGTGTGCCCCATAGGATAGGTCCAAGAATATTCTTAATAGGATATTGACAATCACCAAAATCTGGAAAAACTCAAATCGTCATCCATAACAGCATGGATTAATAAATGATGACCTGTTCATGCATTAAGTGCAATGAAAATCAATGAATGACTGTTTGAGGTAAAAATATGCAAAAATCTCCCAAAGAAAAGTCACAAAGAAATCATGCATTTCCATTCATACAAATATATAGAACAGGCAAAGATAATACACAATTTTAGAAATCACTGTAGATGTTTTCTTTGTAAGGGTGGGGCGTTTTAGTGATTGTGAAGAGCACATGAGGCTAGGGATTTTCAATTACTTTGGTGGTGGTTACCTGGTACTTTTCTTGCCACCGTGTCTCCATCTTGTGTATTTATGACTTCAGCATGTTCTCATATTACAAAAGTTAGTATCATAATTCATTTTTGTTTTTTAATTCAGTGGATTTTGCAATTGCATTTTTAAAAAATCAAACAAATAGGAAAATATAAAAAGAATAAGTAGTGCAGAATAGACTTGCTAAAATTGAAGACTCAGATTGTATGGGCAGAACTCTGCTCTTAAGTGTGTGCATGGATCTGATTCACAATTGATATACACCTCAGTGGATTTGTCACTAGTTATCTCTAAGATCTCCATGGCTTTCTCAATGCCTTCATTCTGCCATCTTAGTCTAGCACACCTGGGGTTCAGAGCCCGGGTTTGAGATGGGGGTTCCCATAGGAGCCTGAACTAAAGTGCAAAAGAGGAAAGAAGAACTTGGAAGCTGCCAGAGAAATGGATCTGCCCTGGGACAAGTCCTTTGACCCTCTTTAATCTTCTGTTTACTCCCTTTGTTAATTGGTTCCATATATTCAGACTGGGATGCTTCTGTAAGGATTAGATGAATTCATAACTGACATAAATAACAGATAAATTCTAGCTTTTCCTTTTAATACTTGAGGTTTAAATTTAACTGTGAAAGAGGACAGCTTGTTAGGATGCAACATATATTTGAGATTTCCATGTGTAAGTGTGCTCTGTATGGAAAGGTAAAAGATGCCATTTATCAGATCTGCTCTAATAAGATGGGGTCAGCTGCCTCTGTAAAACCCAGGGATGCAATTTCAAGTGCAGGGATTACATTTATGAAGACTATGACATAGAAAAATAAATAAAGATGAACATTTTCTTTACTGCCCACATTTGGTGGGCATCTAAGTGCTTTTGCTTTATCCTCAAGTCAAAATAACTGGCTGACTAAAGCAATCCATTATAAAATTAAAACAAACAAAATTGGACCTATGTGGCTGTAGGATGGGAATGAACTTGTCATTCAGCTGATTAGGTAGATAAAATTTACAAATATTTTCTTGGTGCTTTATTGGATTTGTCTCTGTTATTGCCTAGACATGCTGGAGGATCTTAAACCATCTTCATATGCTTTTATGAAATGTTCAATATTTATTTTTCTTGGCTTGTTTGAAGTAGCCAACAGTGTGTGTGTGTGTGTGTGTGTGTGTGTGTGTTGTATAAGTTCAGGAGGTTGGGAAATACATTAATTATGTGGAATTAAGTTAGTCATGGTAGTGCATGCTTGTAACTCCACATACTCAGGAGTCTGAGGCAGGAGGATTTCAAGGCCAGTCTGGATGATGTTGCCAGAACCCATCTCAAAAAAAAATTACTTATCATTTCTATTATACCTAGTCTGAAGAAATAATTTAAAAGGGGCATTAGAGAGAGCACTCAGTTTGCAAAAAACTCCTAGATTTTAGTGCAGCCCCTTTTCTATCCTATAAGTATCCTTGGAAACTTCACCTCTCTCTCTCTAATTTCTCTAACTGCTTTGTGAAAACCAAGGGCATAGCTTTTCCTCAGAACTTGCTAGAGGAAAAAATGTAGTGTTGTGTATGAGAGCACTTTTATAGTTACAAAGCAATATCTAAATGTGAAGACATTCTTACAAAACTTAGACCACCATTCACATTCAAAGACCAATATCTTGCATCATGTAGGAATTTTCATAATTGAGAACTTGTTTTAGTATTCAAAGTGACAGAACTATTATGCATCAATACTGTGCTCTGATAATTACTATTTTGTTGTAGTTTGGGTATTGACTCATTGCCAATTGGCTTGTTGACCACATTCAACAAGCCTAGAGTGGCTCTAGCACCGATGATGCCCTGTGAAGGGCACTAATCACAAGTGTTGGGTGCTGTAACCTTATAGACTTGCTCTACTGTATGTCATCTTCTTGGGCCTCAACACAGAGAATTCTGTCATTTTACTTTGTCCTAGCAATTATCAGCACACAGGTGTGAACTTGCTTGTTGCTGGCCTCAAACACATGCTAATCTGAACCAGGAAAAAAAAAAGACGAAAAAAACAGCTCCAAACTTTAATATTTTCATCCTGTACAGAAACTAACATTATATTTGGATTTATTTTTGGATCCACAATGCCAATTCTATCAAAGAATTAACCAGGTGGTAATATAGATTGAATATATAAAACCCCAAAGTCCAAAATTAAAAATATTCCAAATTTAAAACTGTTTGAGCTCAGATGTAACACTTCAAGTAGAAAATTTCACACTATGAAATTTTGTTTCATGCACAAAATTGTTAAAAATACTGTGCAAAATTACCCATAGTATATGTGTATAAGGTGTATATACATAAATGGATTTTGTGTAGACTTGCGCCCTGTCTCCAAGATCTCTCATTATGTATATGGAAATATTTCAAAATCCAAAACACCTCTGGTCCTGAGCATTTCAGACAAAAGATATTTGACCTATGGTAATATTTTGGTCACTTTCCAGGAATATTTAATGTAGCTAAAATTCTAAATTCCTTTAATATAAATACCACCAAAAAACTGAGTAAATGATACTGGGTACAGTGGTACATACCTATAATCCCAGCTATTTGGGAGGCCTCTGAGACAGGAGGATCACAAGTTCGAGGCCAGCTTTGGCAACCTAGTGACTCCTTGTCTCAAAAAAAAAAAAATAGAAATGGCTGGGGATACATGTCCAGGATAGAGCACCCCTACGTTCAGTACTCTTTCCACATAAACAGTAAACAGGTTAAAATTATTTAATGTATGAATGAAATTACATTCTTTACCCAATTGTAAGACTATAAAATTTAGACTACTTTGTATCCTTTGAAAAGTATTTAAGTAAAAATATAAGCAATCTGTCCAATGATCTTTAGGAAAATTCCTAAAGACCTTATACATACTTGAGAAATATTAAAACTAAAAGCAAATGAAAGAGTTAAAAAAAGTTTTAAACAGATCTAAATCATCAGGTTGGTTTTCCAAATGTATTTTTACTATAGATTAGGCCATTTTCCCCAGAAATTTATACCTCTTAAAATGTGAATTCAAGATGCCAGTATGATACATTTACTCATCTGTTTAAAAGAGAAATCTCAGTTCTCCCATGTTCATTTGTATGGACATGAAAAACATAGAGAATGATTTCAATTAAGCTCAGTGTACTTCGTAAGGAAAGTGACATATGGTATTATAGATGAAATTTTACTTCTGAATTAAAAATGATCAGCATTGAATGGGAATTAATCTGAAAATTTATACAATGGCCTGAAATGGCCATCTCAAAAATTTTGGTGGGACAAGAAGTTATAAAAATAAACAAAGAAAGAGTGGGGAAAAAAGGCATAAAATCAACAATGAAATAAGGCAACAATATATATAGCTCCTGGCTGTAAGAATGCTCTAGTGGTAAGAATGGGGCAGGAGTCTGTAGGTAAATGTCAGTGATCACCTGCTTTATTAGTATCTCTTTCTTGATGTAAGTTGATAGTGGTTCTCAAGGTCTATAATGGTTCTTGGTGGTTCCGAGAACCACCAAGTGATAGGTAGCCTTTATAACTTCTAAAATTCTCTATAAGTATATAGATATGCAGCTGTGTTGAAAAACAGTATTATTTTTGATATTTGTAAACCCTTAAATTTTTAAACACTTCACATAGTAGACATACTGAGCAGACAATCCACGGCAGTCAAGATTCATGTGACAAAAGGTAGTCACATCTTTGTTTAAACTCAGATTTGCTTCCTGGTTTTAGTTTGTTCTTCGATGGTCCTCCAAAAAAAAAAAAAAAAAACAACATACATTTGTTTACTTAACATTGTAAATAATCATGCATAGTCATATTCTTTTTTTTTTTTTTGGTATCAGGGAATGCACTCAGGGGCACTCAACCACTGAGCCACATTCCCAGCCTATTTGGTATTTTATTTAGAGACAGTGTCTCACTGACTTGCTTAGCACCTCACTTTTGCTGAGGCTGGCTTTGATCTCTCAGTCCTACTGTCTCAGCCTCCTAAACTGCTGGGATTACAGGCTTGTCTACCATGCCTGGCTTGCATAACCACATACTTATTAAAAGTTATATAGTTTACTGATGCAAAATATAGTGATTTCCATAAAATTATAAGGGCATAGGTTGTAATAGAAATGGTTTTGAATATGTATTTGTGACCAATTGCTGTCTGGGAGGATATAACTAACCCTATGCTATAAAGGAAACATAACTAAAAACGGACAGATGCTGAAAAGTGCACAAGTTTAGGACAAAAAGCTGGATTAGGAGTAATGGACAACAATATACCAATCAGTGTTCTTTCGGCATTTGATTAAGCTACCATTTACAAGTTCATTGCCTCTTGAGGGACTTATATGCATATTCTTCCATGACTGGGAATAGTATTGCCTTTCAATAATAATAAAAAATGTACAAGGAATTAGCTGAGATGAATACCTACATTAAGAAGCCAGTAAGCTACTTCTAGTTCTCTAAAAAGTAAAATGTTAAAGTACACAAAAAAAGATAATACACTTTGAAAGAAAGCAGGCTTCCATTTACATTTCCATAAGCTATTCACACCTTGGGGGAGGGGAGGGCAAAACGGTGTTCCAGGGATCTTCACCAAGTCCTTCTTCCTCAACTCTGATTATGACATTAGCATTAGTGTCTTTAGTCTAGGGACCCATGCACGGGCCCTCACCAATCAAATCATCCACCAGTTTATACTCCCCCTTCAAGGCTTCTAGCACCTGCCCTCCACTGATGCCATTTGGTGTCACTACCAATGCCCATTGTGGCCAAATCTCTAAGGGCAACCTTCCCTCTCTCTGTTCAGTTAAAGTTTGTTAGAACACAGGTCTGTAGGTTTGCATACTCTGACATACTTTGCATGTGTATATTCTTGGGCTTAGCCATGTATCTGTACAGAGAGAGAATCTAAAGGCCATCTGTGTGATAGAGGTAAGACTGACTGGCATCCACTCTCTCCTCTGACATTGGTATTCTGCTCATCCCTCCTTGCATTACATACTTCATGGAATCATTTGTTCCCCTGAAGAAATGGACTTTCAGCAAACCCTTCCTCACCTGGACTTTAAAAGTACCAGGTATGAATCCTAGAGAGATCAAAGATTATATTTACATCAAAATCCTTGATTCAAGAATTTATTATATAACCAAAGTTGAAAAGTTCTTGATCACATATGACTCTGAGATCATATGTTTCTAAAACTTATTTCCTATGATATTATAAGAAAGAAATAATTTGATAGTCATAACTATTATAGTAAAAGAATAAACCAAATAAATGTTTTCAAGTTAGAAGATGTAAATTTATGACATAGATGAACAAAGATCCATTGTTTGCTTAGTCTTACTGAACAAGAAAAAAATTGTACTTTTTTATGTACTATAAAAAGTGAACGGAAAACAAAAACCTAGAAGACAAAGACCTTGCTTATTTTTGAACAAAATGGTAAGACAATTATTTGCTTTTCATTCTGTACAAAAGTTACATGTAAAAATGGTCCTTTTCTGCCCTTCCAAGCATATATTTCTCTGAAAATTCAAGTATTAATGAGTTATGATTCAGCAATGGCCTGGTAGGAATGGAATACTCCTGAAAGAGACCTGATACGGTATAAGGTTGCAAAGCTGGAGAGTGAGAAAGATTTCATTTTCTCTATTAAAAGTTCCACTGTGGGTTGAGTATCCCTTTTCTGAAAGCTTGGGACAAGAAGTATAACCAATTTTAGACTTAAAAAAAAAATTGGACCATGATTGTGGTGTAATCAGGCATCTTGGGGGTGGCGCCCAAGTCTAGCCATTTATTCCTATATTGTGTCACAGACACCTTATATGCATAGCCTGAAGTTTATTTTATATAAAAATTTTAATGTAGCTGCATACATGAAGTCAGGTGTGGAATTTTCCTCGTGTGGCATTGGCCCACATAAGTTAGTTCACTTTTTGGAGCATTTCAGGTTTTGGATTTTTGGATGAGGAATGCTCAACCCATACCACCAACCTTTCCAATGTTTTGTTTTCAGGGGAAAGGGAGAGGTAGCAGCCATAAAACCAGGAAAGGCAGAGGTGGAGGTAGACAGGAAGGGCCTCCTCACCTCATGCCCTGAGTAAGTGATGCTGTTTCTGAGCACTGTCCAGGGGCTGTTCACCTCTCCAAAACTGATTTGTTCCAAAATACAGCAGATCGTTGATTCCTGGGAATTTGTTCTGCACCTAATTTTTAAATGTATTTATTATTTGGGAAGAAATTATTTTGGTCTGATTCACAGCCTTGTTTTTCAGTTGAGATTGTGTTGCTTAAAAACTTATACAGAGTAGTGCTCTTGTCATTAAAATAAAAATTTCACTGGGCAGGATGGTGTGTAACTGTATTCCTTGCGACTTGGAACCCTGAGTTTGGAAGGAACACTTGCGCTCAGGAGTTCAAAGCCAGCCTCACATAGTCCAATAATCATCATAATAAAACACTTACACAAAGTTAGATTTGTAAAACCTAATGAGCTTTCACAGTTCCAAATGTTTTTTTTTTTCCCCCTCAGTGAAGGAGATAAATTGTCAGTGTTATAGGCTCCAAGACATGTGGCACAACTTAGAAAACATTCAGCAACTGGCTCTTGTCCTTAATATTGTCATTTTTGCTATTAAAATATGTGGTCCTTGTACACACACACACACACATACACACACACACATAAACAAGAGGCCATTATGTCCAACAGAATTACATAAATAAAGAGCTGAATCAGGCAACCACAGGATAGGATGGCATGCAGAGTGATACTGGTAGTATTCATAGCAAGGCCAAAGGACACAAAGAAAAAAGGGACAGAGGCATTAGAGTGGCCAGGCTTCTTGAAGGTGTGTAAGTTGCTCTAGGTAACAACATAGAATCAATCATTACAAAGACGTGAAGAAATTCAAACAGCGCATGACCCCTTGAACAAGTTATCAGGGCAATTATAATGAAGGAGGGTGAGTGCTTTGCCTGATATGGTGATAATAATCAAAGGGAGCACAGAAACATCACATCACTATAGTCCGTGATGCACATATTTATTTTAATAGACTATATTTGATATTTGCCATTTCACAAGATTAAATAATCATTTTCATTGAAAATTCAAGGGAAAAAACACAGTAAAAATAACAAGTATTTTACTATGTTGGTAAGATTTTGAATAATTTAAAAACAAATATCTAACAGCAAAAAAAAATACAATTTTTAAAATAGGTAAATGACCTGAATAGCTATTTCTAAAATGAGGATATGCAAACAGCCAGCAAGCACATGAAAAAATGTTCATCAGTAATCATCAGGAAATGTCAGTTAAAACCACAATGAGGTATGATCTCACCCCAGTTAGAATGGCTAAAGTAAAATTGGCAAATGTAATAAGTGCTCATGAGGAGGCAGAGAAAAGAAAGCTGTCCTACGCTATTGATGTGAACATAAATGTGTATGGTTATTAAGGAGAATGACATGGAAGTTCCCCCCAAAACAGAAGTAGGACTACCCAGATTCGGCAGTAGTCAGGATGTATAACCAAAGGAAATGAAATATTTTTGTCAGAGAGATTTTCATTCCTTTTTTTATTACAGCACAATCCACAATAGCTAAGAAATGGAAAACAAAACAAAACAAAAACGGAAAGTGTCCATCAGTTGATGAGTAGATAAAGAAAATATGCAGATTCACTATGGAATACTATTCAGCCATAAAGCATTCTGTCATTTTCAATAACATAAATGGAACTGGAGAATAATATGTTAGTGAATTAAGTCTAGTACATAAGGACAACTATTTTCTACTTAAATATGAAAATTAAAATTTGATCTTAAAGAAGTAGAAAAGAGAAT